>NC_134353.1:336333154-337025654 GCF_048569485.1 Anomaloglossus baeobatrachus
ATCCGGTATCCGTCATCCGTGGTAGCACATGGACATATACTCACCTGTCTGCGCTCCTGCTGTCCGTGGTGCTGAACTCTCCGTCCCTGCTGTGTATTCGGCTCTGCTGACCCCTGCTATAGCTACTTCCAGGTTGGCTGCTCCGTGCGTAAATGAATATGCATGAGAATAAGCAGCCGGGCTGGAAGTAGGAGGCAGTAGAGGCTTAACACAGCGTTGCTGGAGAAGGTGAGTCTAAAAAGCTTTTTATTTTCAATGTTCGTATTTTTCTGGTACATGTTTCACAGATCACACCATAGTGTGGTCTGTGAGACATCAGTGATGCCAGAAAAAAATGGATACGTCTCCATGCAGAGCACACGGACACGCTGATGTGCGCGCAGACCCATTGATTTAATGGGTCTGCATATGTCCGTGATTCTGGTACGTATAAAAACTAGCACATACTGCACCAGAATCACTGACATGTGAAAGAGGCTTTACACAGTATAGGTAACATAATACAAACTGAACTAAATAGTACTTTGAAAAAGAATTCATACCCCTTGAACTTTTTCACATTTTTTCACAATACACACAGATATAGCAGAGCAGGGCATTGCGTAATTGGAATTTTTTTTTCTTAGCATAGCCTTTATCATTTACTGAACAGTATACAGTGTGTCCACCCATATCCTGTCCATCGCCATTAACTTGAGAACGGCGGCAGCTATAGGCATAGAAGTGGTGTCTAGGTATAGTAAAGTAGCCATGCGCTACGCAATAAAACCACCTATAGCACCACCTGGTGGAAAACAACAGAGTTAGCATTTTTATCTTGAAAACAGAACGAGATAGAGAAAAAAAGTGAATTACAAAGTTGTAGGGCATCATCAACTCAATACAAATCGACACCTTGCATTCAGAAATGGTATGATTAGAATGTGTAAAACTCACAAGGCTGCGGACGTGAAGCGATACCTCATGGAGACCTTCCTACTAGTCATTGGGTATGGTGGCTGTGTGGAGTGGCCTCCACGCTCACCTGACCTGACCCCAATGGACTTCTTTCTGTGAGGTTACATCAAACAGCAGGTGTATGTGACCCCTCCACCAACATTGCAGGACCTACGACGACGTATCACAGATGCTTGTGCAAACGTGTCACCTACCATATTGCACAACGTGCAGCAAGATACAGTATGCTGTCCAGAGTCCAGATGTGCATTGCAGCTGACCGTGGCATCAAAGTTAAATGAGCACCATATGCGTGACCAGCATTCAATGTTTTGGGGTTGTCATGGGTTTCATGTCATAGCATTTCCGTATGCAAGGTGTTGATTCGTATTGAATTAATGATGCCCTAAAATTTTTTAATTCACTTCTTTTCTCTATCTCGTTCCGTGTTTGAGATAAAAATGCTAACTCCGTTGTTTTCCACCAGATGGCGCTATAGGTGGTTTCATTGCATAGCACATGGCTACTTTACTATACCTAGAAACCACTTCAATGCCTATATCTGCCCCCCACGGGGGCGGGTATGCTCGCTAGCGATATCGACAGCGATATTGCAGCATGTAAAGTGCCCTTTAGGGTATGTACATTTGCATGCAGAAATTTCTGCATCTCTTGGCAGGATAAATGCCCATTTTGTTGCATTTTTGTCATGTTTTCGATGCGTTTTTGCATGCTTTTTTCACCTGCATTTTTTTAGCATTTTTGGACACCAATGAATGCTATATAGATAGAGATAAGAAGACCGATAGATATACCGTAGATAGATGGATATATAGACATATATTTGAATTGCACAACCTCCAGACATATAATAAAATTGCACCGTTGGAGCTTATTGGACAGCTTTTTATGATTAAATAATTAAATAAATGAAAAAAAAAACAAAAACCGAAGTGCTGTCCCCCCATTTTTGATAACTACCAAAGTTAAAGCAGACAGCTGAGGGCTGATATTTTCAAGCTGGGAAGGTCCATAGTTATTGGGTTGTTTAAAGCCTAAAAACACCAGCTCGCTGCCCCTCCAAAAGTGGTGGATCACATTAGATGCACCAACTCTGATGCTTCGCCTTGGCTCTTCCTGATTTCCCTGGTGCATTGGCAATCAGGGTAATGGTAGCTGGGGTTGATATCAGGTGTGTAGTGTCTGCTGGCATCAAGCCCTGGTGTTAGTAATGGGGAGGTATCTATCAGACACTCTCATTACTAACCCAGTAAGTGAAAAAAAAAACATAGACAAAAATACTTCATTCGAAAAATCACTCCCCCTACACTTTCCCTGGTTCACTATTTTATTAAAAAACAAATCCATGCAGGTCCGCAGTTTTCCATAATTCCGACATAGTCCACAAATGGAAGCCTGAAAGACAGAAAAATAGAGAAATAAAAACAAAACATTGTCCCTTGTTCACCAATTTATTACATAGCAAAGTTCCCAAATCCGACATAGTCCAACAATTCACACTGCATTCCTCTCTTACCTGGATCAAAATCTATGGAACCTCAGAGCGAGGTTCCATAGACTAAGCAGCAGCCACTCCAGGTTCACGCTGTGCACACATAACCATTATAATATAATATGTTTATTACATCTGTAACCAATGCAGGAGCATTATTACCATATGCATTTGGCACAGGGAGGCCCCAGGAGCATTTGACACTCATATTGACACTGAGGCCAAATAGATTTTTATTATTTATCTCTAAAATGGACATAAAGTGAGTTATGAAGTGCGAGAGAACAGTTAATGATGAAACAAAGGATTGTTATCTTACAGGGCAGCACGGTGGCTCAGTGGTTGGCACTGCAGTTTTGCAGCGCTGGGGTCCTGGGTTCAAATCCCACTAAGGACACCATCTGCAAGGAGTTTGTATGTTCTCCCCGTGTTTGTGTGGGTTTCCTCCGGGTACTCCGGTTTCCTCCCACACTCCAAAGATCTAGTGATAGGGAACTTAGATTGTGAGCCCCAATGCAGACAGTGTTGACAATGTATGTAAAAGCGCTGTGGAATCAATAGCGCTATATAAGTGAATAAATATTATTATAACTACTTTTTTATTTATTGCAGGTAAACATTTTGGAGTCCAGATTGACCCAGAATACTTTGTCACAAAGCCAATTATTTTTGGTGATTTCATTAAGGTAAAACCGGTTGTCTTCATGTCGGCAGTGATCACGCACACTTTGCCGGGAAATGCCCAGTCAGAAAACATCCATCAGCGGCTGTTCTGTGGACGTACTACATATGTTTACACAGAGCCCCTGCAGTGACGGCATGACAGGCCTTTGAGTCGCCTGGCTTGTATACAATCACATAAATGTCAGCTGTGGCAAGCTATTAATCCCATATGTCCAGCTGAATTGCATCACTCGGTAAAGTGTGCCAAATAGAACATGGAATTATCTGTCTTTAATGCACTTAAAGGGAAGTATTGTCAATCACAGTATATCACGTCCTAAGATTTCTAGGCAAAAGACATTGAGAAATGTGTATGTCTATGAACCTATATGGATTTTATATATACTGTATGTTATGTGTAGACTATGAAAACATTTGGGCACCCATTGTTAAATAATTTGTTCTGTTAAGAGTAATATATCATGAGAAAATTATATTATTGCCTTCAGGCATGGTGGCTCAGTGGTTAGCACTGCAGCTTTGCAGCACTGGGGTCCTGGGTTCTAGTCCCACTAAGAACAACATCTCCAAGGAGTTTGTGTGGGTTTCCTCCAGGTTCTCCGGTTTCCTCCCACACTCCAAAAACATACTGATAAGGAATTTAGAATGTGAGCCCCAATGGGGACAGTAATGCCAATGTATGTAAAGCGCTGTGGAATTAATAGCGCTATATAAGTGAATAAATATTATTATTATTATGTTTTCATTAAATTCATCCATTTTTTTTAGTTCTTCTTTCCTTTTTTGTTTAATTCTTTTCTTGTTACTTTTCCCATAAAAATCTTGACATTTTTCAGTTTTTTGCACCAAAAGAGCAGTGTCAATAGGCTGACACGTTCTGTTTTCTGTAGACCTCTCATCGGCTTAACCGTGTAGACTGGAACAGAATAAATGATGTCATAACTAGAGATGAGCGGACCTGAAATTTAAAGTTCGGTGTTTGAACCGAACACTGATTTACAAAAAAATTAGAGTTCCGGTGCTTTACGTATGCAAACCACTCAAGTGAGCATCGTTGTGTTCGGGTACGCTTGATGCTCAGCCCAGTGCAGTGTATAAAAGGCTCGTACTGGGGGGTAAAATCTTTAGTGGATGTAGTGTGTAAAAAAATTAAAAATTAAAAAAACTCTGCCCTCTCTTCCCCAAAAGTGATCTGTTTATGATTTGCTGTATGTGAACGGAGACCCGAACCGGCCAATTAGTGACTTCTAATGAGGTTCGGGTCAAGTTTGGGTCCAGACCAGAACTTTATCTAAAGTCCGGCTGAACCCGCAGAACCCGAACTTCCATACATCAATAATCATAAATGTTCCTGTTTCAGTAATGACGGCTTTGAATAATGCATACTCTGCTCTCTCTAATGGTATGTGCATGTGAGACATACTGCTTTGGATTTTGTTCTAGAAATGTTGCACAACACTTTTACTGTCCTATGAAGACAATATTTTTTTTAACTGTAAAATCCAAATTGAAAATTTGCTAGCAGTGTATCACAAGCACAGAAACCATTCTTCATACAGGCAATGCAGGAAATATGGCATAGAGGTGTAGTTCTTTTTGAAATGACGTAAACAATAGAGTAGATAAAACAATAATTTTATCAATCCTGCAGCAACCATCAAAGTAAGTGATACATCACTGGAATCAGGGTATCTGTCCCTACATCATTCTGCTCTTAGATAGGAGTAGAAAAAACTACAGGGAATCTCACCACTTTGACCTTTTTACACTATTAATATGGGCATACAGGTTATAGAATGCTGACAATAGTCTTACCTTTATGCCTTGTTGTGGATAAATCATCTTTTATTACATTATATAAAAGAACTCTTCCAGGCTATGGGGCGGATATTGCTTAGAAGATAAATCTGCCTCCAGGGATTATTTTAAACTAAAGGGGCATTACCAGTGTGAGACAAGCAACTGACACAGAACAGGAGAAATGAAATTTGTCTTCTTTCAACACATTTTTGCAGCTCCTTGAGATCTGCTTCATTGCAACAATATTGCACACTGTCTGCCTGAGAGATGGAGGCTGAGGCTGAGAGGAACCTGCAGAAGTGTCAGTTATAATCACAAACAGGTCGGCAGTGAGAGCAGAGAGCGTCCATCATACATCACACTGGTAACGCCCCTTTTATTTAAAAAGTCTCTGGAGGCAGACTTATCTTCCAGGGAGCATCTGCCCCATAGCCTGGAACAGCTCATTTACATAAAGTGATAAAAGATGATATTTTAACAACAAGGCTTCTGATATGAGACAGATAGGTATGACTGTTTTCATCATTCTATAACCCGTATGCCCATATTAACAGTTTAAAAAGGTCAAAATGGTGACAGATTTCCTTTAAAAATAAAGAAATTATTCCAGCAATGTATTATTTACTGATTACTGCAGTTTTGATAAAATCCGTTTTATCTGCTGCAGATCTACCAGTTGTCTGAATGCTGAGCTCTTGTATAACCTCGCCCACACCACTGATTGGCAGCTTTCTGTGTACACTGTGCATAGGCAGAAAACTGCCAATCAGTGGAGGTGGTAGAGTTATAAAAAGCTCATGATTATGGAAGACTACAAGGGGGCAGATTAATTAGTCCTCTAGTGATAATCTGCTGTTAAAGCAATTCTTTTTTTTTTAATTCTACACTAAGCAGTCCAATAAGTGACACATTACTGAAATCAGGGACTCTGTCTCTACATTTTGCTGTTTTCAGATTAGGTGGCTAAAGCGTGGTGACTGATTACCTGTTCCAATACTGTAATATTAATGTTCTGGAAGTTAATTTATTGGAAGCAATAGTACATATTGTATGTGATATTATTTCTCTGATTCCGTTTACTGTTTTAAAGCAGTTTACAATCCATAAAGATTGCCATACAATTTGTAATTTTAGGTTGGAGCAGACAAGGCTGATAGAGTATATGAGGACCTGACGGATATGGAGAAGATTAGATCGGTGTTGCAGGACTATCTCGATGACTATAACATGACTAACACTAAAGACGTCAAGCTGGTATTTTTCCAGGATGCAATCGAGCATGTCTCCAGGTACAGGCTATAAGTGTTGTATCGAAATCCCTTGTAGCTAAATCAGGAAAAAGCAATGCATACATGGACTAGTGGACACAGACACAAAAGGGCCCCTGTGCGAGAACAATATATTGGCCCTTTACTTCCATTAGTTTATCATAATGCAGAATTCCACTTTTTCTGGAGGTAGAAATGTGACGCCCTGGGCAAGCCAGGGGTCACGGGTCACAACACCACCACACTCCACACTCCAGGTAGGCACATCACAGCTAAACTACAAATCCTTGTTGCCTTCCTCCAGAGACTGATGATTCACACCAGGGGGTGGGCCAGGCGATTGGCTCCGCCCACCATGGAGATCACAGCTCTGGAGGCAGGAAGTACCAGGCAATCCAGTGAGGGACATGAACGAGTGAACAGCAGAGTAGCCCGGGTAGGGCAAGAGTAAACAGCAGAGCTTGAGTGAGGAGCTAAGTGAAGGAGTAAACAAGTAGTGAAAGTAGAAAAGTGGAAAAGGAGGAAAGCAAGTGAGGTGACAAGAAGGAAGGAAAGCCTGAAGGGTCCAGCTTTGTGTAGGGCCAGGACAGCAAGGTCAGCGACGGCGGTGACTGTCTGGAGGGGGACCGTTTAGAAGTTCCTGGAAGGACCACGTTGGCTGTGTGCCCGGTGGTCTGGAGCAGTGTTCTGAAGGACAGTCAGCACCAGGGCAGGGGCCTCTCGGACCCCGGCAAGGCTAGGAGTCGCCAAATTTGCCAAATCCGTCAGTGAAGGGGACGTAGATCCCCCAACAACCAAGACCCGATTGAAGGCAACAGCTCAACCTGAAGCAGAGAGACACCGCCACCGCCAAGGCACCAGTTTCTCAGGGCCAGCGCCTGCGGGCAAAGTGTAGAGCTCCTCCGGCCCAGATTGTAGTCGGGGAGCGGGTAACCGGAGGGAATCCACCGCTACCACAAGTCAACCATAGGTGCAAGGAAGAGGGACATCACCGTCACCTACCGGGAGTGCAGGTGCAGCCGTCTGTGGGACCGTCCTACCAGCCGTTTGGTTTACCGTACAAACTGTGTCCGTGTCTCAGGCTTAGTGAGTACCACAGTGCCGCAAGGCACAGCGCTGCCCCCGCGTCCCTGCGCCCACCAGGCCCCGCACCTCACAAGCCATCACCGGGCCCCGGGATCACCGACCCCTGCCCACGGAGGGGCAACACAACACCTGGCTGCTCCGCATCACCATCCCCGGGACCCCCGCATTGAGCAGCGGTGGTGAAATCACCACAACCGTGGGTGGCGTCACGAACTATAACAATCCCCGCACCCAACAAACCCCTTTCACTCACGGGCGAGGAGTGCCGCTCGAGAAACCCCCGGGATCCGGCCTACGGCTCGAGCCACCACTGAGCAGCGGCCGCCGGACCCGAGCAGAAGGGGGCGAGCGTAGTGTGCTGACACCCTCCTCCCCGCCCGCGACAACTTGGCGTCACGAACAGGATCTTACCGCTCTGCCGTCTGGTAGAGGTGCGCCTTGTTACCGCCGGAGGTATCCGGCAGAAAAATTGCAGAAGCCGCCATCTTTGGCGCGAAAAGTTCCCGCTCGAGCGTCTTCTCGAGCAGTAGAGGCGCGAAGGCCAAGACCCCGCCCCGAGAGAGGAGGGGCCGGAAAGAGCTAAGGGGGACGCGATGGCGGCTGGCCGCATGTAGTCGCAGCTATAAAAGCAGGGACGCCAGGACCCTGCAAGCATACCGTTCCTGGAAAGAAAAGAGAAAGTCACCATGTGGATGCCGTCCCGAAACACCGTGGCCCCCGCGCCGGGAACCGCAGCGTGGGTGGAAATCCGGACCGCGCAGCTCCACCTAAGGCTGCAGGCCAAGATGCAGCTCCTCTTGGAGGAGTGGGAGACCGACAAGGCGGACGTTATAGCCACCGTGTGGAGACGCGAGGAGGAAGCGGAGGAAGGGAGGGTGAGTGACCCACGCCCCTATGTCCCGGAGGGACCGGTCGCTGCGGCTGAGGGACCCGGTCCAAGCCCTCTCCCCTCGTTGCCTCCCTCGCCACCCGTCTCGGGGGCCGTGACCCCGCCACTAGGCCCGCTACCACCGCAACCGGTAGCGATACCCAGCCCGTCCGCCCCAGCGGACCGACCTGTAGCCGGAGCCCGTAGCAAACCGGAGGTGTTGCCATGGAAGGCCCCAAAGATTGTGCCAGCTACAGTCCCCGAGCAGTTTCCCGAGCCGGAGCCGATGACCCGCTCCGAGCCGAAGGCCCAGCTGCGGAAAGCCCCTGTGCCCATCCCCCACACCTCGGCTGAGGTGGCGCCGGGTTGTTGCTGCAAGGCAGCGCCCAAGGCCATGACACCGCGGGATACGCCGCCCACCTTCCTGACAGTGGGTAACGTTCTGGATGTCCCACGGGGCCCGACCCGTGCGCCGGTGCTGGCAGCAGCGCCATACTGGGATAGGGAGCCAACAAAGCTGGGCCTGGAGATCGCGGAGAGGGAGAGAAGGAAAGCCGAGCTGGTGGCCCGAGCCATTCGGGAAAAAGAAAATCTTCGGCAAGCGACCTTCCGTGTCCGGGGCCCGTTGTATGAAGGGCAGGTGAGGCGGTTCAATGTCCGCCGGGGCTACGGGTTTATATATGAACCGGGCCTGGAGGCCGAAGTGTTTGTGGCCCGGCGGGATGTGAATGCCCATCTGCCCGAGGAGCATCCTGGCTGTAACCTCATACCGGGAGACATGGTGCGGTATACCCGGCACTGCGGAGAAAGGGGGTGGTTTGCCCTGGATGTGAAGCTCAGGGGCAGCAACGAGAGCAGGGTGAGCTCTGCACCCCCTCCCTCGGATGAAGCAGCAGAAGGACCGGAGTAGGGCAGCGGATGCCCGTTGCACCGTTCCCGTGGGGACCACCTGTTTGTTGTTGGAAAAGTTTGTTTGAAAGTTTGAAAAATGATGAAAATGATAATTACCGAACAGTTACCTGATTTGCTTAAGTGATTGAACCGGCCGGAGCCGGCACCGTTGTCCCCGTGGGGACCGTTTAAAAATGCATGGGAACTATCCATGGACAAGCCCGTGAACTTGCAGGGCAACCACAGACGTTAGTGGCTTGTAAATATGTTGGTTACCGTTACCGTTTCTGCAATGCCGCCTCCGGAGAGGCAGGTTGGAGGGAGGGCCCTCAGCAGAGCAGGCTGGGGCCCAGCCACCAAAGGAACCGGTGGCTACCCTCTGGAGGAAAGGACAGATCCCGCTCGGGTACCGTGTGCTGGACTGTGGGTCAAGGGGTGCTGCCTGGGCTTTAGGGGCAGCATCAGGGCCAGGTTACTTAGGTGGGAGAGAGCGGAAACCGTAACCGTAAACCGTTGCAACGTTTAAGAAATGTGCCTCCCGTCTTGGGAAGAGTTATTAAAAATGTATATATGTTGATTTTCCAAATGTTATCTTTTTCAGAAAAATAAAACCGGTGTAGGACGGCAGCCCGCGGACGGTCTGCATTTTGCTAAGGGGGAATGTGACGCCCTGGGCAAGCCAGGGGTCACGGGTCACAACACCACCACACCCCACACTCCAGGTAGGCACATCACAGCTAAACTACAAATCCTTGTTGCCTTCCTCCAGAGACTGATGATTCACACCAGGGGGTGGGCCAGGCGGTTGGCTCCGCCCACCAAGGAGATCACAGCTCTGGAGGCAGGAAGTACCAGGCAATCCAGTGAGGGACATGAACGAGTGAACAGCAGAGTAGCCCGGGTAGGGCAAGAGTAAACAGCAGAGCTTGAGTGAGGAGCTAAGTGAAGGAGTAAACAAGTAGTGAAAGTAGAAAAGTGGAAAAGGAGGAAAGCAAGTGAGGTGACAAGAAGGAAGGAAAGCCTGAAGGGTCCAGCTTTGTGTAGGGCCAGGACAGCAAGGTCAGCGACGGCGGTGACTGTCTGGAGGGGGACCGTTTGGAAGTTCCTGGAAGGACCCCGTTGGCTGTGTGCCCGGTGGTCTGGAGCAGTGTTCTGAAGGACAGTCAGCACCAGGGCAGGGGCCTCTCGGACCCCGGCAAGGCTAGGAGTCGCCAAATTTGCCGAATCCGTCAGTGAAGGGGACGTAGATCCCCCAACAACCAAGACCCGATTGAAGGCAACAGCTCAACCTGAAGCAGAGAGACACCGCCACCGCCAAGGCACCAGTTTCTCAGGGCCAGCGCCTGCGGGCAAAGTGTAGAGCTCCTCCGGCCCAGATTGTAGTCGGGGAGCGGGTAACCGGAGGGAATCCACCGCTACCACAAGTCAACCATAGGTGCAAGGAAGAGGGACATCACCGTCACCTACCGGGAGTGCAGGTGCAGCCGTCTGTGGGACCGTCCTACCAGCCGTTTGGTTTATCGTACAAACTGTGTCCGTGTCTCAGGCTGAGTGAGTACCACAGTGCCGCAAGGCACAGCGCTGCCCCCGCGTCCCTGCGCCCACCAGGCCCCGCACCTCACAAGCCATCACCGGGCCCCGGGATCACCGACCCCTGCCCACGGAGGGGCAACACAACACCTGGCTGCTCCGCATCACCATCCCCGGGACCCCCGCATTGAGCAGCGGTGGTGAAATCACCACAACCGTGGGTGGCATCACGAACTATAACAATCCCCGCACCCAACAAACCCCTTTCACTCACGGGCGAGGAGTGCCGCTCGAGAAACCCCCGGGATCCGGCCTACGGCTCGAGCCACCACTGAGCAGCGGCCGCCGGACCCGAGCAGAAGGGGGCGAGCGTAGTGTGCTGACACCCTCCTCCCCGCCCGCGACAGAAACAAGCCCCCTTACCTCTTGGACCCCTATGCGGCTGCACAGGTTATACCAATGATATGTCTGACCCTACATACATGCATAAACCATAGCTCTCGGGCATCCTGGTTTCATCTGAGCTTTCCCAGCACGCCTGTTAAGGGGGCCATAAATTTACAGTGATGCAATCTAATTGTGCATCTACCTTAACCCCGTCTGCATCCAAATCATGAGTCATTTGTTAGTAGCATGCATACCCTTCTTCCATACAGACCAGAGAAATGACACGGATCTGCATAGAAAATATGACTGGTTTAATTACGGAAGTTGACCCAAACTTAAAGGAATAAGTTGGCTAGGAGCCAATAATACGTAACACATCTCCTATTGGGTAATACCGTAACATAGCTTATTCTGTGATATACAATACACTGTAATGTACAATGTATTTCCCCATTTATATTAAGTTATGTCAGCATGATTCACTTGTCACATGAAAGTCCAGACTGTCTGGTGAATCTTATGATGTCTGAATGGAGATATAGGTGTGGTACACAGTTCAAACACTATCTTAAATCCTGGTTTTTGGATATGTTCATATAACTCTTAATAGTTCATACTCTTGTCCATAACAGCCAGAGCAAATCTCATGTCCATTGTGCTTCTTTTTTACGCTGTATAAACTCACCTGCGGTGTATTTTTCCTATCTGCAACATGTCAAATTCTCTTGCGGGTACGCTGAGCTTTCTCTGCAGAATTTCTCCATAGACTTGTATTAAATGTGGAAAATTAACATGCCTTTTTAGTGATAAACACATAAAAAGTGCATGAAATCCGCACCTAATGGCCCCGTTACACGCAACGACTTATCTAACGATATGTCGTCGGGGTCACAGAATTCGTGACGCACATCCGGCGTAGTTAGCGACGTTGTTGCGTATAACAGCTCCCAGCGAGTGTTACCGATCAAAAATACTCACCTAATCGTTGATCGTTGACACATCATTCATTTTCAAAATCTCGTTGGTCGTTGTGGACGTAGGTTGTTCGTCATTCGTGAGGCAGCACACATCGCTACGTGTGACACCCCAGGAACGACGAACAACAGCTTACCTGCGTCCTCCGGCAACGAGGTGGACATGTCGTTAATGCGGCTGGTCTCCGCCCCTCCGCTTTTATTGGTCGGCCGCTGTGGGATGTCACTGTGACGGCGCACGAAACTCCCCCTTAACAAAGAGCTTGTTCGCCGCCCACAGTGACGTCGCTAGGTAGGTAAGTACGTGTGACGGGTATTAGCGATATTGTGCGCCACGGGCAGCGATTTGCCCATGACGCACAAACGACGGAGGCGGGTGCTTTCACGAGCGACATCGCTAGCCATGTCGCTGCGTGTGAAGTCCCCTTAAGAGTGTAAATACCAAGAGGTTTAAAAAACAAAGCAACTTTATTTAAGGCATGACACACCAAACAGAGACAAAATAACAGTGCCAAAAACGCAATTAAAAACTTGTTAAAAAACACAAACAAAAATGCAAGTAAACTAAGGTGCAGAAATGGTGCAGAAATTTTTCAGCATCAAAAAGTCATCCAATACTAATCATGGGAACGTAGCCTTAACTCTCTTTGACTGGCTGCGTAGATACTCCTTGGGGGCGCGTATCTCTCTGCACACACATAAATTAAATAATCAATTCTCTGATCTCCCCAACACTTGAGTTGTAGTGCAGGCAGGGAACCCAGAATAAGATTACGCAGGTACATAGAGATACATCTGTATTGTGCAGCGTATTTCTATGTCCCTATATTCTAGAGGTGAAAAAATGATCAGATTGTTTTGTTCCTATAAAATTACTTTCAAATATAAAAAAAAAATGCAAAACTGTCAAATTTCCTTTAAATTACAAAAATGTCATTTTTTCTTTTGTGAGTGTCTCTGAAACTTAAACCCACAACTAGAGATGAGCGAACCTGTTCGGTTCACGTTCACCAATTTCAGATTCGGTATGAACCTTGGCCAGGCTGGTTCGGGCTCAGCTAAAAGTCAGCAATGTTCGGTAACTGTTCATTTGCAGAAAATTCAATCTCTGCCACATCATACCATGTCAAGTATTGGCATGGCTGTTATTAACCAGGTAAATCACTGTAAAAAAAGGGAAGCAAAAGGGTTAAAACAAGACATACTTACTGAGGCTCCCGGGGCTGCAACGCTATTTCAGTGGCCACTCAGTATCCCTCATACATATTTACTGCTTTCCCCACTCACCGGTAGTCCTGGCATCTGTGATTGGTTGCAGTTAGATGCGCCCCCAGCCTGTGTGACAGTGTCTGACTGCTTGCAATCACGGACCCTGTCTGTGGATCACTATTGTGGTATAAAAATAAAGACATTGGCATAGAGTCCCCTCGTATTATGATACCCTTCACAGATAAAGAATACAGCTTCTCTGATCGGTTGCAGTCAGACCCCACCCTAAGACGGCGCCTCTGATTGGTTGGAATCAATGACCCTGCCTGCGAGTCTATTATATCGAGGTGTAAAATATAAAAATAATGGCGTAAGGTCCCCCATCTACTGATACCACCACAGATAAAGCCCATGGCTACAGGCTGCAAATAATTGTATCAAAATATGAGGAACTGCATGCGGCTTTTTTATAAATAATTATTTATTTAAATAAATAATTAAAAAAAAAACGGTGGGCGTTTCCCCTGCCCAATTTTAATACCTAGCCAAGGTAAAGCCTGACAGCTGCAGGCTGGTATTCTCAGGCTGGGGAGGCCCATGGTTATTGCCCCCCCAGCCTAAGAATAGCAGCCTGCAGCCGCCCAGGATTGCCGCATCCATTAGATGCGACAGTCCCGGAATTTTACCTGGCTCTTCCTGATTGCCCTGGTACGGTGGCACCGGGGTAACAAGGGGTTAATGGCAGCTCACAGCTGCCACTAAGCCCTAGATTAGTAATTTTAATGATCTATGAGACACCTTCTCTTAACTAATCTGCAAGTGAAAAGAAATAAACACAAACACCGAAAAAACTCCTTTATTTGAAATAAAATACAAAAAACTCACCTTTTTTCTCCACTTTATTAACCTCCAAAAACACCCAGGTTCAACGTAATCCACACAAGGTCTCATGATGATCCTGGCTCTGCTACATTTGAAGTGACAGCGAGAGGCCATAGAATATGACCACATGCTGTAACTTCAGGCAGACATCGAGCTGCAGCGATCAGCAGTGACATCACTCAGGTAAGTTGTGGACACAGCTGGAGGTTCTCAAGGCCCTCTAGCTATGACCGCAGATAACCTGACCTCAGGGGACCTCAATGAACTCAGTAATGCATGTGGTTTTGATGCGTTTTGGTTTTTTTTGCCAGGAGGGGTAGATTGGATGCAGGAATATGGTATAAAAAATGTCACCACCAAATCTCCATCTCTTGACAAAAAAATGCATAAATATGATTTTGACACTGTTTCAGTGCAGTTTTCTGCCAGAAAGTGCAAATTTGGTACTAAAATGTCTGCACCAGATTTCAGCACCAAATTTTCACCTCCTGGGAGAAAACCATACTGAAATGGCGTCAAAAACGTTTTTGTGCATTTTTTTTTTTGCCAAGAGATGCAGATTTGGTGATGAAATTTTTACACCATATTCCTGTACCAAATCTACACCTCCAGGCAAAAAAAAAATCGCATAACTATCATATCAAAACCGCATGGTGTTTTGATGCATTTTTTTGCCAGGAGATGTACATTGGGTGCAGGAATATGATGTAGACATTTCAGCACAAAATCTGCATCTCTTGGCAATAAACCTGCAGTTTTCTGCCAGGAGATGCAGGTCTGTGAACTCAGTGACCTCACCTGAGGTGAGGTTACTGAGTTCATTGAGGTCAGGTTACCTGCAGTCAAGGTGGAGGGCAATGGGAACTTGCATCTGTGTCTACAACTTACCTGAGTGATGTTACCACTGATCACTGCTCAGTCTCTGCCTGAAGTTTCAGCATTTGGTCATGTTCTATGGCCGCGAACTGTCAGTTAAGACATAGCAAAGACGGGATCATCATGGGACCTTGTGTGGATTATATTGGTCCTTCAGGGGTACTTTTTTGGTTAATAAAGAGGTAAAAGAGGGTGCTTTTTTTGTCTTTTATTTCAAATAGAGGTTTTTTTTGTTTGTGTTTATTTCTTTTCAGATTACAAATGGGATGGGTCTAATAGACACCTCCCATTACTAATCTAGAGCTTATTGGTAGCTATGAACGTCATTTAATACCTTATTACCCTGATTGCCACTGCACCAGGGCAATCTGGAAGAGCCGGATAAAGATCAGGTAGTGTCATGTCTAATGGATGTGCCAATTCTAGGCGGCTGCAGGCTGCTATTTTTAGGCTCGGAGGCCCAATAAGCATGGGTCTCCCCAGCATCAGAATACCAGCCCCCAGGTGTCGGGCTTTATCTTGGCTGGGTATCAAAATTGGGGGGGACCACACGCCATTTTATTTAAACTATTTATGTAAATAAATAAATTAAAAAAAGCCTCATCCGGTTCCTTTTATATTGATACACAGCCATGATAAGCACATGGCTGGAGGCTGCCTGTAGCCGTGGCTTTATCTGTGCTGGTATCATAATATGTGGGAACCCTACTTCTATACTTCAATTTTTTTTATTTATTTATTTTTACTGTACACTATAGACCTGAAGACCGAGTCTGTAATTGGAAGCATCAGACACGCTGTCACTCAGCTTGGGGGCGCGTCTGACTACAACCAATCACAGACACCGATGGGTGGGGAAAGCAGTGCATATTCACTGAAGGTAGTGAGTGGCTCCGGAAGTGGCCGCGAGAGTGTACAGCCACGCTGGTGACTCAGTAAGTATAAAGCGCTTGCTCCTACCCTTTTGCGCCGGATTCTGGTCCCCATAGATTATATGGGGACCGGCATCTAGCCAGATACCAGAGATCAATCCCCTACCGACCCCGAGTCGGTGGGGGATTGATCTGCGAGTCCTCCCATCACTAGTGAGAAATGCAGGGACAAAACACAAAAAGAATTGACATGCTGCATCTTTGTGGTCACCACAAAAATGCAGCCAAAAAAGGCTGCAATGTGCGCACAGCAAAAATGACATCTCTTAGACTTTGCTAGGGAAGGAATTGCTTCCAGTTTGGTGACCCAACTGCACCCTAAAAACATGGCAAAAACATGGCAAAAAATGGCATGTGCGCATGAGGCCTTAAAATGCCTACTGTACTTATACCTATCATATCAGTTTTTGGCCAATGGCTCAAGTCCACCAGAATAGCAACTGTTCTCATAGAACAGTTTATTCTAGCTAATAAAAGAGGGTCCCAAGAGGGGATTCTCTTCTATGATTCACACTCGTAAGAGGACACATAGACAGGAATTACAGTATCTCATGAACACAAAGCTTTAACACCTACCTCTCTAACATCCCCTCACCTTAGATTGAGAAGTTAGTAATGTATTTCTTTGGTTTATGCATTGAGAAGTACTTCAGATCAATATGCAATATAGACCACTATACTGTAAGTCTTGCAGTTGCAAAAAAAATCCCTTTTGCTATCATTGATTATTTTTACTATTCATAGACAGATGGAAAAAAATCATGAACTTACGTGACTTATGAACTTCTGACACATGCACCTATCTTTATGACTGTTTTTCATATAAATGCCCATGTTTATTAAGAAAGTTCCATATACGTCATTATTATTTTGAAAAACCTAATCTTGCTAAATAGGTTGATGTTATATTCAAATACTATGTCTTTTCCACATTTCATTCATAAACAGGTCATATATTAATAGAAAAAAAATGTGTATTACTATTCATCCATAGGATTGCTCGAATGATCCGCCAGGAAAGGGGAAATGCTCTATTGGTGGGTGTTGGTGGAACCGGCAAACAGTCCCTCACCAGACTTGCAGCCCATATATCTGGCTATAAGTGCTTCCAAATTGAGCTGAGTAGGGGCTACAATTATGAATCTTTCCATGAAGATCTAAGGAAACTGTATAAAATGGCTGGAGTGGAAGACAAGGATATGGTTTTTCTTTTTACTGACACACAGGTAAACAGAATTCACTATTTTTACCTTTCTATTCTTTCCAGAAAGTCCAAAGCTATAGAACAAAGCATCAATTGGAGTGATTTAAGTGCTGTCTAGCATAATCTCCCTGATCATATAACATATCATCATCGAAACTATGAAGCAGCTATCTAGCTACACATGAATATGAATGGATAAATGTTTTATAGTCTGACTAAAGAAGACCCTAAGTGGGCAGCGTCAGTCTGTAAAATAATAGTAAGATTTCAGCAGACTCATAATAGTGATTGTTTTCAGTTAAAGAAGCATTGCCAAACATTTTTGTACCTAATCTTGGATAACTATGTAATACAATGTAAGTACATTAATAAACTAATGATTTTGTCATTTTACTCTATTTCCAGTGCCGCTCCAGTCCTCTTCTAGGTCCCGTGAGCAATCCTTTTCTTTGCCGGTTATCAAAGGGACTGTTGTGTTGGGCGGTACTACTTTCTCATTGCAAGCCTATGAACCGTCGTTCTGCCTTTCATTGTGAAAGTGGCTTCCAGTTCTTAAATAAATCTCTTTGTCATCTGGTGATTCACAATTAAAGTCATGTGACCCAAAAGAGTTCTGGAGGGGCACTGTAAACCAGGGAAGATGGTGAAGGGTAAGTATATTAATGTACCTATACTACATTATATAGATAGACAGAATTAGAAAAAAAATGTTGGGAATGCTTCTTTAAATGGGGCCTTCCAACTTCTTAGACAATTCTGTTAAGGTGGGAGGAGGGGGAGGGGTTAATTTCATAAAGTAATTAAATACTTTATTTCCATGATAAATCCATCACTGCTGCTTTGGTGCTCCCCACTGGTCCATTTTCCACTTCCCCAACTTCTTACATTACCGCTCAGGATATGGCCCCCATTACATTACCTTCCTGAGCTTTTCAAGATTCCTGAGTAACAATCTGCTTAGTTATGTACTAGTGAACACAAATTTATTTTATCTGTTCACCAGTATTTCTAAATTCTATAGATTGTTGTGGAGGAGTTTTTGGAAGACATCAACAATATGCTGAATTCTGGTGAAGTGCCTAATTTATTTGAGAAGGATGAGCTAGAGTTTGTATTGGCTGCAACGAGACCTAAAGCTAAAGAAGCTGGTATACCTGAAGGAAACAGAGATGAGGTACACCTTTTACGATGTGTATGCTTTTTTTTTTTATAGCACACCAGTAATTGTAAATTTTCTAGACAATTCTGGATTTAGATCTCATTCTAACATTTGCTGCACACTCTGCGTTCAATGGGCCCACATAATGTCATGATGCATGCTGTTTTCTCAATGCAACAGTCATGTTTTTTTTTATCTGAGATCAGTAAACTATGCACATTCTGTATTTCCTATGGTTATTTGTATGATATACATATATTTACTCCCTTTACCATAGCTATTAATCATGCATGCTAAATGCAGGGGGGCTGTGCTAATTTGGAGGTACACTTCTCCATTGCTTGGAAAAGAAAGCTCTAGGGCCACTGTCATGATGAGCTAGGTCTTATTAAGGTGTCTAATTTTTATGCTGTGACTTTGATTTGGACAGAGGGACTGGGACGCATGCATAGTTAGGTTTTTGTCTTCATGTGAGACACGCATGCGCTACTTATGCGGTGTTGGTCCCTGTGTCTGGATGCCTGTGCCTGGTTCAGACAGCGCTTCCATGGATGACGACCCCAGAGAGTGATTACGTCACTGTCCCACCCCTGGAAACAGTAGTGTGTTATGGTTGTAATTTTGGTCACCACACGTGCGTGGACACTGTTTGTGTTCCAGGGAATAGGGACCGGATGACGTACCAGGCATCTTCTTTGTGTTTGGTGGATATCAGCACCTGCTGTGCACTCCAGGAGGCTGTCATCTGCACTTGTTTGAATCATGCATCTGCTATGGCAGGACTTTTTTTTTCTTTTTTTTAGTGTGGGATGACCACTGTCTACCCCCTAAAGATAGAAATAACACATTTTCTGTTTACTGCTTTGTAATGTTGGTTTGTTGTGCTTTTTTTCTGGAATATTTGTAACACTGGCATCCTAGGTGGGTCTTTGTCAAGAATCTTGATTTGGTTAAAATTAAGGACAGTCATTATTTTGATACACCATTCTAGGAGCTTTTTGGTATATGTTTGTCCTTAGGGATGTTAAAAGGTAAAACTATTTATTAAAAGTTAAATTTTAGTCATACAAAGTAACATTATTACCACATTTAACACAGTAGCATTAAAGCGAGCCTTTCACCAATTGAGCATTTTAAACTGACCACATTATGTAATAGAGGCAGAGCTGAGTAAAACATATTTTTAATTTCTCGTCTCTGTTGTGGAGATATTAGCTTACAAAGTTTAGGTTGGGATTTGTGATGAGACCAACCGAGCATTAAAGAGTCTTCTCTGAGTGTGTGTACTTTGTCTCCTGCATGGAATAAAAAACATGCCGTTATCTCAAACCTGTTATCTGCTTCTACTGTATAGTATAGTGCAGAGCTGAGTGTGATTACAAATACTTCCAGATCTCCTCTCATAGCAGTTAGTGTGAAGGGATGCAGAATACAGCAGAGCTAAGCGTCAATAAAGACATATCTTCAACTGTAACTGTCCTGAGCTCTGCCCCTCACCCCACAGTGATTGTCATGATCTGGAGATTGTTCTAATTAAATTCAGCTCTGCTCTATTCTTCCTGCCCCCACACTGACTGCCATCAGAGGAGATCTGGAAGTATATGTAATGAAATAAACTCAGCTCTGGTCTATACTACATAATATGTGCAGAGATCAGGGCTGAGAGGGGCTGTCTGTCATTACATGTCTCATGGAAGAAGACATGTTCTCCTGACTTTCTGCTAAATTAAAAATTGAAAGCTACATTTCATGCCTAAAATGTCTGAACTTTCAATTTTGTAGTGTGATTCCCAAATGATCATAATTCCAAACTATGTCCTATTTTTTGTATTACTCTTATTGTTTTATGACTTCATTACATTTAGCTGTCACATTATGTACAAGCTTGTGGTGTTGTATCCACTGTTGGAACTCCACTTCTTTTTGAGCTCCATAAAATTCTAATATGTACCTTTTCAACTCATTGCATATGGATTGTGGAATAGGCCACATATGTACTTTCCATTGTGATATACAGTTTCTGTCTCTGATTTTACACTCTAGGTATTTCAGTTTTTTATCAATCGAGTGCGTCAAAAGCTGCACATTGTGCTCTGTATGAGTCCAGTTGGAGAGTCTTTTCGAGCAAGATGTCGTATGTTTCCTTCGCTGGTCAATTGCTGCACTATTGACTGGTTTGTGCAGGTTAGTACCATGAAGAATGTATTTGATAACTAACAATGATACAATATCACTGCAGTCCATAGGTTCCTTAAGATCAGAAAAAGGGTCTGTTTTCTGGGTCTGTCCAGTAATGCAGCTCATCCTCAATCAATTGAATGGACAAGACTCAAGCTGTTTAAGGCCTCTTTCACACGTTCGTGCCTCCGGTACATGTTTGACAGTTTTCTCATGTACCGGAGACACATATACACATTGACATATGTTTTCCTATGGTTTCGGGCACACGTAAGTATTTTTGCACGGAACGTGTGTCTGTTCCGTACTTACGTGTGCCCATGTGCTCCACACGCCGACATGTCCGCTTTTCTCCGGCATCACGGGTGTCACACGGAATGCAAACGGGTCACACGTAACACACACGGACCACACGGATGTGTTCCGTGTGACACACACCGGAGAAAAGACATGTGTCTATTAAAAAAAACCAAAACTTTACTCACCTTCTCCAGCCCTGCTGTCTTTGCTGCTGCTGTCACTTGCTTCCGACCGCCGCTCATTATGCTCATTGAATATTCACTTCACTGCGGCCAGAAGCAGCAGCAGCGGGGAGTCATCAGGACCGGAGACCGAAGATCAGCACCAAGGACAGCGACGCCAGGGACAGGTGAGTAGAAAGTTCCCGTTCTCCATGTGTTCTCACGGATAACACACGGAGAACACACGTGTGCCATACACACAGCTCACTGAGGGCGATACGCATCTTTGACACGTTCGTGAAACACGTGCGTGATTGTCACGGGCGAGTGAAAGACTCCTAAGGAATAGTAGACTTTATTATTTTAGACAACCCCCATATTAGGCTGCTTTCACACTACGTCTTTTTATCATGCGTCATGAACGTTTTTTTGCTGCAAAAGCGGATCCTGCTTTTACAGCAAAAAAACGCATGCAAACACATGTGTTATGTTGCAGGATCCTGTCACTTTAAGTTTATGGGCGGGCATTGAAGTCATGTGATCGGGAGTCAGTGGAACTGAACGTGATAGACTGGGAGCCGGCTCGTAACCAAGGTAAACATCGGGTAACTTGCTTGGATACCCGATATTTATCTTTGTTACGAGCGTCTGCAGATGCTAGGAGCCGGGCTCTCTGCACACGTAACCAACGTAAACATCGGGTAACTAAGAGAAGCGCTTTCCTTGGTTACCCGATATTTATCTTGGTTACGAGTGTCTGCAGCTCTCAGGCGGGGGAGAGAGAGGAGAGGGAGAGGGAGGGGAGAGAGGGAGGTGGGGAGAGACAGAGAGGGAGGGGGAGAAACAGGGAGGGAGGGGGAGAGAGGGACCGATCACCCGAGGCCAGTTTCTGGGCATGCTCAGTAGAGCAAGCAGGATCCTGTCTATCAGCATGCCAGCGTTCACATGCGTTTGCGTGCAGTGTAGTCAGGATCCAGCAATTTGCAGTATTTGGACGCAGCTCAAAAATGCTACAAGTAGCGTTTTTGAAAAATGTTAAAAAACTGCAACTCGCTGGATCCTCACTATAACGCACACAAACGCATGTGAACGCATGTTGACGCGAGTCCATTGCAAATGCATTGAAATGAAAACGCATTTGCACGGGATCCGCTTTTGCGTTAAAAAACGTTCATGATGGATGTTAAAAAAACGTAGTGTGAAAGCAGCCTTACAATGTCAGGTGCAAAATCTTTGTTTAATCTGTATTAAAGTATCATTTTTGTTGCATGTATATGCAGGAATATATTTAATGTGTCTTTGTATTGAATTGTCCCAATCAATTAACAGACTCTACTTACACCTATACTCAAATACAAAAAATAAGGCAGCACTTCCAAGCCTGGAACTTTTTTTTATTTTATTGGACCCTTAGCCGGTAACCCTCTGGGACTTTGCACTACCACCAACAAAGCTGCTTTCTTTTCTAACCTTTTTCTCATGTTTGTTTTTGTAAAGCTGCATGTGAAGCATCTTGGTAATGTTTGAAGCCTTCTCTATGGGGTTTCCCACACTTGTAGAAGATCTATGGTCACATATATAATTTAGCGGCTTCGCACATTTGTTAAGAATAGTCCGCAGTGTTTTTCTTCCCATCAAGATGATGGACTCCATAACTGAACACATCTTTTTTAAATAATAGCCATACATTTACCAATAAAAAAAACTATCACTATACTGTTAATGAACAAAACCCATTATGCTAATATTTCCAATAATAACACATACAAGAGACAAAATATTTAGCAACACCATGATTCACATATTACCAGCATATACAGTGGTGACTAAATAATAATGCCATACTGATCATTAACAAAAACCACTGTGACTTATTACCCCATACAGTGACCATATAGTGGTCAATATCAAATATACACATGTGATCTGAAGACCATATATACAGTTAGGTCCAGAAATATTTGGACAGTGACACAAGTTTTGTTATTTTAGCTGTTTACAAAAACATGTTCAGAAATACAATTATATATATAATATGGGCTGAAAGTGCACACTCCCAGCTGCAATATGAGAGTTTTCACATCCAAATCGGAGAAAGGGTTTAGGAATCATAGCTCTGTAATGCATAGCCTCCTCTTTTTCAAGGGACCAAAAGTAATTGGACAAGGGACTCTAAGGGCTGCAATTAACTCTGAAGGCGTCTCCCTCGTTAACCTGTAATCAATGAAGTAGTTAAAAGGTCTGGGGTTGATTATAGGTGTGTGGTTTTGCATTTGGAAGCTGTTGCTGTGACCAGACAACATGCGGTCTAAGGAACTCTCAATTGAGGTGAAGCAGAACATCCTGAGGCTGAAAAAAAAGAAAAAATCCATCAGAGAGATAGCAGACATGCTTGGAGTAGCAAAATCAACAGTCGGGTACATTCTGAGAAAAAAGGAATTGACTGGTGAGCTTGGGAACTCAAAAAGGCCTGGGCGTCCACGGATGACAACAGTGGTAGATGATCGCCGCATACTTTCTTTGGTGAAGAAGAACCCGTTCACAACATCAACTGAAGTCCAGAACACTCTCAGTGAAGTAGGTGTATCTGTCTCTAAGTCAACAGTAAAGAGAAGACTCCATGAAAGTAAATACAAAGGGTTCACATCTAGATGCAAACCATTCATCAATTCCAAAAATAGACAGGCCAGAGTTAAATTTGCTGAAAAACACCTCATGAAGCCAGCTCAGTTCTGGAAAAGTATTCTATGGACAGATGAGACAAAGATCAACCTGTACCAGAATGATGGGAAGAAAAAAGTTTGGAGAAGAAAGGGAACGGCACATGATCCAAGGCACACCACATCCTCTGTAAAACATGGTGGAGGCAACGTGATGGCATGGGCATGCATGGCTTTCAATGGCACTGGGTCACTTGTGTTTATTGATGACATAACAGCAGACAAGAGTAGCCGGATGAATTCTGAAGTGTACCGGGATATACTTTCAGCCCAGATTCAGCCAAATGCCGCAAAGTTGATCGGACGGCGCTTCATAGTACAGATGGACAATGACCCCAAGCATACAGCCAAAGCTACCCAGGAGTTCATGAGTGCAAAAAAGTGGAACATTCTGCAATGGCCAAGTCAATCACCAGATCTTAACCCAATTGAGCATGCATTTCACTTGCTCAAATCCAGACTTAAGACGGAAAGACCCACAAACAAGCAAGACCTGAAGGCTGCGGCTGTAAAGGCCTGGCAAAGCATTAAGAAGGAGGAAACCCAGCGTTTGGTGATGTCCATGGGTTCCAGACTTAAGGCAGTGATTGCCTCCAAAGGATTCGCAACAAAATATTGAAAATAAAAATATTTTGTTTGAGTTTGGTTTATTTGTCCAATTACTTTTGACCTCCTAAAATGTGGAGTGTTTGTAAAGAAATGTGTACAATTCCTACAATTTCTATCAGATATTTTTGTTCAAACCTTCAAATTAAACGTTACAATCTGCACTTGAATTCTGTTGTAGAGGTTTCATTTCAAATCCAATGTGGTGGCATGCAGAGCCCAACTCGCGAAAATTGTGTCACTGTCCAAATATTTCTGGACCTAACTGTATGCACTTAGTACAAGTTATTCCAGTGACTCACCAGTGGCGTCTCCAGTAAAAGACACTCATTTTCACTATTCTTCTTCATTCACTGCAGATCACTATGCCTTCATCAAGGCAATACCTATCTCTGCAGGATATATCAAACAGACATATATGGCTGATTACTTCTATAGCACCCTCCCCAGATTTCGCTCCACTTCTACACAAGTTCCATAGTGCAGTAATGCCCCCTTGGTGCCCTATACTGTGTCAGTACCTTGCTTTTGTTCCGCTAACATGAACAGTATTCCCAAAAATAAAATACATTACATTAATGATGTCACCCTTTGTGTCCCTGAACACACAACAGAGAGCAGATGAAATAAGTATTGAACAAGTTACCAAATTTATAAGTAAATATATTTCTAGGTATTACTGAGGCCCCCTTCACACATCCGTGAAAATCACGCACGTGTTTCACGGACATGTCAAAGGTGCATGTTCCCCTCCATGTGCCGTGTTTATGTCACTACGTGTGTTCTCCGTGTGTTATACGTAATATCACACGGAGAACGGAAAGCACCACCTTACCTTTTTCTTCCGGAGCTATCTGTGGTGCTGAATGACAGCGTCCGGCACAGGCCACGCCCCGCTGATGCTGCTTCCGGCCCCCAGTGAAGATGATGCGTTGTTCAAATTCACTGGGGGACGGATGCAGGTGACAGCAGCGGCAGAGACTGCAGGACTCGTGGAGGTGAGTGTGTGTTTTTTTATTTTTAAAATGACACGTGTGTTTCTCCGGCGCATGTCACGTGGGCCCGCATCCATACTACTGCCGTGTGGTACATGTGCGGGCCGCATGAGACCCGTGCTGCCGGAGAAACACGGACATGCATCGGTGTGGAGCACACAGGCTCACGTCTGCTCCACATGGAGGCACGGGCCAATGGCTAAACATGTGCGTGCACATAGACCCATTGATTTTAATGGGTTTATGTGTGCCCGTGTCTCCGGTACATGCGGGCACGGACCTAGCACGCACCGGAGACACGGACATGTGAAGGGGGCCTGACATGTATTTCTCACCAGATGTCAGTAATAATCCATGCAATCCACACAGGCAAAGAAATCAAACCATAGATGTCCATAAATTAAGTTATATGTCATGAGAAATGACACAAGGAAAAAGTATTGAACACATGAAGAAAGAGAGGTGCAAAAAGTCATGGAAAATCATGACATTTGCTGAAATCTATCAGTAATTAGAAATTAATCTTGCCACTTAATGAAAAATAATATCAGCTAGTTCAAGTGATGACCTATAAAAAGGTGTCTCATTGCCAAGGTGCAACACAAGAAACATCTCATGATGGGGAAAACCAGTGAGCTTTCCAAGAACTTCACAACCTTATTCTTGTAAAACATACAGTTAGGTCCAGAAATATTTGGACAGTGACACAATTTTCGCGAGTTGGGCTCTGCATGCCACCACATTGGATTTGAAATGAAACCTCTACAACAGAATTCAAGTGCAGATTGTAACATTTAATTTGAAGGTTTGAATAAAAATATCTGATAGAAATTGTAGGAATTGTACACATTTCTTTACAAACACTCCACATTTTAGGAGGTCAAAAGTAATTGGACAAATAAACCAAACCCAAAAAAAAATTTTTATTTTCAATATTTTGTTGCGAATCCTTTGGAGGCAATCACTGCCTTAAGTCTGGAACCCATGGACATCACCAAACGCTGGGTTTTCTCCTTCTTAATGCTTTGCCAGGCCTTTACTGCCGCAGCCTTCAGGTCTTGCTTGTTTGTGGGTCTTTCCGTCTTAAGTCTGGATTTGAGCAAGTGAAATGCATGCTCAATTGGGTTAAGATCTGGTGATTGACTTGGCCATTGCAGAATGTTCCACTTTTTTGCACTCATGAACTCCTGGGTAGCTTTGGCTGTATGCTTAAGGTCATTGTCCATCTGTACTATGAAGCGCCGTCCGATCAACTTTGCGGCATTTGGCTGAATCTGGGCTGAAAGTATATCCCGGTACACTTCAGAATTCATCCGGCTACTCTTGTCTGCTGTTATGTCATCAATAAACACAAGTGACCCAGTGCCATTGAAAGCCATGCATGCCCATGCCATCACGTTGCCTCCACCATGTTTTACAGAGGATGTGGTGTGCCTTGGATCATGTGCCGTTCCCTTTCTTCTCCAAACTTTTTTCTTCCCATCATTTTGGTACAGTTTGATCTTGGTCTCATCTGTCCATAGAATACTTTTCCAGAACTGAGCTGGCTTCATGAGGTGTTTTTCAGCAAATTTAACTCTGGCCTGTCTATTTTTGGAATTGATGAATGGTTTGCATCTAGATGTGAACCCTTTGTATTTACTTTCATGGAGTCTTCTCTTTACTGTTGACTTAGAGACAGATACACCTACTTCACTGAGAGTGTTCTGGACTTCAGTTGATGTTGTGAACGGGTTCTTCTTCACCAAAGAAAGTATGTGGCGATCATCCACCACTGTTGTCATCCATGGACGCCCAGGCCTTTTTGAGTTCCCAAGCTCACCAGTCAATTCCTTTTTTCTAAGAATGTACCCGACTGTTGATTTTGCTACTCCAAGCATGTCTGCTATCTCTCTGATGGATTTTTTCTTTTTTTTTCAGCCTCAGGATGTTCTGCTTCACCTCAATTGAGAGTTCCTTAGACCGCATGTTGTCTGGTCACAGCAACAGCTTCCAAATGCAAAACCACACACCTGTAATCAACCGCAGACCTTTTAACTACTTCATTGATTACAGGTTAACGAGGGAGACGCCTTCAGAGTTAATTGCAGCCCTTAGAGTCCCTTGTCCAATTACTTTTGGTCCATTGAAAAAGAGGAGGCTATGCATTACAGAGCTATGATTCCTAAACCCTTTCTCCGATTTGGATGTGAAAACTCTCATATTGCAGCTGGGAGTGTGCACTTTCAGCCCATATTATATATATAATTGTATTTCTGAACATGTTTTTGTAAACAGCTAAAATAACAAAACTTGTGTCACTGTCCAAATATTTCTGGACCTAACTGTACTGCCAACATTGGTTATAGTATGTGATGTTAGCGTACAGGTAAAATAAACACAGATTTCACAGCACGGAAACGATAACTTAAGCGATGTCAAAGCATAGAAACACAGTGATGTCACAGTATTGGGGTAATAAACATAGTACTGTCACAGCACAGGGATAATATACACAGTTATGTCGCAGTACAAGTATAAGTAGACACAATGATGTCACAGTACATGTAACATAAACAGTGATTTCACAGTAGAGAAACAATAACATAAGGCGATGTCAAAGCATAGTGATAATAAACAGGGATGTCATAGTACAAGAATAAATAGACACAGAGATAGGAAACACAGTAATGTTACAGTACAGAGATAATAACCACAGTGACATCATAGTACATGAATAATTCAGTGCTATCACAGTACAGGTACAATACACACAGGAATGTTATAGTAGAGAAATAATAAGTAACCCCAGTAATGTTACAGTACATAGACAATAAACACAATGATGTCATAGTATTATTAATAATAAGTCACAGTACAGGGATGATAATAAATGCAGTGATTTTGCAGTATGCAAACAGTAACTCCAGTGACATCACAGCTCAGAGATGTGAAACAGTGATGTCACAGTACACAGTATTCAATGAGATGTGTGTCCGACTGCACACATTCCCTTGAACACACCACTGGCCCTCGTGGGCTCCTTTCCTCTTCGGGTTCGGTCATAGTCGTACCCCCTGCAACCTCGATTATAACATCTGTATGTATATTAACAATTGTATCCTAATTCTTTTACCATTTATAAGATACGATCAAACAATAGCTTCAATAAAATATAAAGTATTAGCCTCTTTTAATTTAATTACTCGTGGGTAACCTTTAAATCTCTTATGCTCTAGAGAGCATGGCACAATGTGTTCAGAAAATATCACGTATTTCATTTTTTCAAATGCAAGGAAAAAAGAGAAATGAAAGAATGTGTTTGATTTTGGTCACTTTTATATGGATATTTGAAACGGCCATGGGAAACATTTCTCATTGTGAAGGAACATCATTGATTCTGATCCAGTTAGGCAAATATTATGACAAAGGACATTTCTGATTTCTTTTCTCTTGATTTTATTTGCAGTGGCCTAGAGAAGCACTGCTTTCAGTTTCACAAACATTTTTCACTAACATTGACCTTGGCCGGGAAGAGATGAAGGACAGACTTTCAGAAATGTGTGTGGAGATTCACGTGAGCGTTACAGAAATGGCCGATCTTTACTATGCAGAACTACGGAGACGATACTATACAACGCCAACATCATATCTAGAGTTAATTAACCTTTATTTGTCTATGCTTGGTGAAAAAAGGAAGCAGCTTGTTTCAGTAAGTGATACTGGGAATATGCATATTTTTCTATTATAACTGCACCATAATTTTGTTTACAGGAAAAGAGGCACAAAGACAGACAGAGACAGATAGGGAAAGAGACAAACAGACAGAGACAGACAGGGATTGAGATATAGAGACAGATAGGGAAAGGGATAAAGAGACAGACATGGAAAGAGATAGAGAGACAGATAGGGAAAAAGACAGAGCTACAGATAGGGAAAGAGCTAGATAGACAGACAGGCAAAGACACAGAGAGACAGATAGACAGACAGGGAAAGAGACATAGATAGAGACAGACATGGAAAGAGACAGACAGGGAAAGAGACAGACAGGTAGAGACAGACAGGGAAAGGGACAGACAGAGAGATAGAGAGAGAGAGACAGAGAGGGAGCCAGACAGAGACTGGGAGAGACACAGTTACTAACTCGGGCAACGCCGGGTACTACAGCTAGTTCTGCTATATAATTGAATTTAAAAATGTTTTTATATATATATATATATACAGTGCCTACAAGTAGTATTCAACCCCCTGCAGATTTAGCAGGTTTACACATTCGGAATTAACTTGGCATTGTGACATTTGGACTGTAGATCAGCCTGGAAGTGTGAAATGCACTGCAGCAAAAAAGAATGTTATTTCTTTTTTATTTTTTTTTTTTAAATTGAGAAAAGTTTATTCAGAGGGTCATTTATTATTCAACCCCTCAAACCACCAGAATTCTGTTTGGTTCCCCTAAAGTATTAAGAAGTATTTCAGGCACAAAGAACAATGTGCTTCACATGTTTGGATTAATTATCTCTTTTTCCAGCCTTTTCTGACTAATTAAGACCCTCCCCAAACTTGTGAACAGCACTCATACATGGTCAACATAGGAAAGACAAAGGAGCATTCCAAGGCCATCAGAGACAAGATCGTGGAAGGTCACAAGGCTGGCAAGGGGTACAAAACCCTTTCCAAGGAGTTGGGCCTACCTGTCTCCACTGTTGGGAGCATCATTCGGAAGTGGAAGGCTTATGGAACTACTGTTAGCCTTCCACGGCCTGGACAGCCTTTGAAAGTTTCCTCCCGTGCCGAGGCCAGGCTTGTCCGAAGAGTCAAGGCTAACCCAAGGACAACAAGGAAGGAGCTCCGGGAAGATCTCATGGCAGTGGGGACATTGGTTTCAGTCAATACCATAAGTAATGTACTCCACCGCAATGGTCTCCGTTCTAGACGAGCCTGTAAGGTACCTTTACTTTCAAAGCGTCATGTCAAGGCTCGTCTACAGTTTGCTCATGATCACTTGGAGGACTCTGAGACAGACTGGTTCAAGGTTCTCTGGTCTGATGAGACCAAGATCGAGATCTTTGGTGCCAACCACACACGTGACGTTTGGAGACTGGATGGCACTGCATACGACCCCAAGAATACCATCCCTACAGTCAAGCATGGTGGTGGCAGCATCATCCTGTGGGGCTGTTTCTCAGCCAAGGGGCCTGGCCATCTGGTCCGCATCCATGGGAAGATGGATAGCACGGCCTACCTGGAGATTTTGGCCAAGAACCTCCGCTCCTCCATCAAGTATCTTAAGATAGGTCGTCATTTCATCTTCCAACAAGACAATGACCCAAAGCACACAGCCAAGAAAACCAAGGCCTGGTTCAAGAGGGAAAAAATCAAGGTGTTGCAGTGGCCTAGTCAGTCTCCTGACCTTAACCCAATTGAAAACTTGTGGAAGGAGCTCAAGATTAAAGTCCACATGAGACACCCAAAGAACCTAGATAACTTGGAGAAGATCTGCATGAAGGAGTGGGCCAAGATGACTCCAGAGACCTGTGCCGGCCTGATCAGGTCTTATAAAAGACGATTATTAGCTGTAATTGCAAACAAGGGTTATTCCACAAAATATTAAACCTAGGGGTTGAATAATAATTGACCCACACTCTTATGCTGAAAATTTATTAAAATTTAACTGAGCAACATAACTTGTTGGTTTGTAAGATTTATGCATCTGTTCATAAATCCTGCTCTTGTTTGAAGTTTGCAGGCTCTAACTTATTTGCATCTCATCAAACCTGCTAAATCTGCAGGGGATTGAATACTACTTGTAGGCACTATATATATATATATATATATATATATGTGTGATCAGGAAGCTGCACCAATCTCCAGGCTTCCCTGCAATTGGCAGGTTCTATTATGCCAGAAAAAAAACCCAGTATTGAATTCTTTTCTCCAAGACCCAATAATTGGATAATAGAAGTATCATAGGTTACAGTCTAAAAATATAAATCTCTTGAAATGTAGGGTAGATTTTTTTACTGCCATCTGTAGTATCCAACAGACAAAAAACACCATCTATGAATTTTTTGGGATTATAACTGTACCGTGCAGTGCAAACAGCTTATCGAGCAGAAAGGAGAAAGGGGGACTCGGACCATTCAGATAAAAACTAGTAAAATGAGTTCTGACATACTTTCAGGCATCATTTTGGGGCATAATAAACTGTTTAATTCCTCCTACATCTACTGTCAGGTTAGTTATGTGGATCCAAACACCATTGCATTTGATCTTTGAAAAGTAATTCATTCTTATTTGTTTTTTACATGTACACATTAAGCCGCCAATCAGTGGTGTGGGTGGGGTTATAAAGAGCTCAGCAGCATTCTGATAGTTCTGCAGCAGATAAAACAGAGATTTGATCAAAATGACAGAAAGCAGCCCAGTAAGTGGCACATTGCTGGAATCAGGATCTCTGTATCGACACCATTCTGATATCAGATGGGATAGTAAAAACCTGGTGACAAATTCCCTTTTAAATGGTCATTTCATGAACTATCTAATTGCAATTCATAAGTCTTCCCCCACCAGTCTATGAGAAATCTAAGCTAACAGTGGACCTAAAATGCTACAATTGTCTGGGTATTGTGTGAACATTCAGTATATCACAAAAGTGAGTACACGCCTCACATTTTTGCAAATATTTTATTCTATCCTTTCATGGGACAACTCTAAAGTTTTGACACTTTGATACAATGTAAAGTAGTCAGCATACAGCTGGTATAACAGTGTAAATTTGGTGCCCTCTATATAACTCAACACACAGCCATTAATGTAAAAGTGCTGGGAACAAAAGTGAGTACACCCCTAAGGGAAAGTGGCCAAATTGGCAAAAAATGTCAATATTTTGTGTGGCCACCATTATTTTTAAACAGTGACTTCACTAGAGCTTCACAGAAGCCACTAGAACCCTTTTCCAGTTCTCCATGACTATATCATGGAGCTGCTGAATGTTAGAGACATGCTTGACTAGTCCAGCACCTTTACCTTTAGTGTCTTCAGCAAGGCATTGGTCGTCTTGGAGGTGTGTTTGGGTTCGTTATCATGTTGGAATACTGCCCTGCGGTCCAGTTTTTGAAGGGAGGGTTCATGCTCTACCTCAGTATGTCACAGTACATGTTGGAGTTCATTGTTCCCTCAATGAACTGTAGCTCTCCACAGCCAGCAGAACTCATGCTGCCCCATACCATGACACTCCCACCACCATGCTTGGCTGTAGGCAACACACACTTGTCTTTGAACTCCTTACCTAGTTGCCATCACACATGCTGGATACCATCTGAACCAAAAAAGTTTATCTTGGTCTCATCAGACCATAGGACACAGTTTCAGCAAAAACTCTGCTTTGCAGTTCAAAACGCAAATGGCAAAAACAATTGACATGTTGCTTCTTTAAAAAGCAGAGTTTTTGCCTAAATTTCTGCCACAAAAAGGCAGCATTTTGAACAGCATAGTGCGGACAAGAAACCCAAATTCCCGTAGACTTTGCTTGAAAAGCAGAACACATCCATTTTGGCATTAAACGCTGCAGTTGAAAAAGCAGCTAAAAAGCAGGTAAAAAGCAAAGTGCGGACACAGCCTTATTCTGCTTGTTTTCAGCAAACTGTTTGCAGACTTTCATGTGCATCATTTTTAGAAGAGGCTTCCTTCTGGGAGAGGATAGCCATGTAGACCAATTTGTTGTAGTGTGCGGCGTATTGTCTGAACACTGACAGGCTCACTACCACCCCTTTAACCTCTGCAGCAATGCTGACAACACTCAAGGGGGCTTTACACGCTACGATATCGTTAATGTTTGGTCATCCGGGTCAAGTTGTTAGGCGGGCTTTGCACGTTGCGACATCGCAAGCCGATGCTGCGATGTCGCACACGATAGTCCCCGCCCTCGTCGCAGGTACGATATTGTGTGATAGCTGGCGTAGCGAACATGATCGCTACGCCAGCTTCACATGCACTCACCTGCTCTGCGACCGTCGCTCTGGCCGGCAACCCGCCTCCTTCCTAAGGGGGCGGGTCGTGCGGCGTCATAGCGACGTCACACGGCAGGTGGCCAATAGCGGCGGAGGGGCGGAGATGAGCAGGATGTAAACATCCCGCCCACCTCCTTCCTTCCGCATATCCTATGGAAGCCGCGGTGACGCCGGTAGGAGATGTTCCTCGCTCCTGCGACTTCACACACAGCGATGTGTGCTGCCGCAGGAGCGAGGAACAACATCGGGCCGTCGCGTCAGCGTAATTATGGATTACGCCGACGCTGCACCGATGATACGATTACAACGATTTTGCGCTCGTAAATCGTATCATCTAGGCTTTCCACACCACGATGTCGCATGCGATGCCGGATGTGCGTCACTTTCAATTTGACCCCACCGACATCGCACCTGTGATGCCGTAGTGTGCAAAGCCCGCCTTAGTGACGCACATCCGGCGTCATTAACGATATCGCAGCGTGTGACACTGACCAGCGACCTTAAGCGACCTCAAAAATGGTGAAAATCGTTCACCATGGAGAGGTCGTCCCAAACTCAAAAATCGGTAAGGGTTGTTTATCCAGGTGGTTCATCGCTCATGCGGCAGCACACATCGCTATGTGTGACACCGCAAGAGCGAGGAACATCTCCTTACCTGCCGCCGGCCACAATGCAGAAGGAAGGAGGTGGGCGGGATGTTACGTCCTGCTCATCTCCGCCCCTCCGCTTTGATTGGCCGGCCGCTTAGTGACGTTGCGGTGACGTTGCTGTGATTCCGAACGTCCCTCCCCCTTGAAGGAGGGATTGTTCGGCAGTCACAGCGACGCCGCCGACCAGGTAAGTATGTGTGACGCTGCCGTAGCGATAATGTTCGCTACGGCAGCGATCACAAACAATCGCATGCACGATGGGGGCGGGTACTTACACGCTCGCTATCGCTACAAATTGCTAGCGATATCGCTACCGTGTAAAGCCCCCTTTAGACTTCTATTTTGAAAAGACAACCTCTGGATATGACGCTGAGCACTCACGCTCAACTGGTCGACCATGGCGGGGCCTGTTCTGAGTGGATCCTGTCTTGTTAAACCGCGGTATGGTCTTGGCCACCATGCTGCAGCTCAGTTTCAGGGTGTTGGCAATCTTCTTATAGCCTAGAAATCTGTATGTACAGTTCCTGACAGAAGTTCTGTCGCTTATCCATGTTATGTAAATAAAAGCTTATAACCTGACTTTAAATTCATCCATTGGTTTCATAAATTACTCTTTTGAAAGCGGAAACCCTCCCAAATTTGGTTTAGGTTATGAAAATTTTATTATATCTTTTCATTGGACAACACTGAAGATATGAGTACTTTATGTATCCTTGGTTTTTGTTGCACTTTATGTAAAGTACTCAGTGTACAGCTCTATAACAGTATAAATTTCGTGTGCCCTGTAAATAACAACACACAGTCACTAATGTCTAAACCGCTGGCAACAAAAGCGAGTCCTCAGTGAAAATAGACAAATTGTGCCCAATTAGCCATTTTCCCTCCCTGGTATCATGTGACTCATTAGTGATAAAAGGTATCAGGTGTGAATGGGGAGCAGGTGTGTTACATTTGGTGTTATCATTCATACACTCTCATACTGGTCACTGGATGATCAATATGGCTCCTCATGGCAAAGAATTCTCTGAGGTTCTGAAAAAAAGAATTGTTGCTCTACACTCCCTGACAGAAGTTCTGTCGCTTATCCATGTTATGTAAATAAAAGCTTATAACCTGACTTTAAATTCATCTATTGGTTTCATAAATTACTCTGTTGAAAGCTGAAACCCTCCCAAATTTGGTTTAGGTTATGAAAATAAAGTTGCTGCAAAGCTGAAATGATCATTTAATGAACACAGAAAGGTCAGATTTTGGCAAGACAAAAGATTTGTCGCCCACAGAAAGTAATGTGAAATTCAAACTAATAATTAACTTCTAATACAAAGATATGTTGCATAACATTGGTGAATGAAGTTGTGGTGATATTGGAGCCATATTTAATATTTTGTATGACTTCCATGAGCATGAAGGACTGCATCCATGCGGTTTAACAATAATTCATACAATTTATTGATGAAGTCATCAGGGATAGCAAAGAATGCAGTCTTACATGCCTCCCAGAGTTAATCTAGATTCTGGTTTTGTCTTCCAAGCTTCCTCTTTCATCCTACCCCTTTATTCAGAACCTCAGAGAATTCTTTGCCATGAGGAGCCATATTGATCATCCAGTGACCAGTATGAGAGTGTATGAATGATAACACCAAATGTAACACACCCGCTCCCCATTCACACCTGAGACCTTTTATCACTAATGAGTCACATGACACCAGGGAGGGAAAATGGCTAATTGGGCACAATTTGTCTATTTTCACTGAGGAGTGTACTCACTTTTGTTGCCAGCTGTTTAGACATTAGTGACTGTGTGTTGTTATTTATAGGGCACACCAAATTTATACTGTTATAGAGCTGTACACTGAGTACTTTACATTGTATCAAAATGTCATATCTTCAGTGTTGAGTAGATGTAAAAACTTGGCGCGCAAGATAAATGTGAATAGTAGTATTTTATTGAGAAGAACTTGTAGGACCAACACAAGCACAGATGTTTCGGTCAAAAACCTTCATCAGTGTGCTATAAAGTGTAACAAAAACCAAGGATACATAAAGTACTCATATCTTCAGTGTTGTCTGATGAAAAGATATAATAAAATTTTACAAAAATGTGAGGCATGTATTCACGTTAGAAAGCCATGGACCCCATAGGGGGGAGGGGCGACATGACCAGTGGGAAGGGAGGGAGTGAGGGGTTAATAAAGTGAATTAAAGGGCATTATGGGCCCTTATAGGGGATTGGTGGAATAGGGTCACTGTAGGGTGGGGAGGGGGCTAGTATATAAACTATAGGGGAGGGGTCTTACCTTCCTTGTGACTCCGGACAGCAAAGGATTCAGACCCAGGACCACGGACCCAGCATGGCGGACCTCCAGGAGCTCGATAGGCTCCTCAGAGCGGCGATGGCGGTGCACGGGGCCCAGGCAGTGCAGTCCCACGTCAGGGCTGCCTGGGCTTCCCCGTCGGCACCTGCCCCTTGCACCCCCCCATAGATGCGGGCGGCGTTCCAGGCCCCCCCCCCATCCGATATTCCCCAGGCGCAGGGGGGGCAAGGAGGCACAGCGAGAGCCCCCCTCGGGACCCTCCGCGGCGGGGCGGGCAGCGGCAGCTCCCTGCGTCTGCCCCGGCCGCCGGGAGGAATCTCCGGCGAGGCCGCGGTGGCCGAGAAGGGGGCGTGGCCAGTCCGGGGGCCTTCTTCCGGTCTCCGGCCTCGGGCTGGAGTCCGAACCCCTGCGGCGTCTCCCGGCCGGGAGCGAGCCCGGCGATGATGTGAGGCCAGCGGTGGCCTGGATGGGGGCGGGCCCGGCCTGGGGCCTACTTCCGGTCCCAGGCCTCGGGCTCAATTTTCCAGGCCGGCGGCAGCCCGGGATCGGGGGCGTGCCCGGCGCGGGACGGAGGCCCGGGGAGGGGGCGTGTCCAGCCTGGGGCCCGCTCTGGACGCCAGGCCCCCGGCGGTGGGGCACGTCCTGGCGGCAGCTACCACACAGGAGCGTGCCCGGCAGAGGAATGAGGCCGGCAGTACCCTCCAAGGACCGTGGGGGAGCCGAGCGCAGGCAGCCAGCAGGGGGACCGGTGTGGGCAGGCGCCACCCGGATACCTGCAAGGCTGGGGAGAGTAGGGGGGACGGCGGTAGCCCGGCGGTGACTGCCAGGTCCCTCATATCAGCTGCACTGCGCCCGGCGGCCGCGGTCTCCCCCGGGCGGGGGAGGACCAGTGGAAGGTTCTGGTCGGAGGCCCTGGAGGGCGAGGGACGACGGTGGGGAGCCCCCTGAGTCCGGGGAGCGGCTCCTCCAGGAAGAGGCCTCGGTCAGCGGCGGCCCAGGGGACAGGACGGTCTCGTGGGCTGTCGCCGCACAGCAAGCGACGGATGTCGACCACCAGTGCCCACGCGGCGGCCCAGGAGGGCGGCCGTGGTGGAGGGGACGCATCGGCTGCGTCCTCTGGAGCTGGAATGGTGAAGGACGCCTACAGCGAGGAAGAAGAGGTAGCCCTCAGGTCGGGGGACGAATCTGACGAGTAGATGGCGGAGGACGTCGCGGTACCAATTTCCATTTCGGCGCCACGGTCGGGTGAGCTAGCCGTGGATTCGGCATTGCTTGCGGTGCGGGTTGCTAGTTTTGGGGAGGTGGCTGCAGGCACGGCAGCGCCAGAGGGGGGGTCAGCATTGTTTAGTCAGTTGCTGGGCTTGTTGCGGGGTTTAGCGCGCGCGCGCGCCGACGGCAGCAGCGGCATGGACGGGTCGGCGGTGGATGGCGCAGCGTCGGTCAGCAGCGAGGCGGCGCCGATAGGGATGGGTGCGGTTGGTGGAGTAGTGGAGCCCGCGGGGTAAACAGCAGTAGAAAAGGTAAATGGGAATGAGGTGGTGCGTTTGGATGATAGGGCCAAGTTTACGTGTGCTTTGAGGGACCGTTAGGGGCTCACCTCAAGAGGGAGGTGAGGGACAAGATTTGGAAGGGGGAGTATGTGAAGATATTTTCCCTGCTACCCTGGAAAAAAAAAAAAATTTAATCTGGACAAGGTGAAGCCGAACGACTCCAAGAAGGAAAGGGAAGAGGAAGAAAAACGCCGTTATAGGCTCATTCCTCGTTCCTTTTCCAATTGGCTGCAGGCGTTCGCAATTTTGGCAAGGGTAATAGGGGAAAAGGAGCCGGAGCACTGCTCGGCTCTGTTTGGTTATCTGGATGCAATGGGGGAGGCGTATCGCACGGACAGGGGCTTGCCATGGCTGCGGTATGATGAGCAGTTTTAGGCAGCGGAAGGCGTTGCGGCCCGGCATGCGGTGGGACCATGAGGACATTTCCTTATGGATGCGTTTAATGGCGGCCCCGAGCCAGCCCTTTCATGGCGGCGCCGGGGGGAACGGGAGCCGGGCCCTCGGGTACCCAGAAAAAGGGAGTGTGCTGGCAAGTTAACGACGGCCGGTGCAAATTTGGGGCAGCATGCAGGTTCGAGCATGAGTGCTCCGGCTGCGGGGGGACGGGTTTGGTAAAAGGGAGGACGCCACTGAACATAGGGGCAATGGCGCCATTTTACATAGGTATACGGACGGGGCAGCGGCGTCAATTTTGCGGTTTGGTTTTATACGGTTTTCAGATTCCGTCGGCGGTTGAGGCATTGCCTCCGGTTTGTCGTACTTTACGGTCGGCGAGGGACCACCCTATGGTTGTGGGTGGGAAGTTGGGGACAGAGGTTGAGTTGGGCAGGATGGGGGGTCCATTTGAGAGCCCGCCGTGCAGTAATCTGGTGGTGTCCCTGTTGGGGGTGGTGCCAAAGACGGAGCTGGATAAATTTTGGCTCATCCATCATCTTTCATTTCCGGGGGGGTCGTCAGTGAATGGTGGCATCGCTCCAGAATTGTCGGCAGTGTACTACGTCTCTTTTGACAAGGCGCTGGACTTGGTGCGGGCGGCGGGACGCGGTGCATTGATGGCAAAGGTGGATGTAGAATCGGCGTTTCGTTTGCTGCCGGTGCATCCGGAGAGCCAGCACCTTCTGGGTTGCTGGTGGGGTGATGAGTTTATGTTGATCGTTGTTTGCCTATGGGCTGTTTCAATTTCTTGTTGTATTTTGAGGCGTTTAGTTCCTTTGCTGAGTGGGTGGTGCGGGACGTGTCTGGCTTGTCCTCCATTATCCACTATCTAGATGATTTTCTTGGTGTCGGTCCGGCGGGATCCATGGTTTGCGCTGGCTCGTTGTTCGCCTTACAGAGAGTGGCAGATAGCTTTGGGATTCCTTTTGGCACAGGATAAATCGGAGGGGCCGGCGATGGTTATGCGGTTTTTTTTTGGGGATTGAGATTGCCTCTTTGGCTATGGAATGCAGGCTGCCGGAGGGGAAGATGGTGGACTTGTGGTGAGTGGTAGCAGCACTGCTGGCAGCACAGAAAGGGCGGCTGAAGGTGGTGCAGTCTTTGCTCGGGAAGTTGAACTTAACGTGCAGGCTTATGCCAATGGGGCGGGTGTTCGCCAGGATTTTGGCGGCAGCTATGGCAGGCGTACGGCCCCCCGGCGCACTTTGTGCGGGTCACGCGGGAGATCAAGGAGGATTTTCTGGTTTGGGATGTTTTTCTTGCAATGTTTTAACTAGAGATGAGCGAACCGGTCGCGGTTCGGCTCGAGGTTGGTTCGCCGAACGGACCTCCCGTTCGAGTTCGGTTCGTCGAACGTTCGACGAACCGAACTCGAACTGCATAGGAAACAATGGCAGGCAATCACAAACACAGAAAAACACCTAGAAAACACCCTCAAAGGTGTCCTAAAGGTGACAAACAACTGAAACACATTGGAAAGTGACAAGGACATATACTCATGCGAAACCAAAACAGCTGGACAAGGAAAAAGAGGAGGACACACAGATATAGGCATGGCACGCCCTTCTAAAATCATGTAAAACACCGCAAGGTGACTCCAAGCGGAGTCTCCATTTTTTCCAAAAATTGGGCCACACACACACCCACCCCTTCAGTGGCAGCAGTTGTGCCCCAGTTGTACACTTCACAGCTACATTTGCATCAAGCACATTCAAAAATACGCCATTCTTATCCATCCCCAGGATGACACCGGGGTAGGTAGCAAAGTCTTTGCTGACCCATGACTTGTTCATCTTGGCTTCTTTTAAAAACAATGTAAGCAAGGGTTACTCCAAGCGGAGTCTCCCTTTTTTCCAAAAATTGGGCCACACAGACACCCACCCCATCAGTGGCAGCACTTGGGCCCTAGTTGCAAACAGGATGTTTTGATTTGCATCAAGCACATTCAAAAATACGCCATTCTTATCCGTCCCCAGGATGACACCGGGGTAGGTAGCAAAGTCTTTGCTGATCCCAGCTCTGTTCATCTTGGCTTCTTTTAAAAACACATCAAGCAAGGGTTACTCCAAGCGGAGTCTCCCTTTTTTTCCAAAAATTGGGCCACACAGACACCCACCCCATCAGTGGCAGCACTTGGGCCCTAGTTGCAAACAGGATGTTTTGATTTGCATCAAGCACATTCAAAAATACGCCATTCTTATCCGTCCCCAGGATGACACCGGGGTAGGTAGCAAAGTCTTTGCTGATCCCAGCTCTGTTCATCTTGGCTTCTTTTAAAAACACATCAAGCAAGGGTTACTCCAAGCGGAGTCTCCCTTTTTTTCCAAAAATTGGGCCACACAGACACCCACCCCATCAGTGGCAGCACTTGGGCCCTAGTTGCAAACAGGATGTTTTGATTTGCATCAAGCACATTCAAAAATACGCCATTCTTATCCGTCCCCAGGATGACACCGGGGTAGGTAGCAAAGTCTTTGCTGATCCCAGCTCTGTTCATCTTGGCTTCTTTTAAAAACACATCAAGCAAGGGTTACTCCAAGCGGAGTCTCCCTTTTTTTCCAAAAATTGGGCCACACAGACACCCACCCCATCAGTGGCAGCACTTGGGCCCTAGTTGCAAACAGGATGTTTTGATTTGCATCAAGCACATTCAAAAATACGCCATTCTTATCCGTCCCCAGGATGACACCGGGGTAGGTAGCAAAGTCTTTCCTGATCCCAGCTCTGTTCATCTTGGCTTCTTTTAAAAACACATCAAGCAAGGGTTACTCCAAGCGGAGTCTCCCTTTTTTTCCAAAAATTGGGCCACACAGACACCCACCCCATCAGTGGCAGCACTTGGGCCCTAGTTGCAAACAGGATGTTTTGATTTGCATCAAGCACATTCAAAAATACGCCATTCTTATCCGTCCCCAGGATGACACCGGGGTAGGTAGCAAAGTCTTTGCTGATCCCAGCTCTGTTCATCTTGGCTTCTTTTAAAAACACATCAAGCAAGGGTTACTCCAAGCGGAGTCTCCCTTTTTTTCCAAAAATTGGGCCACACAGACACCCACCCCATCAGTGGCAGCACTTGGGCCCTAGTTGCAAACAGGATGTTTTGATTTGCATCAAGCACATTCAAAAATACGCCATTCTTATCCGTCCCCAGGATGACACCGGGGTAGGTAGCAAAGTCTTTCCTGATCCCAGCTCTGTTCATCTTGGCTTCTTTTAAAAACACATCAAGCAAGGGTTACTCCAAGCGGAGTCTCCCTTTTTTTCCAAAAATTGGGCCACACAGACACCCACCTCATCAGTGGCAGCACTTGGGCCCTAGTTGCAAACAGGATGTTTTGATTTGCATCAAGCACATTCAAAAATACGCCATTCTTATCCGTCCCCAGGATGACACCGGGGTAGGTAGCAAAGTCTTTGCTGATCCCAGCTCTGTTCATCTTGGCTTCTTTTAAAAACACATCAAGCAAGGGTTACTCCAAGCGGAGTCTCCCTTTTTTTTCCAAAAATTGGGCCACACAGACACCTACCCCATCAGTGGCAGCACTTGGGCCCTAGTTGCAAACAGGATGTTTTGATTTGCATCAAGCACATTCAAAAATACGCCATTCTTATCCGTCCCCAGGATGACACCGGGGTAGGTAGCAAAGTCTTTCCTGATCCCAGCTCTGTTCATCTTGGCTTCTTTTAAAAACACATCAAGCAAGGGTTACTCCAAGCGGAGTCTCCCTTTTTTTCCAAAAATTGGGCCACACAGACACCCACCCCATCAGTGGCAGCACTTGGGCCCTAGTTGCAAACAGGATGTTTTGATTTGCATCAAGCACATTCAAAAATACGCCATTCTTATCCGTCCCCAGGATGACACCGGGGTAGGTAGCAAAGTCTTTGCTGATCCCAGCTCTGTTCATCTTGGCTTCTTTTAAAAACACATCAAGCAAGGGTTACTCCAAGCGGAGTCTCCCTTTTTTTCCAAAAATTGGGCCACACAGACACCCACCCCATCAGTGGCAGCACTTGGGCCCTAGTTGCAAACAGGATGTTTTGATTTGCATCAAGCACATTCAAAAATACGCCATTCTTATCCGTCCCCAGGATGACACCGGGGTAGGTAGCAAAGTCTTTCCTGATCCCAGCTCTGTTCATCTTGGCTTCTTTTAAAAACACATCAAGCAAGGGTTACTCCAAGCGGAGTCTCCCTTTTTTTCCAAAAATTGGGCCACACAGACACCCACCCCATCAGTGGCAGCACTTGGGCCCTAGTTGCAAACAGGATGTTTTGATTTGCATCAATCACATTCAAAAATACCCCATAATTAACCGTCCCCAGGATGACACCGGGGTAGGTAGCAAAGTCTTTGCTGACCCATGACTTGTTCATCTTGGCTTCTTTTAAAAACAATGTAAGCAAGGGTTACTCCAAGCGGAGTCTCCCTTTTTTCCAAAAATTGGGCCACACAGACACCCACCCCATCAGTGGCAGCACTTGGGCCCTAGTTGCAAACAGGATGTTTTGATTTGCATCAAGCACATTCCAAATCCACAAGCATTTACTCTCCCCAGGATGACACAGGGGTAGTAAATTCCTTCTGGATCCATGACTTGTTCATTTTGATGAACGTCAGTCTGTCCACATTGTCACTGGACAGACGCGTGCGCTTATCTGTCAGCACACACCCAGCAGCACTGAATACACGTTCAGAGACAACGCTGGCAGCTGGACACGACAAAATCTCCAAGGCGTAACTGGAGAGCTCTGGCCATTTTTCTATGTTTGAAGCCCAAAAGGAGCAAGGCTCCAGTTGCACAGTCATGGCATCGATGTTTATTTGGAGATACTCCTGTATCATCCTCTCCAGCCGTTGAGTATGTGTCAGACTTGTTGTCTCTGGTGGCCTTGCAAAAGAGGGTCTAAAAAAATTATGAAAAGATTCCATAAAATTGCTGTTACCGGCACCAGATACGGTCCTACTGGTACGGGTAGACTGGTGAAGATGACGAGACCGTCCCATGTTTGTCAAGTTACAACTGGGAGATTCCCTCCCTGCACCTGCACGGTTGTTTGGTGGAAAAGCCGAGCTAAGATCGAGTAACAGCTTCTGCTGATACTCCTGCATACGTGCGTCCCTTTCTATGGCTGGAATTATGTCACAAAATTTGGACTTGTACCAGGGATCTAATAGTGTGGCAATCCAGTAGTCATCATCACTTCTAATTTTGACAATACGACTGTCATGTTGGAGGTAGTGCAACAAAAAGGCACTCATGTGTCTTGCGCAGCCATGCGGACCAAGTCCACGCTGTGTTTGTGGCATAGAGGTGCTACCCGTTCTTTCTTCCTCTGACATCTCCCCCCAACCTCTTTCAACTGAAATTTGACCAAGGTCTCCCTCATCCGCTGAGTCTTCCATGTCCATGGACAGTTCGTCCTCCATTTCTTCATGTTCTCCTGCACCTTGCTCAACATTTCGCCTGCTACTATGCGCCCTTGTCGATCCCTGTTCCCCATGGTCCCATGCCTGCTGCGTTGGTGATGATGAACGTCTGGACCTTGGTGATGTTGTTGTCCCTTGCACATATGAATCCTCCTGTAGTTCCTCCCCTTCATGTTGTCCCACCCCCTGACTCCGAATAGTGTTTAGCGTGTGCTCCAGCATGTAAATGACTGGAATCGTCATGCTGATAATGGCATTGTCAGAGCTAAACATATTCGTCGCCATGTCGAAACTGTGCAGAAGGGTGCATAGGTCCTTGATCTGAGACCACTCCATCAGGGTGATCTGCCCCACCTCTGCATCTCGTTGGCCCAGGCTATACGTCATGACGTATTGCACCAGGGCTCTGCGGTGCTGCCACAGTCGCTGTAACATGTGGAGAGTTGAATTCCAGCGTGTCGCCACATCGCATTTCAGGCGATGAACCGGCAGGCCGAAAGACTTCTGTAGCGATGCAAGTCGCTCAGCTGCGGCGCTTGAACGCCGGAAGTGAGCAGACAGTTTTCGTGCCCTGTTCAGAAGGCCATCTAGGCCGGGATAGTGTGTTAAAAATTGCTGCACGACAAGGTTCAACACGTGAGCCATACAAGGTACGTGTGTCACCTTGCCCAGGCGAAGGGCCGCACCCAGGTTTGCAGCATTGTCGCACACGGCCTTACCAGGCTGCAGGTTGAGTGGAGACAACCATTTATTAAACTCGGACCGCAGAGCTGACCACAACTCCTCAGCTGTGTGACTCTTATTACCAAGACATGTCAAGCTAAAGACCGCCTGATGCCGTTGCGCTCGGCTGCCAGCATAGTAATGAGGCGTGCGTGATTCCTTCTGCGCAGTGAGAACGCTGGTGGCCTGACCAGGCAGGCTTGGGGCGGAGGTGGAGGACCCAGATGAGGTGGAGGATGCAGAAGCTGTGGCGGAACTTGGACAGACAGAGGATTGACACACAAGTCGTGGGGACGGCAAGACTTGTGCAGCAGACCCTTCACCATCTATCACCATAGTTACCCAGTGCCCAGTCAGTGACATGTAACGTCCCTGTCCATGCTTACTGGTCCAAGTATCGGTGGTGAAATGCACCCGTTCACACACAGAGTTTCTCAAGGAAGCGGTGATGTTGTGTGCGACATGCTGGTGTAGCGCGGGCACACCTTTCTTAGAGAAGTAGTGGCGACTAGGCATCTGGTACTGGGGCACAGCGACAGACATAAGGTCTCTAAAATCCTGTGTGTCCACTAGGCGGAAAGGCAGCATTTCGGTAGCCAACAGCTTACAGAGGGATAGAGTCAACCTCTTAGCTTTGTCATGGGTCGGAGGAAGTGGCCTTTTATTTGACCACATCTGAGGGACAGAGATCTGGCTGCTGTGTGTAGACGGTGTTGAGTAGGGTGTCCCTGGAAAAATGCAGGTTTGTGAGGAAAGTGCAGGCGTAGACATGATGTTGCCTTCATCCAACGTTGGTGCTATCGATGTCTGAGAGAGCTGTACACACTCACTTGTTTCCCCTTCCAAACCAACTGACGACCTTACAAGCAAACTGCCTGTTGCGGTTACAGTGGTGGAAGTTTTGCGTGGAAAAACAGGTGTGACAGCTGTCCCCACAGTCCTAGAAGATGAAGAGCGCGCGGATGCACTGGAAGGGGCGGGCGGTGGATGGTTCGCTCCGCTAGCCGGCATTGCAGCACGGTGAGCTTCCCACCGGGACTTATGATATTTATTCATGTGACGATTCATGGAAGAAGTTGTCAAACTGCTGAGGTTTTGACCTCTACTAACAGAATCATGACAAATGTTACATATCACATGAGTTGGGCGATCTTTTTCGATGTGAAAAAAGGCCCAGGCTAGGCAAGGCTTAGAGGCCATGCGACCTGTTGATCCACCCCGAATAATGCTCATAGGCAGAGTGGTGGCTGAGGATGCAGTTGTAGACGTGCTACCAGTGCTCCGACTCTGTCCAGGAAGGCGCAAGGTAACTTCGTCGTCGGTTGCATCCTCCTCCACCGCCTCTGTTGACCTCCTCGAGTGCCTGACTGGGGGTTGACAGTAGGTGGGATCTAGAACGTCATCATCAATTGTTGTGTTCGCACTCCCCTCCCCCTCAGACCGAGCCTCTTCTTGCCCTGACCGAATATTTAAGTTGTCATCCCAATCGGGTATCTGCGTCTCATCTTCATCAGTATGTTCCTCATTGTCTATAACCACAGGTGTTACAGTTTGTGACAAAGGGTCAACATTATGCTCAGAAACTTGGTCCTCACGGCCTGAATCTGAGTCACAAAGGTTCTGGGCATCACTGCAGACCATTTCCTGTTCTGTACTCACTGTAGCTTGGGAGCAGACCTCTGATTCCCAGGCTATAGTGTGACTGAACAGCTCTGCAGACTCAGCCATCTCAGTTCCACCATACTGTGCAGGGCTGATGGAGACTTCAGAGCTGGGAGAAATCAAGTGTGATTGGGATGACAACTCAGAGGAATGGTGTTTTTTGGATGCGGTACTTGAAGTGGCTGAGAGGGCACTTGTTGGACCACTTGAGATCCATTCAAGCATTTTCCTTTTTTGCCCATCATCTACCTTTGTTCCTCTTGTTCGTGTCCGTAAAAAAGGGAGCACATCGGATTGTCCACAATAAGTAGTAGACATCTTACTTTTGCTAGTAGATGGTCTATCTTCAGCAGATGATAATGGAGCTTTGGCACCTTCCCCACTGACAAAACCTTTTTTGCCTTTTCCACCACGCCTCTTCCCCTTTCCACCAGCATCTGTCATTTTGCCACTCATGTTGATTGCGACAAGATTGTGGACTGAAAATGTGGTAGTAAAAATTGAGAGGTGGTGAAGATTGCAGTGGTGGTCTAGCTTTATTAACAGCAGAATAATAAAGAATAAATATCCCTGACAATGTAACTTAGTTATAATTCGTTGGAGTGTGCAACGCAGGCAGACGTGCTGCAAATGTCTTGGCACTAGTGGGACTATAGCAAAGTCCAATAGCCACGTATAGGATGCCACTAGGTACACTGAGTGTGTGCTAGTATAATGGCTTAGTTATAATTAGTTGGAGTGTGCAACGCAGGCAGACGTGCTGCAAATGTCTTGGCACTAGTGGGACTATAGCAAAGTCCAATAGCCACGTATAGGATGCCACTAGGTACACTGAGTGTGTGCTAGTATAATGGCTTAGTTATAATTAGTTGGAGTGTGCAACGCAGGCAGACGTGCTGCAAATGTCTTGGCACTAGTGGGACTATAGCAAAGTCCAATAGCCACGTATAGGATGCCACTAGGTACACTGAGTGTGTGCTAGTATAATGGCTTAGTTATAATTAGTTGGAGTGTGCAACGCAGGCAGACGTGCTGCAAATGTCTTGGCACTAGTGGGACTATAGCAAAGTCCAATAGCCACGTATAGGATGCCACTAGGTACACTGAGTGTGTGCTAGTATAATGGCTTAGTTATAATTAGTTGGAGTGTGCAACGCAGGCAGACGTGCTGCAAATGTCTTGGCACTAGTGGGACTATAGCAAAGTCCAATAGCCACGTATAGGATGCCACTAGGTACACTGAGTGTGTGCTAGTATAATGGCTTAGTTATAATTAGTTGGAGTGTGCAACGCAGGCAGACGTGCTGCAAATGTCTTGGCACTAGTGGGACTATAGCAAAGTCCAATAGCCACGTATAGGATGCCACTAGGTACACTGAGTGTGTGCTAGTATAATGGCTTAGTTATAATTAGTTGGAGTGTGCAACGCAGGCAGACGTGCTGCAAATGTCTTGGCACTAGTGGGACTATAGCAAAGTCCAATATCCACGTATAGGATGCCACTAGGTTCACTGAGTGTGTGCTAGTATAATGGCTTAGTTATAATTAGTTGGAGTGTGCAACGCAGGCAGATGCGCTCTGCAAATGTCTTGGCACTAGTAGGACTATAGCAAAGTCCAATAGCCACGTATAGGATGCCACTAGGTACACTGAGTGTGTGCTAGTATAATGGCTTAGTTATAATTAGTTGGAGTGTGCAACGCAGGCAGACGTGCTGCAAATGTCTTGGCACTAGTGGGACTATAGCAAAGTCCAATAGCCACGTATAGGATGCCACTAGGTACACTGAGTGTGTGCTAGTATAATGGCTTAGTTATAATTAGTTGGAGTGTGCAACGCAGGCAGACGTGCTGTAAATGTCTTGGCACTAGTGGGACTATAGCAAAGTCCAATAGCCACGTATAGGATGCCACTAGGTACACTGAGTGTGTGCTAGTATAATGGCTTAGTTATAATTAGTTGGAGTGTGCAACGCAGGCAGACGTGCTGCAAATGTCTTGGCACTAGTGGGACTATAGCAAAGTCCAATAGCCACGTATAGGATGCCACTAGGTACACTGAGTTTGTGCTAGTATAATGGCTTAGTTATAATTAGTTGGAGTGTGCAACGCAGGCAGACGTGCTGCAAATGTCTTGGCACTAGTGGGACTATAGCAAAGTCCAATAGCCACGTATAGGATGCCACTAGGTACACTGAGTGTGTGCTAGTATAATGGCTTAGTTATAATTAGTTGGCGTGTGCAACGCAGGCAGACGTGCTGCAAATGTCTTGGCACTAGTGGGACTATAGCAAAGTCCAATAGCCACGTATAGGATGCCACTAGGTTCACTGAGTGTGTGCTAGTATAATGGCTTAGTTATAATTAGTTGGAGTGTGCAACGCAGGCAGATGCGCTCTGCAAATGTCTTGGCACTAGTAGGACTATAGCAAAGTCCAATAGCCACGTATAGGATGCCACTAGGTACACTGAGTGTTTGCTAGTAAAATTGCTTAGTTTAAAAAAGTTGTAGTGTGCAATGCAGGCAGACGTGCTCTGCAAATGTCTTTGCACTAGTGGGACTATAGCAAAGTCCAATAGCCACGTATAGGATGCCACTAGGTACACTGAGTGTGTGCTAGTATAATGGCTTAGTTATAATTAGTTGGAGTGTGCAACGCAGGCAGACGTGCTGCAAATGTCTTGGCACTAGTGGGACTATAGCAAAGTCCAATAGCCACGTATAGGATGCCACTAGGTACACTGAGTGTGTGCTAGTATAATGGCTTAGTTATAATTATTTGGAGTGTGCAACGCAGGCAGACGTGCTGCAAATGTCTTGGCACTAGTGGGACTATAGCAAAGTCCAATAGCCACGTATAGGATGCCACTAGGTACACTGAGTGTGTGCTAGTATAATGGCTTAGTTATAATTAGTTGGAGTGTGCAACGCAGGCAGACGTGCTGCAAATGTCTTGGCACTAGTGGGACTATAGCAAAGTCCAATAGCCACGTATAGGATGCCACTAGGTACACTGAGTTTGTGCTAGTATAATGGCTTAGTTATAATTAGTTGGAGTGTGCAACGCAGGCAGACGTGCTGCAAATGTCTTGGCACTAGTGGGACTATAGCAAAGTCCAATAGCCACGTATAGGATGCCACTAGGTACACTGAGTGTGTGCTAGTATAATGGCTTAGTTATAATTAGTTGGCGTGTGCAACGCAGGCAGACGTGCTGCAAATGTCTTGGCACTAGTGGGACTATAGCAAAGTCCAATAGCCACGTATAGGATGCCACTAGGTACACTGAGTGTGTGCTAGTATAATGGCTTAGTTATAATTAGTTGGCGTGTGCAACGCAGGCAGACGTGCTGCAAATGTCTTGGCACTAGTGGGACTATAGCAAAGTCCAATAGCCACGTATAGGATGCCACTAGGTACACTGAGTGTGTGCTAGTATAATGGCTTAGTTATAATTAGTTGGAGTGTGCAACGCAGGCAGACGTGCTGCAAATGTCTTGGCACTAGTGGGACTATAGCAAAGTCCAATAGCCACGTATAGGATGCCACTAGGTACACTGAGTGTGTGCTAGTATAATGGCTTAGTTATAATTAGTTGGAGTGTGCAACGCAGGCAGACGTGCTGCAAATGTCTTGGCACTAGTGGGACTATAGCAAAGTCCAATAGCCACGTATAGGATGCCACTAGGTACACTGAGTGTGTGCTAGTATAATGGCTTAGTTATAATTAGTTGGAGTGTGCAACGCAGGCAGATGCGCTCTGCAAATGTCTTGGCACTAGTAGGACTATAGCAAAGTCCAATAGCCACGTATAGGATGCCACTAGGTACACTGAGTGTGTGCTAGTATAATGGCTTAGTTATAATTAGTTGGAGTGTGCAACGCAGGCAGACGTGCTGCAAATGTCTTGGCACTAGTGGGACTATAGCAAAGTCCAATAGCCACGTATAGGATGCCACTAGGTACACTGAGTGTGTGCTAGTATAATGGCTTAGTTATAATTAGTTGGAGTGTGCAACGCAGGCAGACGTGCTGCAAATGTCTTGGCACTAGTGGGACTATAGCAAAGTCCAATAGCCACGTATAGGATGCCACTAGGTACACTGAGTGTGTGCTAGTATAATGGCTTAGTTATAATTAGTTGGAGTGTGCAACGCAGGCAGACATGCTGCAAATGTCTTGGCACTAGTGGGACTATAGCAAAGTCCAATAGCCACGTATAGGATGCCACTAGGTACACTGAGTGTGTGCTAGTATAATGGCTTAGTTATAATTAGTTGGAGTGTGCAACGCAGGCAGACGTGCTGCAAATGTCTTGGCACTAGTGGGACTATAGCAAAGTCCAATAGCCACGTATAGGATGCCACTAGGTACACTGAGTGTGTGCTAGTATAATGGCTTAGTTATAATTAGTTGGAGTGTGCAACGCAGGCAGACGTGCTGCAAATGTCTTGGCACTAGTGGGACTATAGCAAAGTCCAATAGCCACGTATAGGATGCCACTAGGTTCACTGAGTGTGTGCTAGTATAATGGCTTAGTTATAATTAGTTGGAGTGTGCAACGCAGGCAGATGCGCTCTGCAAATGTCTTGGCACTAGTAGGACTATAGCAAAGTCCAATAGCCACGTATAGGATGCCACTAGGTACACTGAGTGTTTGCTAGTAAAATTGCTTAGTTTAAAAAAGTTGTAGTGTGCAATGCAGGCAGACGTGCTCTGCAAATGTCTTTGCACTAGTGGGACTATAGCAAAGTCCAATAGCCACGTATAGGATGCCACTAGGTACACTGAGTGTGTGCTAGTATAATGGCTTAGTTATAATTAGTTGGAGTGTGCAACGCAGGCAGACGTGCTGCAAATGTCTTGGCACTAGTGGGACTATAGCAAAGTCCAATAGCCACGTATAGGATGCCACTAGGTACACTGAGTGTGTGCTAGTATAATGGCTTAGTTATAATTAGTTGGAGTGTGCAACGCAGGCAGACGTGCTGCAAATGTCTTGGCACTAGTGGGACTATAGCAAAGTCCAATAGCCACGTATAGGATGCCACTAGGTACACTGAGTGTGTGCTAGTATAATGGCTTAGTTATAATTAGTTGGAGTGTGCAACGCAGGCAGACGTGCTGCAAATGTCTTGGCACTAGTGGGACTATAGCAAAGTCCAATAGCCACGTATAGGATGCCACTAGGTACACTGAGTGTGTGCTAGTATAATGGCTTAGTTATAATTAGTTGGAGTGTGCAACGCAGGCAGACATGCTGCAAATGTCTTGGCACTAGTGGGACTATAGCAAAGTCCAATAGCCACGTATAGGATGCCACTAGGTACACTGAGTGTGTGCTAGTATAATGGCTTAGTTATAATTAGTTGGAGTGTGCAACGCAGGCAGACGTGCTGCAAATGTCTTGGCACTAGTGGGACTATAGCAAAGTCCAATAGCCACGTATAGGATGCCACTAGGTACACTGAGTGTGTGCTAGTATAATGGCTTAGTTATAATTAGTTGGAGTGTGCAACGCAGGCAGACGTGCTGCAAATGTCTTGGCACTAGTGGGACTATAGCAAAGTCCAATAGCCACGTATAGGATGCCACTAGGTACACTGAGTGTGTGCTAGTATAATGGCTTAGTTATAATTAGTTAGAGTGTGCAACGCAGGCAGACGTGCTGCAAATGTCTTGGCACTAGTGGGACTATAGCAAAGTCCAATAGCCACGTATAGGATGCCACTAAAAAACACTTAGTGTGTGCAAGTATAATGGCTTAGTTATAATTAGTTGGAGTGTGCAACGCAGGCAGATGCGCTCTGCAAATGTCTTGGCACTAGTGGGACTATAGCAAAGTCCAATAGCCACGTATAGGATGCCACTAGGTACACTGAGTGTTTGCTAGTAAAATTGCTTAGTTTAAAAAAGTTGTAGTGTGCAATGCAGGCAGACGTGCTCTGCAAATGTCTTTGCACTAGTGGGACTATAGCAAAGTCCAATAGCCACGTATAGGATGCCACTAGGTACACTGAGTGTTTGCTAGTAAAATTGCTTAGTTTAAAAAACTTGGAGTGTGCAATGCAGGCAGATGTGCTCTGCTAATGTCTTTGCACTAGTGGGACTATAGCAAAGTCCAATAGCCACGTATAAGATGCCACTAGGTACACTGAGTGTGTGCTAGTATAATGGCTTAGTTATAATTCGTTGGAGTGTGCAACGCAGGCAGATGCGCTCTGCAAATGTCTTGGCACTAGTGGGACTATAGCAAAGTCCAATAGCCACGTATAGGATGCCACTAGGTACACTGAGTGTTTGCTAGTAAAATTGCTTAGTTTAAAAAAGTTGTAGTGTGCAATGCAGGCAGACGTGCTCTGCAAATGTCTTTGCACTAGTGGGACTATAGCAAAGTCCAATAGCCACGTATAGGATGCCACTAGGTACACTGAATGTTTGCTAGTATAATGGCTTACTTAGAATGAGTTGGAGTGTGCAGAGGACAAGAGGGTACAGTGGCAGGATTGTGGTGCTCTGGGTAGAGGAATGGAAGCCTGCCTTTCTATTCCCTCCTAATGGTGAAATGCAGGGAGGAAATCCCTGACCTGGGCTACACAGACGCTGTTGCTGTTTGCAGGACCTGTCACTTATGGCTCTCTGACCCTGCCGCTTTGAGCCCTTAAAAGGACTGCTAGAATGTGCTCTCCCTAAGCTGTCTAACGCTGTGTATGCAGCGCATACAGCTGTATCGGCTATAGGACTCAGGAGGACGGAGCTGCGACATTGATGTCTGACACCAAAGACGCAGAAGGCAGATAATGGCGTTCGTGAAGAAAATGTCCGGTTTTATAATGCAGGGACATGTGACATGCAGATCCTATCACACATGCCGTTGCTTCTCTGGCTCAAAGTCCACTTAGGTGTGTGTGTGTCTGTGATTGGCTGACATGCTGGCCCGCCCCACAAGACGCGCGCGCTTAGGGAAGGAAGACAAGAAAAAAAAAAAAAAAATGGCGATCGCCATTATAGAAACAGCAGTGATCTGAAGGCGCTGTTCACGCACACTATACACTGAAATGTGATAATAGTTTGATTCACAGAGTGACTTACACTATTACAGCAGAAACCAAGCTAGGATTTAGCTGTTTTTTGGCTGCTAGAACCGTTCTCGAACGTTTCTAGAACTATCGAGCTTTTGCAAAAAGCTCGAGTTCTAGTTCGATCTAGAACATGCCCCAAAATCACTCGAGCCGCGAACTGGAGAACCACGAACCACGAACCGCGCTCAATTCTAGTTTTAACGGCCGAGCCTTGTGGTTGAAGACGGTGGTGCCCAATGGTGTGCTCGAACTGTACAGGGACGCGGCCGGGTCGGCGGGTTTCGTCACCCCTTTTTCAGGGACATTGGTACGTTGGGAGGTGGCCTGAGGAATGGCGGCAGGTTGGTCTGGTAAGGAATCTGGCCTTGCTTTGGTTATTTCCGATCGTGGTGACGGTGGAATTGTGGGGGGGTCGCAATTTTTCAGGACGTAAAGTGTGCTATCACTGCGATAATCGGGCGATGGTGCATGCGATAAACAGCTTGTCAGCAGAGTCCGGACCGGTAGTGGCTTATCTGCGTCATTTGGTGCTCAAGTGTTTCCTGTGGAACGTTCATGTAGTTGCGAAACATGTGGTGGGGGTGATAACGGGGTGGCGGACGCTTTATCTCATTTTCAGTCCGCAGGTTGTGGGAGTTAATGCCGGGGGGCAGACGAGATCGGAGCAGTGTGTCCAGAGGACTTGTGGAGCCTGGTGAGGCATTGATTGCGGGTTTAATTAGGAATTCGGTGAGTGGCAGGAGATGCTGGGAGTTATGTTTGGTGACGGGCGAGCAAATTACTTGTTGGCGCTACTGGCACTGGTGAGCGGGGATTTCAGGGCTGGGAAGTCAGCATCAGCAGTGATACTTAGGGTGGCGGCTGTTGCCTTTTTTGGTTGAAGGTCAGGGGTGAGTGGGGCGTGCCGCGGAATTTTGGGTGCGGCAGGCCTTGAAGGGTTTTCGTAAAGGGGCGAAGGAGCGGGACACTAGGCGGCCCGTTTCTTTGGTTTTGTTATGGCGATTGGTGGATGGTTTGCGGGAAATTTGTGTCTCAGTTTATGAGAGGGTGCTTTTGAAACGGCTTTTGTGTTAGCCTTTTTTGGGGCGTTGGTGAGCCCTTCCAGGTTCAGGGGGTGTGGTCTGATGTCCGAGGTTGTGGCAGTGGTGGGACGGAGAGTAGAGTGTCGGCTTAAGCGGTCCAAAAACAGACCAGATGGGTCGAGGCAGGTTGGTTGTGATGGATGCGTTGTGCCCGGTGCAGATGGTGAGGAAGGCGGTCTTCTGGGCCCGCTGTTACGACACGTGGATGGGTCTTGGTTGTCTCGTTACCAGTTTGGGGCCGTACTGAGGAGTTGTTTGCGCTGTGCGGGGGAATGCCCGGGAGATTACGGGCCTCATTCCTTTCAGGATCGGGGCGGCTGCGGAGGCTTCGCGTTGTGGCCTGGGTGATGACATGGTGAGACGAATCGGTTGGTGGGAGTCTTATCGTTTTCGGGGTTATGTACGCCCACAGTTGTTGTCCCAGTGAGGGCTTTATGGAGTAGTTGGTTGTGGCTTTGTCGGGGTTCCTTGCTGCAAATTGGTGTTGGTGGGGTGTGTTTGTTAAAGTTTCTGTGGTTGTAGGAATTTGCCTGATATGGATTCTGGGGCACTCCTTCGTGTTCTGGGGGGCCCGTCGGGCCGACGCTCGCCTGAAGGGTCAGTTTGGTGGGGACAGATCGCTTGCGTTGGTCAAGTGGTTCGGTGTGCGGGGCATGGAATGGAGCAGGGTCGTGACGGAGTTTGAATGCTATTGCAGGGTGGATAGACCTCCGAACGTGTTGGTTTTTGCACGTGGGGGGGGAAATGACTTGGGAGCGCAGGCATCACGTGATTTGATCCGGGACATCAAGATGGATCTATTGCGTTTATGGACCAGGTATCCGGGTTTGATAGTGGTATGGTCGGATTGTGGCCACATTGGTGTGGAGGGGGGCACGGTCCGTTGAGAAGCTGAATCGCGCCCGGGCTCATGTGAACAGGGTGGTTGCGCGTTTCGTGCGGAGAAACGGCGGTATTGTAGTGCGACGTGCGGATCTGGAGTCGCCAAAGTAGCAGTTTCGAAGGGGTGATGGGGTTCACCTTACTGTGATTGGTTCTGATCTATGGGCCTTGGGTTTGCGTGATGGTGGAGCAAGCCTTGGGTGTGTGGCGGGTCCAGGCCACGTAAGGTGTCACGTGTCCTGTCCTGTGGCGGGGGTAGGTCTGGTCCAGAGGCGGTTGTAAGGGATTGGTGGCTGGACTGAGAGGCACTGTCTTGGTATGGTGTCTCCGGGTTCCGGTAAATTGCAGGCACGGGGTTCTGCAAGGTTTGGGGGGTATTAATCCACGGGGTGATTAATACCTCATCTCTGGGTCGGAGTGTTGCGGCCAGGGATATTGGTGGAGGAAGTGGTTTCTGGACCGGGCCTACATGGGGTTACATGTACTGTTATTATTTATGTGTTACCTATTATTTGTTTGGGGTCGCCCGTTGGACGGCGCCCCCTTGTGTTAGAATGTTAATAATAGGTAATAAAGGCTGCTGTGGCCAATTTGTTTAACCAAGTCACATGCAGTCGGTGTGTTATTTATTAGGTTAAGTTGGGTATACTAACCATCACGACCGGAGAATCCTTCCTCAGTGGTCATGTGATATACTGTGTATGTATTGTGAACGCTCACTATCCTTAGAAATAAATGATTTCATCAGGTCCACTTATGTAAATTAATCATGAAGCAAACCGACAGATTACATATGCAAATGTTAATTGAGTACATGTGGATTCCTAATTGGCCATACCTTTTACATTACTGCATTAGTGTAGCTCAGTATTTCTCTTAACATTGCCTAATTCATCTAATTAAACGTAGTCTCTCTCTATATATTTATACACCTAATTGTATAGATATATTTCAGTACAAACATTACCATTTCTATTGCTTCCATCAGTTCCACTTTGACAAGTAAAGTCGTTAGACACGTTTTTAGGTTTTCATTTATGCGTTTCACTTATTTATCCAGCCTGCATCTTTTATTTATAGGAAGTATATAAAACGCCTTTTTTTACAGCTGACTTACCATTTATACCCAGGAGTAATTCTGCCCCATCTGTTTTCCCTTCCCCAAGCTGTGTATTTGTAATTGAAACAGGGGCTAAAATCTGAATAATTAGGCTAAGAATGCAGACAGTTATGGGAAGAAAATGTATCTTAAGATAGAGTTCATTTGTACTAGATTAAAACATTGTTAATTAATTTACCCTTTTTCCTAGACATACACTATATGAGACTGCTGAGTTTGGATCAGGAGACACATGGCCAGTTCGTGCATTGCAGTCCATGATCGGACATCTGAATGCGTCAGGCTATGTGCCCACGTTGTGTCCCTGCAGAAATTTCTGCAGAGATTTGAACAGCACATGTGCGCTTCAAATTGCTGCAGAAACACTGCGTAATGAATGCAGTGAAAAGCCGATTTCATGCGCTCTGGATGCAGCCCCCACCATAGACAGAGCGGGGGCTGCATCCAGAACACACGGAATAAGTGACATGTTGCTTTTTAGAACACAGCGATTTGGCAGCATGCAAATCGCTGAGTTCTAAAACGCAACGTGCGCATGGATTATGCATAATCTTCATAGATTGTGCTGGGGACGCAGGACGCATGCAGTTACGCTGCAGTGCAATACGCAGCGTAACTGCATGCAATACGCACACGTGGGCACAGAGCCTTAGACTGTTAATGGTGTTAAAGGGACTCTGTCAGCACAGAATGATTGTCCTAAGAAAGTAGCCAAGTGGCCAAACATTTATGTTCAACTTCACACCTACTTGTTCTCCCTGTATCTCTTCCTTGCTCTTCTTTTATTGACAACTCTGGCTTCATAGAGCCAGACAAGGGAGGAGAGAGATGGAAAACAAGGAGTTCTAAAGGTCCACGTAAATATTTGGCCCCACCATGACGCATCTATCTCATGGGCTTGGTTTAATCAGTCATTCTGTACTGATAGACTCCCTTTAAAGTGAACCTGTGCAAAAATATGCCTTTAGTAGTGATGAGCGAGCATGCTTGTCACTACTCGGTACTCGCACGAGTATCGCTGTACTCGGGCTGCTCGGCGGGGACCGAGTAATCTCGCGATACTCGTGCTGTACTCGTGGTCTTCATTTCTGCATGTTGGCGCTCTTTTGAGAGCCAGCCCTCATGCAGGGATTGGCTGGCAGACCACTGCAATGCCACAGCCCTGTTAGTTGTGGAATTGCAGTGATTGGCCGGCCTGCACAGCGTGACCGAGCCTTTATATCGGCCGGCGCGCTGTGCTCTGCTCACAGCTATCCAGACAGTGAGTGCAGGGAGAGTGTCGCTGATTCAGGGAAAGCTTTGCGGCCCTTTATAGCTTTTTCAGTTGCAGGGCTGCAAACAGTGTGACCAAAAGTCCTTCTCAGGACTATTCTAGTTGTATACAGGCAGGCAGGGTATAGCCAGGTCGGAGTACAGTAGCAGAGTCCTTCTCAGGACTACTGTTGCTATATACAGGCAGGGTATAGCCAGGTCTGAATACAGGCTAGTGACCAAAAGAGTCCTTGTCAGGACTATTGTACCAGTATACAGGCAGGCAGGCAGGCAGGGTAGTGGTGACCGTATACCAGCCTTCATCATATCTGGGGCTGGTGTACACAGTGTAAAACAGTCCAGATAGTGTCTGACTTGTCTGTAATTGTCGCTCCCCAAAAAAACCTGTTAGGTTCTTATTGCGTCCGTGCTTGGTTTTTAAAACCGCACGTGTGTGCCTGTTGGTGGCAGCGTACAGGTGCACTTGTGTGCAATTTCCACACACTTTGATATAACGCACAAGTAGTGAATATACACGTCAGCAGTGCACAGCATTGCAAAATGCGCAAGGGCATTGGCAAGGAACAAGGAAGTGGACGTGATGGTGGTGCAGGCAGAGGCCGAGGTCGTGGGCAAGCTCTAATTTCGCCACAACAAAGGGCCACATCTAGTCGCTCGCACGTCCTGTCCCAAATTCTTGGGGACCGCAGCAGTACACCGCTCTTGAACCAAGACCAGTGTCAACAGGTTGTTAGTTGGATAGCAGATAATGCTTCCAGTCAGATTGGCACCACCACAAACACTCTGTCTTCCACACGGTCAAGTGTCAGTAGCCGTGATACTGCACCGCACATTTCTGAACCTGATCCTCCTTCCTACCACCAGGCTGAGTACACATCCTCCTCGGACATTAATGATCCCACACTTGGACACTCGGAAGAGCTGTTCACGTTTCCATTCACACATTCTGGCCTCTCGCCAGCTCATATTGAAGTGGGTCATGAGGAGATCGTCTGTACAGATGGCCAAATATTTGAGCAGCCACGTTCTCACGAAGTTGGCAACGTGTCTCAAAAAGTGGTGGACGATGATGAGACACAATTGTCAACAAGTCAGGAGGAGGAGCAGGGTGCGGAAGAGGAAGACGACGTGGTGGATGATCCAGTAACTGACCCAACCTGGCAGGAGGATATGCAGAGCGAGGACAGCAGTGCACAGGGGGAGGGAGGCGTAGCATCACAACAGGCAGTAAGAAGCAGGGTGGTGGCCCCAGGCAGAAGTCAGGCAACCGTTCCCCAGAACAACACGACGACACAAGGTGCCTGTACAAATGTTAGGTCTTCCCGAGTCTGGCAGTTTTTTAAGTTGGATCCAGATGATTCAAAAATGGCCATTTGCAACACCTGCCGTGCCAGCATCAGCAGGGGTACCAAAACTAGCAGCCTGACCACCACCAGCATGATCAGGCACATGTCAGCCAAGCACCCGACTTTGTGGGAAGTACAACAGAGTCGAGGAGCAGTGCTTGCTGATGTCACTGCTACGTCTTCGCTGGTTGTGCATGCGAGCCAATCCTCTGTCCATGCTGCCTGCGAACAAGCCTCCTCCACTCCTGCACCTGCAGTTGCCTACGCAGAAAGAACACCATCATCAAGCACGTCCTTGTCCCAGCGCAGCGTTCAGTTATCCATTCAGCAAACCTTTGAACGCAGGCGCAAATACACTGCCAACACCCCACATGCCACAGTTCTAAATGCTAACATTTCGCGACTGCTTGCGCTGGAAATGTTGCCTTTTAGGCTGGTGGAGACTGAAGCATTCCGTGACCTGATGGCGGCAGCTGTCCCACGTTACTCGGTCCCCAGCCGCCACTATTTCTCCCGGTGTGCCATCCCCGCGTTGCATAACCACGTGTCACAAAACATCACACGTGCCCTGAACAACGCTGTTTCACCCAAGGTCCACCTAACCACAGACACGTGGACAAGTGCTTGTGGGCAAGGCCGCTACATCTCGTTGACGGCACACTGGGTTAATATTGTGGAAGCTGGGACCCAGTCTGAGCGAGGGACGGAACACGTCCTTCCCACACCAAGGTTTGCAGGCCCTACCTCAGTCAGTGTTTCACCCACACTCTACAGCTCCGGAATGTCATGCTCTTCAGCCTCCTCCTCCTCCTGCGCATCCTCATCCACTGTGCCCTCCACACCAGTCACAAGCTGGAAGCACTGCAGCACTGCCTCGGCGAAGCGGCAACAGGCTGTGCTGAAGCTAATCTGCATAGGTGACAAACCCCACAATGCAGAAGAGCTGTGGACAGCTCTGAAACAGCAGGCAGATCACTGGCTCACACCTCTGAACCTAAAGCCAGGAAAGGTCGTGTGTGACAATGGCCGGAACCTGGTGGCGGCTTTGAGGCGAGGCCAGCTGACACATGTTCCATGCGTGGCCCATGTGCTCAACCTCGTGGTTCAGCGGTTTATAAAGTCATACCCAGAGCTGTCTGATCTACTGGTAAAAGTTCGCCGCCTGTCTGCACATTTTCGAAAGTCACCTACTGCTTCAGCCGGCCTTGCCGGCTTTCAGCGCCGTTTGCATCTTTCGGCTCACAGACTGGTGTGTGATGTCCCCACGCGTTGGAATTCAACTCTGCACATGTTGGTCAGGATATGTGAGCAGAAGAGGGCAGTTGTTGAGTACCTGCATCACCTAAGCCGTCGGGAAATGGGTCAAACTCCACACATAACACCTGAGGAGTGGAGATGGATGTCAGACCTATGTACCATCCTCCAAAACTTTGAGGACTCCACCAAGATGGTGAGTGGTGATGACGCCATTATTAGCGTCACCATACCGCTACTCTGCCTTCTAAAACGGTCTCTGCTGAAAAACAAACATGATGCATTGCAGGCGGAGCGCGATGAGTTGCAGCAAGAAACAGTAGTGGGTGTGGGTGATAACACACAGCCCAGCCTCGTCTCATCACAACGTGCAGTGGAGGACTATGACGAGGAGGAGGATGAAGACATGGAGCAACTCTCCGGCCAAATTGAGGATATGACATGCACACCAGTCATATCCTCGGTTCAGCGTGGCTGGCCAGAGGACAGGGTAGATGAGGAGGAGGAGGAGGAGGAGGAGGAGGAGGAGGACAGCATGTTCAGTCATCTTGTTGGTCAGGCTACTGAAGTCCTGGCTGTTAAGAGTCTGGCGCACATGGCTGACTTTATGGTAAGCTGCCTGTCTCGTGACCCTCGCGTTAAGAACATCTTGGCCGACAATCATTACTGGTTGGTAACACTGTTAGACCCACGCTACAAGGAGAACTTTTTGTCTCTTATTCCCGTGGAGGAGAGGTCAACCAAAATGCAGCAGTTTCGGAAGGCCATACTCACGGAAGTAGGCAAAGCATTCCCCTCACAAAACGCTAGCGGCATAGGTCATGAATCAGTGGACAACCGAGGCGTACAGCCGAGAGAGGCACAAGTCCAATCCGCCAGAGGTAGGGGAACAGTCTTTAAGATGTGGGACAGTTTTCTCAGCCCCTCACGTACCACAGCCCCTGAGGTGCGGGGTAGTGCCACAAGAAATCCTAAGTTTGCCCAGATGCTGAAGGAGTACCTTGCAGATCGAACAACAGTACTCCGACATTCCTCTGTGCCTTATAATTATTGGGTATCCAAGCTGGACACGTGGCATGAATTGGCTCTCTACGCCTTGGAAGTCCTGGCCTGCCCTGCTGCTAGCGTTTTGTCAGAGCGTGTTTTTAGTGCCGCAGGTGGAATCATTACAGATAAACGCACCCGCCTGTCAACTGAAAATGCTGACAGGCTGACTCTGATCAAGATGAACAAGGGTTGGATTGGGCCAGACTTCACCACACCACCAGCAAATGAGAGCGGAATTTAAAGTTTGCCATGTACCTCCACTCACCCATGGGTACACACTTCTGGACTTTGGATAATCGCTGGACTCCTCCTCCTTCTCCTCATGCGCCACCATGATGATGACCGTTACAAATTGCAATACTTAGGCCTTTGTTTCAGGTATACCCCCAGTGGTAAATTTTTTCGCCCATTCTTTGCAGAATGGACATTACAACGACAGGAGACCCGCTCCTTTGCAATGGGAACAATGTTTTGAGGCCCTCATGCACGTCTCTACCCAGGGACAACGTGGAGCCTCCCAATTTTTGGCTGCCCTGCCTAAGGGCTATACTATAATACACCCACTTCCTTAAAATGGACACTTAATGTTTTGAGGCCCTCATGCACGTCTCTACCCAGGGACAACGTGGAGCCTCCCAATTTTTGGCTGCCCTGCCTAAGGGCTATACTATAATACACCCACTTCCTTAAAATGGACACTTAATGTTTTGAGGCCCTCATGCACGTCTCTACCCAGGGACAACGTGGAGCCTCCCAATTTTTGGCTGCCCTGCCTAAGGGCTATACTATAATACACCCACTTCCTTAAAATGGACACTTAATGTTTTGAGGCCCTCATGCACGTCTCTACCCAGGGACAATGTGGAGCCTCCCAATTTTTGGCTGCCCTGCCTAAGGGCTATACTATAATACACCCACTTCCTTAAAATGGACACTTAATGTTTTGAGGCCCTCATGCACGTCTCTACCCAGGGACAACGTGGAGCCTCCCAATTTTTGGCTGCCCTGCCTAAGGGCTATACTATAATACACCCACTTCCTTAAAATGGACACTTAATGTTTTGAGGCCCTCATGCACGTCTCTACCCAGGGACAACGTGGAGCCTCCCAATTTTTGGCTGCCCTGCCTAAGGGCTATACTATAATACACCCACTTCCTTAAAATGGACACTTAATGTTTTGAGGCCCTCATGCACGTCTCTACCCAGGGACAATGTGGAGCCTCCCAATTTTTGGCTGCCCTGGCAAAGGGCTATACTGAAATAGACCCACTTCCTTACAATGGGCACTTCAGGTTTAAAGGCCCTCATGCACGTCTCTACCCAGGGACAACGTGGAGCCTCCCAATTTTTGGCTGCCCTGCCTAAGGGCTATACTACAATAGACCCACTTCCTTCCAATGGGCACTTCAGGTTTACAGGCCCTCATGCACGTCTGTATGCAGGGGCATTGGTGAACCTCACAATTTTGGACTGCCCTGGCAAAGGAAAATACTACAAAGACTCACTTCCTCAAAATGGGCACATTAGACTCAAGAGGCCTTCATGTACGTCTCTTCTCAGGGACATCGGAGTGCCACACAATGTTTTCACGTAAAATCTTTCATGTATTAATCTCAAAAAGTAACATACACCAGCTCTATCTCACTATTGGGTATGTGCCCTTAACATTTGCGCCATGAAAAATCATTTTGGGGTCATTTTGGAAGGTTTTCTGGTGAGTCCGTAAAAATGGCGTAAAACGCGGACAAAATTGTTCACAGCTGTGACTTTTCAGTGATAAATGCTTCAAGGGGTCTTCCCCATGCTGTTGCCATGTCATTTGAGCACTCTTCTGAGACTTTTGTGACATTTTTAGGGTTTCTCCATGCTGCCGGGGGGTCATTTCACAAAAATACTCGGGTCTCCCATAGGATAACATTGGGCTCGTTGCTCGGCCCGAGTACACGAGTATCTTGGGAGGCTCGGCCCGAGCTTCGAGCACCCGAGCTTTTTAGTACTCACTCATCACTAGCCTTTAGGCCTATCATAGAGATGAGTCAGGTCTGGGCAAAGTGACTAGAGTTTTCCTGTCTGCCTAAATAGAAAAAGCAGGTCCCGCACCACCGATATTACATGGTCCTCTGCTGTGAGTGGAATAATAAAGTCGGATACTCCTGGGTGACGCTGTGTGATAGTGCTTGCTCTCAACAGACAAGGAGTCCAAGTATACGTCCAGGCAAAGAAGAAAAAGAGAGGCACCTACTGTAGCGTAAAATCCAAATTTATTTCAATGTATGCATAAAAACATACAGGTCCACAGCCAGATGCAGACAACATGGAGAATGACGGCCGCTTCACACAAACCTCGCTTCTATGGATCCTTGGATGCAAATTGGCTGTTGTCCTCCTGAGTGCCTGCATTCGGCCACCGACACGCATGTTTTTATGCATACATTGAAATAAATTTGGATTTTACGCTACGGTGAGTGCCACTCATTTTCTTCTTTGCCTGGACTTATTCCTGTCTGCCTAACACTCTCAGTAAACACTTCATAATCATTATACAGAAAAAAGTCCCCTGTTTCTCTTCTGTGGTTGTAGAGCATTTTGTATAGTGTATGAATAATGTACTTACCCGTTACAGGAGATTCTGGATGTGGTTTCCATCAGGGTCTATACAAAACATGTTTAATATTCCAAATGTTGCTTATTTTTTGGCATTGACACTGATCCTGTGCCACGTCATTTTGCCACTAAACCATATACATTTACTAGGCCTCATTCAAACATTCCTTTTATTTTTTGTAGCTTTAAAATGGATCTTTCATTTTTGGTGTGGTGGATCCATTTTTGGTGTGTCTCAGTTTTCACAATCTGTGTTTCAGTATACATTGGGAAAAGCTCTTGACATGTACTAGGCTAAGTGCAGTGGAAGTGGAATATCGATAAAATATGGAACAGAATCTTTAACTTAATCTTTACAAAATCCTGAAAGTGTGATCAGGGACCTAGGGAGATAGGAGCATGGATAAGTAAAGAGTAGGATTATGTACAGGAAATGTGTACAAGAAGAGTGGAGAAAATCACACAGAACGTAGCCTACAACAGAGGGTAACAAACAAAATGGGGGATAACACATATCAGCATTACCTTTGCCTACAGAAGGACGAGGAGATCCCTCAGGGGCTGTATCAGTATCTTCAGAAAGGGAAAAAAGTACAGAAATAGAGCAATGTACACTGAGAATATAAGCTTTCTGCATTCACAGGTCTCACATCCAGCATAAAGCTTAAAGTATATTGAAAACCTCTTAAAATTAATGAATTAATGGAATGTGCACTTTGAAACTTAGTGCAACTTTTTATTAACTCAAGGTACCACTACCATGTGTCATTTTTTACTAAGTAGTACACTAATCATTTGGTATATATGTGGCGCCCTGGCCTAGCCAGGTTGTCACAGATAACACACAAACACCCCACCCCATTAGACAGGGACACCAGCCAAACACAAAATCCTTGTTGCCTCCCTCCAGTGTCTGATGTCCACACCAGGTGGGGCGGAGCCAAGTGGTTGGCCCCACCCACCGAGGAGTTCACAGGCCTGGAGGCGGGAAAAGTGACAGTTTAGTTGGAGAGTTCGAAGTGAGAGGAGCAAGCACTTGGGTGTCTGGGTTTGTGGCCCAGGCACTAACAGCAAGGTTGGCAGACGGTGGTGGCCGTCTGCAGGAGTGGTGGAGCAACGCGGAACCGTAGGACCGGGGACGGGCGACAGCCCGCCGGTACCGACCGGGGAGCGAAGCGAAGCCAGCACACACAGGCAGGGCCATCGGACCCCGACCAGGCTTGGAGCCGCCGACAATAGTCAGATCCGAATGTGACTGGAACTCCAGGGGTTTCACAACAGCAAAAGTCCCGATTGAAGGCAACAGCCCACACCGTGAGGGTATACAGCTACCGCCTAAGGCTAGAGACCCAAGGGCCAGCGTCTGCGTGCAAACGGGCTCCTCCGGTACCCATACACCGGGGAGCGGACTACCGTTGGGAATCCATAGTAGTCAGAAAGAGAACATTAAGGTGCAGGGAAAGACAGCCGCCATCACCTGTCCGGGGAGAAGCACTGCAGCCGGCTGCGGTACCCGTCCATCCAGCCGTTTGGTTTACCGAGGACTTTGTACCTTTCTTGCTGAGTGAGTACACCCGTGCCATCCGGCACCGCGCCACGCTGTCCCTGCAACCCTAGCACCTCACCGACCCTGCCTCCCCGTCACCACATCATCGGGCCCCGGGACCACCGACCCCTACCCACGGAGGGGGAAAACAACATCCCAGCTGCTCCCTACCATTGCTCCCGGGATCCCCGTCACCAGCAGCGGTGGTGCCCATCTTCACCACGACCCGTGGGTGGCGTCACGAACTAAATCCCCCAAACCAACCACCCCTTTCACTCACGGGCGAGGAGCGCCGCTCGAGTCCCCGTATCCGGCCCACCGCTCGATCCACCAAGGAGCCGTAGCAGCGCCGGACCCGAGCGTTAGTGAGAGCGCAGCAGTGATGGCATCCTCCCCGCCCGCGACATATAGCTTTTAGTTTGAGAGCTAAAAAAAGTTTAGAATTATATACATAAACAATAACACTATTTCTGGCTATTATGACTTATGTCCTGCAATTCACAGGTTTTCCCCTCTGCTGATCTAACATTTGATTTGCAGTTGTCTCTGAGCTAGTGAGTGTCAGCGAGCAGCTTTGATGTCTTCCATGCACACAGAGAGATTTATTCCTGTTCTGAAGTGGAAGCAGCGAAGACAATGAGCTCTGTGGCTGTGAATCCAGCACTGACATGAAATACATTTACTGAAAGCTGCAGCTCAATCTACATGTGTCTGCCTAGTCTCTTGCTGTGCTGAGTGCTCCTCACTCCCCCACTTTCCACATCTATTATGAATTCATGTCAATACCCCTTTATTTTGCTTCAATTATTTACTGCTATGTTTAGCAATCCGATGTCTTCTATTGCTTATATGTTATTCCTAAATAGCAATTTTTTTTTGCTGTACCTTAGGCTCGGGACCGTGTAAAGAATGGGTTAAGCAAGTTACTGGAGACTAACCAGCTTGTTGATAAAATGAAGATTGAACTGTCTGCATTAGAGCCAGTGCTGAAACAGAAGTCTATTGATGTGGATGCCTTAATGGAAAAATTGTCAGTAGATCAGGAAAATGCAGATCAGGTAAGCGATTCTTCATAACATGGAAGCACATGGCTCCCATGTTATAATTCCACGTGGAAGCTCTGATTATTTGGATTAGTGTCCGACTATTTGAACATACTGTACTTTGTTAGTCCAACTTTTCCTGCCCTTTAAATGACCTGTGAACTGTTTTTCTCCCAAAACCACATCTAAAAGTTTATTTTATTGTCTTACTTATTAAGCTACATGCCAAAAAATAATTTTAGAACTGTGTTGGTGATGTGATAATTCAGATCTACCAAAACCATTTACATATCGATCCAAACACTGATTTCTCAGTAATGGAGGAGTGGACTGGTCATGTAAAGGTATTGTTGGACTTGTCTTTGAAAGAGTTACATGTACTTGTAAATAGTTTGGGTAGGTCAGATCCTGCTGACAAATTCCCTTTAAAAACAACAATCACAGCAAAAACACATGCAGCTTTTCTGATGTGATGCGGAGGCAATTTTAAAGGGAATCTGTTAGCAAGATTTCCTTCCACAAACTACTTATATGTCCATGTATCTCTTTGAAAGACAAATGTACCTTTACATGGTCAGTCCATTCCTCCATCACTGAGAAATCAGCGTTTTAATCATTATGCAAAAAAGGCTGTGGAGCTATTTGTAAATCTAAAGCCTCCGTCACTCCAGGTCTAATCCCCGCCTAGCACCGCCTTCTGTTTGACTGAGAGCCTCTATGTTGTATGACTTCAGGCAAATAAGTTGCCGGTCAGGCAGGAGGAGGTGGTGATGGGTGGGGAATAGAGCGGAAGGCATAGAGCATGGGTCCCCATTCCAGTCCTCGAGGGCCACAAACAGTGCATGTTTTCAGGATTTCCTTAGTATTGCACATGTGATAATTTAATCACCTGCACAGGTGCTGGTTCCAACACCCATGCAATGCTAAGGAAATCCTGAAAACATGCACTGTTGGCGGCCCTCGAGGACTGGAGTTGGGGAACCCTGGCATAGAGGCTTCTGATCTTTATACAGCTCTTCAGCCTCATTTGTATATCAATTGAAATGCTAGATTCTCAGTAATGGAGGAACAGACTGGGCTTGGAAAGTGTATGAGAACTATTAAACAGGATTTTTTTTTTTTTTTTAACGATGGCAATTGACAAGCGAATACTTATCATGCGTACAAGCTCATAATTACAGAATTGTGCAATTGCTGTTGCGGTCCTGGAAAATCACTAGTCGTTCATAAAAGCATGAATTACACCATGTCGGACTGGCTACCGGAGAAATCGCCAGTAATACCAGTCCTAGATGCACTTACATGGATTGAATTTCGGAGCGCTCACCTGAGCTCCGGACTGCAGCCTGGACTGAGCAGTGGGTTTCCAGGACTGAACTGTGAGCGCCAACTGATTCCCCGGTGATTGCTGTTCAGTTCATGACAGCTGCGGACAGGCCGGGCTGCACTCCGGAGCTCAGGTGACAGCTCAGGTGAGAGCTCCGGAGTTCAATGCAGGTAACCGCAGTCAGGACTGGTATTAGTCGTGGTTTCTCTGGTAGCCAGTCCGACACTGATTACACCTCGGGATCAGGTGTTAGCGACTTATTACACGGTGAAATTTTATGCCGACAAACGATAATTTTTAAGCACTTTGAAAGATCTGGTTTCGCGAGAATCGAACAATATTACGATCACGATCAGCTATTACCCATTGTGAATATCGCTCTGTTTCACGTGATATTGCGATTTTACACACAATATTTCACCCTTATAAATAGTTTATGGCGTAAAATCATGCTAACAAATTCCCTCTAACAACACACGACCACACCATCTGAATATTCCTTTTTTATTCCACAATCATAAATCAGATGCTTTCATTTGTGCAGCTGCCTAATTATCGGACACCCAAGTCATATTATGGGGGCTGTCAGTAACGTCTACAGTTCCATTAAATGCGCTGCACATTCACCTCACTCAATATTGTTATTTACATAATATTATTTTTGCTTTGGAAGCTTTCACATTATATTATCTTCAAGAAGAAAATGCAAATTGTTTTCAGGACATATGCTGCGCTGCCTTTGGATAAATAAATTCATCTGTTTTCTGGGAGACTTTGCATTCTGCATGTATATCACATCTATACTTCATACGCCCCTTTCCTTCTATCCACAAAGCATTTTTTCTTTAGTTTTCATATGGAAGTTTTATAAACAGCATCAGAAACACTATTAGAATAATATGTTTTGTTCTTCGTTGTACTGGACCGGACATATTATTTTAGATCTATGTGTTATAATTCGATTTTTGTTGGATTCTATACAATTCTGCGGACTCTGTTATGGCAGGTGCGACGCATTGTGAAAGAGGATGAGGCCATCGCAAAAGTTAAAGCAGAGGAAACTCAGGCGATAGCTGATGATGCACAAAGGGACCTTGATGAGGCAATGCCTGCTTTAGATGCCGCAAATAAAGCATTGGACTCCTTGGACAAAGCAGATATATCAGAAATTAGAGTATTCACTAACCCGCCAGATATGGTCATGACTGTTATGGAAGCCATATGTATTCTATTAAATTCAAAGTAAGTAATGTGCAATTTTGTGTGGATAAAGTATGAAGCACTCAAGAATATTCTGACAGCATCTTACATGACTGGAAAACTAATTTTCAAATACATTATTGGGAATTTTTCATTTTATATGATAGGGTTCCTCCAATAACTGGTAGAAAATATCCAAACATTACATTATACGGCCCCCCATTAATACCCCTTTTAACCTCAATGAAGGTTGAATGGTTCTACATTTAGTAGATTTTATATTCAGTTCAAAAACAATGGTTCATCATTAAATGCCCAATTAATCATATTCGTGTAATACCGCGTTTCTCCGACAATAAGACGGTCTAATATTATTTATTGCAACGAGAGATGGTCTAGGGCTTATTTTCATGGGATGTATTATTTTTTTCCATAAACAGCAATCCACATTTATTCTTGAACAAAAAAAAAATTCAATATCTATTCAAATATAGTCATATTGCATTCTGGAATAGCAACATAACTCTTCAAGCCATGTGTGTAGCACATGTTTGTGTATCTATCCATCTATCTATCTATCTATCTATCTATCTATCTATCGGTCTGTCTGTCTTTCTGTTTGTCTGTCTGTCTATCTGTTTATGTATCTACACATATATGATAAAAGGAGAGAGAAAGAGATGCGTTGTGTAACACCCAGTGGTGAGGGTGGGATTTGTTATTACACGGAGGCTGTTCACCTGATGGGGTTGTGCACCCTTGCACAACCCTGGTTAAAGCGAAGAATAGTCAACAGGGAGATCACTGGAGACTGGACCTATGTACAGAGCCAGGAACCAGTGTGGAACGAATTCTTCCAGGTAGGTCACATGAGCGCACACAACCGGAAGTGCATCACTGCAGGTCCTATGCCGGCCAGAGGAAGCCTGGTAACCCAGCAACCGTAGGTCCTGGTGACTGGTGTATGAGCCTCCGCTTCCAGAGCTGCTCCTGCCGTTGATTCCTCACAGGGATAGTACAAGTGGATAGCAAGATGGCGGTCAGATAGGAGCGCTAGGAAGCAGGAGGACTAGGTGAGTAAAATTTATAAACAAACTTTTTATTTGAAAACCCTCTCACGGCTACTACGCGTTTCAACACCTGATGAAGACAGCAATCAGCTGTTGAAACTCATAATAGCCGTTAGAGGGTTTTCAAATAAAAGGTTTGTTTATAAATTTTACTCACCTAGTCCTCCTGCTTCCTAGCGCTCCTATCTGACCGCCATCTTGCTATCCATATGTATCTACACAGACACACACTGCAGTGCACATACATACCAGCCTGTCTCCTCTTCAGCTTTAGACTCCTGCGATTAAGAGACCTTTGGTCACATGACTGAAGTCACCAAAGGTCCTTAAGCAATCTTAACCTCAGAATGCAAACATTGGGGCCCCTAAGAGAGTGGAGGCCATGAAAAAATATGCAGGTTGATTTCCCCTAACGCCAGCCCTGACTGCACGTAGGACTTGTTTTTTTGAGTAGGGCTTATATTTCAAGCATATTCCAAAAATCCTGTAAAATCACGGTAGGGCTTATTTTCGGTGCAAACATGGTATACCGCATTAATGCCTACGTGATAACTATTGTTTTACTGACCCATCAGGACATCATTTTAGCCTTTTTTTGTGAATGTGTGAATTTAAAATATTTCACCACAATGTACTTGGGCAATTGTATTTATTTGTTAAATGTCAAGTGTTGTTTTCCTAAATATATATTATATCATTTAGGCCAGATTGGACCACTGCAAAACAACTGCTTGGAGATTCCAATTTCCTAAGAAGGCTTATGGAATATGATAAAGAAAACATAAAACCTCAAATTTTGCTAAAACTGCAGAAATATATTTCTAATCCTAATTTTATACCAGAGAAGGTGGAAAAAGTGTCTAAAGCATGCCGGTCCATGTGTATGTGGGTTAGAGCCATGGATCTGTATTCCAGAGTGTTAAAAGAAGTTGAACCGAAGAAACAAAAACTGGCAGCTGCACAGGTAGTATCGGTGATGCGTGGTCTATAGGACTGTATAAATTTGTATAAAGTTATTTTCTAAAATGTAATTTAAAATGTAAATTGTTATTTTCATTTTTATTACATAAATCAATAGTAAAAATGAAAATATGCAACTTTGTAATATATATTATCAGACAAATTTTCTTCTTTCTCTGTCAGAAGTGATCAGTAATTATCAAAATTCTCAATTCTGAGGTAAAATCTGTATTCAGTGAAGATTTTCCCATTACTGAGATAAGAAATGGCAGTTGTTACTGTTGAGATTCTATGATGATGGGAGGAGAGAGAAGCTAGAGGCAGACGCTGGTGCTAGAGGCAGAACTCCACCCCTCCTCCCTCCTTTATCTACATACGAGGGGCTGCTGATAAGTCTTTGGCTTTACCCAGAAAGAAACGAGATAGGATGATGAAACTTCACATTTATTCCACATACTCCACTGATGTCAACACACTTCTTACATCGGTGTTCCAAGTTCTGTAAGCCTAGCAAAAAGAAGGATTTCGGTTGTGCCTCAAACCAGGCATCTGTAGCATCCATGGCATCAGAAATGGTGTGAAATTTGGTACTCTTATGGTGTTTCTTCAGGTTTAAAACAGATGATTGTCGGAGGGAGCTAGATCTGGTGAAAAAGGTGGGTGGTCAACCAGCTGGAAGCCCATCTCTGCCAGTTTTGCCGTGGTCACATGCGCAGTGTGAGCAGAGGTGTTGTCTTGCAGGAACAAGATTCCTTTGGACAGCTTGCCGCGCCTTTTGGCCTTCAGAGCTGCCTTCAACTGATCCAAAAGTTCAATGTAATACCTTGCATTAATGGTGGAACTCTTTTGAAGGTAGTCCACTAGCAGCATGCCCTCCTTATCCCAGAACACAGACCTTAGTGGCTGATTTTTGCACCCTGAAATTCTTTGGATGTGAAGAACCACTGTGCCTCCACTCTTTTGATTGATTCTTGTTTTCAGGGTCTCATCCATAGTGACCATTCGATCTAGGAAGTTCTTATGAGTCTGGAAATGCTGACAAATGGACCGGGAAGTTTTAAATCACATGCTTTTCTGATCTGTTGTCAAACATTTGGGTGCCTACTTTGCAGATAGCTTATTCATGTCCAAATGTTTATGGATAATGACACAAGCACGTTCACGGATAATCCCCATGATGTCTGCTATTGCTTTAGCTGAAATTCGTCGATTCTCCAGTATGAGGTTATGCACAGCATTGACGATCACCGGAACAACAACAACTCTTGGTCGTCCAGAACGTTCCTCATCATTGGTGCTGAAGTGGTCCATTTTAAATTTGGCAACCCAGTTTTTAAATGTGGAATATGAAGGGCATTGATCCCTAGACTCTGATTAGACTCTGCCATTTTGTTTTCCCACGTGTGTAGAACGCAACGAAGCAACGAAAACAAAATTTTGAAAACATATATTAGACACATAAGGCTTTCATGTGATGTAACATTCATTACCATAGAAACAAAAAAGATCACAAAGCCAAAAACTTATCAGCAGCCCTTCATAGAATCGAATCAGAGATTAAAACTACAGTTACGCTTTAAATATTGAGTTGTGATTTTTTTTTTCTAGTACCTAAACCTATTTGAACACATAATTTTTCAGCTTTGTTTATATGTTGTTTTAAAATCATACTAGATTGTATGTTCTTCCCACACAGATAGTCAGAAGAATAATTACATACAGATGAGTTCTTTAAATGACAGTCATTACAATACAGAAAGATATTTCTGTTGTGGTAGGGTGTAATTGCACACCTACAATTACATGCAAACGTTTGGGCATCCCTGGTCAAAATTACTGTTATTGTGAACAGTTAAGCAAGTTGAAGATGAACTGATCTCAAAATGCATAAAATAAAAGATGATACATTTCCTTTATATTTTCTGCAAAAAAAAAAATAATCTTTTACATTTAAAAAAAAATTAGACACCCTTGAAGATTTAGGTGCTCAGATAACTTAGATAACTCTAACCAAGGGTTCAGACCTTAATTAGTCTGTTAAGGTTATGGCTTGTTCACTATCAATATAAGGAATAGCCACTTGATGCAAATTTCACTGCTTTATAAAAACTCAGCCTCCTCTAACCTTGTGACAAAAAACAGAAGCCATGGTTTCTTCTAAATAGCTGCCTAGCACTCTGAAAATGAAAATGGTGGAGGACCATAAAGCAGGAGAAGACTATAAGAAGATAGCAAAGAGTTTTCAAGTTGCACTTTCCTCAGTTTGATGTAATTAAGAAATGGTGGTTAACAGGAACAGTGGAGGTCAAGAAAAGGTCTAAAAGATCAAACAAAATTCTGTGAGAGTTGTTCGTAGGATTGCTAGAGAGGCAAATCAGAACTCCCATTTGACTTCAAAAGACCTTCGGGAAGATTTAGCAGACTCTGGAGATGTGGCACATTGTTCTACTGAGCAGAGACATCTGCACAAATATGACCTTCATTGAAAAGTCATCAGACAAAAAACTCTCCTGAGTCCTCACTCATAAAATTCAGCAGTATGCAAAACATCATCTAAACAAGCCTGAAAAGAATATCTCGACAGCCATTAAGCATGGGGGTGGATGATTCATGCTTTGGGGTTGTGTTGGAGCCAATGGCACAGGGAACATTTCACGGATAGAGGGAAGAATAGATTCAATGAAATTTCAAAACATTCTTGATGCATACGTAACACTATCTATAAAAAAGCTGAAGTTGAAAAGAGGATGGCTTCTACAAATGAATAATAATCCTAAACACACTTCAAAATTCACAATAGACTACCTCAAAAGGCGCAAGCTGAAGGTTGTACAATGGCCCTCATAGTCCACTGATCTGAAAATCATTGAAAATCTGTGGCTAGGCCTCAAAAGACTAGTGGATGCAAGACGACCCAGGAATCTCACAAAACTGGAAGACTTTTCCAAAGAAGAATGGATGAAAGTCCCTCAATCAAAAATTGAAATATTAATGTCATACTTGCCAAAGGGGGTGCTAATAGGTACTAACCATGCAGGGTGCTCAAACTTTTGCATTGATCCAGTTTCCTTTTTTGTGAATTTAAAACTGTAAAATATGAAAATATATATATTTTTTTGCCTAAAATACAAGGGAAATGTGTCATCTATAACGTTATATCTTTTAAAGATCACTTAATCTTTAACTTGCTTCACAATAACAGTAATATTGACTAGAGGTGCACAAACTTTTGCATGCCACTGTATCCATACAAATGTAATGGTTTTGTTGTTTCAACTTAACCACTTATAGGGGATCTTTCACCACTTTGTGCTTGTGAAGCTGACTACATCATTGAATAGTGGCTGCAGAGCTGAATAAACATTTTTTTTCATTTCTGCTCTCTATTGACAAGATATTAGTTTGTAAAGTTTAGATTATAGTTTATTATAATTGAATTGGGTGTTACCACAATATGTCTCTGGGGGCGTGTACTTCTTTCCCCGCATGATGGTGACCAATCATAAGCTGACAGCAACATACTGGGGTTAAAAGAACACAATAGCTCAGAGCAGGTTTTCTCCTGTGTAAGGCCTCTTTCACACGTCCGTGTCTCCGGTACGTGTTTGGTCAGTTTCCTCATGTACCAGAGACCCATAAAAATCAATGGGTCTGCCCTCACGTGCGTGTTCTGCCATGGACCGTGTGTATGTGTGGAGCATACGTGTGTCCGTGTGCTCCACACGTCAACATGTCCGTTTTTCTTCGGCATCACGGGTGTCACACGGAACGCAAACGGACCACACGGAGGGGTTCCGTGTGACACGCGCCAGAGAAAACACACGTGTTTGAGAAAAAAAAAAAACTTTACTCACCTTCTCCAGCCCTCCTGTCTCTTCCGCTGCTGCCACTTGCTTCTGACCGCCACTCATTATGCTCATTGAATATTCACTTCACTGCGGCCGGAAGCAGCAGCAGCAGGGAGTTGGTAGGAAGCGGAGACTGAAGAATAGCACCACGGACAGCGACGCCAAGAACAGGTGAGTAGAAAGTTCCCGTTCTCTGTGTGTTATCACGGATAACACACGGAGAACACACGTGTGCAATAAACATGGCTCACGCAGGGCAATACGCATCTTTGACACGTCCGTGAAAAACGTGTGTGATTTTCACGAACGTGTGAAAGAGGCCTTAGACATGTCTGATCTTACTGATTAGCTGAATACCTTAGACTTAACATAAAGCGTAACCTAAAATTTACAATCTAATATATTCGCAACGGAGATGAGACATTAAAAATTAAAAAGTACGCCAGATTAAAATGGTCAAACTGGGGAGAGGTCTACATTAAACACGAAGCCACTTTTAATTTTTTATATTTGTCTTTTTCTCATTTTCTTCCAAGAGTCACAGCTTTTTTATTTTTCCAACAACGTGAAGAGTTGTAGTCTTGAATGGCACCACTCATTTTAACATTCAGTGTGCTGCTATGCACTAGCACCACTGTCTTCCATTTATATGCTGCTGTCAGAGATGACAGCAGCACTTAAATGGTGAATAGCAGCGATTAGAGCTCAGCTCTGATTGCTTCTGTTAGACACAGATGCTGGATATGTAATATAGCTAGCATCTGCCATGTGTGGAGAGATTTTAATTCCCCACACTGATGTGCATGTACGGAAATTTTCATTCAGTGGTTAGCTTTGTGGTCATTTCTTTCCTATCTGTTAAAGAACAGCCACATCTGTACATCATTATGAGTTCCCATTTCTAACAAGATCGTTTTCCTGACTCTTTAGACTGAGCTTGATGCTACTATGGCTACTCTTCGAGAGAAGCAAAGAAAATTGAAAGATGTAGAAGAACAAATTAAGCAGCTGCAAGATCAATATGATAAAAGCCTTGGAGAAAAGGAAACTCTTGGTAAGCAATGAAATTTGCATTTTGTTCTTGAGCATTATTGCACCACTGAGGAAACACCGTTAACAACAAAACACTGACACATGGCACATTTACATTTTCCTTGAAAATGCCATTGTGCAGATATTCAGGAGAGCCACCTTCATGTTCACATACCACTACAAAATTCAGTCCATATAGCTTATTCGTGCTCTTCTTGGATAACTGCAAGCTGAAAGTGGAACTGCTGGGACCTGGGGCCAATGTTGATAACTAGAGATAAGGTTCCATTTACTAATTCAAAGTCTGAGCAAGTTGTATGTCTTGGTATTTTACAAACATTAAATGAAAACATTTTAAACTGGAAAACTGTCATCCTGTTCTGATTTGCGTCTTATCAGAAGATAAAAAAAATAAACTTAGGCCTTGTTCACACTCGGCATTTTTAAAAAAACAAACAAACCATAATACACTGTGTGCAGAATTATTAGGCAAATAAGTATTTTGATCACATGATACTTTTTATACATGTTGTCCTACTCCACGTTGTATAGGCTTGAGAGTCAACTACCAATTAAGTAAATCAGATGATGTGCATCTCTGTAATGAGGAGGGGTGTGCTGTAATGACATCAACACCCTATATAAGGTGTGCTTAATTATAAGGCAACTTCCTTTCCTTTGGAAAAATGGGTCAGAAGAGAGATTTGACGGGCTCTGAAAAATCCAAAATTGTGAGATGTCTTGCAGAGGGATGCAGCAGTCTTCAAAATTGCCAAACTTTTGAAGCGTGATCACCGAACAATCAAGTGTTTCTTGGCAAATAGCCAACAGGGTTGCAAGAAGCGTGTTGGGCAAAAACAGCGCAAAATAACTGCCCATGAATTGAGGAAAATCAAGCGTGAAGCTGCTAAGATGCCATTTGCAACCAGTTTGGCCATATTTCAGAGCTGAAATCTTACTGGAGTATCAAAAAGCACAAGGTGTGCCATACTCAGGGACATAGCCAAGGTAAGGAAGGCTAAAAAAACGACCACCTTTGAACAAGAAACATAAGATAAAACATCAAGACTGGGCCCAGAAATATCTTAAGACTGATTTTTCAAAGGTTTTAAGGACTGATGAAATGAGAGTGACTCTTGATGGGCCAGATGGATGGGCCAGAGGCTGGATCAGTAAAGGGCAGAGAGCTCCACTCCGACTCAGATGCCAGCAAGGTGGAGGTGGGATACTGGTATGGGATGGTATCATCAAAGATGAACTTGTGGGACCTTTTCGGGTTGAGGATGGAGTGAAGCTCAACTCTCAGACCTACTGCCAGTTTCTGGAAGACAACTTCTTCAAGCAGTAGTACAGGAAGAAGTCAGTATCGTTCAAGAAAAACATGATTTTCATGCAGGACAATGCTCCATCACATGCATCTAACTACTCCACAGCATGGCTGGCCAGTAAAGGTCTAAAAGATGAAAAAATAATGACATGACCCCCTTGTTCACCGATCTGAACCCCATAGAGAACCTGTGGTCCCTCATAACATGTAATATCTACAGGGAGGGAAAACAGTACACGTCTCGGAACAGTGTCTGGGACGCTGCACGCAATGTTGATCATAAGCAGATCAAGCAACTGACAGAATCTATGGATGGTAGGCTGTTGAGTGTCATCATAAAGAAAGATGGCTATATTGGTCACTAATTTTTGGGGGTTTTTTGCATGTCAGAAATGTTTATTACTAAATTTTGTGCAGTTATATTGGTTTACCTGGTGAAAATAAACAAGTGAGATGGGAATATTTTTGGTTTTTATTAAGTTGCCTAATAATTCTGCACAGTAATAGTTGCCTGCAAAACAGATATCCTCCTAAGATAGCCAAATCTAAAAAAAAACATTCAAACTTCCAAAAATATTAAGCTTTGATATTTATGAGTCTTTTGGGTTGATTGAGAACATAGTTGTTGATCAATAATAAAAAAATCCTCTAAAATACAACTTGCCTAATAATTCTACACACAGTGTATTTTACACTAATATAAAAAGGAATGAGATTTCTAAAATTTCATTTACATGGCTTAGCACAAAAAGTGCATTTAAAAAACACAGCCAAAAGGCATTAACAAATGCACAAAAAGTTGGCTAAAATTGTGCTTAAACGGAATCGGTCAGCAGCTTTTTGCTCTGGTTGCCACTTATTAGGCTGTGTGCTGTTGTCTACTTTCAAAGATTGTTTTATCACCTGGAGATTATTATTGACTACTGCTCATGCACTGGCTAGACCGACTACACTTCCTCCTGTGATAAACAGCTCATTGTCAATAGACAATATACACAGAGAACCTTGTGTGGGTGAAGTTATCTTTCTGAGGTCTGCTACATCTAAAAACTCTGATTGTGTCACAATTGCTGCACCCAATAAACTAAGTGACACATTGGTGGAATCAGGGTCTCTCTCCCTACATTATGCTGCTCTCAGATGAGGTAGCAAAAACCTAGTGACAGATTCTCTTTAATTTTTGTTGTGATTTTCTGGTCAGACCCTAAGTTTTTGATACAGAAAAAAAACCCACATACAAAGCTAAGTGAGCACTTATTTTTGCCTGGTAGTTTTCCTTAGATACATATTTATAAAATGAGGAAATTATTTTAATTATATTTAAAGATATATTTTTTATTATGTATTTAATGTTTTCATTTGTTATGCATTTCTATTGTGTGTTAAATTAAAGGCTATTATTCTTTGTTTTAGCAAAAACCATGTCCCTCACACAAGCTCGACTTAACCGGGCAGGAAAGCTGACAGCAGCACTAGGTGATGAACAGGTTCGGTGGAAGGAAAGCATTGAGAGTTTTCAAGAAGAGATCTCAAATGTTATTGGAAATGTTTTCATCGCTGCTGCATGTGTTGCTTATTTTGGTGCTTTCACAGCGGTCTATAGACAACTAGTAAGTATACGTTGTTGTCTCATTTTCACTAGGTTCAACAAGGTAATTTTCTTTAATGAAACAGTTACATATACTTTAATGTGCCATTAAAATGATTTACAAATGCAAATTTGAGCAGAAATATTTTAGTATATAGAAATCAGGGGCATACCGTCACGCGGAGTTTTGCACAAACTTCGACGACTGTCATGGCATTGGACTCTGTTCACATTGCAGATTCTAAAACATCAAATGAGACCGGTTGTCATCCCTGCACTTTTGCACCACTCAGAAGATGAAAATTAAATCATCCAAGTCTTTATTGAAAGAACTAATACAAGTCAAATTTGTATTGTATTGTATGAGCTCTTTCAACAAAGACTCGGATGATTTAATGTTTGTCTTCTGAGCGGTGGAAATGCGCGGCGATGACAACCGGTCTCCTTTGATGTTTTTATCTGCCTGAATCTCCGGTGCTGACGTTCATGGACAGCAAGCATCCAAAACCTCCTTTTTGTGGCGCTGCCTGAATGTATTTCTGTTTCCAAGTTAAGTCTTGAGCCCTCTGGTCCCACAGAAATTCGAATTTTATATTCTGCATGTGTTTACTGTATTTATTTCACTGTGACCTGTTGGTCTATTTTTACACTGATGGTGTGTTTTATATCTTTAATAAAATATTGTTAATGGGAATAACGTACCTTTACTGAATCTCCGGTGCTGCAGCTATCCCCACCATTACATGCTGTTCTAGGTGGTGACCCTTTCACTACCCCTATAGGTGAGTACAATAGTCACCAACTCTCCCCTTGTATACCTGGCAAGACCCTATTGTGCCCTTTCCTCCACAGTCTCTTTTTAATTAACATTGCAGATTCTGACACTCTGTCCAATCGTTTCTCTGGTGTCTGAGAGCAACACAGGCAGACTCGATTGTCGACCTGTTGTGTGCTGATTCATAGGCAGGCTAGCAAGAATTAATTTTTGCTAGTCTGCTTGTTAGGTTCCTTTTATCACATGTGGTGTGGAGGCCAGTCACATCTGTTCCACTTTTATTTAAGCTGGATGAAACCTTCCACCCATGCCAGCTATAGTTTTTATGTTGGTCTGTGAGGTGTGGTCTTCCAGATTCTCTGGTGAAAAATGTGCTATTTGCTTGTTGCGATAGTTTGCCAATGTTGTTTTGTAGCTTCCTTCTTTCTCTTGTGTTTCCTCCTGAATCTCTTATTGTCTATACATTTGTGTGTGTATGCTGTGTGACAGAGTTTTGTTTTTTTTGCTTGTCTGTCTATATCTGTAACTTTCATTACACTCTTGTCCTGTCTCTCCCTGGGAGATCAGAACTTGTCAGCAGCAGGGCCAGGAAGAAGACTCAGGCATTCCCACCATTAGGGGTATCCCTGAGAATAGCTAGCTTGAGGGACAGCTTAAGGGCCCTGGTTCCTCGCTATCCTAGAGTCAGCGTGACACATACATATAAATCATGGAGCCTCAGCGTAAATGTCCTCATTGGACCCTCCCCCCCAAAAAAAAAATAATATCCTGTGTAAGGCAGATAGGTGCAGTCATAGAAGGGCATGCCTACTAATTTTAAAGACAGGGAGAGTGACTACTCAGTAGTTTTGCCACTATTGAATCCCATAAACATTTTTACCTGCTGGATATTTTATGCCCTCCCTATTCCGCACACTAAATTGCACAGAGATTCTCCGTTTAGTGTAAGTTAGCAGCAACCTGACCTCTTTTGCATACCGTTTTATTGGGACGATTCTGCAAAAAGCAGGAGTGGTGGCAAGTAAGGTTTACATGACTGCCTAGTTGCCAGCACAGTTTCTTTTGCCATATTTCCGTTTTTAGTTACTTGGGTAAAAGGAAATTGCATCACATGAACTTGATCCAGAGTTGTTACATGTAATTATATTTTCTACCTGTACATGTTTATACTTATATCGCTTTTTAAGCAAGGATCACCATATTTAATTGTATACAATGCATTAGTTATTTCTGTGAATATATTCCCTTGTATTTCAGCCACATTGGAATGAGTAATACATTCACATTCTGCTCTCCTTGGCTAGTGAGGCATGTAGTGAGCCGGAGATCCATCCTAGTCAGTGAAATCTCCCTAGGCTAGGTCTGATGTTCTGCAATGTGGCTTCTACTCTTGGGCTGAGCTCACGAAGCGTTAAACATCACTACAGGACCTGAGAAAGCTATCATGCCCATAGTAGCCACACTGTGACTTATTACTTCAAGGATATTTTGAAGATTAATCTTGCAACTCTGTCAACTTTCTGCTCATTTGATAATTGATGTGACACTATCAAGAAAACATAAAAAAAATACTAATGAGATGATTTTAGTTGTACTGTACTCAAGGTACTTGTATCTTCTCATAGGAACAGCCACTAATAAAATTACATCTCTGAATGGTAAATTCACAGCTTTTTTTATGTCGTAAAAGATTTACGTTGCTGCTGATTTACTTAAACATTTATATATCTAAAACAGAAATATCAATCATCAGACCCCCCTCTGCTCACAGAGTCACTGTAGGAGCAGCTCCCGTTCTTGCCGGCTTCAACCGGTCTTTTTTTTTTTCATGGTCAGCCATTTATATGACTTTGTGTTACATTACATGGCTGTGGCTTTCCTTAGTAAAACTAGCTTACTTCTTAAGGTGCCAGAAGAGGAACGCAGGGTGAGCTACTGATCAAGGGCATGATTGCCATTTACCATAATCCTCAAGAGCCACTTTTTAATCCCTGAACCAGGGACATGTCCTACTTTTCCTACATGCTTTACAGCCTGTTTTTATAGTTAATAAGATATTATTGTCAGTATATGATAATGTATGTGTGGCGCCCCAGGACCTGGTCACCACAACAGCATTGCCCCTCCAAAGGGTTAATGCTGAGCCTGGAGGTAATTGGGAGGTCTATTGGCCAGTAAGTTTAACATCCAACGCAGTTTCTCCCTCAGGCCAGCAGGGGGAGCTCTGAACCTGGAGTTCCAGGGAGCATTCCTTAAGTCTGACCTGAGGGAGGGGTTAGTGTTCAGTCTGTGGAGAGAAAGCAGGGAGAGCAGACGCAGAGTAGTGCTGTCCTGCGGACTGGGGCCTGGAGCTGGAATAGCTTGGCCCAGTGAAGCATGAAGAGCAGAGAGGCACAGAAGAGACTCGGACATCGGAGTCTGTGGCCACCAGGGCCTAAAATACTCCCTGGTAGCCGAATCCGAAGGGCAGGAGAGCTGCAAGCACCTGGCCCATAAACAGCCCGAAGGTACAGCTGCATCACCAGGGCCCGGTGTGGACTCCAGCAGAGAAGCACCAGAGAGGGCCTGCGCAGCCTACCACACAGGGAGAGGGACATACCACCGGTCCCAGCAGCAAGAGGGCCATTGCTAATCCAGAGAGCAGGGTCCTATAACAGTAAAGAAAGAACAGGAGTAGGCCTCATACTCATCTGGCCAAAAAGATACATCAGTTACTTCCAGGCCGGCCGGAGCCCTCAACCACCTGTAACGGTCTCCCAGGACTAACCGTTTGCAAAGTAAAAGAGGAGAAGGTAAAGAGACTGTTGTTTGTGTCCAGTCCTTTCACCGCCTGTCGGCCCTGCACTACACCTCAACTGCACAGACACATACTAGCACCAACAGTGTCCCCGGGGCACCGCTCCACCTGTGGGAAGCAGTACCACCATTGCTGCCATTCTATCACCCCGGAGGCCTCACACAGCAGCGGCGGCTCAGTAGCCGCAAACCACAGGTGGCGTCATGACAAATATACACTTTAATTACCCCTACATCACCAGCCAAATTAATTGACTTCACCAGGGCCACGGAGCCGGGCCCCGCCACCACTGACGACCCCCGGACTAGTCCGGTCCGGCACCGGGTGTCCCATAGCTCTGGGGTGGGCGAGTCATATGCCTATTTCTGATAATGACCACACTTTCAGCAATCACATTAGAGGCACGTAAAGCTAGCTATGCAGTGTGGTACTGAAATGCCCACATTATTGACTGCAGAAACACCTGTGATTCATATATTTGCTGTTCCCTACCTATGTTACATGTGCCCTCTTCCTTGAAAATGTCAATAAAATCCGCTTCTTTATTGGATTCTTTAAAAACTTACAAAATAGTTGGGAGGACTGGTAGGCCCAGGAGGTGGATCCACTGGACCGAGCACTCCACCTGGAGGGCAGGGTACACGGTAGCTGGAGCACTAGCATGGCAGGAACGGAAAGAACCAGGTTCACCAGGGTCATGGAGTCCCATAGGACACTACAGGAACAGGTGCAAGTATCAGGAAGCAAAGACAGGACCAGGCACTAGGGTCACAGCGTACTTTAAGGCAGTAATAGGAAACAGGGACAAAAGGACCTGAGCACCTAGCTCACAAGACAAAGCAAAGAAACACAAGCGATGATCAGGCCCCGCCCACATGGAAAGGCCAGTCTTATATACCCAGCACAGCCCCAGGTAATTTCTTGTTGCAGCAGTGCTGGGCCCATAAGACCAGGTGAGTGGGCGCGGCCCGGTCCTATACAGAGGCATCAGTCAGAGTCAGACTCCTGAGACCTGGAACAGTACTCAGGGGAGCAAGAGCGGGAGCGGCAGGCGTGACCGGTGGACGCATGGACTGGACCAGTGAGCAAGGAGCGGTGGTGCGATGGCGAGACTGGATCAGTGAGCACAGAGCGGTGCAATGCAGGTGCGACCGGATCAGTGGGTACGGAGCGGTGCCTGGATGGTGAAACCGGCTCAGTAGGTAAGGAGCGCTGCTGGGACACCGGGAGCGTGACAATAGTGGATCTCACAAGAAAAAGACAGACTCATACACACCAAGTCTAAGATCAGTCTTTGATCGAAACGTGTCTGCTGTCCAGTGCTGGTGGTGACTCCTGTCTTTTTCTTGTAAGATCCATTATTTTGTACATTTTTAAAGAATCCAATAAAGAAGCGGATTTTATTGAAATTTTCCCAGAAACTGGTTCCTTTCCTTCATTTGCTGATATACATGCTGACAACTGCAGCGGGATCTTGCTTCCATGGCGTTAGAGGATTAAGCGCCTTAGCATGTGGTGAGCTGGACTATCTCTATTTTACATGTGCCCTCTACCTGTTCTACATGTACTATAGTGTTGTTGAGCTGTGATGCATGTACTGTACCGCTCTCTACCTGCCCACTTTAAATTTTTTTTGGTACTGTACTAATGTATAATACTGCTATTGAGCTATGCACTGTGCTGCTTTCTACCATTGCTTTGTGTGCTTTACTGCTTTCTACCTGTTCATTGTCCTTATTTTACCAGTGCTACATGTGCTGTACTATTTTTTACCTGTTCCCTGTCCTTATTTCTACCACTGCAACATGTACTTGTAACGCCTGCCTGGATCCACAGACTCAGACGGCTGTAATGGACAGGATAGAGGGAAGCCACTCACCAAGCAGGACCCCCAGACCCTGAAACCCTGTAACCCCTATACAGGGATTTGGAATTACACAGGGCCCTGGAGATCACTACCTGTGGAAGGCAGCAGTCCAAGAGAGTAGTTGTAAGGCAGGGTCAAACCAGGAATTGCAGAACAGGAACAGAATCGGTAGGCAAGGACGTAATCCGAAAACGTAGCAGAGGTCAAATCTGGATTGGGCAGCGAAGTACATAAACAGCAGGCAGGAGAGGTAGTCAGAACACAAGCAAAAGTCAGAACACCAGAATCACAGAACAGGGCAGACCAGGAGCCAGAATATTAGAACTATCTCTGGCAGTGGTCAGCAGACAGGAGGGGAATTAAGAAGGGTGTGGTGTCTTCCCATTGGCTGTAACTGAATGATGGTAACTTCAGCTGGAAGACACACAACACCTATAGCCAGCCATTGGAACTGCAGATCCCAAGAGAACCCAGCCCAGTGGATGAACGGAGCCTGTGCCCACCGGCGCCGCTGGCATCGACACCTCTCCCATCACCAGCACCATCCAGGAGCAGGAATACAGCGTCGCCTGGCGATCAGAGTAGAAGTCACTGGAGCGGACTCCGTTGGTGACCTACCAGTAATTTACTGCTCTCTACCTGTACTACATATACTTTTATTGAATTATAGAACCATAGACTCACAGGATGTTAGAGTTGGAAGAGACCTCCAGCGTCATCGTGTCCAACCCCAATCCCCTGCTCAATACAGGATTCACTAACCATCTCAGACAGATGTCTTTCCAGCCTTTGAAGACTTCCATTAAAGGAGAACTAACTGCCTCTTGTGTGAGCCTGTTTCACTCGCTAATCACCCTCACTGTCAAAATATTTTTTGTCTAATATCTATTCTACATTTTCTCTTTTTCAGTTTCATTCCATTGCTTTTCGTGTTTCCATGTGCAATTGAGAACAAGGACGATCCCTCTACACTGTGACATCCCTTCAAATATTTGTAGACAGTCTCCTCTTAGCCTTCTTTTTTGTAAGCTAAACATTCCTGGATCCTTTAATTGTTCCTCGTAGCACATAGTTTGCAGTCCGGTCACCATCTTCTTTGAACTTGCCCCAGTTTTTCAATGTCTTTTTTAAAATGTGGTGCCCAGAAGTGGACACAGTATTCCAGATGAGGAGTAGAGGGGGATAAAGACTTCATGTGATCTAGACTGTATGCTTCTGTTAATACATCCCAGAACTGTGTTTGCCTTTTTTGCTGCTGTATTACACTGTTGACCCGTGCAGTCTGTGATCTATTAATGTACTCAAGTCTTTTTCACATGTGCTGTTTCTTATTTCTATTCCTCCCATTCTGTAAATGTTATTTTCATTTTTCTTGCTCAGATGCAGAATTTTGAATATCTCCCTGTAAAATACCATTCCATTAGTTCCTGCCCATTGATTCAGCTTATCTACATCCTTCTGAATCCTTTCTCTGTCTTCTCTTGTGTTAGCTAGCCCTCTTAGGTTTGCATTGTTTACAACTTTTACTAGTTTATCCACAGTTCTCTTATCTAGATCATTTTGAAAAAATGTTGAACAACACTAGGGTCAAGACAGAGCTTTGTGGTACCCCACTTGAAACATTCTTCTAATTGGAGGTGCAGGCATTTATGACCACTCTTTAAGTACGGTCACTGAGCAAGTTATGAATCCACCCAATTGTCAATTACATTCTTTGTTATTTTTTCCAATAAGGGTAGTATAAGATACTTTACTAAATGCTTTGCTGAAGTCGAGATATACTATATTGACAACATTTCCGTGTTCCACCCAGTCAGTGATTCCATCATAGAAGGAAATTAGATTAGTCTGGCATGACTTGGTTGCTATAAACCCATGCTGACTCTGGTTAATTACTTTATTCTTATCCAGGTACTTGCATACATGATGTTTAATAATTTGTTTAAAGATATTTTTTGGTATAGAAGTAAGCTTCACTGGCCTGTCTTGGCCTGTCACTAAACTGGCTCCATCTTCTTTCCATTTTTTGAAGATAGGGACATTATTTGAAGTTCTTCAATCTTCTGGTACTTCTCCAGTTCTCCAGGAATTTTCAAAGATTCTGGCTAGTGGCCAGTATCTGACAGTTTAGGTTTACCTGTTTAATTCTAAACTAACATATGGCTTTAACAGGGTTGTCCAGCCAGAAAAATAGTGTTTAAAATGCTAATTTATATAATGTATTTTTATTGTAATTTCGGATCCACTGCCACCAGTCTACCACCAGTCCGTTATTCTTCTGGGTTTAAAGCAAGCCCATTGTTTTGGTCTGTTAATCTTAAGGTGGCTTTACACACTGCAACATCGCAAACGACATCGCTGTAACGTCACCGGTTTTGTGACGTTATAGCGACCTCCCCAGCGACATTGCAGTGTGTGAAACACATCAGCGACCTGGCCCCTGCTGTGAAGTTGTGATCGCTACAAATCGTTCAGGACCATTCTTTGGTCCTTTGTTTCCCACTGTGCAGCAAAGTTTTAGTGTGTAAAGGGGACTTTACAGCGACTTCGTTAGCGACTTCCCTTTGAAAAAGCTGCTTTACAACGTCCCCAATGACTAGCGAGGTCGTTCTGCAGGTCCGGATCGCTGTTGCGTCGTTGGCCAGGTTTGCCTGTTTGACAGCTCACCAGAGACTTTGTAGCGATCCCGGCCAGGTTGGGATCGCTGGTGGGATCGCTAGAAAGTTTCAGTGTCTAAAGGGGCCTTTAGTGCAGTAGTTAAGACTGTCTCTGTGTCAGCCATTGTTAAGTGGGGCATAATTTAGGGTGATGCAATCTAAGTTATGCATCCACGTCTTAAATCCATCTGCATTCCAAATCATGAGTAGGTTGTGAGCTATGCATGCTATTCATCCACACAGACCAGAGATGTTCACAGAGCTAGGTAAAATATAACTGCCTTTATTACGGAAGTTCAGATACATTTAAATAAATCAGTTGGCTCGGAGCCAACAATATGTGACACTTCTCCTATTGGGTAAATGACAAAAAGAGCTTATTCTGATATATATATGTACAGTATATGTGTTTCATCATTTTATATTACGCTAAGTCAGCATGAATCACTTATGACTAGAAAGTCCAATATCTGAGTACAGCTCAAATGCCATTTTGAGTCCTGTTTTTGAATATCTTCATATAGTCAGTATTCAGAATTATAATAATCCATAACCATATCCATAACACCATGACAGAGAAAGGAGCTGGCTTAGCTATTGAAATGAGCCAATTAGCCAGCCTCTTTCATTACTAATCATGTGATGACACGGTGAATAGTGATGGAACAAATTGGAAGTATAGAGGGATCAGCTCTAAATTGAGGACAATAGGGATTAAATCAAAAGAGTGTTAAGAACTTAAATTGTCATTTTATGCACATTTGATGGAGTTTTTTTCAAGACTATTCAATCCCTTTAAGCCACCGAGCCTGTTTCTTTCCTTGTTCTTATATAAGAGATGTTAGAGCGGTGTCCACAGGACTAAGGTTTCAGACATTACTTGTTTTTCATTCCTTGCTTCACTTCTACAGCTTTCTTCTCAACTCCCCAAGGCTCTAACAGACTTCACATAATTTATAAGTACCTTTCTGGGTTTCCTTTTGGCCATCATGCTTTTCTTCTGGTGTCATATCTAAAGAAATAGCATTAGACTTCATTAATAATGTACATACTTTTATGCAGGTAGAATCTCATTTGCCGAGCCCTTGATTTTAAGTAATCCAAATAATTAGAAATATAAGACATTGATATGGCTGTAGCATATAACTGATGCTGATGAAACTTTGATAGTCAGACACCAGTCTAAATCTCAGCCAAGAAATAAGACTATTCTCTACCCACAGGAAGTTTCGACAGTATTAACCCTTTAGTGACGGAGCTAATTTTCACCTTAATGACCAGACCAAATTTTGCAATTCTGACCAGTGTCACTTCATGAGGTTATAACTCTGGAACGCTTCAACGGATCCCGGTGATTCTGAGATTGTTTTTTCGTCACATATTGGACTTCATGTTAGTACCAAATTTAGGACAATATTTTTTGTGTTTATTTATGAAAAAAATTGAATATTGGCAAAAATTTTGAAAATTTAGCAATTTTCAACTTTTGAATTTTTATACCGTTAAACCAGAGATTTCTGTGACACAAAATAGTTAATAAATAACATTTCCCACTTGTCTACTTTACATCAGCACAATTTTGGAAACAAAATTTTTTTTTCGTTAGGAAGTTAGAGGGGTTCAAAGTTTATCAGCAATTTCTCATTTTTACATCAAAATTTACAAAACCAGTTTTTTAGGGACCACATCACATTTGAAGTGACTTCAATAGGCCTAGATGACAGAAAATACCCAAAAGTGACACCATTCTAAAAACTGCACCCCCCAAAGTACTCAAAACCACATTCAAGAAGTTTATTAACCCTTCAGGTGCTTCACATGAACAAAAGCAATGTGGAATGAAAAAAAGCAAAAATTAAATTTTACCTAAAAATGTTGCTCTAACCCAAATTTATTCACTTTTAGAAGAAATAACACAACAAAATGGACCTCAAAACTTGTTCCCCACTTTCTTATGAGCGCGCCGATACCCCACATGTGGTCAGAAACCTCTGTTTGGACAAATGGGAGGGCTCGGAACAGAAGGAGCAATATTTGAATTTTGGAAAGCAAATTTGGCTGAAATAGATTGCGGGCACCATGTTGCATTTACAGGTCCGCTAAGGTACCTAAACAGAAGAAATCCCTCACAAGTGACACCATTTTGGAAACTAGACCCCTCAAGGCTTCTATCTAGGGGTATAGTGAGCATTTTAGATCCACAGGTACTTCACAGATTTTGTTAACGTTACGTTGTCATATTGAAAATTTTAATAATTTTCTCAAAAATGTTGCTTTAGCATCAATTTTCTCACTTTTTCAAGAGGTAATTCCAAAAATTTGACCTCAAGGTTTGTTAACCACTTTTTTATGAGCGCGGTGATACCTCACATGTGGTCTGAAACCTTTGTTTGGACAAATGGGAGGGCTTGGAACGAAAGGAGCCATATTTGAATTTTAGAAAGGAAATTTGGCTGAAAAAGATTGCGGGCACCATGTCGCATTTGGAGGTCCCCTAAGGTACCTAAACAGCAGAAACCCCGCACAAGTGGCCCCATTTTGGAAACTAGGCCCCTCAAGGAATTTATCTAGATGTTTGGTGAGTACCCTGAACCCTCAGGTGCTTCACAGAATTTTATAACGTTGAGCCATGAAAAAAAAAAAATAAAATTTTACCACAAAATTGTTATTTCAACCAGGTAGCTTTTTTTTTTACAAGAGTAAAAGGAAAAAATTCAGCATAACATTTATTGTGCAATTTCTCCTGAGTTTGGCGATACCTTATATGTGGTGGAAATCAACTGTTTGGGCGCATGGCAGGGCTCGGAAGGGAAGGAGTGCCATTTGACTGCAAAATTGGCTGGAATCAATAGCGGACGCCAGGTTGCATTTGGAGAGCCCCTGAGGTGCCTAAACAGTGGCGGTCCCCCACAAGTGACTTCATTCTGGAAACAAGACACCTCAAGGCTTTTATCAAGGTGTATAGTGAGCAGTTTGAATCCACGAGTACTTCACAGAATTTGATAAGCTTAGGTTGCCATATTGAAAATTTTCATTTTTTTCACAAAACTGTTGCTTTAGCATCAAATTTCTCACTTTTTCAAGAGACAACAACAAACCGTGGACCCCACAGGTTGTTATCCAATGTCTTATGAGCACAGGGATACCCCACATGTGGCCAAAAACCTCTGTTTGGATAAATGGGAGGGCTTGGAATGGAAGGAGCACCATTTGAATTCTGGAAAAGTTGAAATAAATTGCGCGCACCATGTCACATTAGCAGGGCCCCTTGGGTACCTATACATCAGAAAACCCCCACAAGTGACCCCATTTTGGAAACTGGATTTTATTCAGGAGTATAGTAAGCATTTTGAATCCACAGGTACTTCACAAAAATGTTGCTGTAGCAACAAATGTCTCACTGTTAGGCTCTGTGGCCATGATCCAGCGACACGGCATCTAGTACACAGTGTCAGCCTCCTGCAGAGATGTGAGTGTTGTCCACGGGAGAACGCAGCTGCCCATGCCCACGATTTGGGTTCAGGCCGCTGTGGAGCTCTATGCTACCTGCAGAGAACACTCATCTCCGCAGCATAAATTGACATGCTGAGGCTCGGGAAGCTGCGCCACAGGTCGGTTTATGCTGCGGAGAAAAGAAGCACATTGGGCATGGGATTTCTAAAAATCCTTCCACTGTGCTTCTACTGCACAACGCAGCGTTATGGACGCAGGGAAAACACTCTGCGCCCAAAACGCTGCAAACCCTGATTGTGGGCACACAGCGTAAAATGCTACAATGGATGAATGGATAGATGTCAAACAAATATAACGTCCCATTCCCCTGCATATTCTAAGCTGGCGCCCTTTAGTGCCTTTCATGTGGCACTAAAGGGTGCCTAGCCTTGTATTTAGCCCCCCAAAAAATTAATAATTAAAATAAACGACGTGGGGTCCCCCCTATTTTTGATAGCCAGCTAGGGTAAAGCAGACAGCTGTAGCCTGCAAACCACAGCTGACAGCTTCACCTTGACTGGTGATCAATTTGGAGGGCTCCCCAGGCGTTTTTTAAAAAAAAAAAAAAACGTGGGGTCCCCCCCAAATTAGATCACCAGCCAAGGTGAAGCGGACAGCTGGGGTCTGGTATTCTCAGGGTGGGAAGAGCCATGGTTATTGGACTCTTCCCAGCCTAAAAATAGCAGGCCGCAGCCGCCCCAGAAGTGGCGCATCCATTAGATGCGCCAATCCTGGCGCTTCGCCCCAGCTCATCCCGCGCCCTGGTGCGGTGGCAGACGGGGTAATATATGGGGTTGATACCAGCTGTAATGTCACCTGGCATCAAGCCCTGGGGTTAGTGATGTCACGGCATCTGAACAGATACCCGACATCACTAACCCAGTCAGTAATAGAAAAAAAAAAGACAAAAAAAAAATTTATTTGAAAAAACACTCCCCGAAACATTCCTCTTTTACCAATTTATTGAAAATAAAGAAATTCCGGTCGCTGTAATCCATTTTGGAGGTCCCGCGCCGACTCTGGATCTTCTAGAATATGGGGGGCACGTTCAGGGAACGTATCCCCCATTTTCTGGAAGACCAAGCTCTCCATGAGCAGTGTGGGTGCAGTAATCTGAGAATACTGCACTCACACTGCCCCGGTCCAACCTAGGGCAGAGTGACCTGCAGTAACCTCATTCCAGAATATGAGGGGCACGCTCACAGAACGTACCCCCCATTTTCTGGAACAGCAGCCTCTCCATGTGAGGAGTGTGGCTGCAGATCACTGCACTCACCCTCCCCCGGTCCACAGTGGAGCCTGTGCATCAGCGACGTCAGCAGGATCCCTGCTTGCAGGGATCCAGCTGACAGCCGCTGTCTGCGCATGCGCCGCCAGCATTGAAGAAGGAGGCGGCGATCGCGGGCCCGGAGCGGCAGACAGGTAACGTATAACCGGGGGCTTGGGGGGGGGGGGTGACGGGGGGGTGACGGCGGGACCTGGGGACAACTTTCTGCCGCATGTGACGTGTCACATGCGGCAGAAAGAGCAGAATGAAGGCGGCCGCGCGCTGTGCGCCGCCATCTTCCACGCTCCGGAGGGGGGAGGGGGGGTGGTGGCTCTGGAGAACCAGAGGGGGCTCCGGTGACCAGAGGGCTCCGGTGGACCGGAGGAGGGGTCAGGGGGAGGACATTTCCCTCCGATCTGAAATGTTTGATCATTTCAGATTGGAGGGAAATGACTGCAGAGCCGGCGCCGGCGGCAGTATTCTGTGCGCTTCGGCGCCATTTTGGATGTCCGGTGGGGGTAGGGGTGGGGGTGGGGGGACTCTCCGGTACCGGGGGCTTTGGGGGCACTAGGGGGTTAGATTTCTTTCTCATCTGACATGTTTGATCATGTCAGATGAAAAAGAAATCAGTTTTACCGGCCATTTCTTTTTTTTTCATGTGTTCGTCGGTATACGGTGTATACCGCCGATCACATGATCGGGGTCCAAAAAAAACACCCCGATTCATAATCTGGGGGGTCTCAGCTACCCCCGGTAGCTGAAACCCCCGAGATTTTCGGTCGCTGGGGGGCGCTACAGGGTTTTTTCGGGCCGCCGCTTTAAAGCGGCGGAACAGTATAAGTACCCTGTTTTGCCGCCGCTTTAAGTTGTACGGCCGTCGTTATGAGGTTAATATTAGGTTTCACTCACATTTTCAAATATAATGGATGAATGCAATATGAGAAAAAATAATTGCATTGCACCAGGTCTAATGTTATTTAATGAGTCAGTGCTGATCTGCAATTTTTTTTTTCTCAGCTGTAATCACAGTATGCTGTGATTGGCTGTGTAAACTGAATGGGACTCGCCAATGCAAATCTATGGGTGAGAGAAAAAAAACGGACATCATACGAACGATCCATATGCCGTCCATTTCTGTATCACAGAACACTATAAATGATCCTGTAAATGATTGTAGATTAATAATTCCAGAGAAAAAAAGTGCATTGCTTATGGATGGTATACGGATTGTAGGCAAGAAAGAACTTGCATACACGCGTGACATACGGAATACCAAACCGATTTAGCTCGTCGCACTTTTCTTTTTTATGCAGAAGTGTGAGTGTACTCTTACCAGCACAGTTTCTCTAGACATAAATGCTATAAATGTTATTATACTTTATAAAGATCCTGAAAGAAGAGAAGATGTAGTATTTTCTAGGGCATTAATACATATTTTCAATTTCTGAAATTGTTCTGCCTTCGTCCACGTGTGAGCTGTGTGGACTCCGGCATACAGCTAACCTTCATCCACTGTTTCAATAAACAGACTGTGTTGCCTTTAAGTCTTTATTTATTAAATGATGATGGATAGGTGGATGATCATAAGAAATGGATGATTGATTGGTAAAAACTATAACAAAAGATACAAATCCATATCAGTACAGGCATATCACAAATAACAGAATGACATACATAGTAGTACTGGTATTTACAGAATCTGCATAACATAGAGAGCAATGCATATGACTGAACACAACATTTACACTGCTGAAGCTGCCCTACACCTGCTCTGCATGTATCACGGCCTATGTAATCTGAGTAGAGCCACTGCCACTTCACAGTGCCTACATAACAACTGTACACATATTCCAACACAAATATGTAGTCTAGTACAATGATTCCTACCGGGATCCACTATTCAGGAGGAACGATTGAAGAAAAGGAACTGGAGCCGGCCATAGCACCTCTGAATCCTATGGAGACACCAAGACATCTGCGTCTCCAACTCAGTAAGGGAAGGGAAAAGGGGCAGTCCAAGGAAGTATCTTTTCCTTAAAGCAACAGGCTCCAAACCACAGAAATACTGTAGAGATGTATGAGGAAAACATAAGAAAGCCAACAGTGACCTCTTGTGGGCAACAAACGATATTACCCTTATCCTATTTAATGAATAGAAGACAGAACACTCCCCGCTTGGCGTTAACCAATGCCACTATTGGACTCCTGAGGGGATAACAACAACACAAGTTCAGTGACTGGTCTGGTGAACAGTTTGTTCTCTCCGAGCTTGCTCACTCTGACCTCTACCTTGCGTACTCTCCCATCCTTGCTGGGAAAGGGTTTGGTGACTAGGCCGAGTGGCCACTCATTTCGGTGTGATTGACTGTCCTTTACAAGTACCACATCGCCAAGTCTGATATTTGGATGGTCTTTCTGCCAATTTGTTCTGGTTTGCAGAGTGGAGAGATATTGTTTCCTCCATCTGTCCCAAAAGGCATTGGACACGTTTTGTACTTGCCTCCATTGTCTTCTGTAGAGGTCTTTCTCGGTGAATTCTCCAGGTGGAGCTCCTGGGACACAGGTTTTCTGTGTAAGTAACATGGCAGGAGTAAGAACTGTTGAGTCTCCAGAATCTCCAGAAAGAGCTGTCAATGGCCTAGCATTCATGATAGCTGTAACTTCGGCCAAGAACGTAGTCAAGCTTTCGTGGGTAAGTCTGGTGTTTGCTTGCAAGAGGATAGAATCTAGAATCTTGCGTGCAATTCCTATCATTCTTTCCCAGGTGCCTCCCATGTGCGAAGAGTGTGGCGGGTTGAAGGTCCAGGTGCATCCTTGCTCACCTAGGTACCTCTCTACATTTGTAATGTCTAGATTGGAAGGGATTTGGAGTTCTCTTGCTGCTCCAATAAAGTTCGTGCCTCTATCAGAACGAATGTGCTTCACAGGGCCTCTGATAGCGATGAAGCGTCGAAGTGCATTTATGAAACTTGAAGTGTCCATAGATTCTATTACTTCGATATGAACAGCTCTGACAGACAAACAGGTGAATAGAACTGCCCAACACTTTGCTTCGGCATGGACCTTCCTAGTGCGTCTTGTAGCTACGGACCAGGGGCCGAACACATCCAGTCCAACGTTGGTGAAAGGGGGTTCAGTACTGAGCCTGTCAGGTGGAAGATTAGCCATCTTCTGGTTTTGAAACATGCCACGAAGTTTGCGACACGTAACGCAGTTGAAGATGAGTTTGCTCACGCTTCTCTTCGCTCCGACTATCCATAGTCCAGCCGCTCGTAGACTCCCTTCGGTAAACAAACGACCTTGATGTCTCACCAAGATGTGATGATGTTGAATGAGCAAGGTTGTGACGTGATGACGTCCGGGAATTATTACCGGGTGTTTCTCTGAGACTTGAATGCGGCCACCTATTTTCAGCAGCCCATCTTTGTCAATGACCGGGTCGAGTTTCCTCAACGCACTGTCTCTAGGAATGGGTAGTCCTTTGTCGAGATTGTCTATTTCCTTGTTGTAGGCTTCATTTTGTACAACATGGAGTATTGTAATCTTGGCTTTCTCTAGGTTGGGAGCAGTAAACGCATGCTTGCAGTGATGCCAACCTTTACTGCATCTCTGATTTGTTGGTAGTTCGGACTTGTAAAACTGAGTCACGTGTAGTAGAAAGGCGATGGCCCTAACAAGTGAGTTCCAGGTTGAGAATCTACTGAACCGATGAGATCCGAGGTGACGTCCTGAAACCACTGTATGAAGAGCTGACACTTGAGGTCGAAGATCGTCGTCGACATCTGGATCCACCAGTTCGAATGTATCGGGCCTGCTGATGTAGGATGTTGTCCGGTACAGGAAAGCAGGGCCTGTGAACCATGTAGTGTCCTTAAGGTGACTTGGTGCAACGGATCTAGTCGCATGGTCGGCGGGATTGTGATGAGTAGATACGTAATGCCACTGATCAGGGCAAGTTGATCTTCTTATTCTCAACACCCGGTTGCTGACGTAGACGTAGAAGCGTCGTGTTTCGTTGCAGATGTATCCTAGTACCACCTTGCTGTCAGTGTAGAACTCTGCATCTTTGATCTCCTGATTCATTCCATCTGAGATAAGTTCAGCCAGCTCTACTGCAAGGACGGCAGCACAGAGTTCCAGTCTAGGTATCGTGTGTTCACGGAGTGGCGCCAGTTTTGTCCGACTCATGACGAACCCAATATGGATCTGTTCATTCACATCAGTGGTTTTAAGGTATACTACTGCTGCGATTGCTTTGACTGATGCATCGCAGAAGATACAAAGTCTTTGAGATTTGACTTCTGTGGATGGCACAGGAGCGTACGGTCGGTTCACATGAAGATCGGTCAAGGCCTCGAGAGACTTCTTGAGCTTGTGTCTGAGGGAGACAAATCGACTGTAGACCTGTTCCCTGTTGTTGGGTAGGCGTTGTCTCCGTGGTCGGAATGGTAAGGGTGCCACCCAGCTGTTCGACTTGTCTTTGGTTATTTCTTGGTCCATGATATCCAAGAACATCCTGTCTTCTATGGACATTGCTGTTTTGTTGTCCTCTTTGGTCCTGTGGAAGACTGTACAGCCTATGTGGTCTTGTTCGCCCTCACAAGCGTGATCTTCGTTGGAAGGAACTGCGAAAGGACATGGCAGAGGAGTACTGCTTGGTAATTCCTTTACCAACAGACTGTTGTGACATGGTCGGAAGAAAGACGGATGTCCATTTTCTAGTGTGTTGGTGAGCATACTGTTGACTGAGGCTGGCTTGTGTGCTCCTCCTAGACAGACATCTCCTATTACGACCCATCCTAGGTCAAGTCTCTGCGCATATGGAGCGTTCTGGGAGCCGTTAATGGACTCTCTAGCCTTATGCACACGTAGCATGTCTCTTCCAAGGAGTAAGGCTATTGGAGCTTCTGAGTCCAGTTCTGGAATCAGGTGAGCTATACGCTTCAGATGGGGGTGATGAGCTGCTACCTCTGACGAAGGTATCTCGGACCTGTTGTCAGGAATCTGGTTGCACTCCAGTATGGTGGGTAATGATAGGCAGGTCTGGCCATCTATGGATTCCACCTTGTATCCGGTTGCCTTCCTCCCCGCCGTCTCAACGGTGCCTGAACATGTCTTCAAGGAGTAGGGAGAACCGGGGCCCGCAATGTTGAAACTGCTGAAGAAGATGGACTTGGCAAGAGATCTGTTGCTCTGGTCGTCCAAGATCGCATAGACCTTAATTGCTTTGTCCCTACGGCCTGCTGGGTAGACTCTGACAAGGCAGATTTTCGAACAGGACCTTCCTCCTGTGAGTCCTTTACAGATCTCCGTACATTGAGAGGTAACCACCGTGGTGTCTTCATCAGTGTTCTTCTGTTTTCCATCGTGTTCTTCTGCTTGCGGCAACACTTGTGTAGGTGGTCCAGGGTGTAAGGTTGTATTGTGATCCGTGCTGTCACATTCTGCACACTTCACACTAGCTTCGCAGTTCCTGGCCATGTGCGATGTTGCAGCACAGCATTTGAAGCAGATGTTGTGTTCCTTGAGGAAGCCTTTGCGATCCTCTAGAGACTTCTCCCTGAAGGCTCTGCATTTTAGTAGAGGATGTGGTTTCCGGTGTAGAGGACACTGTTTACTGATATCCTGGGGTTTGTTCTCTTCTGGAGGATGCTTATTCTCTTTGTGAGCAGGACCTGAGGCGACAATGTTAGTTTTGTGGACTGCCATGGGTGTCCTACTGGGTTTGACACCGGGGGCAGTGGTACACGACAGAGTAAAATCAAAACTAGGGTCATTTCTGATTTTAGCTTGCTGAGCTACAAAATCTACAAATACAACAAAAGGAGGGAATGGCACGTTATGTGTTTGCTTATACCGTGAACCGTGTGAGACCCACTTTTCTTGTAGATTGTAAGGAAGTTTTTGCACTATCGGATTGACACCCTTAGCGGTATCCAAGAATGCCAATCCGGGCAAATCTCCTTCCTCTTGGGCAACCCGTAACTCTACTAACAGATCACTTAGCTCTCTTAGCCTTTGAAAGCCTTTGGGTCCTATCTTAGGGAAGTCATCAATTCTTTTAAACAGAGCATTTTCAATAACTTCTATGGACCCATAGCATTCATCAAGTCTCTTCCACGCCAAGTGTAGACCTTTGGGTGGGTTTTTAATGTTAATGTCTCTTAGTCTTTTGGCGTGTTCTACCGATTCACTACCAAGCCATTTTACCAGGAGGTCTAACTCCTCACTACAAGAAAGGTCCAAACCTCTTATGGTGTTCTGGAACGAGGCTCGCCACGACCTATAATTCTCGGCACGATCATTGAACTTTACAAGTCCTTTTGTGACCAGATCTCGATGAGCAAAGAACTTTGCAAAGTCCATGTTGGCTTGGTCAGTGCTGGTGCGAGCCGGTGTATGGTCGTGTCTATTGTGTGGTGTATCACCATACCTGTAGGGTGTTTCCGCCTTCGGAAAGTCAGCATAGTACCTCCCCGGAGAGGAAGGTGTCTCTTTGTGGTAAAATGGTGGTTGTACCTTCCGCCCTGTGGAATAGTAGTTTTGGTGAACCTCCTCGTGCTGTACACTCTCTTGCTTGAAGCGGTGTAATTCAAGGTTGGATGGCTGGCCGTCTGCGTAGTCTGTTTGGTGAAGCACATCTGAGCTGTCATCTATCCTGGAGTATTGGTAGATGTATTCTGCGACGCGCTGTGCTGGATCCTGCTGGTTTAGGTCCGGCCCAAGAACATCGCTGCGTCTTCCTTCGGGTTGCTCTGCCGCTTCCAGGAACTCTGCCTTGGCTATTGCGGCCGCTGTCTCCTTTTCTACGGCAAGTCTTTCTAAAGTCAGTTGCAGACGTGCATTCTCTGCTTCTTGTTCTGATTGCAGACGTGCACTCTCTGTCTGTTTTAGTTTGAGTTGCATTTCCTGTTCAGCGAAGGAGGACCTCACTTTAGCTGCTTCGGCCTCAGCGCGGGCGACGGCAGCAAGCTCCCTAATTGAGGATTTAGTAGAGCTTGCCCGTGACCTTGTCTTCAGGGAAGACGCTCGGCTGACAGACATTGTGCACTTGGCTGCAGACTATTTTAGCGGGAAACAGAGTCTATTTGCGGACGGCCTTCCGCGTGGTGGAGAGTGGAATGGTGGTTTCTGGCGTACTGCGGTCTAGTCACTGCGGCTGTATGGTGGCTGCTGCGACACCCATATGCGGTACAGCGTGGATGTTAGCGGTCCCGTACTACAGCCTGCGACCGGCTATCTTTACTGGAGCTGGACTGCGCTCTTGTTCTATGTAGCTGTATGGCGGCTGCTGTAATACCCGTGTGCCGTGTAGCGTGGGTGTTAGCTGTCCCGTACAGTTCATACAATCGCTGCCTGCGACCAGCAGCCCGTTTTTACTGTTCTGCCTTCGTCCACGTGTGAGCTGTGTGGACTCCGGTATACAGCTAACCTTCATCCACTGTTTCAATAAACAGACTGTGTTGCCTTTAAGTCTTTATTTATTAAATGATGATGGATAGGTGGATGATCATAAGAAATGGATGATTGATTGGTAAAAACTATAACAAAAGATACAAATCCATATCAGTACAGGCATATCACAAATAACAGAATGACATACATAGTAGTACTGGTATTTACAGAATCTGCATAACATAGAGAGCAATGCATATGACTGAACACAACATTTACACTGCTGAAGCTGCCCTACACCTGCTCTGCATGTATCACGGCCTATGTAATCTGAGTAGAGCCACTGCCACTTCACAGTGCCTACATAACAACTGTACACATATTCCAACACAAATATGTAGTCTAGTACAATGATTCCTACCGGGATCCACTATTCAGGAGGAACGATTGAAGAAAAGGAACTGGAGCCGGCCATAGCACCTCTGAATCCTATGGAGACACCAAGACATCTGCGTCTCCAACTCAGTAAGGGAAGGGAAAAGGGGCAGTCCAAGGAAGTATCTTTTCCTTAAAGCAACAGGCTCCAAACCACAGAAATACTGTAGAGATGTATGAGGAAAACATAAGAAAGCCAACAGTGACCTCTTGTGGGCAACAAACGATATTACCCTTATCCTATTTAATGAATAGAAGACAGAACAGAAATGCTTAACAGAATTCAGTCTCCAATAAATTATGCTAAAATGAAATGGGTTGGCTGCAGGAATGTGAGATATTGCATTGACAGCCATAATTAGTGTATTTAAACCTGCCAGTTCCAGTGCCACGTGTTCTGATCTGGAGTAAGGTTGCATTCACAAATCTGTGACTTGTCCATGTTCTACTATTTTTTAATGCACAGCATACGGACCCATAGAATTTCACAAATCTATTTTAATAAAAATGTATCTGTGTCTCAGCTCCATGAGGCTCAGAGCATATCCTATTATCATCCGTATTACAATCAGACTCGGACATTAAAGTCTACGGTGATTCATATAAAACAGATCCAACACAGAGGACATACTTTGGACTTCAGAGTTCCATACATATTTCAGCCATTTGTCACCCCTTATTTCCATCCACTGTACATATACAGCAGGGGGCACAGAGAGCAAAGTGCCCCTGTGCATGAATTGTGTATGGGCCTTCCTCTTTCTTAAAGGGCTCTTCCATTTTAAGTTTTGTGCTAGGGAAAAAGTAATACAATCAGAGTTACCCATTTTCACCTGGCCTAGTGATATCTCTCTGCTGCTGCTCCGCTTGTTTATAGGCTGCAGTGATGTCACACATAATTTTATATATATATATATATATATATATACAGTTAGGTCCAGAAATATTTGGACAGTGACACAATTTTCGCGAGTTGGGCTCTGCATGCCACCACATTGGATTTGAAATGAAACCTCTACAACAGAATTCAAGTGCAGATTGTAACGTTTAATTTGAAGGTTTGAACAAAAATATCTGATAGAAATTGTAGGAATTGTCACATTTCTTTACAAACACTCCACATTTTAGGAGGTCAAAAGTAATTGGACAAATAAACCAAACCCAAACAAAATATTTTTATTTTCAATATTTTGTTGCGAATCCTTTGGAGGCAATCACTGCCTTAAGTCTAGAACCCATGGACATCACCAAACGCTGGGTTTCCTCCTTCTTAATGCTTTGCCAGGCTTTTACAGCCGCAGCCTTCAGGTATTGCTTGTTTGTGGGTCTTTCCGTCTTAAGTCTGGATTTGAGCAAGTGAAATGCATGCTCAATTGGGTTAAGATCTGGTGATTGACTTGGCCATTGCAGAATGTTCCACTTTTTTGCACTCATGAACTCCTGGGTAGCTTTGGCTGTATGCTTGGGGTCATTGTCCATCTGTACTATGAAGCGCCGTCCGATCAACTTTGCGGCATTTGGCTGAATCTGGGCTGAAAGTATATCCCGGTACACTTCAGAATTCATCCGGCTACTCTTGTCTGCTGTTATGTCATCAGTAAACACAAGTGACCCAGTGCCATTGAAAGCCATGCATGCCCATGCCATCACGTTGCCTCCACCATGTTTTACAGAGGATGTGGTGTGCCTTGGATCATGTGCCGTTCCCTTTCTTCCCCAAACTTTTTTCTTCCCATCATTCTGGTACAGGTTGATCTTTGTCTCATCTGTCCATAGAATACTTTTCCAGAACTGAGCTGGCTTCATGAGGTGTTTTTCAGCAAATTTAACTCTGGCCTGTCTATTTTTCTAATTGATGAATGGTTTGCATCTAGATGTGAACCCTTTGTATTTACTTTCATGGAGTCTTCTCTTTACAGTTGACTTAGAGACAGATACACCTACTTCACTGAGAGTGTTCTGGACTTCAGTTGATGTTGTGAACGGGTTCTTCTTCACCAAAGAAAGTATGCGGCGATCATCCACCACTGTTGTCATCCGTGGACGCCCAGGCCTTTTTGAGTTCCCAAGCTCACCAGTCAATTCCTTTTTTCTCAGAATGTACCCGACTGTTGATTTTGCTACTTCAAGCATGTCTGCTATCTCTCTGATGGATTTTTTCTTTTTTTTCAGCCTCAGGATGTTCTGCTTCACCTCAATTGAGAGTTCCTTAAGCGGGCTTTACACACTGCGATATCGCCCGAATTTTGTCGTTGGGGTCACAGTTTTGGTGACGCACTTCCGCAATCGTTAGCGATATAGCTTTGTGTAACAGCGTTCAGCGATGTAAAATCGTCGCAAAAGCGTGATTTATCGCTAATCGGCTACACGGGTCCTAATTCCCAAAAATCGTTACTTCAGCAGTAACGAGGTTGTTCCTCGTTCCTGCGGCATCACACATCGCTGCGTGTGACGCCGCAGGAGCGAGGAACGTCTCCCTACCTGCCTCCCGGCCGCTATGCGGAAGGAAGGAGGTGGGCGGGATGTTACGTCCCGCTCATCTCCGCCCCTCCGCTGCGATTGGGCGGCGGTTCAGTGACGTCGCTGTGACGCCGCACGGACCGCCCCCTTAGAAAGGAGGCGGTTCGCCGGTCACAGCGACGTCGCCGGACAGGTAAGTATGTGTGACGGCTCTTGGCGATGTTGTGCGGCACGGGCAGCGATATGCCCATGTCGCGCAACAGATGGGGGCGGGTACGCACACTAGCGATATCGGGACCGATATCGCAGTGTGTAAAGTAGCCTTTAGACCGCATGTTGTCTGGTCACAGCAACAGCTTCCAAATGCAAAACCACACACCTGTAATCAACCCCAGACCTTTTAACTACTTCATTGATTACAGGTTAACGAGGGAGATGCCTTCAGAGTTAATTGCAGCCCTTAGAGTCCCTTGTCCAATTACTTTTGGTCCCTTGAAAAAGAGGAGCCTATGCATTACAGAGCTATGATTCCTAAACCCTTTCTCCGATTTGGATGTGAAAACTCTCATATTGCAGCTGGGAGTGTGCACTTTCAGCCCATATTATATATATAATTGTATTTCTGAACATGTTTTTGTAAACAGCTAAAATAACAAAACTTGTGTCACTGTCCAAATATTTCTGGACCTAACTGTATGTATATATATATATATTATGTGTGACATAATGAGAATTATGTGGGACGGTGAGTCGCAGACCAGGTGGCAGGGTGAGTATGGGTAAGTAGGAGGATTCATTTTGTTGTTCACTATCCTCTGAACTGAGTGGTCCCTTTGAGCTATATGCCACATGGGGATCCTTTGTTGATTAACTAGCATTTTTGTCTGACACTGAAAGTTTTTTCCTGCGCTTCCCTGTCCTGAATTCAGCATTTGTTCTGTGACTCACCTAGTGTCCACACTTATACCTCCATACATTTTAATACCACCTTATATGTTATTTAAGTAAATGGATTTATTTATTGTAATAATTTGTCTAATAAAAATTTTTGTATTTTTCATTATGGGTTTGAACTTCTTTTCTTTATTGGATTAAAAAAAGAAATTGTTACTGATACTGTATACTCAGCATGGCTTCTTTTCTTTGCTTCTTTCATCAAGCTTATTGACTGTTGGATCAAAAAGTGCCAAGAACTTGAAATTCCTATTAGTCCAAATTTCAGCCTGATAAATATTTTGGGTGATGCCTATGAAATTCGACAGTGGAATACAGATGGCTTACCTCGAGATCTTGTCTCTACTGAAAATGGCATCCTTGTGACTCGTGGAAGGCGTTGGCCCCTAATGATTGATCCACAAGATCAGGTACTATGTGTAAACTTTATCCAACCTGGAAGATGAAGCGTATAGCAGCAATGTGTTCTCAGATCCCATCTACATTACTTTATATGAGATCCCTATCATAGAAATCAGTATGTCCAGTCTGTAGCTCTAATAAGAGACGGAGGGGCTCTAGTGTGACACCTGGTGGTCCAGTGAGGGAGGGTGACGTTAGAGCCACTAACCTGTTCGGGTTGTGCAAACCTCACGCCTGAAGGAATCCGGGTTCTGCAATCGGCCGCTCATGTGATGTGGGATGCTATGGCAGGTCCTTGGGTTGCAGGTCCCATAGTTAGGGAAAGCTCCTGGCTAAGTCAGCTCCGTCTGCTAGCCCTCTAATGAGGGCTTGTAAATGGAGAAGAAAGGATGAATGATATTTATTGGTGTCACGGATGTGTCTGGACCTTCAGGTGCTGCTGCTGGGACCAGGTGCAGAAGGGCCCGGCGATCGTCCAGACGTTAATGGATGCTGTCCCTTTAAGGGCTTGATTTAGGCTTTTTTCTCTGTTTCCATGCCAGGTTGGAGGAGCCTTTCCTCCAGCTGGTAATTAAGGGCCTTTATAAAAGGGGATCTCTCACTCCTCCAGTGGGAGTTATATTCTTCACTTCAAGAAGTTGCTTGCTCAGGAGTGCATGTTGCTTCAGACTACTGTTGCTGTATAATTTGAAGATTCCCTCTCAAGATAAGTTGTAGTCTTTCCTTGTTGTGGCTTCAGACTAGTGTTGCTGTACATTCTGAAGATTCCCTCTCAAGACAAGTTATTGTTTTTCCTTTTTCCCCTTTTTTGATGTTTATTTTTGTGTTTGCTTTTCCCTCTGTGGATTGGTGGGTGGTGGGATTTAGTCCTAGGTTCTGTCTCGGAGACAGGTGCACGTTGGCAGGCCACTCCTCCTAACCCTTATAATAGGTACCTGTGGTTTGAGGGCAAGTGCAGGGCCCCCAGAGTCAGAGTCAGCGCAAGAGCCGCTGGTTACCCCACTCTCTTTGTGTTTCAGCCTCCCTTATTACCAGGAGTCCACTTGCTGGTTGTATCTCCCCACACCCAGTGTGACAATTGGGCGCCGAAGCTTGGAAGCAGGGGAACCAACCACAGTTACATTTACTTCTTTCTTCAGAGATCTGGAACTTCACTTCACAACATGTTTCGGCAGCATACTCCACCTTCATCTGCCTTGTACCTCTGCTTCCAAGCTTTGGTGCCCGATAAATACCACTGCATGCTTTCTTCTCCAGTTTGTACCTCTAGGCACTTTGAGTATTTTGTCCGAATCTATGGGGAAAATAATGCTCCTACAGGTATAGGTTTTCAGAACTGGAGACATGTAAGATATAATATTGGAGGCAGACATTTTTCTTGTATTTGTGTTCGTTGTCCCATGACACCACAGTCAGATGTTCCCTAGCCTGAAATGGCTGGTAATTCAGAACAGTAGATTAAATTAAACTACACAGCAAAAACACATGATAGAGACCTAGGTTTACAAGGGTTACTCTTACCCTCTATACTAAATGTATCTGTTTCGATCTCAGTTGAAATAAGAACAGGAGACCTTTAGCACAGCAAAAAGTGCATTGGCACGAATATACCACAATTAAAATGTAATTTTTGTGTTAGGCTAACCGTTGGATCAGAAACAAAGAAACCAAGAATGGCTTGAAAATAATTAAGCTAACTGATGCTGGGTTCCTTCGGACATTGGAGAATGCGATCAGACTCGGTCTGCCTGTACTGTTAGAAGAAGTAAGTACTTTTAACTTATGTTCTTTTGTGTGACTTTATCTGCAGTTGTCCATTGCATTGTTAAAGGGGTTGTACAGAATTAGAAAAACAAGATTTGCCTGTTCATCATGGGCTATATTGCAGCTTATCTGGAAAATCCTTTCAAATTTACATATGGTTTGCCTTGTTCTTTATTTTAACTAACGTGTTGATGACATGATTTTGTAGCACAGGAGGAGGAGGAGAACAATGGAAGTACGGTTTGGCGGGTTGAGCAAGACTGAACAGGTTATGGCTAAATTGTATTCTTCGAAACGCGTAAACCAGACCAACTAGACCTGGTCGTTTGTACATCTGTCTTTTCCATGGTTTGAAGGTTTTAATCCAGTTTTGGAATAACGGATGAGTCTTTTAAAATGTTGGACCTGGTTTTCCTATTTTCTCTTCACTCGAGTGGTTTGTATAAGTAAAGCACCCAAACTCTAAACCCGAACTTTGGTTTTTTTTTTCGTACTCTATGTTTGGTACAAACACCGAACACCAACTCTCAGGTTCGCTCATCTCTACTTGTAAGATCTGTTGTGTACAACATTTGTGTACTTGATGTATCTATTTATTCAATAAAAAAATGTGTTTTAACAGATTTTTTTAGTATTTACTCTGAACATAATGAGAAAAAGATATGTCAAATGGTAACCTTTTGACATTTGTACACATATCCATTTTAGTTAATTTTTTCCCTAGTCTGCTACACTTTGTCTTCCTTTTTGAAAATACAGTGCAGACCAAATGTTTGGACACACCTTCTCATCTCTAGAACAACTGTTAAGAGGAGACTTTGTGCAGCAGGCCTTCATGGTAAAATAGCTGCTAGGAAACCACTGCTAAGGACAAGCAACAAGCAGAAGAGACTTGTTTGGGCTAAAGAGCACAAGGAATGGACATTAGACCAGTGGAAATCTGTGCTTTGGTCTGATGAGTCCAAATTTGAGATCTTTGGATCCAACCATCGTGTCTTTGTAGAAAAGGTGAACGGATGGACTCTACATGGCTGGTTCCCACCGTGAAGAATGGAGGAGGAGGTGTGATAGTGTGGGGGTGCTTTGCTGGTGACACTGTTGGGGATTTATTCAAAATTGAAGGCATACAGAACAAGCATGCCTACCACAGCACCTTACAGCGGCGTGCTATTCCATCTGGTTTGCGTTTAGTTGGACCATCATTTATTTTTCAACAGGACAATGACCCCAAACACACCTCCAGGCTGTATAAGGGCTATTTGACTAAGAAGGAGAGTGATGGGGTGTTACGCCAGATGACCTGGTCTCCACAGTCACCAGACCTGAATCCAATCGAGATGGTTTGGGGTAAGCTGGACCGCAAAGTGAAGGCAAAAGGGCCAACAAGTGCTAAGCATCTCTGGGAACTCCTTCAAGACTGTTGGAAAACCATTTCCGGTGACTATTTCTTGAAGCTCATCAAGAGAATGCCAAGAGTGTGCAAAGTAGTAATGAAAGCAAAAGGTGGCTACTTTGAAGAACCTAGACTATAAGACATATTTTCAGTTGTTTCACACTTTTTTAAGTATTTCATTCCACATGTTTTAATTCATAGTTTTGATGCCTTCAATGTGAATCTACAGTTTTCAGAGTCCTGAAAACAAAGAAAACTCTTTGAATGAGAAGTGGTGTCCAAACTTTTGGTCTGTACTGTATATTTTTTAGAACATTGCAGTATTGTTATATGTTTGCATCCCTTTTTTCATCCTTTCTTTTCCATTTTTCTTTCTTGGAAAAAAGTCTCCCATGCCATGTCCTTTAGAAAAAAAATGGATCCTTTTAAAAGAAAAAAAAGCATGGATTCAATAAATGCAATGTATATGCTAAAAACACCCTCCAGATACTGTTCCTTGAACAAGTATTCATACCCCATGAACTTTTCCACATTTTTTCATGTTGTACTTAGAAACGTAAATGTATTTTATTGGGATTTTTGTGATATACCAACACTAATTAACAATTTATGAAGTGTAAAGGAAATGATACATGGTTTTCTAAATAGTTTAAAAATATATACTGTAAATCTGAAAATTGTAATGTGCATTTGTATTCAGCCCCCTGTACATCAAAAATACTGACTGAAATAGCTCTGTACTACTTAAAAGGTTGTATACTATCAGGTATGGTCAAGTGAATAAATACGGGCAATTTATATTTGAAGGCCTAATGTGAGGCAGCATTAAAAAAAAAACACCAAAAGAAAAAGAAATAATACTGCCAAAACCTCTAATAAGAAAATGATGACAATTACTTTATTAAATTGTTAAAACACATAAGGGTAGGACAAAAAAAAAATAAAATGGCAATGGAAACCAGCAGGAGAGCATGTCAATGGTTGTTGGTACAATATATAAACAGTGATAGTTGTTACAGTGACAATAAAATAAAACATACTGGTAATTTGTGCAATAGCAGCCAAAACAAGTATGTAAGTATATCTTATAATGTGCACAAACCCTTAATGTAAGACCTCCTGCTGGAATAGCTCTGACTCGTGTTTTGGAAATGAGCCTTTGTCTGGGGGTGAAGATATGGCTGTCCACCTAAACTGACATCCCAAGCAAGAAGAGCACTAATTAGAGAAGCAGAAGCCCATGGACACTTTGGAGGAGCTGTAGAGATCAGCTCAGGTGGGAGAATTGGTCCACAGGACAAGTGTACTCCACAAATATGACCATTATAGAAAAGTGGCAAGAAGAAAAACAATTTTGAAACCAAGCTAAAAAAAGTCCAGTTTGCAAAGAAATATGTAGAGGACACAGCTAGCATGTGGAAGAAGGTGCTCTGGTCAGAGGAGAACAAAGTAGAACTTGTAGGGCTAAATGTAAAACTTTATGTGTGATGGAAAAATAACGCTGCACATCAAACTGAAAACACTATCCACACTGTCAAACATGGTGGTGGCAGTATCATGTTGTGGGAAGCTTTTCTTCAGCAGGGACAGGGAAGCTGGTCAGAGTTAAAGGAAAGATGGATGGAAATAAATACAGAGCAATCTTGGAGAAACACCTGTTAGATGCTGTAAAAGACTTGAGATTGGGGCATAGGTTCACCTTCCAGCAGGATAATGACCCTAAATATACTGCCAGAACTACAATGCAATGGTTTAGATCAAATCATAGTCAAATGTTTGAATGGCCCAGTCACAGTCCAGAACAAAATAGTTCACCGAGCTAGAACTATTTTGCAAAGAAGAAACAGCAAAAATGCCATGTCTCTCTAGATGCACAAAGTTGGTAGAGACCTACCCCAAAAAAATTGTAGCAGTAATTGCAGCAAAAGGTGGTCTTACAAAGTATTAACTTAGGGGTGTGAATACAAATGCACGTCACAATTTTCATATTTGTACTTTTAAAATATTCACAACAACTTGCTACTATGTGTTTGTATATCACATAAAATCCCCTTAAAACAACATTTAGGTTTGTGGGTGTAACATGAAAAAATGTAGCAAGAGTCACAGGGTGGTATAAATAATTTTTAAGGCACTTTCTTTAGCATACATCTGTTTGCATCAGTTTTATAAAGAATTACATTTTTTTTTAGAATAAAAAAAATGATGCTGTTTCAGGCAGCTAAAGAGGGGTCATTGATCAGACCTATCCATTAGTCTCCTTCAACTGAAAAACTAGTTTGAGAACAGGAGAGCTGTGTAGTAGAACTAACAAGTACAGGAGGAGAACCTGTAATGCTTATACATTAGTAAGTGCCACAAATCATGTCTTCAACCCATCATTGAAAATAAAGATAAAGTGAGCAACCCCTTTAAGTTTAGCAGATATATCAGTTTTGCGTATAAGCAAATAATGCAGATAGATTACTCCGGCGTTAATGTCATTCATGCTGTTGGGTCCTTTTCTTTTCTCCTTGTAAACCTTTGAAATTGAACGCAATAAACCAAAACTTGTTTCTGGAAGAATTCAATGTAATTAAAATAAATAGCACCGAGACTTTTAATTGAATTTAATGTATTTGAGACTTTTAATGTATTTGTTACTGACCTCCATCTTGTAAAATCCCTGGTTGATAAGCATACCTTACAGGACGGAATAAGCAAAAGAGGCCAATCTCCAAGGGTCACCTTAATTTCAATTAGTATGCTGTGCCTTTGCTTGACTCTGCATATTCTATAGTTACTTAGCCTTTATTCTTGACATTGTATTGTTAACTTTTATAAATGGCCTCATTTTGTGTTATTGGTTGACCGAAGTAAATCATGTCTGGTATTTACTGTAGTAATTGTTTTTACACTCAAGCTGTTAATTTCAAGTATATCTGTGCATTTTAATTTATAGTATATTTTCAGATAACGTTTGTAGCCAAAATACTGAGACTGCAGTATCCTTAGGATTAATTGTATTGAAGGGGTTTTCCACTTTCAAGACTGCTGTAAAATACCTAAAATAACCCAACACAATTGGTACTCACCCTCCCCGATCTCTTTATTTTGGGTGCTTTGTTGATGCCACAGCTGCTGCTATTCAGAGGTAGACAGCATGAGCCACTGAGCTCAATGATTGGCTACACCGGTGATGTCATCTGTTGACGTGACATCATCACTGCAGCAAAAAACTGACACCGGAGGAAGGGAGGGTAACTATCTGCTTAATATGTTACTATAAGTATTTGAGAGCATTTTGGATCCACTTTCTTGCAAGTGGACAACCCCTTTCATACATATTTAGCTCTTTTTTTTTTGTATTAAAATCTAGAGTGAGTGATTTAAAAATTGTATGATAATTTAGTCAAATTGACTTTTTTATACTTGATCATTGTTCCAGCTCACATTTGCAAGTAATTGTCTGTGGAAACCACTTTGATAATACCAGAACTTAATAAGTCATAGAAAAGGAGTTACATTCAAAAGAAGTAAAAAAAATTACCAAAAACAGCCATTAGCCAACAGCTCAAACAGCAAATGCACTAGTTTTTTACTTATAAGGCTGCTTTCACACTACGTTTTTTTAACATCTGTCATGAACGTTTGTTTAACGCAAAAACGGATCCAGTGCAAATGCGTTTTCATTTCAATGCATTTGCAATAGACTCGCGTCAACATGCGTTCACCTGCGTTTGCGTGCGTTATAGTAAGGATCCAGCGACTTGCAGTTTTTTAACTTTTTTCAAAAACACTACTTCTAGCGTTTTTGAGCTGCGTCCAAATACTGCAAATTGCTGGATCCTGACTATACTGCACGCAAACGCATGTGAACGCTGGCATGCTGATAGACAGGATCCTGCTTGCTCTACTGAGCATGCCCAGAAACCAGCCTTGCGTGATCAGTCTCTCTCTCTCCCCCTTTCTCCCTCCCCCTCCCTCTCTCTCCACCTCCCTCTCTGTCCACCTCCCTCCCCCTCCCTCTCTCTCTCCTCTCTGCCCCGCCTGAGAGCGGAGGACACTCGTAACCAAGGTAAACATCGGGTAACCGCGGTCTTAGTTACCCGATGTTTATCTTGGTTACGTGTGCAGGGAGCAGACAGCCCGGCTCCTAGCAGCTGCAGACGCTCGTAACCAATGTAAATATCGGGTATCCAAGCAGGTTACCCGATGTTTACCTTGGTTACGAGCCTCCACAGCTGTCAGATGTCGGCTCCCAGTCTTTCAAGTTCAGTTCCCCTCACTCCCGATCACATGACTCCAATGCCCGCCCATAAACTTAAAGTGACAGGATCCTGCAAAATAACACATGCGTTTTTCTTTGCAAAAACAGGATCCGCTTTTGCAGGAAAAAAATTTTCATGACGTATGCTAAAAAAACGTAGTGTGAAAGCTGCCTAATACCAGAACTTAATTTAAAAAAGTACATTCCACAATTTTCTTTTATAAAAAAAGAGCAAAGAGATATTTTTGAATCAGTGTCTATATAAACATACAGTGCCTACAATTAGTATTCAACCCCCTGCAGATTTAGCAGGTTTACACATTCGGAATTACCTTGGCATTGTGACATTTGGACTGTAGATCAGCCTGGAAGTGTGAAATGCACTGCAGCAAAAAAGAATGTTATTTCTTTTTTTATTTTTTTTTTAAATTGTGAAAAGTTTATTCAGAGGGTCATTTATTATTCAACCCCTCAAACCACCAGAATTCTGTTTGGTTCCCCTAAAGTATTAAGAAGTATTCCAGGCACAAAGAACAATGAGCTTCACATGTTTGGATTAATTATCTCTTTTTCCAGCCTTTTCTGACTAATTAAGACCCTCCCCAAACTTGTGAACAGCACTCATACTTGGTCAACATGGGAAAGACAAAGGAGCATTCCAAGGCCATCAGAGACAAGATCGTGGACGGTCACAAGGCTGGCAAGGGGTACAAAACCCTTTCCAAGGAGTTGGGCCTACCTGTCTCCACTGTTGAGAGCATCATCTGGAAGTGGAAGGCTTATGGAACTACTGTTAGCCTTCCACGGCCTGGACAGCCTTTGAAAGTTTCCACCCGTGCCGAGGCCAGGCTTGTCCGAAGAGTCAAGGCTAACCCAAGGACAACAAGGAAGGAGCTCCGGGAAGATCTCATGGCAGTGGCGACATTGGTTTCAGTTAATACCATAAGTAACGTACTCCACCGCAATGGTCTCCGTTCCAGACGAGCCCGTAAGGTACCTTTACTTTCAAAGCGTCATGTCAAGGCTCGTCTACAGTTTGCTCATGATCACTTGGAGGACCCTGAGACAGACTGGTTCAAGGTTCTCTGGTCTGATGAGACCAAGATCGAGATCTTTGGTGCCAACCACACACGTGACGTTTGGAGACTGGATGCCACTGCATACGACCCCAAGAATACCATCCCTACAGTCAAGCATGGTGGTGGCAGCATCATGCTGTGGGGCTGTTTCTCAGCCAAGCGGCCTGGCCATCTGGTCCGCATCCATGGGAAGATGGATAGCACGGCCTACCTGGAGATTTTGGCCAAGAACCTCCGCTCCTCCATCAAGGATCTTAAGATGGGTCGTCATTTCATCTTCCAACAAGACAACGACCCAAAGCACACAGCCAAGAAAACCAAGGCCTGGTTCAAGAGGGAAAAAATCAAGGTGTTGCAGTGGCCTAGTCAGTCTCCTGACCTTAACCCAATTGAAAACTTGTGGAAGGAGCTCAAGATTAAAGTCCACATGAGACACCCAAAGAACCTAGATAGCTTGGAGAAGATCTGCATGGAGGAGTGGGCCAAGATAACTCCAGAGACCTGTGCCGGCCTGATCAGGTCTTATAAAAGACGATTATTAGCTGTAATTGCAAACAAGGGTTATTCCACAAAATATTAAACCTAGGGGTTGAATAATAATTGACCCACACTTTTATGTTGAAAATTTATTAAAATTTAACTGAGCAACATAACTTGTTGGTTTGTAAGATTTATGCATCTGTTAATAAATCCTGCTCTTGTTTGAAGTTTGCAGGCTCTAACTTATTTGCATCTTATCAAACCTGCTAAATCTGCAGGGGGTTGAATACTACTTGTAGGCACTGTATAATGTGCCTACTGAAATTATTGGCTTTCAGTCATAAAAAATATATCCAATGTGAATACTGTGTTCTGCTGTGAGACAAGAACAATGGAAGCCTTCTTTGTGTGTTCAAGCTGTTGTCATTAAAATTCAGGACACTATAATGACATCATAGGCATTAATCTACAATAATCTCCAATATTGGGGAGATGGGGGAGACAGAGTCGTAGTTATAGGTTCAGCTCAGGGGGCAGTGGAACTTCTGAATTGGCACCTAACCAGGTAGCCATGTCTACAACTACAGTCATTTTGATCATGGGTATAGGGGAACCTCAGCAGATGACCTTGCTCTTACTGTAAATAAATCACTGTAGAAAGACCAACACTGGTATTACCGCCATATAGTGGTAGATACCAGCTCTGAAAAATATCCAAGTGATTACAGTACGGTTATATTAGGTGACTTACAGCTGACATTCTTTCTGATGGAGATTTTCATTGTTCTCATCTTTTCCATCTTGTCCAGACCATCATAACATCTTCTTCCAGCCTCGACTCATTTTTAGAGTTTACAACAAAGACACATTTGACTTCTCACATTTCCAGCACCTTCCTTATCTATTCACAACCTGCACAGACTCCTTATCCTGCTGAGCTGCTTCTGTCATATGTGTCCCGTCCCTATTACGCCCTCTTACTGCCTCATATACAAATTTAATGTCATGCAGCAGCTACAAAAGCAAAGAAGATTTTAGCATGTATAAAAAGAGAGATAAAATCCCGTCATGCCATTGTATTGTTACCCTCTATAAATCACTTGTAAGGCCACATCTAGAATATTGGGTCCAGTTTTAGCCTCTACATTTTAAATAGGATATACAGAAGTTAGAGTCAATTCAACTAGATTATTACAAGAGATGAAAGGCCTCTTATTTGTTGACAGGTTGGGCTTGTTTAGCTTAGAAACAAAGATGTCTCAGAGGAGATCTCATTTATATGTATAAATACTTGTGTGTTTAAAACAAATGACTGGCACATGACTTATTAATTCCAAAGACTATACAAAGAACCAGTGGGTACTTGGTACGGGTGGAAGAAAGGCGATTCAAGCAGCTAAATACCGTTAGAACAGTCAAATTATGGAATGCCCTTCCACAAGAGGTAGTAATGGCTGACACCATAACAGCTTTTAAAAAAAGGATTGAATGCCTTCATCAGCAAAAAATGGCATTGTGGGTTATACATAATTTAGTGGTAGAGAAGGTATAATGGTGGAGAAAGGTTGAACCTGATGGACATAAGCCTTTTTTCAACCTGTGTAACTATGCAACTGTGTTCATTACAAAGTATAACCCCTTGTTTGTGCCTTCTAGATGGTAAAACTGACCCATAGAATATATTATTGTCCTGTGCAAGTGTCCTAGAAAACGGTGTCCATATTTTCCCCCCTAGAAAGTAATAATGTCCCCTGTGTTCCCCTTTAAGATAGTCACAATACCCGAGTGCACCTATAAGAGTGCAGTCACATGGCTATATCACTCGACCGAGAATCACATCGCAATGATTGGACTGGCCGGTGGCTCTTCTGACTTGAACTTGTCAGCAGGCATTTCTAGCTATATTATACACAGTGTATTGGACTCATAGCAGTAGAATGGGCCCAGACAGCTCACAATAGACAATAAAATGTTGCCATAGCTCCACTATACACAAAATAATGTCCCTATAGTTCCCCTATTCACAATATATTGGGCTTACAGCTTTTCTCAATTCAGTATGATATCCATAGCTCCCTTATACACAGTATGATGTCCCCACATCTCTCCTTTACACAGGTTGATGTGCCCACTCTCCCATCTACACATGGGTACATGGCTCATCTCTATTTAGTTTTATATCCCCACAGATCCATTTTAAACAGTATTATCCCCCCTATGTGTGAGGTCACTTTCAATAGTCCTCATTCTGTATCATGGCATCCTTAGAAGCCCCCACTTTGTATGAGAGACTCCTTAGTAGCACCCACACTATATCAGTGCCCCCTTAGTAGCCCACACTGTATATGAGGGCCCCCCTGGTAGCACCCATGCTATATAATGGCCGCCTTACTAGCCCCCGGTGTGTATCAGGCACTCCATAGTAGCTCCCATTATGTATGAAGTACTCCTTAGTAGCCCCCAAACTATATCATGGCCCTCACACAATGTTAAAGAAAATAAACATCATATACTCACCTAACCTTGGCGACTCAAGTGGCAGACAGCAGTAGGTACTGAGCAGATCGATGTGGTGGCTTAATTGTGCCAAGACTTTAATGCCCTGTGTGTGTCAGCACATCGCACCTCCTGGGACCTGCTGTTCTGCCATTCTGCAGGCTTAAAGCCACCTGAGGCCCACAAAATGGAGAATGGTAGTGCAGGGGGAATATGTCCCTGCTCTATCACAGGGTTTAACTATGCCCGGGCTCCTCTAGGTCAAGGGCCCGGAGTGGCTGCCTCATTTGCAACCCCCCCTGGTAGCTATGCGGCTGGGGAGAGAAGCTCCCGCTGGTGGAACTTGATCTGTGTCCTCCTATCATTGCTCTGTAAGCAGAGTATACCAGTAGGCATTAGAGCACTGTTATGTGTGATCTACATACAGAAGAATATTTGGATGTATGGAAACATTTTACATGTCAAATTCTACATCTATTGACTCATGCAGCCTTTATCTATCCCCTATTTCTTTGAGATGGCTGGACTGTCATAAATAAGTCCTTGAACCTTGTCACCTCCCCATTACCCCATTGTAGATTGGAAGCTATTACGAGCAAGGTTGTCTTTATTTTTGCTTTAATTATTACTGTATCTTCTATAACTGTTACTTATGACTGTTTGTATATGAACCTATGAATTGTAAAGCGCTGCGGAATATGTTTGTGTGTCGCCCAGGGTTATGGGGTACTCGGTCCCGGGCGGTATAACTGGGGAGAATGTCACTTTGGTGGCCGTTGCCCGGTTCCGTGCCCTGGGTGCTTCTTAAAAGGGGGAATAATTACAGGGGATTTGAATAATGTTCATACGTGTCGCCACTTGTGGTGTTGCGGCTATAGGGATGGAGCCGCTGCTGCACAGTTTTCACTACTGAGACTGGTGTTAGTGGCAGCTTGGATGTTAGGCCCTCTGCAAGCAGAGCCAGGCCCCAGAGGATAGGTGATGCAGATGGGTGTTGAAAGAAGGTAGGCCACACAAGGGGTTTCAGTGTAACTGATTCTTTTACTCACTGCAAGTTGGTACTGGTCACCCGAGGTCGGCTGGTCTCAACTGCAGGTCCCCTTTGTCCTAGTGCCGGTTTAGTGACCTGGTGGCTTCTTTCCCCTGCACCTGTCTTTGGTTGGTGGGTCCCCGTGGCTTGGAGCGGCTGGGGGTCCCCCCCTGGTTGACTCTTACAGCAGTCTGTATGACGGTAGCGTGAACCCTGTGGGGTTGAAGTCTCTGGTCCTGTCCCTGGTTCTCCCATTGCTACTGAGTCCCAAACTTCAAGGTCCGTGAGGTCCTTGATGGTCCGCTCACTGTGCAGATTTTATCAGGTCTGCCTGGAGCATTTGCCTGACCTAGGATTCTGTCTCCCATTGGTGCGTAGTCCCGGGAGTACTCCACCGTACTCCACCGGCAACTAACCACCTGGGCCCTCAGGTTACTGTTTCACTCCTGTCAGTGCGTCTGCTCTCTTTCACTGTCACCGACCTCTGTCTCATTGTCCACTGTCTGCCCCTCCCACCTGGTCATCTAGTGGACTGAATTGGCTCCACCTCTATGCGGCCATCCATTGGTTCGACTCTAGCCTGGTACCAGTCTATGGGGGATTTTTGGGGAAAACAGGGATTATGTGGAGTGTTTGGTTTTTACTGGCACTGGTCTTCTGGGTCCCTAGGGGGTAGGCCCTGCATCTTGGTGGGGATGCAGTACCTTGTAGCTCCCTTGTGGTTTCAGAGGCACTACATTTGCGCTATTGAAATAAAGATAATTATTATTTATATTATTATTATTATTATCTATTTCACAGATTATATGATGTATCAAATCAAACAAAGGTTTTTAACCATCAGTAGTTTTTATCTCCCAAGCCCCATGTTTGTCTACTTAGCCTATAACAAAAAACTCTGCATTTAGTTGCTTTGTGATGATTTACAGATCCCACATAAAATGCAGGAGACATAATTAACAAATGTAGCCATTGTGCTGTTTTGGTCGCACATAAAAGTCTAACCTATTCTTCAAGATGGAAATGGAAAAAAGTGCTTAAAGTGTAAAAAAATAAACATTTTTGAGAAGGTATACCCACCATTGATGTTGGCTTTTGTTTAATAAATTATTTGAGATGAGGAAATCACCATTACATGCTTTTACTTAAATGTCCTACTTTCATGACAAAATATCACTGTAGTGTGAACTTTTTACATTTTCCAGAAATTTCCCCTAAAAGCCGAATATCCAAGTTTTTTGTGATTTTGTGTATATATAATATGCCTACATAAATGTTAGTTATATGTTAATGACATTGTAACATTTTAATTAAAGCTGAAGGAAACCTTAGATCCTGCTTTGGAGCCAATTCTTCTGAAGCAGACCTTTGTGTCAGGCGGAAGAACACTAATTCGCCTTGGAGACTCTGACATCGATTATGACAAGAATTTTAGGTTCTATATGACAACTAAAATGCCAAATCCACACTATCTTCCCGAGGTAAGAAAGCAGCCATTATGCATTCATCCACTAGATGGTTATTAAGAGTGAATTAACATGAATTTATAGCTGTATTTGCTACAGGTTAAGTCTTGCATTCTGAAAACTGAAGTAATACTTAGTAATGGTGTCTTAATAGAGAAAATTAGAATAGATATGCAGTGAATAGACTGTAAAGGTCAAATCTTAAAAATTACAATGTTGCCTTGTTTGGCACCATATTTTTCCCTAGGAGCTATGCAGTGTATACTTGTGTAATAATGTAATGTGTCAGGTTGCTCTGTACATGGTAGCCTTGCAGCTTAAAAATAAGGCTATCTCAGGTAGGCTTTGTGCTAGCTTCTCTGTCTATCAGGTCTCAGGGGAATCCTAGCCTTCATCCTTTGATCCATATATAGATATTTGGGCTTATGCAGTGTCCCTGGGTTGAGTCCACAGAGTAGACCAGGTAGCCGGTAGGGCAGGCTGGCAAGGAATGTTAGATAGCCTGACCAGAACCAAGAGATAAGGAGCACAGACATCAGGCAGAAGAATAGTCAGAAAACGAGCTGAGGTCTGAAACAAATTATCAATAGCACATGAGGAGCTGAGGGGTGTAGACCAGGTAAAGCAATACTGATAACTGGCATTGGGAAACAGGTACTCATCAATTTATATAGTGGGCAGCCCTGGCGAGGCCTCACAGCAGAGAGTGAATACTAAACCAAAGATAGGAATTTTGCTTCCCATCTTTTGACAAAAGTGAGAACAAAGGGGGCAGATACCAACATGGATGTTACAATATACTGGGAAATGCCACCATTTTTAGAAAATCTTGGTATGCCTCCTTATGACTTTAGAGTATGGACTGATAAATGCAATCATGTTGCCTATTTTTCACCGGAAATTTATAACCAAAAGTGGTCATGTACCCAGTGATTACTGACAAATGTAGAAGCAATAGGCACATTTACAGTTCATTGTCCTTTATAGAAAACTCCAACTGGCCATTTTAATTGCAATTAAAAAGTTTTATTAATGACCTGAATATACTGTTATATTGAATAAGAAGTGATGGCGCATTTCAAAATTCTAGACAAGCCCTCCCCACCATCTATTACCAAGTGTTCTTAGATCATCTTCCCAAACAAAATGTCACTGTCATATTAATGCTAATAGTTTTAACAAGGCTTGCATAGCATTTGTGAAAATAAACATACAAAGACAGTGAAAGAAAAAAATGGAATGACTTTTGTCCCAAGCCTGTAAAGTCATTGCCTCGTTCTGCACATAATAATCCCGTCACTGTGTTATTAAAGATAATTGATTTGAAAGATTATAGGTATTTACTGCTGCCCGCAGCATTCGTTGCTCCACTGAGCTGTCAAATTGTTATATTTGTAAGCAAATATTCTTTCCTGAATAGATGTGCTGACCTTTTTAGTGCTGTTCTACATGCTGGTAGACAAATGTTCACAACCGCCTCATGTAGCTAAAAAGTTTATAAAAAGAAATTAAAATCTTTTGATGGTTGCCAATTTCAATAAATCTAAAGTAAATTAATATTTATAGTGATTACGTCTTTAGCTATTCAGTTTTCCAGTACAATAGCACTCATCCATACAATGCATTGGATTGTCGTAAAAAAGTCAAAGGAACAGTTTTATTGCTTACCATTACTTGGGCAAATCATGAGTCTCTGCAGTGAGGTTTTGACCATCACTCATGGTATTATCTTCACTGGCTGGTCCACTCCCTTCATGTCTTGTTCCTGTTGACATGGTTGTACAGACAAGTAGACATAGATATAGTGGGGAACAAGATTAGACACAGGAAAAGGAATGATGACAAATTTTAAATTTGCTCTTTAAGGGGTACTTTGCACGTTGCGACATCGCTAGCATCGGCTAGCGATGTCCAGCGCGATAGCACCCACCCCCGTCGCACATGCGATATCTTGTGATTGCTGCAGTAGCGAACATTATCGCTACGACAGCATCACACGCACATACCTGGTCGGCGACGTCGCGGTGACTGCCGAACAATCCCTCCTTCAAGGGGGAGGTGTGTTCGGCGTCACCGCGACGTCACTAATCGGCCGGCCAATAGAAGAGGAGGGGCGGAGATGAGCGGGACGTAACATTCTGCCCACCTTCTCCCTTCCGCATTGCCGTTGGGACGCAGGTAAGGAGATTTTTGTCGCTCCTGCAGGTTTACACACAGCGATGTGTGCTGCCGCTAGAGCGACAAACAACATCGTACCTGCAGCAGGAGCGACATTATGAAAATGAACGACGTGACACAGATCACCGATTTTTGTCTGTTTCACGCTCGTTCATCGTCGCTCCTAGGATTTACACATTGCGATGTTGCTACCGGTGCCGGATGTGCGTCAAAACAACTGTGACCCCGACGATATTTCGGTAGCGATGTCGCAACGTGCAAAGTACCCCTAAGTGTTTTTTTCATAGGTGTGTCCACAATAGATATTTAGCATCACCTTAAGGTCTGATCCCTGCAATCACTACAATTGGGGTCCCAAATTCCTATTCATCTTCTCTGTAGTGGAACTGATAAAAACAACCTAGCTGTCACACTGTACAAAGAGCTGCTAAGACGTAGTACAGCGTATTCCCCACTAGGTGGCAGCAGATTAGAGAATGAGAGACAAAGCAACACTGCAACAGAAAGGCAGCTGAAGCACAGCAGAGCAACCTCAGCAGGCAGCCAACGGGTGAACCACCAGGGGCAACAGAGCAGTCAAACAGCTAGGGTTTTAGCCAGGAAAGTAAGGTCACTGCAAAAGGAGGATCAAAATCAAGTGAGAGAACAGAACCAAGTCAGAAGGGAAGCCGGGAGATCAGGTATGCAGAGGGAAACACAAACAACAGACAGGATCCGGAAGTCAGGGACTGGGACAGATGGACGAACGGGGGAGGGTGCAGGTCAGGGCATGGTAACAAGGAGTCAGATGAAACAAGAATTCTCACCAGAACCAGTCACAGGCTGCAGAGCAAAACTATAACCAGCACCAGAATGCAAATGCAGAGACCAGATATAGTGTCTCCTGAAACCAGAATGAGGCTGAGGGGAGTCAACCCCTGACATGACCAGGCCGGGTCTGGGAAACTCTGGAGCAGAGAATACCGAACCTGGATCATGACACTAGCACAGTATTCATGTCATGATTCACTTATGGCTCTGCTCTCTGCAGAGCCATTGTGTCCCAGGTGTTTTCTTGTTGTCTGTATTCTCCGGGTTCAGACTCGGTGTGAGGGGCCAATTCGGTCGTGCCTCGTTCCAGGTGATTACTCTGCCTTATCTAGGGCTGTTTCACCCAGAAATCTGCCAGTAATAGTTTCTGTGTACCAGGGGCTGCTGATAAGTCTTTGGCTTTGTGATTTTTTTGGTTTCTATGCTAATGATTGTTACATCATAGGAAAGCCTTATGTGTCTAATACATGTTTTCAAAATTTTATGTTTGTTGCATATGGCAACAGTGTTCTACGCAGGAGGGAAACCAAAATGGCAGAGTCTAATGCGATATTCATAGCAACTGAGAGCAGAGAAGTAATAAAATTCTTGTTTCTGCAAGGAACGTCCGCAAAGGATATTCATGGTGATATTTCGCAGACATTAGGGGTCAATGCCCTTTATATTCCACAGTTAAGAACTGGGTTGCCAAATTTAAAATGGGCCACTTCAGCACCAATGATAAGGAACGTCCTGGACAACCAAGAGTGGTTGTTGTTCCAGAGATCGTCGATGCTGTCCACAACCTCATACTGGAGAATTGACACATTTCAGCTAAAGCAATAGCAGACATCATGGTTTTTTTTTATCCGTGAAAGTGTTCATGTCATTATCTATTATTATTTGGACATGAGGAAGTTATCTGCAAAGTGGGTACCCAAATGTTTGACAACAGATCAGAGAAGCATGTGAGTGAAGACTTCCCGGTCCATTTGTCAGCGTTTATGGACTGATAAGAACTTCCTAGATCGACTGGTCACTATGGATGAGACCTGGATTTATTTGTATGACCCTGAAAACAAGGAGCAGTCAAAAGAGGGAAGGCACAGTGGTTCTCCTCATCCAAAGTTCAGGGTACAAAAATCAGGCACAAAGGTGATGGTGTCTGTGTTCTGGGATATAGAGGGCGTGCTGCTACTAGACTACCTTCCAAAGGGTTCCACCATCAATGCAAAGTATTACATTGAACTTTTGGACCAATGGAAGGCAGCTCTGAATACCAAAAAGCACAGCAAGCTGTCCAAAGGAATCTTGTTCCTGCAAGACAATGCCTCCACTCACACTGCACAAGCGACCATGGCAAAACTGTCAGAGCTGGGCTTCCAGGTGGTTGACCACCCACCTTATTCATCAGATCTAGCTCACTCCGACTATCATCTGTTTCTAAACCTGAAGAAGCACCTAAATGGTACCAAATTTCACATCATTTCTGATGCCATGGCTGCTACGGATGCATGGTTTGAGGCACAAACAAAATCTTTCTTTTTGCTAGGCTTACAGAACTTGGAATACCAATATAAGAAGTTTGTTGACATCAGTTGAGAGTATGTTGAATAAATGTAAAGTTTCATCATCCTATCTCGTTTCTTTCTGGGTAAAGACAAAGACTTATCAGCAGCCCCTTGTATGCTTGTGGTTTTAATGAGTTGTTCTGATCTTGTCCCGTTACCTTGCATCCCATTCCCTGACCTCCTTCCTTCCCATATTATCTGTACTCCCTGTCTCCTTGACCCGCGACCTGTTTTTTGACCCCGGCCTCGCTCTCTCCTCTGTACCTTTGTCGCCTCTCGACTTCTGACCCCGGCTTGTTCACTGACCACGGCTCTGCTTCCCTTCTGTACCTGATGATACTTCTTGGCTTGCTGACCACCGGCTTGCACAATACCTCGGCTTCTCTTGCTCCTCTGCACTGACTTCCCGACTTCTGACACTTGGCTTTATCGACTACTCTGCAGACCGTCTCTGTCTTGGTATTAGTGATCTCTAGCGGGCAAGCGCCTCACTACACCAAGGAACTCTACACCATTCCAGTGTACCTGCAACCCTAGTGATGAGCATTACAATTCAGTTGTCTCAGTTAGTCCTACTTCTCACTATGGTAATGCAGTTAAAAGGGAGGAGGGCTCAGGCCCCTCATTCTAGTGTTTCATGTGGATCCCAGCAGTATGACCCCATCATTCAGACATTTATTGCGTACTCTGTGAGAATATCCCTTCCAATATCTGTTAAATACACAAAAGTTTGGGTTCTGTGTACTGTACCATATTTGTTGTTTGCTTATCCTTATCTGTCTCTGTTGTCTAGGTGTGCATCAAAGTTACAATAATTAATTTTACCGTGACCAGATCTGGCCTCGAGGATCAACTGCTCAGGTTAGATTTGTCTATTTATCCTCTAAATAGAAGGATCAAGGACATTGTATCTTTAGAAACCCAAGACAGTTGCTGAAAAAAACAAACGCTGTGTACAAAATTATATTGAACATTCCCTCTCAGTGCTATTAAACATTAATCTTTTTTAAAAACCTTGTCTGAAAATTGAATATGTGTTTGTAAGTAAAAAAAGATTTCTGAGTAGTTTTCTTTCAACAGAGTTAGCAAACTTCTTCTTACGTGACATTGCAAAATACCAGAGGAGAATGTATTATTGTTGTGTAGCTGTTCGAAGAGCAGCTCCAATTCCAGCTTAAAAGTTTCTGAGATTCAGTTAACAGCCTGTTAGAAAAGAAAAGTATATAGGCTTGTGATTTCCAAAAGTCTTCAAACTTTGAAGAAGTGTTTGCCTATAATCATGAAGATTATAAATTAAACATTCTGTGCATAATAAGTAAAATACACTCCCTGTGGCCACCGAGTTTAATCCAATCCCTCGACAAGTCTTTAAGTGTTTGTTCTGAATACTTCTCCTGAGATCTTCCACATCCCATGAGATTTGGCAGACCGGAAAACATTATCAACTTCTTTACACTAACATGGTCTATAAATTGGTTTTGTATTTTTCAGTGATGTTGTAAGAATTGAGAGACCAGATCTAGAGGAACAAAGAAATCAACTTATAATTAGAATCAATTCTGATAGAAATCAACTAAAAGCAATTGAAGAGCGAATCCTTAAGTTACTCTTCACATCTGAAGGAAATATTCTGGATAATGAAGAACTTATCAATACACTGCAGGAATCCAAGGTCAGCAATTTATTCATCTTACTTTCTAGTATTTGTTCTTTTGTGCCTTGTCTCTCTGTTGTCTAGTTCGAAGAATGCATGTAAAATGTTGAATGTATCTTTCTTTCAAGTCTTATAAAATGTAATGCCCAGAGGTAACCTAATTAAGAATGCGACATCAATCATATTAATAAAGCGTAATGTTATTGTAAACCGCTGCAATGATAGATTTGGCTTCTGGAATAACTTCTGGTCCATCCTGTGGGTTAAAGTAGAAGATTCTGAAGACACAGCATCTCTCACTATCAGATTATATCACATGCACATCCATGTTACTGTTCGGGTTTGGCCACCTGGATAAAAATAAATTAAAACAAAAAAGGAAGCAAAATGGGGATTAAAGCAGGGCAGTTATACTTACCGAGATTCCATGCGGCTGTCACACTGCTTCTGGGTCTGCTCATTACATTTTATAAATATTCACTGCTTCCCCCACTCACCCTCTGTGACAGCGTCTGTGATTGGTTGCAGTCAGACTGTGCACCCACCTTCTGTGCCAGCATCTGTGATTGATTGCCCTCACACTTGCTGTCTGGGTTCCTGAAGTGTAGAGTAAAATAAATAAATGTTTGGAAAAAATGGCATAGGATCCCCTGTATTTTGATACACAGCGCAGATAAAGCAGACACCTGGATGTTGCAGCCCACAACTGTGTGCTTTATCTTAGCTGTGTATCAAAATATGAAGGACCCCATGTGGCTTTTTTAAAATTATTTGAATAAATAATTTTAAAAAGGCATGCGGTCCCCCCAATGTGGATACCTAGCCAAGATAAAGAAGATAGCTCAGGGCTGGTATTTTCAGACTAAAGAGGCCCATGGTTAATGCCCAGTCTAAAAATAGCATCCACCAGCTGCCCCAGAATTAGCGCATTCATTAGATGCACCAATCCTGATACTTACCCAGCTCATCCTGATTGCCCTGGTGCAGTTACAATTGTGGTAATATAAGGAGTTAATGACCGCTGTATTAGTAATGGGTAGGGGTCTGTGAGACTTCCCCATTACTAATCGTGTAAGTAAAAAGAAATAAACAGAAAACCTGCAGGTCCCATGTAATCCATACAACGATGTCCCATGACTATCCCATCTCTGCTACATCTTGAGGTTGTAGTACGCAGTCACAGAAAATGTGACTGATCACCGCGGGACACACTGACGTAGCCGCAGTTGTGAGAGTGGTGATGTCAGTGAATTCACCTGAGGTCACAGCTGTCGGTTCCCACAGTACCCCAGCTATGATATGACCTCAGGTGAACTCACCTGATGTGAACTCACAGCTGTCGGTTCCCACAGTACCCCAGCTATGATATGACCTCAGGTGAACTCACCTGATGTGAACTTATTGAACTCTGTGAATTCAGCCCAGGGGAACTCATTGAACTCAATGGCAGATTACCGGATTACGTTATGTGTGCACATTGAGTATTTGGTTGCAGAAATTTCTGCACCAAATCTGCATATCCTGGCAAAAAAAAGCACCAAAAACACAATGTGATTTTAGCGCATTTTGGTGCATTTTTCTCCCAGGAGATGCAGATTTGGTGCAGAAATTTCTGCAATCAAATACTCAATGTGCACACAGCCTAATCCGGCATTGAGTTCAGTGAGTTCACCTGCAGCGCGTTCACGGAGTTTACCTCAGGTGAGTTCATCTTTGGTTACAGCTGTCAGTTCCCATGGCACTCCTGCTGTGACCTCAGTTGAACTCTATGTGCACACGTTAAGTATTTGGTTGCATTAATTTCTGCACAAAATCTGCATATCCTGGCATAAAAATGCACCAAAAACATGATGTGATTTGGTGCAGAAATTTCTGCAAACAAATGCTCAGCGTGTGCACATAGCGTAATCCGGCAATGAGTTTGCCTGAGGTGACTTCACTGAGATCAATGAGTTTTCCTCAGGTGAATTCACCTGAGCTCACACTTGGAGAACTGTGGGAACCAACAGCTGTGACCTCAGGTGAACTCACTGATGTCACCACTCTCAGTGCTGTGGCTCCATCAGTGTGTCTGGGACACCGCAGTTTTCAAACGTGACTGTGCACTGCAACCTCAGGATGTAGCAGAGCAGCGATTATCATGGGATGTCATGGTGTGAATTACGTTGGACGTACAGGGGTGTTTTGGGGGTTAATAAATTACAGAGAAAGGATAGTTTTTTTAGATAAAGGATTTTTCGCTGTGTTTAGTGTTTATTTCTTTTTCACTTACATGATTAGTAATGGTGAGGTCTCATAGACATTGTTCCCATTACTAATACAGGGCTTCATGGCAGCTGTGATTGCCACCGCCCCAGGGCAATCGGGATGATCCCGGTAAGCGCCAGGATTGGCGCACTAATGGATGCGCTAATTCTGGAGTCAGCTGCAGGCAGCTATTTTTAGACTGGGGTGGGCCCAATAACCATGGGCCTCCCCAGCCTGAGCATACCAGCCCCCAGCTGTCTGCTTTATCTTGGCTGGGTATTAAAATTAGGGGCTCCCCCAAGCCGTTTTTTTTTATTATTTATTTAGGTAATAAAAAAGCCACTTGCAGTCCCTCATATTTTTAACACGGCCAAGATAAAGCACACAGCTGGGGTTAAGTTCAGTTCCGAACCCTACTTTTTTTTTTTTTTAAGTCCAACTGGATCCGCCAAACCTGAACATCTTTGGGTTAGCCTATCTCTACAGATATGTCCACTCTTAGCTTTGTGAAAATTTCAGTAAGTACACCATTTCCTTATAATAAAAAATCAATTTGTTACAATGAGATAGTAGCAAAATCCTCAACAGGCTGCAATTCACAATCAATGGTTAACTACATATAAACACATATAGCATAAACATCTGTATAAAGTATGGTGAAATTATGTTTTTTTATTTTTAAATTGGTCAATTTGTGTTACTTTGCTTAGAATATATTAAGCCAAGAGGAAAGGTACAGAAACACTACTATTTTTATTTGCTGTATATAGATAATTGTGTGCTAAGATTAAAATTTTATTGTATATGTGATAACTTTCTGACAAGAATTTGGTTTTGACAATTTAGTTTTCATTTTAGTAAACTCAATAATCTGTTTCTTCTTACAAAAAACCTCTGCATCTGAACATGACTATATTGTTTAAACCAAATTATTGAAAGCGTGTCTGTTATTTCAGGTAACTTTACAGAATATGGTGCCATCTACATGGAATAACATCTGATCTGGCCATTTTATGACTGCATTTCACACCAATTTTCTCTCCACTGTAAACCTTATCCCTAATTTTCAGTTCTGTTTAAACTAGTGGTAGAAGACTCTTTGCTATATCTCCTAGACACAGAACATAAAAACAGAGATAATCTTGCTTAATTTCTCTGATTTTGACATTTTTCAAAAGTAACAGCAGCATACAGAACATTATACAGCAGTTCTGAGCATTATATCTGTGAATTCAGCTCTGGGACTGGATACATTTCTCACTAACTGCAGTAATGTCTGCCTGTCTGCTTCTGCTTGTTTTCTCTTCCTGCTCATCACTCCTCCACCCTGTTCCATCTCTTTAGGCTTTAATAGCTAGTTGTAACCTGACACAACACTGTTGGCAGTCCTCGTTTTGAACAAGATGTATTTGAGTTGTTACTCAGAGTGAATTTTAAGTCTTGGAGACAGAAGGGAAGAGGATTAATTGTCTCATAAGTGGTGAAAGAAGTAGAGTTCTTTGATAAGTACACTACAAAGTTTTTATATTCACTTGTAATATTGATATTGTCACAGTTCCTCTGCTCATTGCATCTTGTTTGCAATGAGTGACTGTTTGCTGTATTATGAAATGGGGAATGCTGAACTCTCAGTTTGGCGATTGACAGCTTAGTCATCCCGTCTAGTGCTGGGGTGTGCTGAGCTGTCGTTGTCTTGAGTAACAACTCAGTCGTCCAATCTGATAATGTGAGGTTCTGGACTTCTTCAGGTATTCCCTGTTCCTTGTGATTGCCCAGCTACTTAGCTGAGCAGTTTACCCCAGCACACTGCCAGTCGTAGCATTTTGCTCAGTGGTTCTTGTCAGCCTAATCAGTCTGCATGCTGTGTTCCGATACTGTGGCACAGCGATGGGCTCGAGGGTAGCACCAACTTTCGCTAACCTGGTCATGGATCTTTTTGAGTTAAAACACATCTATTCCTCTAGTCTCATCAAGCATGTTGTCGTGTATAAAAGGTACATTGACGACCTGTTCCTTATATGGGATAATTCAGAGGATAATCTACAAGACTTCTTGGGACACATAGAAAATAATGATTGGGGCCTAAAATTTGTACCCACTATAGAGAAAGGATCCATTAATTTCCTAGACCTTACCATTTCACATAAGGAAGGGATGATTCACACAAAAACCTTTTTTAAGAAGGTCGATAGCAATAGCTATATTGATTTTACGAGTAATCATTATAATAAATGGCTTTTAAATGTCCCCAATAATCAATTTCAAAGAATAAGAAAAAACTGTACCCTTGATAGAGATTATAGGGAACAGGCAAAAATCCTGAAAGAAAGGTTTTTAAATAAAAAGTATCCCCCAACTTTAATCAAGAAGGCTTATCAGACGAACAAGGGTCTTAAACAAAACGATTTCATTATACTAAAAAATGATCCTAATTTCAGAGACAACAGCACTGATCAGAGGAATTTTTCTTCCCATTTTCTAACTACCTTTAGTAGGGATGGTGATCTGATTAAAAACATAATCCGCAGACATTGGAGCATTCTTCAGAATGATCCTTTTCTGAGAGGGGTCCTACCAGCAACCCCCGGGATCATCTACCGCAGAGCCTCTACACTAAAAAACCTATTAGCACCTAGCAGACTGAAGGAGGTTTTTTCCACTCCCATCTCCAATAAACCTATGGGAGTATATAGATGTGGTGCTAAGAAATGTCTATGCTGTAAGTCCATACAACACAATAGAGTAAGTTTTGGCCTGAATCCAGAGGGGGTTGAATTTACCATCAAAAGCCACCTCACCTGCCAATCACACTATGTCATTTACCTAATTGAGTGCGAATGCGATAAAAGATATGTGGGCAGAACGGTGCAAGCTCTTCATAATCGGATTAATTTACATAGGCACAATATAAAGATTGGTTTTATGTTGCATGGTCTATCCAGACACATCACCGTGTGCCATAACAAAAAATCCAGATTAAGAGTGACTCCAATCGAACATATTCCTCCCTATGTCCCTAACCGTATAGAAGTCCTCAATGGAAAAGAGACCTTTTGGATCTATAAACTCGATACACTTAAACCTCGAGGTCTTAATGAGATCACTGATATTTTTCATTAGTAGCTCTTTTTAATTATATGTTTTATCCTTTCAGCATTATTTCTTTTATCATTCATTGGAAATTTATAATCTTTGGAAATGTATTATAATTATTATTTATCAATTATTATTATGGATATGACATTATATTTATTTCCTTGCCCATATTACCAATGTTTTTATATATTTTTATTGAAATTTTTACTGCCAGGTTCTATTGTTGTTTCATGTTGTATATACATATATATATTTTTTTTATATCTCTATTTTTTATTTATTTTTTATTTTTTTATATATATTTTTATATATAAAAAAATTGAAATCTACCCTCTATTTTTAAAGACACATACATATAATTATTGTTGTTTTATACATATAGATAACTTATTCTTAAATATATATATTTTTATATATATATATACAGATCTCCCCACATCCACCTATGATAAACGAATTTTATTATTCATGTATATGCATACTTATAAAAATTTTCACTGATAACACTCATTTTCCTATTTCCACACACTTGTTCTTTATATATACATGCCGCTTCCCCCTCTTTTTCTCGCGCTGGTAAACTTATCTAACCCCGTCCCCGACATTTAACCTTTCTTACAGTACTTGCTCATTTCCAGCACTGACGCATGCGCTCTCGCCTGTTTCCCACGCTCCTGAACTTAATTCACCCGTCCCCTGCCTTTCAGCTTTTTCACATTACCCGCTCACTGCCTTTACTGACGCAAGCGCCCCCATCCTTTTCCCACGCTCTTGAACCCATTTCACCCTGTCTTGTCTTATTTGCAACATGCGTTTACTGCACTTGCAGGATCACTTTTATTAATTAATAATTAAAATTAATTAATTTAACTATATGGTTACGGTTCCCCACAACCCTTCCACCTTCCCTCTTTCTTTATATATATATATATATATGTATATATATATATATATATATATATATATATATATATATATATATATATATATATATATATATAAAGAAAGAGGGAAGGTGGAAGGGTTGTGGGGAACCGTAACCATATGTGTATATGTATATGTATATATATATATATAATATATATATATATATATATATATATATATATATATATATATATATATATATATACAGATTTGTTTTGCAATCATACACTGAGTTCTTCCTTCGCTGTGTGGACTGACCACACTTGTCCTCCAGTCATCTATAGAATCTAGAGTTTGTGAGTTCTATACCTTCTCACCTCATTTTTACTGTCCTAAACATACACCTTTTTTAAGTATATATACATATATACAAATTATTTTTGACCCAATAATGACACATTTTTTATTTTAAGATTTTTATTATTTTTATTGCTATTTCCACATGATCGCATCACTGGTTTCATGAACACTTTTTGTTCTTCCTTCCCTTTTTTTTTTTTTTTCACTATACCACTTTTTTTTTTTTTGTCTCTTTTAGACTTTTTCCCGCCGATTTTTTTCTTTTTGTGGGATGTTCTTTGTCATTTCTAGAGATGAGCGAACCGGTCCCGGTTCGGCTCGAGGTCGGTTCGCCGAACGGAGGTCCCGTTCGCGTTCGGCTCGTCGAACGTTCGACGAACCAAACTGTGGTTTGGAGTCCCCTCGCTGTGTTTCTAAAAGAACCAAGATGAACAAGTCATGGCTCTCAGAGGACTTTTCTTCCCCTGGGTCAGCCAGGGGACGGGAAAGGCACGCGTATTTTTGAGAGTGCTTCATGCAAAGCATCTTTTTCTTTTTCAAAAGGGGGCTCAACCGATGCCAGTCAAGTGGGGTGTGTGTGGCCCAGTTAGTGGAAACGAGGGAGACTGTGGTTGGAGTCCCCTCGCTGTGTTTTACATGCTTTTAGAAGGGCATGACATGGCTTAGAGGTTGACTTTCAGCATCTGGAAACTGTTGGCTACCAAAATGCTGCCTTTCCAACCTTTTTAACCGAGGATTTTCGAGACCTTATGCCCATCGCAGTGCCCCAAGAGCCGATGCTCAGGCGCCACTCCTTCTCCAACAAAGGCGTGCACGCGCTACACCAGCATGTCACACTAAACATCACTGATTCCTTGAGAAACTCTGTGTGACAGGGTGCATTTCACCAGAGATAATTGGCCCAGTAAGCATGGACAGGGGCGTTACATGTCGCTGACTGGCCAATGGGTTACTGTGGGGAGAGATGGAGAAGGGTCTGCTGTACAAGTCTTGCCGTCCCCACGAGTTGTTTCAATCCTTCTTCTGTATGTAGAAGTTAATACACTGCTTCTGCCTCTTCAACCTCGTGTGGGTCCTCCACCTTGGCGCAAACCCTGTGTGGTCAGGCCACCCTTCCTTGTAACTGCGCACAAGGACTACCACACACCTCCTTACTATGCTGGCAGCAGAGCTCAATGCCATCAGGCGGTCAAAGGTTTACTTTGAAATGTATGGGAAATGTGAGTCACACCGCTGAGAAGTTGTGGACGGTTAGCTCTGGAGACCGAGTTTCATCAATGGTTGTCTCCACTCAACCAGCAGCCAGGGAAGGCCGGGTGCGACAATGATGCAAACATGGGTGCGGCCCTTCGCTGTAACAATGTGACACACGTGCCTTGTGTGGTTCACGTGTTGAACCTGGTTGTCCAGCAATTTTTAAAGCACTATCCTGGCCCACATGGCCTTCTGCAGAGAGCACGGTGTAACGCCTTCCTTGATCCACACACTCAGATGGGCTGTAAATGATAGGCTAGAGGGAAGCCACTCACCAAGCAGGACCCCTAGAACCCTGAAACCCTTTAACCCCTATACAGGGATTAGGAATTACACAGGGCCCAAGGTGATTAATACCTGTGGAAGGCTGCAGTTCCAGAGAATAGTAGTCAGGCAGGGTCAAAACATTAATTGAGGAACAGGAACAGAATGGGACGGCCAGGACTTAATCAGAAAACAAGCAGAGGTGAAATGCGGATCGGCCAACAAGGTACATAAACAGCAAGCAGGAAAAGTAGTCAGGTAACAAGCACACAAAATCATAAAACTGAACTGGGGGTAAAAGCAGAGCTATGTCTGGCAGTGGTCTGCAGACAGGATGGGCATAAAACAGGGTGTGGTGTCTTCCCATTGGTTGTAGCTGAATGATGGTATTTCATCTGTGAGATACCCACCAGCTACATTCAGCCAGAGATTCTGTATCTGTCAAGGTAATGCAGCCCAGTGGGTGAGCATAACCTGCGTCCACCTGCGCCGCTGGCATCGACTCCTCTCCCATCATCAGCACTATGCATGAAAGGAACACGTTGTCACCTGGCGACCGGAGTAGAAATTGACGGAGCGGACTCCGTTGGTGACTTAACAGCCGTGTGCGGCAATGATGCAAACCTGGCTGCGGGCCATCGTCAGGGCAATGTGACACACGTGCCTTGTATGGCTCACGTGTTGAACCTAATTCTCCAGCAATTTTTAAGACACCATCACGGCCTACATGGCCTTGTGCAGCGGGCACGCTCGCTATGTGCTCACTTCCATCGTGCGCACACAGCAGCTCAACAACTTTCGTCGCTACAGAAGTCTTTAGGTCTGGTGGTTAAACGCCTGAAATGCGATGTGCCCACACGCAGGAATTTGAATCTGCACATGTTGCAGCGTTTGTGGCAGCACCGCCGAACCCTGCTGCAATACGTTATGACATATAGCCTGTGATAACTTGATCCAGAGGTGGTGTAGATCACGCTGCTGGAGTGGTGTCAGATCAAGGACCTATGCACCCTGCTACACAGTTTACAAATGTCGACGAAGATGTTTAGCACTGGCAATGTCATTCTCAGCGTGACAATTCTGGTCATCTACATGATGGAGCACACTGTAATTATTATTCGGAGTCAGGTGTTGGGACAAGAGGAAGGGGAGGAAGTACAGGAGGAGTCAAATGCGGAAGGGATAACAAGATCTACGAGGTCCAGATGGCCAGTGGCACCTAGGCGGCAGTCATGGTGAGGGAGAGGGATTAACAAGGGCGCATAGTATCAGCAAAAAGTGTTGAGGAAGGTGCAGGAGCCCATGAAGAAATGGAGGACGAACTGGCGATGGGCATGGAAGACTCAGCAGATGAGTGAGAGCTTGCTCACATTTCGGTTGTGCGAGGTTGTGGGGAGAGGGCAGAGGAAGGAGGCACGATTCTCACCTCTCTGCCACCAACACACCAAGGACTTGGTCCTCCTGGATGCACAAGACACATGAGCGCCTTCTTGCTGCACTACCTACAACATGACCCTCGGATTGTACGAATTCAAAGTAATCCAGAATACTGGGTTGCCACACTGTTAGATCCCCGGTACAAGACAAAATTTGGCGAAATAATTCCTGCCATAGAAATGGACGCACGTATACAGGAGTATCTGCAGAATGTGGTACGCAATCTTAGATCTGCTTTTCCACTAAACACCAGTGCTGCACAGAGTGAATCTCAACGCTTTGTCATGGATAGGAGGAAATGGTCTTTTACTTGTCCACATCTGAGGGACCGAGGGCTGGCTGCTGTGCTGAGATGGCGTTGAGTACGGTGTCCCTGCAGAGTTGCACTTTTGGTCATATACCAAAATGAGTTGAAAAAGGACAGATGCTGGTGGAAAGGGGAACAGGTGTGTTGGAAAGGGGAAAAAAGTTTTGGTCCGTGGATTTGGTGGTTAAGCAACAGTAACATTTGCTGAAGAAACACCATCTGTTACAGTGGGACTGGCAGATTTGGATAAAGTGGTATATACTATGTTACCGCTATATAACGAAAATTAATAAGAAAAGAAAGAGAAAGGTATATATCCCCATCAGCAGTCAGTGTGCACCGTGCTCCCAGTTGGAAAAGGAGAGGTTGGCAACTGGAAGGTTTGGTGGAGGATACAGAGCTGTGTGGCTATGAAACTAATAGTAGCCTGAACCGAGTTAGATGCCATTCGGATCTGGAGACTGGGAGCCCTGTTAGCGTCACAGGGTCCACATGCCCACCCAGCCCAGGAACTCCCTGTTAACAACACAGGGGCCATTGAGTACGCTGACCGTGTGCGTAGGGGCACACCTGTGGACAGCAGGCGCATCAGCAGCAGGCCTGTTAATGCCACTGGGCTGCACAAGCAGAACTGGTAGGACAGGAGCTGGTCTTAACCGTTCTGCGTTACCAACTGTGGTGGTGGCCTGCATCGACACCCTATCCCTGCCTACCTCTGGCCTAAAGCCGCAATGGGTTCAACACATGGAAGTGTGCTCTTTCGGAGCATAATAGAAGACTGCGCACCTCCTTGTTGGCTCAAGCCCCTTTTATAACCTGGGTCCGCCCCAAACCAGGGTGAACCACAATGCACCTCCTGGAGACAAAAGTAGAGTGACACGTCATGAGTGGCATAACTAGCGTCCTATTTGGAACCGCAACTTCAATGATGACCTCATGGCTGCCATGACCCAAACACCTCACCAGTCATCGTCTGACCATCAATAATGCGGTGACAAGTCATAGGGGTGGGCCTCTGCAAGCCATTTGGGAGGACACCTGATGCCCTTGGTCTATATGGGACCCCCACATCAGGGGCAGGGCCAAAGAGTTCATTACCGGACCTAGTCTCTGATGCAGTAAGTGCCTGAGCATGCTCAGTAGCATGAAATACAGTCTCTGAAAAAAGACTATCAGCTTTAGCATGGTGTCTAGTCACAAAACAGGACTTAGACCCGGCACGGAATGCAAGCACCTGTGCAAAGAGGCTTTTCACACTTAGTGTGGGAGCATGCGCTGTATCCCGAAATGAAGACTTAGCGTCAGGAATGGCACAGTCAGGCTGAGCATACTCACTAGGCGAAACACTGTAATTAGGCTGCAGCTGGGGTAAATCGGCACACGCATGCGCACTAGCTGCCTCTCCACACTTAGACGTGGAGGAGAAATTGCTCTTGGAGATGCTGTCTATGAACAGAAGGAAAAGCTAAAGGAAGCCTGATTTTCTATCCCTCCGAATTATCAAATGCAGCAATGAATTCCCTGAGTTTGCTATAACATTAGCGTAGCAAAATGTGCATGAGGGTGTCATGTAGAGGTGCTATAAATAGCTTGGCACCAGTGGGGCACTAATGGAATACAACAGCCAGTTCTATGATGCCACTAAATGGCAGTATTTTTTGCTATCATTATAGCTTATTAAAAACAGAGCAGGAGGGTGTCATGCAGAGGTGCTAGAAATAGCTTGGCACCAGTGGGGCACTAATGGAATACAACAGCCAGTTCTATGATGCCACTAAATGGCAGTATTTTTAGCTATCATTATAGCTTATTAAAAACAGAGCAGGAGGGTGTCATGCAGAGGTGCTAGAAATAGCTTGGCACCAGTGGGGCACTAATGGAATACAACAGCCAGTTCTATGATGCCACTAAATGGCAGTATTTTTTGCTATCATTATAGCTTATTAAAACAGAGCAGGAGGGTGTCATGCAGAGGTGCTAGAAATAGCTTGGCACCAGTGGGGCACTAATGGAATACAACAGCCAGTTCTATGATGCCACTAAATGGCAGTATTTTTTGCTATCATTATAGCTTATTAAAACAGAGCAGGAGGGTGTCATGCAGAGGTGCTAGAAATAGCTTGGCACCAGTGGGGCACTAATGGAATACAACAGCCAGTTCTATGATGCCACTAAATGGCAGTATTTTTTGCTATCATTATAGCTTATTAAAAACAGAGCAGGAGGGTGTCATGCAGAGGTGCTAGAAATAGCTTGGCACCAGTGGGGCACTAATGGAATACAACAGCCAGTTCTATGATGCCACTAAATGGCAGTATTTTTTGCTATCATTATAGCTTATTAAAAACAGAGCAGGAGGGTGTCATGCAGAGGTGCTAGAAATAGCTTGGCACCAGTGGGGCACTAATGGAATACAACAGCCAGTTCTATGATGCCACTAAATGGCAGTATTTTTTGCTATCATTATAGCTCATTAAAAACAGAGCAGGAGGGTGTCATGCAGGGGTGCTGCACATAGATTTGCACCAGAGGGGCACTAATGGAGTACAACAGCCACTTCTTGTATGCCACTAGGTACACTGAGTGTTTGCTAGTATAATGGCTTAGTAACAATGAGTTTGAGTGTGCAATGCAGGCAGAGGTGCTGCAAATATCTTTGCAATAGTGTGACTAGACAAAAGTCCAATAGCCACGTTTAGGATGCCACTAGGTACACTGACTGTTTGCTAGTATAATGGCTTAGTTAAAAAAAGTTTGAGTGTGCAATGCAGGCAGACGTGCTGCAAATATCTTTGCACTAGTTTGACTACACAAAAGTACAATAGCCACGTTTAGGATGCCACTAGGTACACTGACTGTTTGCTAGTATAATGGCTTAGTTAAAAAGAGTTGGAGTGTGCAATGCAGGCAGAGGTGCTGCAAATGTCTTTACAATAGTGTGACTAGACAAAAGTACAATAGCCTTGTTTAGGATGCCACTAGGTACACTGACTGTTTGCTAGTATAATGGCTTAGTTAAAAAAAGTTTGAGTGTGCAATGCAGGCAGACGTGCTGCAAATATCTTTGCACTAGTTTGACTACACAAAAGTACAATAGCCACGTTTAGGATGCCACTAGGTACACTGACTGTTTGCTAGTATAATGGCTTAGTTAAAAAGAGTTTGAGTGTGCAATGCAGGCAGACGTGCTGCAAATATCTTTGCAATAGTGTGACTAGACAAAAGTCCAATAGCCACGTTTAGGATGCCACTAGGTACACTGACTGTTTGCTAGTATAATGGCTTAGTTAAAAAAAAGTTTGAGTGTGCAATGCAGGCAGACGTGCTGCAAATATCTTTGCACTAGTTTGACTACACAAAAGTACAATAGCCACGTTTAGGATGCCACTAGGTACACTGACTGTTTGCTAGTATAATGGCTTAGTTAAAAAGAGTTGGAGTGTGCAATGCAGGAAGAGGTGCTGCAAATATCTTTGCAATAGTGTGACTAGACAAAAGTACAATAGCCACGTTTAGGATGCCACTAGGTACACTGACTGTTTGCTAGTATAATGGCTTAGTTAAATAGAGTTGGAGTGTGCAATGCAGGCAGAGGTGCTGCAAATATCTTTGCAATAGTGTGACTAGACAAAAGTACAATAGCCACGTTTAGGATGCCACTAGGTACACTGAGTGTTTGCTAGTATAATGGCTTAGTTAAAAAGAATTTGAGTGTGCAATGCAGGCAGACGTGCTGCAAATATCTTTGCAATAGTGTGACTAGACAAAAGTACAATAGCCACGTTTAGGATGCCACTAGGTACACTGACTGTTTGCTAGTATAATGGCTTAGTTAAAAAAAGTTTGAGTGTGCAATGCAGGCAGACGTGCTGCAAATATCTTTGCACTAGTTTGACTACACAAAAGTACAATAGCCACGTTTAGGATGCCACTAGGTACACTGACTGTTTGCTAGTATAATGGCTTAGTTAAAAAGAGTTGGAGTGTGCAATGCAGGCAGAGGTGCTGCAAATATCTTTGCAATAGTGTGACTAGACAAAAGTACAATAGCCACTTTTAGGATGCCACTAGGTACACTGACTGTTTGCTAGTATAATGGCTTAGTTAAAAAGAGTTGGAGTGTGCAATGCAGGCAGTCATGCTGCAAATATCTTTCCACTAGTTTGACTACACAAAAGTACAATAGCCACGTTTAGGATGCCACTAGTTACACTGACTGTTTGCTAGTATAATGGCTTAGTTAAAAAAAGTTTGAGTGTGCAATGCAGGCAGACGTGCTGCAAATATCTTTGCACTAGTTTGACTACACAAAAGTACAATAGCCACGTTTAGGATGCCACTAGGTACACTGAGTGTTTGCTAGTATAATGGCTTAGTTAAAAAGAATTTGAGTGTGCAATGCAGGCAGAGGTGCTGCAAATATCTTTGCAATAGTGTGACTAGACAAAAGTACAATAGCCACGTTTAGGATGCCACTAGGTACACTGACTGTTTGCTAGCATAATGGCTTAATTAAAAAGAGTTGGAGTGTGCAGAGGACAGGAGGGTACAGTGCCAGGATTGTGGGGCTCTGGGTAGAGGAATGGAAGCCTGCCTTTCTATTCCCTCCTAATGTTGAAATGCAGCGACGATATCCCTGACCTTGGCTACACAGACGCTGTCGCTGTTTTCAGGACCTGTCACCTATGGCTCTGACCCTGCCGGTTTGAGCCCTTAAAAGGACTGATAGAAAGTGCTCTCCCTAAGCTGTCCAGCGCTGTGTATGGAGCGCATACAGCTGTATCAGCGATAGGACTCAGGACGGAGCTGCCCATGTGATGTCTGACACCAAGGACGCAGAAGAGATAATGGCGTCCTGGAGTAAAATGTCCGGTTTTATAATGCAGGGACATGTGACATGGACATCCTATCACACATGCCGTTGCTTCTCTGGCTAAAAGTCCACTTAGCTGTGTGTGTGTCTGGGATTGGCTGACATGCTGGCCCGCCCCACAAGACGCGCGCGCTTAGGGAAGGAAGACAAGGAAAAAAAAAAAAATGGCGATCGCCATTATAGAAACAGCAGTGATCTGAAGGCGCTGTTCCCGCATATTATACACTGAAATGTCATAATAGTGTGATTCACAGAGTGACTTACACTATTACAGCGGAAAGCCAGCTAGGAATTAGCTGTTTTTTTGCTGCTAGAACCGTTCTCGAACGTTTCTAGAACTATCGAGCTTTTGCAAAAAGCTCGAGTTCTAGTTCGATCTAGAACAGGCCCCAAAATCACTCGAGCCTAGAACTGGAGAACCTCGAACCGCGAACCGCGCTCAACTCTAGTTCTAGCAGCAAAAAAACAGCTAATTCCTAGCTGGCTTTCCGCTGTAATAGTGTATGTCACTCTGTGACTCACACTATTATGACATTTCAGTGTATAGTGTGCGTGAACAGCGCCTTCAGATCACTGCTGTTTCTATAATGGCGATCGCCATTTTTTTTTTTTTTTCCTTGTCTTCCTTCCCTAAGCGCGCGCGTCTTGTGGGGCGGGCCAGCATGTCAGCCAATCCCAGACACACACACAGCTAAGTGGACTTTTAGCCAGAGAAGCAACGGCATGTGTGATAGGATGTCCATGTCACATGTCCCTGCATTATAAAACCGGACATTTTCCTCCAGGACGCCATTATCTCTTCTGCGTCTTTGGTGTCAGACATCACTGTCGCAGCTCCGTCCTGAGTCCTATCGCTGATACAGCTGTATGCGCTCCATACACAGCACTGGACAGCTTAGGGAGAGCACTTTCTATCAGTCCTTTTAAGGGCTCAAACCGGCAGGGTCAGAGCCATAGGTGACAGGTCCTGAAAACAGCGACAGCGTCTGTGTAGCCAAGGTCAGGGATTTCGTCGCTGCATTTCAACATTAGGAGGGAATAGAAAGGCAGGCTTCCATTCCTCTACCCAGAGCCCCACAATCCTGGCACTGTACCCTCCTGTCCTCTGCACACTCCAACTCTTTTTAACTAAGCCATTATACTAGCAAACAGTCAATGTACCTAGTGGCATCCTAAACGTGGCTATTGTACTTTTGTCTAGTCACACTATTGCAAAGATATTTGCAGCACCTCTGCCTGCATTGCACACTCAAATTCTTTTTAACTAAGCCATTATACTAGCAAACACTCAGTGTACCTAGTGGCATCCTAAACGTGGCTATTGTACTTTTGTGTAGTCAAACTAGTGCAAAGATATTTGCAGCACGTCTGCCTGCATTGCACACTCAAACTTTTTTTAACTAAGCCATTATACTAGCAAACAGTCAGTGTACCTAGTGGCATCCTAAACGTGGCTATTGTACTTTTGTCTAGTCACACTATTGCAAAGATATTTGCAGCACCTCTGCCTGCATTGCACACTCCAACTCTTTTGAACTAAGCCATTATACTAGCAAACAGTCAGTGTACCTAGTGGCATCCTAAACGTGGCTATTGTACTTTTGTCTAGTCACACTATTGCAAAGATATTTGCAGCACATCTGCCTGCATTGCACACTCCAACTCTTTTTAACTAAGCCATTATACTAGCAAACAGTCAGTGTACCTAGTGGCATCCTAAACGTGGCTATTGTACTTTTGTGTAGTCAAACTAGTGGAAAGATATTTGCAGCATGTCTGCCTGCATTGCACACTCCAACTCTTTTTAACTAAGCCATTATACTAGCAAACAGTCAGTGTACCTAGTGGCATCCTAAACGTGGCTATTGTACTTTTGTCTAGTCACACTATTGCAAAGATATTTGCAGCACGTCTGCCTGCATTGCACACTCCAACTCTTTTTAACTAAGCCATTATACTAGCAAACACTCAGTGTACCTAGTGGCATCCTAAACGTGGCTATTGTACTTTTGTGTAGTCAAACTAGTGCAAAGATATTTGCAGCACGTCTGCCTGCATTGCACACTCAAACTTTTTTTAACTAAGCCATTATACTAGCAAACAGTCAGTGTACCTAGTGGCATCCTAAACGTGGCTATTGTACTTTTGTCTAGTCACACTATTGCAAAGATATTTGCAGCACCTCTGCCTGCATTGCACACTCCAACTCTTTTGAACTAAGCCATTATACTAGCAAACAGTCAGTGTACCTAGTGGCATCCTAAACGTGGCTATTGTACTTTTGTCTAGTCACACTATTGCAAAGATATTTGCAGCACATCTGCCTGCATTGCACACTCCAACTCTTTTTAACTAAGCCATTATACTAGCAAACAGTCAGTGTACCTAGTGGCATCCTAAACGTGGCTATTGTACTTTTGTGTAGTCAAACTAGTGGAAAGATATTTGCAGCATGTCTGCCTGCATTGCACACTCCAACTCTTTTTAACTAAGCCATTATACTAGCAAACAGTCAGTGTACCTAGTGGCATCCTAAACGTGGCTATTGTACTTTTGTCTAGTCACACTATTGCAAAGATATTTGCAGCACGTCTGCCTGCATTGCACACTCCAACTCTTTTTAACTAAGCCATTATACTAGCAAACACTCAGTGTACCTAGTGGCATCCTAAACGTGGCTATTGTACTTTTGTGTAGTCAAACTAGTGCAAAGATATTTGCAGCACGTCTGCCTGCATTGCACACTCAAACTTTTTTTAACTAAGCCATTATACTAGCAAACAGTCAGTGTACCTAGTGGCATCCTAAACGTGGCTATTGTACTTTTGTCTAGTCACACTATTGCAAAGATATTTGCAGCACGTCTGCCTGCATTGCACACTCAAACTCTTTTTAACTAAGCCATTATACTAGCAAACAGTCAGTGTACCTAGTGGCATCCTAAACGTGGCTATTGTACTTTTGTGTAGTCAAACTAGTGCAAAGATATTTGCAGCATGTCTGCCTGCATTGCACACTCCAACTCTTTTTAACTAAGCCATTATACTAGCAAACAGTCAGTGTACCTAGTGGCATCCTAAACGTGGCTATTGTACTTTTGTGTAGTCAAACTAGTGCAAAGATATTTGCAGCACGTCTGCCTGCATTGCACACTCAAACTTTTTTTAACTAAGCCATTATACTAGCAAACAGTCAGTGTACCTAGTGGCATCCTAAACGTGGCTATTGTACTTTTGTGTAGTCACACTATTGCAAAGATATTTGCAGCACCTCTGCCTGCATTGCACACTCCAACTCTTTTTAACTAAGCCATTATACTAGCAAACAGTCAGTGTACCTAGTGGCATCCTAAACGTGGCTATTGTACTTTTGTGTAGTCAAACTAGTGCAAAGATATTTTCAGCACGTCTGCTTGCATTGCACACTCAAACTTTTTTTTAACTAAGCCATTATACTAGCAAACAGTCAGTGTACCTAGTGGCATCCTAAACGTGGCTATTGGACTTTTGTCTAGTCACACTATTGCAAAGATATTTGCAGCACCTCAGCCTGCATTGCACACGCCAACTCTTTTTAACTAAGCCATTATACTAGCAAACAGTCAGTGTACCTAGTGGCATCCTAAACGTGGCTATTGGACTTTTGTCTAGTCACACTATTGCAAAGATATTTGCAGCACCTCTGCCTGCATTGCACACTCAAACTCATTGTTACTAAGCCATTATACTAGCAAACACTCACTGTACCTAGTGGCATACAAGAAGTGACTGTTGTACTCCATTAGTGCCCCACTGGTGCAAATCTATGTGCAGCACCTCTGCATGACACCCTCCTGCTCTGTTTTTAATGAGCTATAATGATAGCAAAAAATACTGCCATTTAGTGGCATCATAGAACTGGCTGTTGTATTCCATTAGTGCCCCACTGGTGCCAAGCTATTTCTAGCACCTCTGCATGACACCCTCCTGCTCTGTTTTTAATAAGCTATATTGATAGCAAAAAATACTGCTATTTAGTGGCATCATAGAACTGGCTGTTGTATTCCATTAGTGCCCCACTGGTGCCAAGCTATTTCTAGCACCTCTGCATGACACCCTCCTGCTCTGTTTTTAATAAGCTATAATGATAGCAAAAAATACTGCCATTTAGTGGCATCATAGAACTGGCTGTTGTATTCCATTAGTGCCCCACTGGTGCCAAGCTATTTCTAGCACCTCTGCATGACACCCTCCTGCTCTGTTTTTAATAAGCTATAATGATAGCAAAAAATACTGCCATTTAGTGGCATCATAGAACTGGCTGTTGTATTCCATTAGTGCCCCACTGGTGCCAAGCTATTTATAGCACCTCTACATGACACCCTCATGCACATTTTGCTACGCTAATGTTATAGCAAACTCAGGGAATTCATTGCTGCATTTGATAATTCGGAGGGATAGAAAGTTAGGCTTCCTTTAGCTTTTCCTTCTGTTCATAGACAGCATCTCCAAGAGCAATTTCTCCTCCACGTCTAAGTGTGGAGAGGCAGCTAGTGCGCATGCGTGTGCCGATTTACCCCAGCTGCAGCCTAATTACAGTGTTTCGCCTAGTGAGTATGCTCAGCCTGACTGTGCCATTCCTGACGCTAAGTCTTCATTTCGGGATACAGCGCATGCTCCCACACTAAGTGTGAAAAGCCTCTTTGCACAGGTGCTTGCATTCCGTGCCGGGTCTAAGTCCTGTTTTGTGACTAGACACCATGCTAAAGCTGATAGTCTTTTTTCAGAGACTGTATTTCATGCTACTGAGCATGCTCAGGCACTTACTGCATCAGAGACTAGGTCCGGTAATGAACTCTTTGGCCCTGCCCCTGATGTGGGGGTCCCATATAGACCACAGGGCATCAGGTGTCCTCCCAAATGGCTTGCAGAGGCCCACCCCTATGACTTGTCACCGCATTATTGATGGTCAGACGATGACTGGTGAGGTGTTTGGGTCATGGCAGCCATGAGGTCATCATTGAAGTTGCGGTTCCAAATAGGACGCTAGTTATGCCACTCATGACGTGTCACTCTACTTTTGTCTCCAGGAGGTGCATTGTGGTTCACCCTGGTTTGGGGCGGACCCAGGTTATAAAAGGGGCTGGAGCCAACAAGGAGGTGCGCAGTCTTCTATTATGCTCTGAAAGAGCACACCTCCATGTGTTGAACCCATTGCGGCTTTAGGCCAGAGGTAGGCAGGGATAGGGTGTCGATGCAGGCCACCACCACAGTTGGTAACGCAGAACGGTTAAGACCAGCTCCTGTCCTACCAGTCCTGCTTGTGCAGCCCAGTGGCATTAACAGGCCTGCTGCTGCTGATGCGCCTGCTGTCCACAGGTGTGCCCCTACGCACACGGTCAGCGTACTCAATGGCCCCTGTGTTGTTAACAGGGAGTTCCTGGGCTGGGTGGGCATGTGGACCCTGTGACGCTAACAGGGCTCCCAGTCTCCAGATCCGAATGGCGTCTAACTCGGTTCAGGCTACTATTAGTTTCATAGCCACACAGCTCTGTATCCTCCACCAAATCTTCCAGTTGCCAACCTCTCCTTTTCCAACTGGGAGCACGACTGCTGATGGGGATATATACCTTTCTCTTTCTTTTCTTATTAATTTTCGTTATATAGCGGTAACATAGTATATACCACTTTATCCAAATCTGCCAGTCCCACTGTAACAGATGGTGTTTCTTCAGCAAATGTTACTGTTGCTTAACCACCAAATCCACGGACCAAAACTTTTTTCCCCTTTCCAACACACCTGTTCCCCTTTCCACCAGCATCTGTCCTTTTTCAACTCATTTTGGTATATGACCAAAAGTTCAACTCTGCAGGGACACCGTACTCAACGCCATCTCAGCACAGCAGCCAGCCCTCGGTCCCTCAGATGTGGACAAGTAAAAGACCATTTCCTCCTATCCATGACAAAGCGTTGAGATTCACTCTGTGCAGCACTGGTGTTTAGTGGAAAAGCAGATCTAAGATTGCGTACCACATTCTGCAGATACTCCTGTATACGTGCGTCCATTTCTATGGCAGGAATTATTTCGCCAAATTTTGTCTTGTACCGGGGATCTAACAGTGTGGCAACCCAGTATTCTGGATTACTTTGAATTCGTACAATCCGAGGGTCATGTTGTAGGTAGTGCAGCAAGAAGGCGCTCATGTGTCTTGTGCATCCAGGAGGACCAAGTCCTTGGTGTGTTGGTGGCAGAGAGGTGAGAATCGTGCCTCCTTCCTCTGCCCTCTCCCCACAACCTCGCACAACCGAAATGTGAGCAAGCTCTCACTCATCTGCTGAATCTTCCATGCCCATCGCCAGTTCGTCCTCCATTTCTTCATGGGCTCCTGCACCTTCCTCAACACTTTTTACTGATACTATGCGCCCTTGTTAATCCCTCTCCCTCACCATGACTGCCGCATAGGTGCCGCTGACCATCTGGACCTCGTAGATCTTGTTATCCCTTCCGCATATGACTCCTCCTGTACTAACTCCCCTTCCTCTTGTCCCAACACCTGACTCCGAATAATAATTACAGTGTGCTCCATCATGTAGATGACCAGAATTGTCACGCTGAGAATGACATTGCCAGTGCTAAACATCTTCGTCGACATTTGTAAACTGTGTAGCAGGGTGCATAGGTCCTTGATCTGACACCACTCCAGCAGCGTGATCTACACCACCTCTGGATCAAGTTATCACAGGCTATATGTCATAACGTATTGCAGCAGGGTTCGGCGGTGCTGCCACAAACGCTGCAACATGTGCAGATTCAAATTCCTGCGTGTGGGCACATCGCATTTCAGGCGTTTAACCACCAGACCTAAAGACTTCTGTAGCGACGAAAGTTGTTGAGCTGCTGTGTGCGCACGATGGAAGTGAGCACATAGCGAGCGTGCCCGCTGCACAAGGCCATGTAGGCCGTGATGGTGTTTTAAAAATTGCTGGAGAATTAGGTTCAACACGTGAGCCATACAAGGCACGTGTGTCACATTGCCCTGACGATGGCCCGCAGCCAGGTTTGCATCATTGCCGCACACGGCTGTTAAGTCACCAACGGAGTCCGCTCCGTCAATTTGTACTCCGGTCGCCAGGTGACAACGTGTTCCTTTCATGCATAGTGCTGATGATGGGAGAGGAGTCGATGCCAGCGGCGCAGGTGGACGCAGGTTATGCTCACCCACTGGGCTGCATTACCTTGACAGATACAGAATCTCTGGCTGAATGTAGCTGGTGGGTATCTCACAGATGAAATACCATCATTCAGCTACAACCAATGGGAGGACACCACAACCTTTTTTATGCCCATCCTGTCTGCAGACCACTGCCAGACATAGCTCTGCTTTTACCCCCAGTTCAGTTTTATGATTTTGTGTGCTTGTTACCTGACTACTTTTCCTGCTTGCTGTTTATGTACCTTGTTGGCCGATCCGCATTTCACCTCTGCTTGTTTTCTGATTAAGTCCTGGCCGTCCCATTCTGTTCCTGTTCCTCAATTAATGTTTTGACCCTGCCTGACTACTATTCTCTGGAACTGCAGCCTTCCACAGGTATTAATCACCTTGGGCCCTGTGTAATTCCTAATCCCTGTATAGGGGTTAAAGGGTTTCAGGGTTCTAGGGGTCCTGCTTGGTGAGTGGCTTCCCTCTAGCCTATCATTTACAGCCCATCTGAGTGTGTGGATCAAGGAAGGCGTTACACCGTGCTCTCTGCAGAAGGCCATGTGGGCCAGGATAGTGCTTTAAAAATTGCTGGACAACCAGGTTCAACACGTGAACCACACAAGGCACGTGTGTCATATTGTCACAGCGAAGGGCCGCACCCATGTTTGCATCATTGTCGCACCCGGCCTTCCCTGGCTGCTGGTTGAGTGGAGACAACCATTGATGAAACTCGGTCTCCAGAGCTAACCGTCCACAACTTCTCAGCGGTGTGACTCACATTTCCCATACATTTCAAAGTAAACCTTTGACCGCCTGATGGCATTGAGCTCTGCTGCCAGCATAGTAAGGAGGTGTGTGGTAGTCCTTGTGCGCAGTTACAAGGAAGGGTGGCCTGACCACACAGGGTTTGCGCCAAGGTGGAGGACCCACACGAGGTTGAAGAGGCAGAAGCAGTGTATTAACTTCTACATACAGAAGAAGGATTGAAACAACTCGTGGGGACGGCAAGACTTGTACAGCAGACCCTTCTCCATCTCTCCCCACAGTAACCCATTGCCCAGTCAGCGACATGTAACGCCCCTGTCCATGCTTACTGGGCCAATTATCTGTGGTGAAATGCACCCTGTCACACAGAGTTTCTCAAGGAATCAGTGATATTTAGTGCGACATGCTGGTGTAAAGCGTGCACGCCTTTGTTGGAGAAGGAGTGGCGCCTGGGCATCGGCTCTTGGGGCACTGCGATGGGCATAAGGTCTCGAAAATCCTCGGTTGAAAAGGTTGGAAAGGCAGCATTTTGGTAGCCAACAGTTTCCAGATGCTGAAAGTCAACCTCTAAGCCATGTCATGCCCTTTTAAAAGCATGTAAAACACAGCGAGGGGACTCCAACCACAGTCTCCCTCGTTTCCACTAACTGGGCCACACACACCCCACTTGACTGGCATCGGTTGAGCCCCCTTTTGAAAAAGAAAAGATGCTTTGCATAAAGCACTCTCAAAAATACGCGTGCCTTTCCCGTCCCCTGGCTGACCCAGGGGAAGAAAAGTCCTCTGAGAGCCATGACTTGTTCATCTTGGTTCTTTTAGAAACACAGCGAGGGGACTCCAACCACAGTCTCTCTCGTTGCCACTAATTGGGCCACACACACCCCACTTGACTGGCATCAATTGACCCAATTTTCAAGATGAAAAAGATGCTTTGCATGAAGCACTCTCAAAAATACGCGTGCCTTTCACCTCCCCTGGCTGACCCAGGGGAAGAAAAGTCCTCTGAGAGCCATGACTTGTTCATCTTGGTTCTTTTAGAAACACAGCGAGGGGACTCCAACCACAGTCTCTCTCGTTGCCACTAATTGGGCCACACACACCCCACTTGACTGGCATCAATTGACCCAATTTTCAAGATGAAAAAGATGCTTTGCATGAAGCACTCTCAAAAATACGCGTGCCTTTCCCGTCCCCTGGCTGACCCAGGGATAGAAAAGTCCTCTGAGAGCCATGACTTGTTCATCTTGGTTCTTTTAAAAAACACAGCGAGGGGACTCCAACCACAGTCTCCCTCATTTCCACTAACTGGGCCACACACACCCCACTTGACTGGCATCGGTTGAGCCCCCTTTTGAAAAAGAAAAAGATGCTTTGCATGAAGCACTCTCAAAAATACGCGTGCCTTTCCCGTCCCCTGGCTGACCCAGGGGAAGAAAGGTCCTCTGAGAGCCATGACTTGTTCATCTTGGTTCTTTTAGAAACACAGCGAGGGGACTCCAACCACAGTCTCCCTCGTTTCCACTAACTGGGCCACACACACCCCACTTGACTGGCATCGGTTGAGCCCCCTTTTGAAAAAGAAAAAGATGCTTTGCATGAAGCACTCTCAAAAATACGCGTGCCTTTCCCGTCCCCTGGCTGACCCAGGGGAAGAAAAGTCCTCTGAGAGCCATGACTTGTTCATCTTGGTTGTTTTAGAAACACAGCGAGGGGACTCCAACCACAGTCTCCCTCGTTTGCACTAACTGGGCCACACACACCCCACTTGACTGGCATCGGTTGAGCCCCCTTTTGAAAAAGAAAAAGATGCTTTGCATGAAGCACTCTCAAAAATACGCGTGCCTTTCCCGTCCCCTGGCTGACCCAGGGGAAGAAAAGTCCTCTGAGAGCCATGACTTGTTCATCTTGGTTCTTTTAGAAACACAGCGAGGGGACTCCAACCACAGTCTCTCTCATTGCCACTAATTGGGCCACACACACCCCACTTGACTGGCATCAATTGACCCAATTTTCAAGATGAAAAAGATGCTTTGCATGAAGCACTCTCAAAAATACGCGTGCCTTTCACCTCCCCTGGCTGACCCAGGGGAAGAAAAGTCCTCTGAGAGCCATGACTTGTTCATCTTGGTTCTTTTAGAAACACAGCGAGGGGACTCCAACCACAGTCTCCCTCGTTTCCACTAACTGGGCCACACACACCCCACTTGACTGGCATCGGTTGAGCCCCCTTTTGATAAAGAAAAAGATGGTTTGCATAAAGCACTCTCAAAAATACGCGTGCCTTTCCCGTCCCCTGGCTGACCCAGGGGAAGAAAAGTCCTCTGAGAGCCATGACTTGTTCATCTTGGTTCTTTTAGAAACACAGAGAGGGGACTCCAACCACAGTCTCCCTCGTTTCCACTAACTGGGCCACACACACCCCACTTGACTGGCATCGGTTGAGCCCCCTTTTGAAAAAGAAAAAGATGCTTTGCATGAAGCACTCTCAAAAATACGCGTGCCTTTCCCGTCCCCTGGCTGACCCAGGGGAAAAAAGGTCCTCTGAGTGCCATGACTTGTTCATCTTGGTTCTTTTAGAAACACAGCGAGGGGACTCCAACCACAGTCTCCCTCGTTTCCACTAACTGGGCCACACACACCCCACTTGACTGGCATCGGTTGAGCCCCCTTTTGAAAAAGAAAAAGATGCTTTGCATGAAGCACTCTCAAAAATACGCGTGCCTTTCCTGTCCCCTGGCTGACCCAGGGGAAGAAAAGTCCTCTGAGAGCCATGACTTGTTCATCTTGGTTCTTTTATAAACACAGCGAGGGGACTCCAACCACAGTCTCCCTCGTTTCCACTAACTGGGCCACACACACCCCACGTGACTGGCATCGGTTGAGACCCCTTTTGAAAAAGAAAAAGATGCTTTGCATGAAGCACTCTCAAAAATACGCGTGCCTTTCCCGTCCCCTGGCTGACCCAGGGGAAGAAAAGTCCTCTGAGAGCCATGACTTGTGCATCTTGGTTCTTTTAGAAACACAGCGAGGGGACTCCAACCACAGTCTCCCTCGTTTCCACTAACTGGGCCACACACACCCCACTTGACTGGCATCGGTTGAGCCCCCTTTTGAAAAAGAAAAAGATGCTTTGCATGAAGCACTCTCAAAAATACACGTGCCTTTCCCGTCCCCTGGCTGACCCAGGGGAAGAAAAGTCCTCTGAGAGCCATGACTTGTTCATCTTGGTTGTTTTAGAAACACAGCGAGGGGACTCCAACCACAGTCTCCCTCGTTTCCACTAACTGGGCCACACACACCCCACTTGACTGGCATCGGTTGAGCCCCCTTTTGAAAAAGATGCTTTGCATGAAGCACTCTCAAAAATACGCGTGCCTTTCCCGTCCCCTGGCTGACCCAGGGGAAGAAAAGTCCTCTGAGAGCCATGACTTGTGCATCTTGGTTCTTTTAGAAACACAGCGAGGGGACTCCAACCACAGTCTCCCTCTTTTCCACTAACTGGGCCACACACACCCCACTTGACTGGCATCGGTTGAGCCCCCTTTTGAAAAAGAAAAAGATGCTTTGCATGAAGCACTCTCAAAAATACGCGTGCCTTTCCTGTCCCCTGGCTGACCCAGGGGAAGAAAAGTCCTCTGAGAGCCATGACTTGTTCATCTTGGTTCTTTTAGAAACACAGCGAGGGGACTCCAACCACAGTCTCCCTCGTTTGCACTAACTGGGCCACACACACCCCACTTGACTGGCATCGGTTGAGCCCCCTTTTGAAAAAGAAAAAGATGCTTTGCATGAAGCACTCTCAAAAATACGCGTGCCTTTCCCGTCCCCTGGCTGACCCAGGGGAAGAAAAGTCCTCTGAGAGCCATGACTTGTTCATCTTGGTTCTTTGAGAAACACAGCGAGGGGACTCCAACCACAGTCTCTCTCATTGCCACTAATTGGGCCACACACACCCCACTTGACTTCCATCAATTGACCCAATTTTCAAGATGAAAAAGATGCTTTGCATGAAGCACTCTCAAAAATACGCGTGCCTTTCACCTCCCCTGGCTGACCCAGGGGAAGAAAAGTCCTCTGAGAGCCATGACTTGTTCATCTTGGTTCTTTTAGAAACACAGCGAGGGGACTCCAACCACAGTCTCTTTCGTTGCCACTAATTGGGCCACACACACCCCACTTGACTGGCATCAATTGACCCAATTTTCAAGATGAAAAAGATGCTTTGCATGAAGCACTCTCAAAAATACGCGTGCCTTTCCCGTCCCCTGGCTGACCCAGGGGAAGAAAGGTCCTCTGAGAGCCATGACTTGTTCATCTTGGTTCTTTTAGAAACACAGCGAGGGGACTCCAACCACAGTCTCCCTCGTTTCCACTAACTGGGCCACACACACCCCACTTGACTGGCATCGGTTGAGCCCCCTTTTGAAAAAGAAAAAGATGCTTTGCATGAAGCACTCTCAAAAATACGCGTGCCTTTCCCGTCCCCTGGCTGACCCAGGGGAAGAAAAGTCCTCTGAGAGCCATGACTTGTTCATCTTGGTTCTTTTAGAAACACAGCGAGGGGACTCCAACCACAGTCTCCCTCGTTTCCACTAACTGGGCCACACACACCCCACTTGACTGGCATCGGTTGAGCCCCCTTTTGAAAAAGAAAAAGATGCTTTGCATGAAGCACTCTCAAAAATACGCGTGCCTTTCCCGTCCCCTGGCTGACCCAGGGGAAGAAAAGTCCTCTGAGAGCCATGACTTGTGCATCTTGGTTCTTTTAGAAACACAGCGAGGGGACTCCAACCACAGTCTCCCTCGTTTCCACTAACTGGGCCACACACACCCCACTTGACTGGCATCGGTTGAGCCCCCTTTTGAAAAAGAAAAAGATGCTTTGCATGAAGCACTCTCAAAAATACGCGTGCCTTTCCCGTCCCCTGGCTGACCCAGGGGAAGAAAAGTCCTCTGAGAGCCATGACTTGTTCATCTTGGTTCTTTTAGAAACACAGCGAGGGGACTCCAACCACAGTCTCCCTCGTTTGCACTAACTGGGCCACACACACCCCACTTGACTGGCATCGGTTGAGCCCCCTTTTGAAAAAGAAAAAGATGCTTTGCATGAAGCACTCTCAAAAATACGCGTGCCTTTCCCGTCCCCTGGCTGACCCAGGGGAAGAAAGGTCCTCTGAGAGCCATGACTTGTTCATCTTGGTTCTTTTAGAAACACAGCGAGGGGACTCCAACCACAGTCTCCCTCGTTTCCACTAACTGGGCCACACACACCCCACTTGACTGGCATCGGTTCAGCCCCCTTTTGAAAAAGAAAAAGATGCTTTGCATGAAGCACTCTCAAAAATACACGTGCCTTTCCCGTCCCCTGGCTGACCCAGGGGAAGAAAAGTCCTCTGAGAGCCATGACTTGTTCATCTTGGTTGTTTTAGAAACACAGCGAGGGGACTCCAACCACAGTCTCCCTCGTTTCCACTAACTGGGCCACACACACCCCACTTGACTGGCATCGGTTGAGCCCCCTTTTGAAAAAGAAAAAGATGCTTTGCATGAAGCACTCTCAAAAATACGCGTGCCTTTCCCGTCCCCTGGCTGACCCAGGGGAAGAAAAGTCCTCTGAGAGCCATGACTTGTGCATCTTGGTTCTTTTAGAAACACAGCGAGGGGACTCCAACCACAGTCTCCCTCTTTTCCACTAACTGGGCCACACACACCCCACTTGACTGGCATCGGTTGAGCCCCCTTTTGAAAAAGAAAAAGATGCTTTGCATGAAGCACTCTCAAAAATACGCGTGCCTTTCCCGTCCCCTGGCTGACCCAGGGGAAGAAAAGTCCTCTGAGAGCCATGACTTGTTCATCTTGGTTCTTTTAGAAACACAGCGAGGGGACTCCAACCACAGTCTCCCTCGTTTGCACTAACTGGGCCACACACACCCCACTTGACTGGCATCGGTTGAGCCCCCTTTTGAAAAAGAAAAAGATGCTTTGCATGAAGCACTCTCAAAAATACGCGTGCCTTTCCCGTCCCCTGGCTGACCCAGGGGAAGAAAAGTCCTCTGAGAGCCATGACTTGTTCATCTTGGTTCTTTTAGAAACACAGCGAGGGGACTCCAACCACAGTCTCCCTCGTTTGCACTAACTGGGCCACACACACCCCACTTGACTGGCATCGGTTGAGCCCCCTTTTGAAAAAGAAAAAGATGCTTTGCATGAAGCACTCTCAAAAATACGCGTGCCTTTCCCGTCCCCTGGCTGACCCAGGGGAAGAAAGGTCCTCTGAGAGCCATGACTTGTTCATCTTGGTTCTTTTAGAAACACAGCGAGGGGACTCCAACCACAGTCTCCCTCGTTTCCACTAACTGGGCCACACACACCCCACTTGACTGGCATCGGTTCAGCCCCCTTTTGAAAAAGAAAAAGATGCTTTGCATGAAGCACTCTCAAAAATACACGTGCCTTTCCCGTCCCCTGGCTGACCCAGGGGAAGAAAAGTCCTCTGAGAGCCATGACTTGTTCATCTTGGTTGTTTTAGAAACACAGCGAGGGGACTCCAACCACAGTCTCCCTCGTTTCCACTAACTGGGCCACACACACCCCACTTGACTGGCATCGGTTGAGCCCCCTTTTGAAAAAGAAAAAGATGCTTTGCATGAAGCACTCTCAAAAATACGCGTGCCTTTCCCGTCCCCTGGCTGACCCAGGGGAAGAAAAGTCCTCTGAGAGCCATGACTTGTGCATCTTGGTTCTTTTAGAAACACAGCGAGGGGACTCCAACCACAGTCTCCCTCTTTTCCACTAACTGGGCCACACACACCCCACTTGACTGGCATCGGTTGAGCCCCCTTTTGAAAAAGAAAAAGATGCTTTGCATGAAGCACTCTCAAAAATACGCGTGCCTTTCCCGTCCCCTGGCTGACCCAGGGGAAGAAAAGTCCTCTGAGAGCCATGACTTGTTCATCTTGGTTCTTTTAGAAACACAGCGAGGGGACTCCAACCACAGTCTCCCTCGTTTGCACTAACTGGGCCACACACACCCCACTTGACTGGCATCGGTTGAGCCCCCTTTTGAAAAAGAAAAAGATGCTTTGCATGAAGCACTCTCAAAAATACGCGTGCCTTTCCCGTCCCCTGGCTGACCCAGGGGAAGAAAAGTCCTCTGAGAGCCATGACTTGTTCATCTTGGTTCTTTTAGAAACACAGCGAGGGGACTCCAACCACAGTCTCTCTCATTGCCACTAATTGGGCCACACACACCCCACTTGACTTCCATCAATTGACCCAATTTTCAAGATGAAAAAGATGCTTTGCATGAAGCACTCTCAAAAATACGCGTGCCTTTCACCTCCCCTGGCTGACCCAGGGGAAGAAAAGTCCTCTGAGAGCCATGACTTGTTCATCTTGGTTCTTTTAGAAACACAGCGAGGGGACTCCAACCACAGTCTCTCTCGTTGCCACTAATTGGGCCACACACACCCCACTTGACTGGCATCAATTGACCCAAATTTCAAGATGAAAAAGATGCTTTGCATGAAGCACTCTCAAAAATACGCATGCCTTTCACCTCCTCTGGCTGACCCAGGGGAAGAAAAGTCCTCTGAGAGCCATGACTTGTTCATCTTGGTTCTTTTAGAAACACAGCGAGGGGACTCCAACCACAGTCTCCCTCGTTTCCACTAACTGGGCCACACACACCCCACTTGACTGGCATCGGTTGAGCCCCCTTTTGATAAAGAAAAAGATGCTTTGCATAAAGCACTCTCAAAAATACGCGTGCCTTTCCCGTCCCCTGGCTGACCCAGGGGAAGAAAAGTCCTCTGAGAGCCATGACTTGTTCATCTTGGTTCTTTTATAAACACAGCGAGGGGACTCCAACCACAGTCTCCCTCGTTTCCACTAACTGGGCCATACACACCCCACTTGACTGGCATCGGTTGAGCCCCCTTTTGAAAAAGAAAAAGATGCTTTGCATGAAGCACTCTCAAAAATACGCGTGCCTTTCCCGTCCCCTGGCTGACCCAGGGGAAGAAAAGTCCTCTGAGAGCCATGACTTGTTCATCTTGGTTCTTTTAGAAACACAGCGAGGGGACTCCAACCACAGTCTCCCTCGTTTCCACTAACTGGGCCACACACCCCACTTGACTGGCATCGGTTGAGCCCCCTTTTGAAAAAGAAAAAGATGCTTTGCATGAAGCACTCTCAAAAATACGCGTGCCTTTCCCGTCCCCTGGCTGACCCAGGGGAAGAAAGGTCCTCTGAGAGCCATGACTTGTTCATCTTGGTTCTTTTAGAAACACAGCGAGGGGACTCCAACCACAGTCTCCCTCGTTTCCACTAACTGGGCCACACACACCCCACTTGACTGGCATCGGTTGAGCCCCCTTTTGAAAAAGAAAAAGATGCTTTGCATGAAGCACTCTCAAAAATACGCGTGCCTTTCCCGTCCCCTGGCTGACCCAGGGGAAGAAAAGTCCTCTGAGAGCCATGACTTGTTCATCTTGGTTCTTTTAGAAACACAGCGAGGGGACTCCAACCACAGTCTCCCTCGTTTCCACTAACTGGGCCACACACACCCCACTTGACTGGCATCGGTTGAGCCCCCTTTTGAAAAAGAAAAAGATGCTTTGCATGAAGCACTCTCAAAAATACGCGTGCCTTTCCCGTCCCCTGGCTGACCCAGGGGAAGAAAAGTCCTCTGAGAGCCATGACTTGTGCATCTTGGTTCTTTTAGAAACACAGCGAGGGGACTCCAACCACAGTCTCCCTCGTTTCCACTAACTGGGCCACACACACCCCACTTGACTGGCATCGGTTGAGCCCCCTTTTGAAAAAGAAAAAGATGCTTTGCATGAAGCACTCTCAAAAATACGCGTGCCTTTCCCGTCCCCTGGCTGACCCAGGGGAAGAAAAGTCCTCTGAGAGCCATGACTTGTTCATCTTGGTTCTTTTAGAAACACAGCGAGGGGACTCCAACCACAGTCTCCCTCGTTTGCACTAACTGGGCCACACACACCCCACTTGAGTGGCATCGGTTGAGCCCCCTTTTGAAAAAGAAAAAGATGCTTTGCATGAAGCACTCTCAAAAATACGCGTGCCTTTCCCGTCCCCTGGCTGACCCAGGGGAAGAAAGGTCCTCTGAGAGCCATGACTTGTTCATCTTGGTTCTTTTAGAAACACAGCGAGGGGACTCCAACCACAGTCTCCCTTGTTTCCACTAACTGGGCCACACACACCCCACTTGACTGGCATCGGTTGAGCCCCCTTTTGAAAAAGAAAAAGATGCTTTGCATGAAGCACTCTCAAAAATACGCGTGCCTTTCCCGTCCCGTGGCTGACCCAGGGGAAGAAAAGTCCTCTGAGAGCCATGACTTGTTCATCTTGGTTGTTTTAGAAACACAGCGAGGGGACTCCAACCACAGTCTCCCTCGTTTCCACTAACTGGGCCACACACACCCCACTTGACTGGCATCGGTTGAGCCCCCTTTTGAAAAAGAAAAAGATGCTTTGCATGAAGCACTCTCAAAAATACGCGTGCCTTTCCCGTCCCCTGGCTGACCCAGGGGAAGAAAAGTCCTCTGAGAGCCATGACTTGTGCATCTTGGTTCTTTTAGAAACACAGCGAGGGGACTCCAACCACAGTCTCCCTCGTTTCCACTAACTGGGCCACACACACCCCACTTGACTGGCATCGGTTGAGCCCCCTTTTGAAAAAGAAAAAGATGCTTTGCATGAAGCACTCTCAAAAATACGCGTGCCTTTCCCATCCCCTGGCTGACCCAGGGGAAGAAAAGTCCTCTGAGAGCCATGACTTGTTCATCTTGGTTCTTTTAGAAACACAGCGAGGGGACTCCAACCACAGTCTCCCTCGTTTGCACTAACTGGGCCACACACACCCCACTTGACTGGCATCGGTTGAGCCCCCTTTTGAAAAAGAAAAAGATGCTTTGCATGAAGCACTCTCAAAAATACGCGTGCCTTTCCCGTCCCCTGGCTGACCCAGGGGAAGAAAAGTCCTCTGAGAGCCATGACTTGTTCATCTTGGTTCTTTTAGAAACACAGCGAGGGGACTCCAACCACAGTCTCTCTCATTGCCACTAATTGGGCCACACACACCCCACTTGACTGGCATCAATTGACCCAATTTTCAAGATGAAAAAGATGCTTTGCATGAAGCACTCTCAAAAATACACGTGCCTTTCACCTCCCCTGGCTGACCCAGGGGAAGAAAAGTCCTCTGAGAGCCATGACTTGTTCATCTTGGTTCTTTTAGAAACACAGCGAGGGGACTCCAACCACAGTCTCTCTCGTTGCCACTAATTGGGCCACACACACCCCACTTGACTGGCATCAATTGACCCAATTTTCAAGATGAAAAAGATGCTTTGCATGAAGCACTCTCAAAAATACGCGTGCCTTTCACCTCCCCTGGCTGACCCAGGGGAAGAAAAGTCCTCTGAGAGCCATGACTTGTTCATCTTGGTTCTTTTAGAAACACAGCGAGGGGACTCCAACCACAGTCTCCCTCGTTTCCACTAACTGGGCCACACACACCCCACTTGACTGGCATCGGTTGAGCCCCCTTTTGATAAAGAAAAAGATGCTTTGCATAAAGCACTCTCAAAAATACGCGTGCCTTTCCCGTCCCCTGGCTGACCTAGGGGAAGAAAAGTCCTCTGAGAGCCATGACTTGTTCATCTTGGTTCTTTTAGAAACACAGCGAGGGGACTCCAACCACAGTCTCCCTCGTTTCCACTAACTGGGCCACACACACCCCACTTGACTGGCATCGGTTGAGCCCCCTTTTGAAAAAGAAAAAGATGCTTTGCATGAAGCACTCTCAAAAATACGCGTGCCTTTCCCGTCCCCTGGCTGACCCAGGGGAAGAAAAGTCCTCTGAGAGCCATGACTTGTTCATCTTGGTTCTTTTAGAAACACAGCGAGGGGACTCCAACCACAGTCTCTCTCATTGCCACTAATTGGGCCACACACACCCCACTTGACTGGCATCAATTGACCCAATTTTCAAGATGAAAAAGATGCTTTGCATGAAGCACTCTCAAAAATACGCGTGCCTTTCACCTCCCCTGGCTGACCCAGGGGAAGAAAAGTCCTCTGAGAGCCATGACTTGTTCATCTTGGTTCTTTTAGAAACACAGCGAGGGGACTCCAACCACAGTCTCCCTCGTTTCCACTAACTGGGCCACACACACCCCACTTGACTGGCATCGGTTGAGCCCCCTTTTGAAAAAGAAAAAGATGCTTTGCATGAAGCACTCTCAAAAATACGCGTGCCTTTCCCGTCCCCTGGCTGACCCAGGGGAAGAAAGGTCCTCTGAGAGCCATGACTTGTTCATCTTGGTTCTTTTAGAAACACAGCGAGGGGACTCCAACCACAGTCTCCCTCGTTTCCACTAACTGGGCCACACACACCCCACTTGACTGGCATCGGTTGAGCCCCCTTTTGAAAAAGAAAAAGATGCTTTGCATGAAGCAGTCTCAAAAATACGCGTGCCTTTCCCGTCCCCTGGCTGACCCAGGGGAAGAAAAGTCCTCTGAGAGCCATGACTTGTGCATCTTGGTTCTTTTAGAAACATAGCGAGGGGACTCCAACCACAGTCTCCCTCGTTTCCACTAACTGGGCCACACACACCCCACTTGACTGGCATCGGTTGAGCCCCCTTTTGAAAAAGAAAAAGATGCTTTGCATGAAGCACTCTCAAAAATACGCATGCCTTTCCCGTCCCCTGGCTGACCCAGGGGAAGAAAAGTCCTCTGAGAGCCATGACTTGTTCATCTTGGTTCTTTTAGAAACACAGCGAGGGGACTCCAACCACAGTCTCCCTCATTTGCACTAACTGGGCCACACACACCCCACTTGACTGGCATCGGTTGAGCCCCCTTTTGAAAAAGAAAAAGATGCTTTGCATGAAGCACTCTCAAAAATACGCGTGCCTTTCCCGTCCCCTGGCTGACCCAGGGGAAGAAAAGTCCTCTGAGAGCCATGACTTGTTCATCTTGGTTGTTTTAGAAACACAGTGAGGGGACTCCAACCACAGTCTCTCTCATTCCCACTAATTGGGCCACACACACCCCACTTGACTGGCATCAATTGACCCAATTTTCAAGATGAAAAAGATGCTTTGCATGAAGCACTCTCAAAAATACGCGTGCCTTTCACCTCCCCTGGCTGACCCAGGGGAAGAAAACTCCTCTGAGAGCCATGACTTGTTCATCTTGGTTCTTTTAGAAACACAGCGAGGGGACTCCAACCACAGTCTCTCTCGTTGCCACTAATTGGGCCACACACACCCCACTTGACTGGCATCAATTGACCCAATTTTCAAGATGAAAAAGATGCTTTGCATGAAGCACTCTCAAAAATACGCGTGCCTTTCACCTCCCCTGGCTGACCCAGGGGAAGAAAAGTCCTCTGAGAGCCATGACTTGTTCATCTTGGTTCTTTTATAAACACAGCGAGGGGACTCCAACCACAGTCACCCTCGTTTCCACTAACTGGGCCACACACACCCCACGTGACTGGCATCGGTTGAGCCCCCTTTTGAAAAAGAAAAAGATGCTTTGCATGAAGCACTCTCAAAAATACGCGTGCCTTTCCCGTCCCCTGGCTGACCCAGGGGAAGAAAAGTCCTCTGAGAGCCATGACTTGTTCATCTTGGTTCTTTTAGAAACACAGCGAGGGGACTCCAACCACAGTCTCCCTCGTTTCCACTAACTGGGCCACACACACCCCACTTGACTGGCATCGGTTGAGCCCCCTTTTGAAAAAGAAAAAGATGCTTTGCATGAAGCACTCTCAAAAATACGCGTGCCTTTCCCGTCCCCTGGCTGACCCAGGGGAAGAAAAGTCCTCTGAGAGCCATGACTTGTTCATCTTGGTTCTTTTAGAAACACAGCGAGGGGACTCCAACCACAGTCTCTCTCGTTGCCACTAATTGGGCCACACACACCCCACTTGACTGGCATCAATTGACCCAATTTTCAAGATGAAAAAGATGCTTTGCATGAAGCACTCTCAAAAATACGCGTGCCTTTCACCTCCCCTGGCTGACCCAGGGGAAGAAAAGTCCTCTGAGAGCCATGTCCACATTGTCAGTGGACAGACACGTGTGCTTATCTGCCAGCAGACCCCCAGCAGCACTGAAGACAGGTTCCGAGAGAACGCTGGCTGCAGGACACGAGAAGATCCCCAAGGCGTACGTGGCGAGCTCAGGCAATTTATCAAGATTGGAAGCCTAAAATGAGCAGGGCTTAAGTTGCACAATAATGGAATCGATGTTTCCTTGCATATACTCATATATCTGTGTGTCCTCCTCTTTTTCCTTGTCCAGCTGTTTTGTTTTCGCATGAGTATATGTCCTTGTCACTTTCCCATGTGTTTGAGTTGTTTGTCACCTTTTGGACACCTTTGAGGGTGTTTTCTAGGTGTTTTTATGTGTTTGTGATTGCCTGCCATTGTTTCCTATGCAGTTCGAGTTCGGTTCGTCGAACGTTCGACGAGCCGAACGCGAACGGGACCTCCGTTCGGCGAACCGACCTCGAGCCGAACCGGGACCGGTTCGCTCATCTCTAGCTAGAACCATTCTCGAACGTTTCTAGAACTATCGAGCTTTTGCAAAAAGCTCAAGTTCTAGTTCGATCTAGAACAGGCCCCAAAATCACTCGAGCCTAGAACTGGAGAACCTCGAACCGCGAACCGCGCTCAACTCTAGTCATTTCATTGTGTAAATATGTCTGGCAGACATACACTTCTACAGATATTATGTAACTTATGCCTGTTTGGTCCTGAGGAAGGGAGCAGAGTCTCCTGAAACGCGTAGACCTGTGCAAGAATAAAAAGTTTACATTAATCCAAGATTTCATCAGTGATCTTTGGCGCGGTTTACAAAGCCCCATTCTACAATTTCTCTCTCTTCTTTTTACAACAGTATGTACACATCTGGGAACTGAGGAGACCAATTGTTTTGAAATTGTTGCCCCATAGTTGTCTGATATATATAGAATTCTAGCTTCTGAGCAATCCTGGGTCCTCTTTGCTGGATTTTTCATTTCATAATGTGGCAAATATATTCTACTAGAAATAAGCCTAGTGCTATTGCATCGTGAGTGCGGTGGAATAGCGAGGTGCGGCTGATACTGTTCATGCGTGTGAAGAGCAGTGACATCTCCGCTACTTGCGCACGCGCAGTTTGTGCCTGGAAGCTGCGGTGACGTGTATGTTACTTGCACAGGTGCAGTTCGAACTGCGCCTACGCAACTGACAGTGCTGCGGTGCATGCTGGAATAGGGACACAGAAACTGGCGATTATGTATGTAGATTGGTGAAAGATCTGGACTGCAGGCGGACAGTTCATCAACCAAACTCTGCTTCTGTGAAGCTTTAGTGTTATGTTGGATGCAGTATGTGGTTTAGCATTTTTTACTGAGATATACAAGACCTTCCCTGAAATAGACATTGTGTGGATGGGAGGATATCTTCCTCTAAAAGCTCTACATAATGCTCAGCATTAATAGTGCTTTTCGAGATGTGTATCCTGCCTACACCGTAAGCACTAATACAACCCCATACTCTGAGATGCAGGCTTTTGAACCGTGCACTGATAGCAAGCTGGATGGTCCTTCTCCACTTGAGTCCACAGGACATGGTGTCAGTGGTTTCCATGAATAATTTCACATTTAGATTCATCTGACCAAAGAACACATTTCTATTTTGCCTCAGTCCATCTAAAATTAGCTTTGGCTCAGAGAAGATGGAAGTGTTTCTGGATTGTGTTGATATTTTGCTTCTCCTTTGCATGATAGAGCTTTAACCTGCATTTGTGGATTGCAAGGCAAACTGTGCTCACAGAAAATGTTTTCGAGAAGTATTCCACAGCCTATGTAATGGGTTGTATAACCTGTGGACCTGGGGATCATGAGCGTCTAAATATTGACTGTCGTCCTTGTCCCTTGTGCGCATGGATTCCTCCAGAATGTCTAAATTTTGATGATATTTTTTGTATTGTATATGGTATGATATTCAATGTCATTGCAATTATACATTGAGGAGCATTTTTCTGAAATTGTTCCACAATTTTGAGACACCATTGTTCACAGATTGATAAACCTCTCACCATCTTTGCTTCTGAAAGACTTTGCCTCTGTAACTTGCTTTTATACACTCTTTATACTGTAACACAGAGGATTTTACAAAGATCGCCGACTGTCAAGGCGGCATTGGGATCTGTTTAGACTACAGATTCTGACACTCTACCTGATAATTTCTCAGATGTCTGTGATCAGTGTATGCAGACTCAGGCGTCGACCAACAGAGTTTTAGTTCATAGGCAGACTAGTAAAAGTTAATCTCTGCTGGTCTGCCTGTTAGTCTCCTTTGTTCACATGTTATGGGAGAGCCAATCACATCTTATCCTCTCCTATATATGCTGGCTAGATCCTTCCTTCTATGCTAGCTATAGTTTATCTAAGATGGAATGGTGAGATGTTCTGATTCAGACTAACTGGTGGTTGTAGTATTTGTTGTTGTGTACAGTTGTGGTGTTAACCCTTTTTGTCATTTTGCTGCTACCGGCCTGCTCTTGCTTTTCTCCTGAGTCTCTCATTGTTTGTTCCTGTAAGTTTGCAGTGTGTCAGAGTCTTGGTTTTCCCCTTTTTGTCTTTATCTGTGTTTCCATCTCACTCCTGCCCCTTCCTTCCCTGGTAGGAGGGGGAAATCATATTAGTTTTGGTCAGGAGCATAGCCAGGCTTGAGACTCAGGCATCTCCACCATTAGGGGAAACTCTGAGGTTATGGATAGCCTAGGATCTCCTAGTGTGAGGGACAGCATATGAGCCCCTGTCCCTTGCTTTCCTGTAGTCACATCATGATGACATATACACAGTTAATTGACAATCCAGCTGTTTTTCATTAGTACCACGTACTTTTCCAACCATTTGTTAAACCTGTCTAATTTCTAAACGAGTTAATGTTTTCCAATGAAATAGAAAATGTCTAATATGCTATGTTCTGCTGTGAATAAAATATGGTTACAAGAGATTTCCAAATCATTGCATTCTTGTTTTTTTCACATTTTATAGTGTACAAATTTTATTGAAATTGAGGTGGAATACAAATCAACATAGAAGTTCTCGTTTTCAAAAAAGATCACTTTGTTGGTATTATTAGACATTGAGAATACGTCATATTTGCAAATGGTAATTTTCAAGTAATTTTTCTCTATACAATTTCAGATAACCTCAGGCGCTATTAAAACTAGACTAGAAGAAGCCGAAGCCACAGAACAAAAGATAAACACAGCTCGGGAGAAGTACAGGACAGTTGCCACCCAGGGATCCGTCATTTACTTTGTCATTGCAAGTCTCTCAGAAATAGATCCAATGTATCAATTCTCATTGAAGTACTTCAAACAAGTACGTTAAATATTCATTCCAGTTATCTGCATATAGCATTCTTCATTGAGCCAAGCTTTTATCAGTCACAGTATGAAACTATATTCCACACCTATCTGTTTTTACGTTAGCGATAGCAATGTCTGTGATAGATGAAATGTGGAAGACAGAGATTGATATAAAACTTATGTGTTGGTTTTCCAGACTCCTAGGTGAAAGGTTTCTTTGGGGTCATAGTAATACGTACAGTGCTTCATTATCAGTATGTTGTTTTACTTCTAGGACTGGAACGACAATTTCTATACTTGTGTTGATATTACACGTCTTGGTAGGATGCAGCTAATTGGCTTCATATTGCAATATCTAATCCCAAAATAATTATGGTATTGTAAAATAATCCTGTCTAAACTAATTCTATAATTATTGTGCTTTAAAGAAAGTGAATTCCAAAACTGTCAAATATTGGCTCGTACAATTGGCTTTCTTCCAGACTCAGTAACTAAGTGAAGTAATGATCTCCAGTGGAGTTAGCTTAATAAAATATATCTTTGGAATCTTTGTCACACTTTTTATTCTTAAAAAAAATAATTCCCATTAAAATGTCGAAGTTGTCTATTTAGGCTTCATTTGGATGACCATGAATTTTTACGAATGTAAAAACATGAACTGTTGTTCATCAGTGTTTCGCTTTTTGCCATCAGCGTTTCATCATTGATTGTTCACTGACAGAAAAAAATAAATTATTCTAAAAAATTCTCCACTTACAGTTAGAGATGAGTGGACCCGTTGAAGTTTGGGTTCGATGGGTTCAGCTGGACTTCAGATATAATTCTGTTCTGGACTTGAACTTGACCTGAACCTCATTGGAAATAACTGATTGGACAGTTCGACTCTCTGCCCACATGCAGCCAACAATAAACAATCCCAGGGGAGGGTCTTTTTTTGTTATTTGTTCTTTTTTTGTACACACTGCATCCGATAGCGCTGATTTTACCCCCTTTGGGAGCCATTCAGAGACGGCAAGCAGCTGGCATTGGACTGAGTACCGAGCGAACTCAAGCACAGCTATGCTCGATCGAGTGGTTAGCATACAAAAAGTACCTGAACTCTGAACTGAAACACTGTTTTTTTGTAAAGTCGGGGATTGGTACGAATACCAAACTTTACTGTTCGGGTTCGCTTATCTCTAATTACAATGTTAATCATGAACAGCACATAGATTGTACACTGATGTCATCTAGTGCTGTTTATGTTTTTTACGGACCCATAGACTTGTATTGGCAATTCTGATCTGCGACTCAAATCAATAATGGACATGTCCCCATAATCTATTGTAAACCACTCTGTCCACACAAAAAAATGGAGGTGAGTTTTTATTTCCCTACTGCCACTGAGAGACAGAGGTCCAGTGCTGGCAATGCTATGGCGATCCTGTGGTAGCCCATTTAAAGATGTGATGCACCCACAGGGTCCTTGGGGTGACTCATCTCCAGTGTAGGAGAGGGGTTTGGGATGTCACAGTGGCCTGGCCCGGTTCCATGACCCAGGCGGTGTCAATAAAGATGAGGGGCTTGGGGATGTTGAGTATGTCTTCATGACGCCACCTGTGGTGTGCGGCTATGATGGGAGCCGCCACTGCGTGAGATATCTTCTCTCTGGGGTGGATGATAACGAAGCTCAGATGGTACAGCTCTATACAGGCAGAGCTCAGGCCCCAGGGAGGATGTTGGGAGTAGTAATCCACTCTAATAAGGGGGCGTGAGAAGGATGAGACAACACAGCAGTTGCATTTTAAGTTCTTTACTCACTGAGTTGCTCCTGCCTTTTGACTGCCAGACTAGGCTGTGATGGGCTCCAGCCGATCACGGATAGTTCGGAGGTCAGAACCGGTATTTCCTTCAGTGAGTCCTTCCTCCTTACGCTCTGTTGTGTGAATCCCTGCAGCTTTAAGCTACGCGGGGACCCGAATCCTGTGAATGGTTCTTTTCCCGTCCCGTATAGCAGGCTGCGCGATTCCGTTGCTGGTGCCACCCGTTGGTTACAACTCCTGGCTCTATATGCTGCTTTGCCCCAGGATCTGTGTGTGGGCCAGAAGACTTGAAATCCCCTGCCCGGCGGATTCTGCTGGCGGGACTTGAAGTGCCCACCAGCCTAGGGCTCCGCATCCTGTTCTGTGTGCGCTCGGTCCCGAGGGAGTTATGGTGCAGCTCTCCCCTCAGTGACCCTGTACTCCTGTGTCTCACTTTTTTCCCGGTGGTTTCTGTTCTGTCTGAGTCAGTGAGTCAGTGTCTTGCTTTCCCCCTCTTCTGGTCCTGGGACTAATTCCTCCAGCTGCCCGTCCCCAGGACCTCTATCCTGAAGCTCTGCTTCTTCCTTCTTTCCCCTCAGACTGTGTTTCCTCCTGTCTCCTTTGAGAAACTGGCTGACTGGCTGTGTGTGTGTGGGTGTGTGTCGCCTTAGTCCCCAAGTGTCGCTCCTCCCCCCCAAGGGTTGCTGAACTAGTGGGTGGGAGGCCCTATACATTGTGGTGATCATCCTAAATGACCCTACCCTAACCCAGTCTGGTGAGAGGGCAACTAACTTATGTGTGTTGGTGGATTGTGGTGGTTTACCGGCAATGACCTCCTCCTTACCCGAGATGAATACTGCACCTCTGGTGAGGTGCAGTACCCTGTGGCGACTAAACCTTCAGGGGCGCCACAGATGCAATCTACATAAAATGTTGAGCACATTTGTAAATAGGTTTTGTTTACTTGTACCAACTTTGAGTCTTCATTCTTCTCTATTCATGGGTAAAAGTTATTTCAGGATATTGCCAATCTTTTGTAACACATGAGGAAAGCAATATAAAGTATATATACAGTGTAAGAACAATTAGTAAAAAAAAATAGTACAGAAATAGTTAAGCTAAATATTTGCAAAACTATTCAACTTTTTTGCAGTTTTAAACTGTGAACAAAGAATTTGTCGATTTTTTTCTTAAACCACCATAACATTGATATGCTCAGAATTTGAAAATATTGGTAAATATATTATCACAAACTGTGTGCCAGCCTATTTTTTCAGTTTTAATTATATTATATGCAGACAAAGTGAATATAAATCTGTTTTGCCATTTTTTTTGGGACTGCTATCTGAAAGAATTGAAGCTTTTAGTATGAGACACATTGGAAGCTTCCAACTAAGCCAAATATTCTCGACTTTACTTTCTTAGGATGAGAAAAATTCCCAATAAATGAGCCATAAGGGTGGACACGGTATCAGTATAGATTCAACTGAATCCGTGTCTGCACTACTCAAGGATAAACATAAAATGAGGAGGAAAAAGAGAAATTTGTTTAAAATACAATAACTTTTTATTAATGAAGATCACACACAACATGACACAATATCACGGAATAAAATCTACCAATAGATAAAGGGAGAGTACACAATGTATGGTGGGCAGATAAATAAAAGCTGGTGTCAAGTTGCCATTCACCTCTTAATCAATCCAAAAACACTAATAAGTAGAACATGGAGGTCCTTGAAGGTCTTCCTCCTTGAGAAAGCAACAGTACCTCCACGAAACGCTCGTTGGTGGTGATCCTGCACCTTTTTATGGGTATTTTGTACTGATGTTGTGACTGAGCCTGGGTTCTCCTGCGACTGCACCTGCACTTTAGGTAATTCTCCTGACCTTTTTCGTCCAAGTATGGCTATACTGGGGACCCTGTCCAGCCATGTGCACATGCACTTTATTAGACACCTTGGTAGACTTTTATAATCATTGTCTGTTTCCCTCTTCCCTCTATACCCTTTTTTTCAATCCTCAACTTTGAGATTCACTCTATGTTCTACTTATTAGTGTTTTTGGATTGATTAAGAGGTAAATGGGAACTTGACACCAGCTTTTATTTATCTACCCACCATACATACTGTTCTCCCCCTTTATCTATTGGTAGATGTATTCCGTGATATTGTGTCATGTTGTGTGTGATCTTCAGTAATAAAAAGTTATTGTATTTTGCACAAATTACTCGTTTTCCTCCTCATTTTATATTTTTTAGAATGAGTTTGGGTTTGGGGGACCAGCTCTGGAAAAGGGCAGTTTTGTTGTATAATGAGATCAGTTTTATGTAGAGAACATAACATTTCAAACAATAGATCGGATTCTTTCAATTACCAGAGGTAAACTTTAACTTGCTTTTGATCAATTGCTTTTAATCACTATGGAGCTGTCTGATGTCAATAGAGATTTGATTTTTTTTTATTGTTCTCTAGTGTATTTCATTTTATACTTTCTTTGCAGCTGTTTAACACAACAATTGAGACTGCTGAGAAGAGTAACAATCTCGACATTCGTCTGGCAACCTTGCTCACCCAAACTCTTTTCTCATCTTACACCAATGTTTCGCGAGGTCTCTTTGAACAGCACAAGCTTATCTACAGTTTTATGCTCTGTATAGAAATCATGCGACAAAAAGAAGAAATCACTGACTCAGAATGGAATTTCTTCCTCCGGGGGGCTGCAAGCTTAGATAAGGTGGGATCTCAATGTTTTTAGTGCAGATAAATCTGGATGTAATTTCATCTTAATAGCTAGAATGAAAAACTATAGCCTAAAGACAGAAAGGTTCATGTAAATACCGCAATAGGCTTAATCTTGCACATCAACCCATTAATCCATAATGATACCATTTTACAATTTGCTCTTGAATATCGTGACTGTGTATCACCACAACAAATATAAAGTATATTTTTAAGCATATATACAGTATATATTTTTTAATTTAACTTTATGTTAAACCATAAGAGTTTGTAACATATTGTTTTTTTTAGAATATTTGGATTGATATTCGGACATCGGAAGCTTTTATCTGTTCGTAGTTTATTAATCCTTTTTGTAAAAATATTTGACACAGTATAATCAGATGGCCAGATACCATAGATTAATGTTGGTCAAACCAGACAATTTTGGTAAGACCAGATGACTTTTAAGTGTGTATTTGGGGGTCCTGACTTTTCTCGAACAGCAGACATTTAGAGATGGAAGAATCAGGCATGATAAGAAGCTCTCCCATGAAGATTTCTTTAAAAATATTTCTGTGTATTTGTGTATGTAGTGTAGTGTGAGTGTATTAAGATGTTCTCTTATCACTGCCTTCTCCGGGATCCAGCGCCATTCTACTCCTCTTCTCAGTGACATTACCAAGGTGATGAGTGAGCAGTACCATGCTCAGTTGCTTGGTACTCGTAACAAGCAGTTGGAAGGCTGGATGGGCTTAACTTATGTACAGAGTAAAATGAAAGTCAATGGGAAACTCAATCATTTTTCCAGGAAAGATCTACCAGCAAAAATGCTTGAGTTTCCCATTAACTTCCATTATACTATGTTCACGTGGCGTGCCTGTCTGAGCATCCGACTACTTGTTACGAGTACCAAGCAACTGAGCATGGTAGTGCTCTCTCATCACTAGTCACCACACTTCAGACTATCTGGAACACTATATGCTCTATGCATGAGCCGGAAGTCTCTTTTTACCGTATAAGCCTATGGAGCCTCGCTCTGATGCTTTATAGACTCACAATGTAAAATCCACTTCCAGGTCACGCAGTGTGACCTTGAGAGTCTTAAGAGGGATGGCATCACGGAGAAGAGGAGAAGAATAGCGCTAGACCCGGAGAAGGTGGTGGTAGGTGAGTATATTAATACACTCACACTACATGTACATATACACAGACTTATAAAAAAAAATCTTCAAGGGAGGACTTCTTTAAGATTATTTATGCCTATGGGAGATAAGTCCCTAACAGAGGTGACAGTCATTGATGTATTCCAACTTTTTTCCATTTAATATACATGTATGTTTGGACAAGCTGAGTGTGCATGTACTCAATGGGTTAGGAGTTTGGCTGATGGCCAAATATACGGTCTTGCGTTTGGCTGTTGGCCAAATGTACAGTCATCTAACACTTATCTAAGGTGTATAGCCATCTTTACCTTATTTATAGTGTCACTAAAACCATTTGCATAAAAAGAAAATCTCCATAAAGAGACTTGTAAGAATCTACCAGTGAATTGGACTCTTCATCACTTGGTCTTTCCAATAGTAGTCTGGAATGCCAAAATAGGTGTCTCAAATTGAAGAGTTGACAGGATTAAAATCCAGCTTCACGGTGTGTAGATAAAATAGAAATGTATTGAAAGTCCATCCAAAGGTAAAATACAGAGATCACTGTCAATAGAAAAATTAAAAAAGAGCTACGCGTTTCGAATGATAAACATTCTTAATTATCCGGAGTGCTGGTTTGATGGTGAGCTGGACTTTTCTTTTTTCTTTATTTCAAATTGGAGATGACTTGGTTGTCCCTGATCTCCATTGCAGACAGGTGGGGGTAGATTTTAGCTGAAGCAAAGCTGCCTCTTAGGCCTCCTTCACACGTCAGTGATTCCAGTACGTATGACATCCGTTTTCATACATACCGGAGACATGGACATACGCAGACCCATTAAAATCAGTGTTTTCACAAGGACCATATGTCTGATTGGAGAAAACACGTGTCCTTGTGTTCCACACGGAGAGAAGTCCATTTTTCTCCGGCAGCACTGATGTCACATGGACTGCACACTGATCTGATCTGTGTGACATCAGTTTAACACGTACCAGAGAAAACACGTGTCTTTGAAATAAAATGATTTTCTATACTCACCTGTCTCCAGTGTTACTGTCACTTGCTTCTGGGCCCTCTCATTATGCTCATGAATATTTACTGCTCCGCGGACCGGGAACTAACATAAGCGTCGGAGACAGCAGCGCTGGATACAGCAGCGCCAGGAAACAGCAGCGCCGGGGACAGATAAGTATAGAAGTTCATGCTGTCTGTGTTCTATCTGGCTGTCACACGGATAACACAGGGACAGCATACGTGTGCCAAAAGCACAGCACACTGATGGGCCATACGCACTTTCAACACGATGGTGGAAAACAAGAACATTTTTTACAGACTTGTGAAGGGGGCCTTAGGGGTACTTTACACGCTGCAATATCGTTACCGATATCGCTAGCGAGCATACCCGCCCCCATCGTTTGTGCGCCATGGGCAAATCACTGCCCGTGGCGCATAACATCACTAAAAACAGTCACACTACTTACCTGCCTAGCGATGTCGCTGTGACCGGCGAACCGCCTCCTTTCTAAGGGGGCGGTTTGTTCGGCGTCACAGCGATGTCACTAAGCGGGCGCCCAATCAAAGCGGAGGGGCGGAGATGAGCGACCGGAACATCCCGCCCACCTCCTTCATTCCTCATTGCTGGTGGGACACAGGTAAGGAGAAGTTCCTCGTTTCTGCGGTGTCACACATAGCGATGTGTGCTGCCACAGGAACGACGAACAACATCGTTACTGCAGCAGCAACGATAATTAAGATTAGGGGGGATGTCACCGATTAGCGATTTTGAACGTTTTTTCAACTATTCAAAATCACTAATAGGTGTCACACGCAACGACATCGCTAACGCGGCTAGATGTGCGTCACAAAATCCGTGACCCCAACGACATCGCTTTAGCGATGTCGTAGCGTGTAAAGCCACCTTTAGCCAGAGACAAAATTGTGTAAATCCTTAATTTAGAAAACAATTGAGTTAGAAACAAAATAAATGTCACCATAAAAGATTCCTTTACTGATACTTTTATTTTTATATGCATTAATTTTTTACCATTTTAAAAGGTAATATTTTTCTACTTGTCTAAAATTGAACTAAGAGAAAGAAACAATTTTATTAATCAAGTTAAAATCAATATTACCAGATTTGACTTTTTGATTAGAAGCATATTCTTTCTAGTATATTGAAAATAAAAATGAGTAGTTGGAGAAATAATCTTTAAAGTAATGACATTATTATGTATGTGTCTTAAAATGTGCACTGCCTACCAATAGTTTTCAGCTTTTTATGGTTAATAAATTCATGTTCTTGCAAGTATAGCAATAAATGATGATTATGATGCCCTTATTCTTTTTTTTTTTTTTTTTAGGAGCGTCCAACTAAACCAGATGTTCCCTGGCTCTATGATGCGCTTTGGAATAGTTCTTGTGATCTAGAAGACATACTTCCATGTTTCAAAGGATTAAAAATTGATATATTATCATCTCCTATTCTTATCCATTTAGGTTAGTGTAAATATATTGATATTATTATGACTTTATATAATTTACTAAAATGTGTAAATTCTACTGCTGAACACTGAAAGGGAACCTGTCAGCAGGTTTTTGCTGCATGATTTTGGGTACAGAGAACTTGATTCCACCAATGTGTCACTTACATGGCTGCTGTGACGCCTGCCTGAAACCACAGTCCAATCTGCAAGGAGAAAATACTCAACATGTCCACTGCACTTCAAGGTTCTTATTGACGTTTCTGGCATAAGGGTTTGCTTGCAGTTTTGTGACAAATCTGCACTCAAAAAAGTATAAACCCCACCCCCGATAAAAACGCAACGTGTGCACATAGCCTTAAGGGTGCTTTACACGCTGCGACATCGCTAGGGATCTCGTTGATGTGACACGCCAGATCGCAGATATCATTTGCCGAGATCGCACATAGGTCATTTTTTGTAGCGCCGGTCACATGTGTGATCTCGGCAAATCGTATGTGCGATCTGGCGTGTTGTAATGAGATCGCTAGCGATGTCATAGCGTGTAAAGCACCCTTTAGGGTAAACACTCCAGTTCGTTTGCATGTTCAACTAGGTGTTATAGTTTCTATAAATCTAATTCTGTATTATTTAGTTATTCATGCTATAATTAAAAGTTAAACTCCATTTCACTGTGCTGTTTGCATTTATAAAAACAGGTTTTCAGTGTATTTGCTTGTTGTCATTTATGAGGAACTTCATGATTCCTATAAATGATCTAGTGGATCAGTCCAGTGAATTAAAACCCCTCCTGATCGCACGATGTTCACACAGATGCAAAGATTCAGCTGTGATTATCTTATTATAATGAGCCAAGCTCTTGTGGGATCCTTTCAGGAACAGCAACAATTTTAACCACTGGAATTAAGCCGTTGAGAGATGGATATACAGTGGACCTCGGTTTACGAGTAACTTGGTGTGCGAGTATTTTGCTATACGAGCAAAGATTGCTGTAAATTTGTAACTCAGTTTACGAGCAAGCTTTGCTGTACGAGCAAATACTCACCGCACACACTTCCGGTTCCGTACTTTCACCGCGCTCTGACCCGCTCTTGCAATCTGCGCATGTATCGTCCCCCTGCCAGCAGCCGAGCCGCTCTGATCCGGAGCCACGGTGGCTCGAGGGGTCTCCGGATCCGGGGGGGCCGCGCGGACACTCAAATTAAGAAGAAGAGTGGGTGAAAGTATATACAGGGGGTTTAGAAAGTTCGTGACGTCATCCACGGTGCGTGGTAATGTAGGAAACCACCGCTGCTGTTAGGGGAGCCCGGTGGCGATGGTGTGGCAGCAGGATGTTTAACCCCTCAGTGGGTAGGGGGTTTGTGCCCCGGGGCCTGTTTAAGATGCATCTTGAAGTCTTCACCCCCGTCGGGTAAATTACCAGGACACGTGAAGCTACTTCCCGGCCTAGGGTCCACGTACCCCATCGTGCCCTGACCCCTGCCCGGTGATGGCTCAAGGCCGCCGGCTGCCCTCCTCAGCAGACCGTGCCCCTTGACGCGATCCCCTATGACTGAAGTTCCAGCTTCTACCAGGCCCAGACCAACGTCTGCCACCTAGTAGACTCCAGGAGTCCAGCTCCTAACCTGTGACCTCTCCTCTTGAGAGTCACCACACAACTCCCTTCAATTTTTCACTTTTCCCTACAAACCCCCATATGGGCGGCCCTATTCCCTTCAGGCCCCCCAATGGTATGTCTGGTGGGTTCAGTGTCAAGTGTTTCTAGGATTTTTACTGGCTAAGCTGTTAGCAACGCCAAAGGACCAGGATTCGTAACCAAGGAGGAGTGGATACTGTGCAGAAGGGCAGGTTGCACAATACCCTGTGACGACCTGATAGGCCAGGGCGTCACGTTTCCCCTTGGTTAAACGTAGCTCGTCCCCGAGCTACAGGACACCAGAGGTTTATTTTTGTTTTTTAAACTGTGGAAAAGAAAAGGAACATTTTAACATTATGCATTTTTATTAACGGGTTCCATCCCACACAGGGGAGGCTCTTTACTTAAACGTTAATAACATTATTAAGAGTTCGTCGCCCAACGGTGGGACGCTACCGGTTTTTATGGTAGCGGAGGCTCAACCTACTCCATTGCAGCCCCTTCCTGCGACAGTCCAGTCCCAACGTCCCGGATCCCAACAACCTGTTACCCCTGGAAACCTATGGTGAGTCCGTGATCGGGTTAAGGTCCCGGGTGTTGTATTCAGACGACTCTGGTTGGCACAGGAGGTGCAACTATTATACAAAGCACAAATCTGTTTTGGTCACGCCAGTCCTGTGACTGTAGTCCATTATTTTTTTTACTTATATATAAAACTTAAACGAAGTCCATGTACCGGTTGTACACATTTTGACAATTTACTTGCAAATCTGGTAGTTTTCACTCTTTTCATTAAAACTGGTTGACTAGGCACTTATTTACAAGCATTTTCTAGATGGAAAATAACAAACTATGAAAAATAACAAACAAAAGCACCGATACCTAACAATTCTATGGCATCGCAACTACTGATACTGTAACATTTTTCAACATTCATCTCTGTACCGCTCACTGGGAGACAGGTAATCAACGGCGGCGGCTGGTACTACTCGCTCATCAACTATGGCGAGCCGCTTCACATCTAGGGCGTACCAGCCCCGTTCACCCCAAAGCCGAGTGTAGCTGACCACTTCCCCAGCCTCCAGGTTACGACCTGCGTGGCCACTGGGGAGATGTTGCTCAACATCTCGGCGCATGACAAACACTTCTTTGGAGAGATCCGCTTCCCATAGAAAACCCCATCCCTTCTCGGGGTTGAACCGCCTGTAGTACCCTCTGCGCTGCGGCCCACGGACACGGAAGGGGGCCTCCCTCAGGTACTCTTTTTCCTTCCAGGTTCGGGCAAGCTTCTCCTGTTGTCGCTCTTGCGTGGTCATTGCTGACGTCATCTGTTGTTGGTGTGGTTGTCGTTCCCAGTAGGGGGCATCAGCGTCCGGCTTCAGCTCCCTATCTGGCTCTGGCTTTACTTGAACTCTGACGGCCCCAACAGCCGTCGGGATGCTGCGCGGTAACGGAACGGGTGAACATCTTGGCTCCGCTCCCACAGGTGTGAACTGATGAACCGACTGCTCCGCAGCCGGGGTTGCAGGGTCTGGGTGCTCCGCCTCTGAGGACGGGCCCGGTGATGCGGCCGGGTCTGGTCTGGCCAGTGTCTGGATGACCGCTGCCGTGACTGGGATGAGGGTTGTGGTCTGGACCACTGCAGCTGGAGCTTCTGATAGATGCATTAAAGGTTCCGCTGCCGGGGTTGATGTGGACAGCTCGGCATCTGCCAAGGACAGGGTAGTTGATAGTGGAGTGCTCACCGGGACGGTCCGGATCTCTCAGGCGCTGTGGCCGGATTTGGGCAATCAATAGGCACTGGGTAACCGCTTACTCTCTCTTCACGTGGGATTTCAATCTCACGGGCTCGCACCGTCACCGCCAGGCTCCTCATCTCTTCCCTCCAATGTTTCAGAATGAACAGGAACTGCGTCTGCATTCTCCTGCATAGCTGCTCTGTTTTCTCCTCTATCCATGTCGTGGTCCCAGGGACAGCACGTTTTGGGGACCAGTCTCGCTCCGCCATCTTGCCACTGCGTCTTCCAGGAATGTTGTCACAGAGTCCTTGCATCCCTGCTCCACTTCCGCTAGTAACACATTCTGGCCCGCCCCCTCAGTCTTTTCGCAGCACTCTCTTGCTGCCCGTGGCCCTCTGGGAACTTCCGGTTCTTCCGGTTCCAGCCTCACAAGGAAGACAAAGGGCGGGGCTTAGGCTTTGCGCGATTTTCCGATTAAAGAAGGTTTTTGGCGCGAAAAGTTGGCGGACAATGGCGGAATTGGCGGGAAAAGGACTCTTGACTCGCGGTTTTCAATTTTCAAGGAGGACGTCACCCAGGTAAGTAGGTCCTGCTCGTATCCTGCTCGTGACGCCAAGTTTTTTGAGGTGTATAGCCCCCATGCCAACGGCCGAGCCGCTTGGATCCGGAGCCGCGGTGGCTCAAGGGGTCTCCGGATCCAGAGGGTCAGCACGGACACTCGAATTAAGAAGAAGAGTGGGGAAAGTATATACAGGGGAGTTTAGAAAGTTTGTGACACCACCCACGGTGCGTGGTAATGTAGGAAACCATCGCTGCTGTTGGGGGAGCCCTGTGGCGATGGTGTGACATCAGGATGTTTAACTCCTCCGTGGGTAGGGGGTTTGTGCCCCAGGGTCCGTTGGGGATGAATCTTGAAGTCTTCACCCCAGTCGGGTAAATTACCAGGACACGTGAAGCTACGTCCCGGCCTAGGGTCCACGTACCCTGTTGTGCCCTGGCCCCTGCCCGGTGATGGCTCAAGGCCGCTCGCTGCCTTTCTCGGCAGACCGTGCCCCTTGACGCGATCCCCGGGGTTCCAGCTCCTACTATGGCCAGACCAACGTCTGCCACCTAGTAGACTCCAGGAGCCCAGCTCCTAACCTGTGACCTCTCCTCTTGAGAGTCACCACACAACTCCCTTCACTTTTTCACTTTTCCCTACCAACCCCCATATGGGCGGCACTATTCCCTTCAGGCCCCCCAATGGTATGTCTGGTGGGTTCAGTGTCAAGTGTTTCTAGGATTTTTACTGGCTAAGCTGTTATTAACACCAAAGGACTAGGATCCGTAACCAAGGAGGAGTGGATACTGTGCAGAAGGGCAGGTTGCACAATACCCTGTGACGACCTGATAGGCCAGGGCGTCATACGCAAACACACAAAAACACGCACAAACACACACACACATATTATGCTCACCTTCCGTTCCATCGCCGGCCTCATGGTTCTTGTAGTTTGCCGGTATAGGATGTGTATCGGGTAACCATCACGACAATGGAGGAACTTCCGCTGTCAGCTGCTTCTCAAAGGCAGCGCGCTGGCCAATCAGAGGCAAGCGTCTCCTGCCTTTGACGTCAGCGCTCTGGCAGCGGAAGCTTCAGCATCGGTCGCGATGGTTACTTGATACACATCCTGTACCGGCGAACTACAAAAACCAGGAGTCCGGCGATGGAACGGAAGATAAGGTGAGCATAATATGTGTGTGTGTGTTTGTGTGTGTTTGGGCATGTGTGGAATGGCACAATAAGGAACCAGGATGGGAGATTGAACAAGTTGTGGAACGAATTGTCAGAGCTTGCATTATTTCGTATGGGAAATTTTGCTTTGCTAGACGAGTAACTTGGTTTAAAAGCACACTCCCAGAACGGATTGTTCTCATAAACCAAGGTTCCACTGTATAATCTATATTATTATATTGGATAACTTATTGTTACACACTGATTTAAAAAAATAATAAATAAATAAAAAAAAAGGTCTAAAGCCATGATCTCAGCAATCCTGAGATCATGGCTTTAGAACCCTGGGCCAATAAATGGAGAGGAGGGCTCAAATGATCTCTTCTACTCCAACCAGAACAGGGCTGAAAATCCCCGTTCTTGGGGTTCTACAGCCCAATCTCAGGAACACTGGGGTTCCAGATGTCAGACCCTTAAGGGCGCTTTACACGCTACGATATCGTTAATGTTTGGTCGCCGGGGTCAAGTTGTTAGTGACGCACATCTGGCGTCATTAACGATATCGCAGCGTGTAATACTTACCAGCGACCTTAGGCGACCTCAAAAATGGTGAAAATCGTTCACCATGGAGAGGTCGTCCCAAAGTCAAAAATCGGTAAGGGTTGTTTAGCGTTGTGGTTCATCGCTCATGCGGCAGCACACATCGCTATGTGTGACACCGCATGAGCGAGGAACGTCTCCTTACCTGCCGCCGGCCGCAATGAGGAAGGAAGGAGGTGGGCGGGATGTTACGTCCTGCTCATCTCCGCCCCTCTGCTTTGATTGGCCGGCCGCTTAGTGACGTTGCGGTGACGTCGCTGTGATGCCGAACGTCCCTCCCCCTTGAAGGAGGGATTGTTCGGCAGTCACAGCGCTGCCGCCGACCAGGTAAGTATGTGTGACGCTGCGTAGCGATAATGTTCGCTACAGCAGCGATCACAAACAATCGCATGCGCGACGGGGGCGGGTACTTACACGGTCGCTATCGCTAGCAATTGCTAGCGACATCGCTACCGTGTAAAGCCCCCTTTAGCATCAGCATTGATGATTTTTGGGAATAAGCCTTTAAATATGATTTTCTTAAACCATTTTTATCCACTGTAGGTAAACAGTTCATTGTATAATGAAAAGTTGTACGCTATTTCAATATAATTTTTACATATGGGAGCCAGTTTTTCAATAGATGAAGTGAAGGAGGCACATGCACTCCTCTTTCAAGGCAGAGCTGAAAATCCCCATTCTCGTATTCTACAGCCCCTATCTCAGGAATACTGGGGTCCCTGAGATCAGACTCTCAGCAATCAGCAATTTAACGCTTGTCCCATGGATAGGGCATAGCCTGATATTTTGGGGAATCATTTTTTAAATAAGATTTGCTTAAATAATTTTTAGCCACTGGAGGTAAAAACTAGAGATGAGCAATATTCGATTCGAACCGTTCGCCAATTTCAAATTCGAGTGATTTTGGGCGGTGTTCGAGTCGTTCGACGAACTCGAACGATTTGCTTCAAGTTCGGCCATTCGAGTTACCGTTCGATAATGGTTCGATCACCAAAATCGTGGCTTTTCACAGTAAGGCTATGTGCGCATGTTGCGTATCTGCATGTGTCCTGCATCCCCAGCACAATCCCTCTCTCTTTCTTACTCACCGATCATGGGCGCGGCGCTACTCGGCTGTCACAAAGCTCCAGCGGCTTTTCCTCTTTTGAAAATGGCTGCCGCTCATTATTCAATCTGGTATTCCCTGCTTTCCCCGCCCACCGGCACCCATTATTGGTTGCAGTCAGACACGCCCCCACGATGAGTGACAGCTGTCTCACTGCCACCAATCACAGCCGCCGGCGGGCGGGTCTATATCGTGCACTAAAATAAATAAATAATAAAAAAAACAAAAAACTGCGGTTCCCCCCAATTTTGATACCAGCCAGGATAAAGCCACATGGCTGGAGGCTGGTATTGTCAGGATGGTGAGCGCAACGTTATGGGAAGACCACTACCATAACAATATCACCCAGCAGCCGCCCGGAATTGATGCATCTATTAGATGCGACAGTCCCGGGACTCTACCCGACTCATCCCGAATTGCCCTGGTGCGGTGGCAATCGGGGTAATAAGGGGTTAATCATGGCAGGCATCTCCCCGAGATACCTTCCATGATTAACCTGTAAGTGAAAGTAAATAAACACACACAACGAAAAATCCTTTATTTGGAATAAAAGACAAAAAAGCACCCTCTTTCACTATTTTATTAAAAGCCCCAAATACCCCTCCAGGTCTGACGTAATCAGCTCTGCTACATGAAGCTGACAGGAGCGGCAGTAGAACACAGGCGCTCTGTGTCAGATCCACGCAGCAACTAAGCCGCGCTGTCAGCGGGGACGTCACTGAGGTAATGCCTGCATGTGCGGTGATGATTGGGGCGATAGTGCCGGTGTTTGTACGGTGATGATGCGTGCGGTAGTGCCTGTGTGTGTGCCGTGATGAGTGCGGTAGTGCCGATGTTTGCCCTCCCATCCATCCATCCCTCCATCCATTCATCCCTCCCTCCATCCCTCCCTCCATCTCTCCATCCATTTATCCCTCCCTTCATCCCTCCCTCCATCCATCCATCCCTTCATCCATCCTTTCATCCATCCCTCCATCCATCCCTCCATCCATCCCTCCATCCCTCCATCCATTCATACCTCCCTCCATCCCTCCCTCCATCCATTCATCCCTCCTTTCATCCCTCCCTCCATCCCTCCCTCTATCCCTCTATCTATCCATCCATCCATGCCTCCATCCATCCATCCATCCATCCATCCCTCCATCCATTCATCCATCCCTCCATCCATCCCTCCATCCTTCCATCCATCCCTCCCTCCCAAAACTCCATCCATTCATCCCTCCCTCCATCCCTCCCTCCATTACTCCCTCCATCTCTCCATCCATTCATCCATCCCTCCATCCCTCCATCCATCCCTCTATCCCTCCATCCACCCCTCTATCCATCCATCCATCCATCCCTCCATCCATCCCTCTATCCCACGATCCCTCCCTCCATCCCTCCATCCATCCATCCATGCCTCCATCCCGCCCTCCATCCATTCATCCCTCCCTCCATCTCTCCATCCATTCATCCCTCCCTCCATCCCACCCTCCATCTCTCCATCCATTCATCCCTCTCTTCATCCCTCCCTCCATCCATTCCTCTATCCCTCCATTCATCCCTCTATCCATCCATCCCTCCATCCATCCATCCATCCATCCCACCATCCCTCCATCCATCCCTCTATCCCTCCATCCATCCCTCCATCCATCTCTCCAGCCATCCCTCCATCCATCCATCCCTCCATCCATTCATCCATCCCTCCATCCATCCCTCCATCCATCCATCCCTCCATCCCTCCCTCCATCCATTAATTCCTCCCTCCATCCATTCATCCCTCCCTCCATCCCTCCCTCCATCTCTCCATCCATTCATCCCTCCCTTCATCCCTCCCTCCATCCATCCCTCTATCCCTCCAACCATCCATCCCTCCATCCATCCCTGCATCCATCCCTCCATCCCTCCATCCCTCTATCCCTCCCTCCCTCCATCCATCCATCCATCCATCCCTCCATCCATTCATCCCTCCCTCCATCCCTCCCTCCATTACTCCCTCCATCTTTCCATCTATTCATCCCTCCCTCCATCCCTCCATCCATCCCTCTATCGCTCCATCCATCCCTTCATCCATCCATCCCTCCATCCATTCCTCCCTCCATCCCTCCCTCCATCCATTCATCCCTCCCTCCATCCCTCCCTCCATCTCTCCATCCATTTATCCCTCCCTCCATCCCTCCATCCATTCATCCCTCCCTTCATCCCTCCCTCCATCCATCCCTCTATCCCTCCATCCTTCCCTCTATCCATCTATCCCTCCATCCATTCCACCATCCCTCCATCCATCCCTCTATCCCTCCATCCATCCCTCCAACCCTCCACCTATCCATCCATCCATCCCTCCAACCCTCCACCTATCCATCCATCCATCCCTCCATCCCTCCATCCATCCCTCCATCCATTCATCCATCCCTCCATCCATTCATCCCTCCCTCCATCCCTCCCTCCATCTCTCCATCCATTGATCTCTTCCTTCATCCCTCCCTCCCTCCATCCATCCCTCTATCCCTCCATCCATCCCTCTATCCATCCATCCCTCCAGCCATCCATCCCTCCATCCATTCATCCATCCCTCTATCCCTCCCTCCATCCATCCCTCCCTCCCTCCCTCCCTCCCTCCATTCATCTTTCCCTCCATCCCTCCCTCCATCTCTCCATCTATTCATCCCTCCCTTCATCCCTCCCTCCATCCATCCCTCTATCCCTCCATCCATCCCTCCATCCATCCATCCCTCCATCCATTCATCCATCCCTCCATCCATCCCTCTCTCCATCCATCCATCCATCCATCCATCCATCCTTGTAGCTGAATAATCTACTTCTGAATTCTCTACTGCAATACAGAGGTCAAGATTACCAAATCTTCCTATGCAGACAGTGGCTCAATGGATAGAGCTACTGCCTAAGGAGAATTAGTTCACGAGTTCGAGTCCCGGCCGTCCCGGGAAAGAATTTAATCTATTTATAATTTTAAATTATAATTATTATTTATTTATAATTATAATTTAATTTAATTATGCACTGAGGGGAGGAGCCAGACATCAGCTGTGAGCCGCGGGACTAAAATCGGAGCAGTTCACGGAATGAGGCTGCATTACTCTCTCCTCTCTCTCCTCTCTCTCTTCTCTCTCTCTCTCCTCTCCTCTCTCTCTTCCCTCTCTCTCCTCTCTCTCCTCTCTCTTCTCTCTCTCTCCTCTCTCTTCTCTCCTCTCTCTCTCTTCTCTCTCTTCTCTCTCTTCTCTCTCTCTTCCTTCTTTCTCTCTTTTCTCTCTCTCCTCTCTCTCCTCTCTCTCCTCTCTCTCTCCTCTCTTTTCTCTCTCTCCTCTCTCTCTCATCTCTCTCTCATCTCTCTCTCTTCTCTCTCTCTTCTCTCTCTCTTCCCTCTCCCCTCTCTCTTCAATCTCTCTCCTCTCTCTTCTCTCTCTCTCCTCTCTCTCTCCTCTCTCTTCTCTCTCTTTTCTCTCTCTCCTCTCTCTCTTCAATCCCTCTCTCCTCTCTCTCTTCTTTCTCTCACTCTCTCTCCTCTCTCTCTCTCCTCTCTCTCCTCTCTCTCCTCTCTCTCTCTCAGACCTGACGGAATCAGCTGACACTATAAGGCGAGCGGTGAGGCCGGCTTTTTACCGCCCGGTCAGCTAAACTGTCAGCTGATGCTGTCGGACAGGAGTCTGCACAGAAGTGTGTAGTTTTTTTTTTTTTTTGCACAGATGCTTCAGCTGATTGTAAAAAAGCCGTTTATACAATCAGCTGCTGTGTCATGTGATTCAGGCCCTTGAACCTGACACAACATCTGATCGCTTTGCCTTCCAGCAAACCGATCAGATGATATTGGATCCAGATTGGACGGCGCGGGATCCTTGACCCAGGATTACTGCGGAGAGGGGATCTTTATTTCAATAAAGATGGAGTCACTAATTGTGTTGTGTTTTATTTCTAATAAAAATATTTTTCTTTGTGTTGTTTTTTTTTATCTGTACTAGAAATTCATGGTGGCCATGTTTAATATTGGCGTGACACCATGGATTTCGGGTTTATGGCCAGTTGATAATATACATTATTATCCAGCAAGCCACCCGTCACCAGGGCAGCTGGAAGAGTTGGATACAGCGCCAAAAGATGGCGCTTCTTTGAAAGCGCCATTTTCTGGGGTGGCTGTGGACTGCAATTCTCAGCAGGGGTGCCCAGAAAGCTTGGACACCCTGCACTACAGATTCCAATCTCCAGCTGCCTAGTTGTACCTGGCTGGACACAAAAATTGGGCGAACCCCACGTCATTTTTTTTTTAATTATTTCATGAAATTCGTGAAATAATTAAAAAAAAAAGGGCTTCCCTATATTTTTGGTTCCCAGCCTGGTACAAATAGGCATCTGGGGGTCGGGGCAGCCTGTAGCTGCCTGCTGTACCTGGCTAGCATACAAAAATATGGCGAAGTCCACGTAATTTATTTGGGGGGCAAAAAACTCCTGCATACAGTCCTGGTACAGACAGACAGCAGACCGCAGCTGCAGAACTACAAGGCTCAGCATGCTGCATCCAGGCCTGTATGCTGGAGGGGGAGACAAGGGGGAGCAGAACTACAAGGCTCAGCATGCTCCATTCACTAGTGTATGCAGGAGAGCAGACAGCAGCTGCAGAACTGCAAGGCTCAGCATATTCCATCCAGGACTGTATGCAGGAGTTTTTTGCCCACCAAAAAAATGACGTGGGCTTCGCCATATTTTTGCATGCTAGCCAGGTACAGCAGGCAGGTACGGCTGCCCCCCAACCCCCAGCTGCCTATTTGTACCCGGCTGGGAACTAAAAATACAGGGAAGTCCTTTTTTTAATTATTTCATGAATTTCATGAAATAATTAAAAAAAAACCCCGACATTGGCTTCTCCCCATTTTTGTGTCCAGCCAGGTACAACTAGGCAGCTGTGGATTGGAATCCGCAGCACACGTTGGCCCGAGGATACTGGGCCCCTCTGCTGCAAATTGCAGTCCGCAGCCGCCCCAGAAAATGGCGCTTTCATAGAAGCGCCATCATCTGGTGCTGTATCCAACTCTTCCAGCAGCCCTGGTGACGGGTGGCTCGCTGGGTAATAATGAGTTAATACTAGCATTGTTTTACTAGCTAGTATTAAGCCAGAGATTCTTAATGTCAGGCAAGTTTGACCCGGCCATTAAGAATCTCCAATAATGGGTTAAAAAAAAGACACTACACAGAGAAAAAATACTTTAATAGAAATAAATACACAGACACACTTAGAGACTCCATGTTTATTACTCCCTCTCGCCCCTCCACGATCCTGGTCTTCTGTCTTCTTTCTCCTTCAACCCATGCAGCTCTGCTACATCAGACAGCACTGCATGGGAGGAAGACACTGCTTCTCCCCGTGCAGTCTAATCACTCAGTGAGTGAGCAGAGGCTGCGGGTTGTAAGCGGTGACATCACCGCTGCCACCGTTGAAATAGTAATCTGACAGGCGGGTTACTATAGCAACGGTGATCTGCGATCACGTGATTCCCGTTGCTGCTATCACCGGCTGTGGCAATCAATCCTTGTATGTGGGCTGACTCTGTAAAGAGCGCCGACATGCAGGGACCGGGAGTCGACTATGTGCCAGAGCATTTCGTCGGTACACATAGTTACATAGTTACATAGTTACTAAGGTTGAAAAAAGACCTAGGTCCATCTAGTTCAACCTTCCTCCACCAGTTCTACATTTGGTCACAAAGTCATTTATAACCAACAATGTTGTGTGTACTGAGGAAATCATCCAGCCTTTTTTTGAAAGCTGTTATAGTATCTGCCATTACTACCTCTTGTGGTAGGGCATTCCACAGTCTGACTGCTCTAACTGTAAAGAACCCTTTCCTATTTAGCTGTCGGAATCGCTTTTCTTCCACTCGCAGTGAATGCCCCCTGGTCCTTAGTATTGTCTTCGGAAGAAATAAGTCATGTGCCAGTCCTTTATATTGACCACACATGTATTTATACATATAAATGAGATCTCCTCTGAGCCGTCTTTTTTCTAAGCTAAACATATCTAACTTTTTCAACCTGTCGTCATATGGGAGGCCTTCCATTCCTTGTAGTAGTCTAGTTGCCTGCCTTTGAACTGACTCTAACTTCTGAATGTCCTTTTTAAAATGTGGAGCCCAAAACTGAATCCCATATTCCAGATGTGGCCTTACAAGTGATTTATAGAGGGGTAACAATACGTTGGGATCACGGGATCTAATCTCTCTTTTTATACACCCTAGCATCTTGTTTGCTTTTGCAGCTGCTCCTTGACATTGAGTGCTGCTGCTCAGCTTATTTGTAATGAGAATACCCAAGTCCTTCTCCTGTTCTGTAGTCCCGAGTTTACTTCCATTTAATGTATACGCAGTTATAGGATTACTCCGTCCTAGGTGCATTACTTTACATTTATCAACATTAAATCTCATTTGCCAAGTATCTGCCCATTCTGACATCTTATCCAGATCTTTTTGTAATATTATACTATCAAGGTCCGTTTTTAATATCCTACATAGTTTGGTGTCATCAGCAAAGATTGAGACTTTACTATCAATCCCATCCACAAGGTCATTAATAAAGAGATTAAAAAGAATGGGTCCTAGCACAGATCCCTGCGGCACCCCACTGCTGACTATGGCCCATTTAGAGAATGTTCCATATACAGTTAGGTCCAGAAATATTTGGACAGTGACACAATTTTCGCGAGTTGGGCTCTGCATGCCACCACATTGGATTTGAAATGAAACCTCTACAACAGAATTCAAGTGCAGATTGTAACCTTTAATTTGAAGGTTTGAACAAAAATATCTGATAGAAATTGTAGGAATTGTACACATTTCTTTACAAACACTCCACATTTTAGGAGGTCAAAAGTAATTGGACAAATAAACCAAACCCAAACAAAATATTTTTATTTTCAATATTTTGTTGCGAATCCTTTGGAGGCAATCACTGCCTTTAGTCTGGAACCCATGGACATCACCAAACGCTGGGTTTCCTCCTTCTTAATGCTTTGCCAGGCCTTTACAGCCACAGCCTTCAGGTCTTGCTTGTTTGTGGGTCTTTCCGTCTTAAGTCTGGATTTGAGCAAGTGAAATGCATGCTCAATTGTGTTAAGATCTGGTGATTGACTTGGCCATTGCAGAATGTTCCACTTTTTTGCACTCATTAACTCCTGGGTAGCTTTGGCTGTATGCTTGGGGTCATTGTCCATCTGTACTATGAAGCGCCGTCCGATCAACTTTGCGCCATTTGGCTGAATCTGGGCTGAAAGTATATCCCGGTACACTTCAGAATTCATCCGGCTACTCTTGTCTGCTGTTATGTGATCAATAAACACAAGTGACCCAGTGCCATTGAAAGCCATGCATGCCCATGCCATCACGTTGCCTCCACCATGTTTTACAGAGGATGTGGTGTGCCTTGGATCATGTTCTGTTCCCTTTCTTCTCAAAACTTTGTTCTTCCCATCATTCTGGTACAGGTTGATCTTGGTCTCATCTGTCCATAGAATACTTTTCCAGAACTGAGCTGGCTTCATGAGGTGTTTTTCAGCAAATTTAACTCTGGCCTGTCTATTTTTGGAATTGATGAATGGTTTGCATCTAGATGTGAACCCTTTGTATTTACTTTCATGGAGTCTTCTCTTTACTGTTGACTTAGAGACAGATACACCTACTTCACTGAGAGTGTTCTGGACTTCAGTTGATGTTGTGAACGGGTTCTTCTTCACCAAAGAAAGTATGCGACGATCATCCACCACTGTTGTCATCCGTGGACGCCCAGGCCTTTTTGAGTTCCCAAGCTCACCAGTCAATTCCTTTTTTCTCAGAATGTACTCGACTGTTGATTTTGCTACTCCAAGCATGTCTGCTATCTCTCTGATGGATTTTTTCTTTTTTTTTAACCTCAGGATGTTCTGCTTCACCTCAATTGAGAGTTCCTTAGACCGCATGTTGTCTGGTCACAGCAACAGCTTCCAAATGCAAAACCACACACCTGTAATTAACCCCAGACCTTTTAACTACTTCATTGAATACAGGTTAACGAGGGAGACGCCTTCAGAGTTAATTGCAGCCCTTAGAGTCCCTTGTCCAATTACTTTTGGTCCCTTTAAAAAGAGGAGGCTATGCATTACAGAGCTATGATTCCTAAACCCTTTCTCCGATTTGGATGTGAAAACTCTCATATTGCAGCTTGGAGTGTGCACTTTCAGCCCATATTATATATATAATTGTATTTCTGAACATGTTTTTGTAAACAGCTAAAATAACAAAACTTGTGTCACTGTCCAAATATTTCTGGACCTAACTGTATGACTACTCTTTGTTTCCTATCTTTTAGCCAATTCCTTACCCAGTTGCATATAGTTTCTATTTCTATAGTCCTTGCTTCTGGAGCTTTAGTATAAGGTGTGAGGTATCAACCGGCTGTATTACAAAGGGCCGGTATGTTTTGCAGAAGCGTGGGTGCTCTGCAATGTGAAGCTGGCTGGGACCTGTGGTTCCACAGGATTGCATTACATGCAGAGCCATGGAAGGGTGTGTGATGCTGATTACACACTCCTTACCACCTGTGGGTGTGGCTCCAGGGGTTAAAGCAATCCTGTCTCTGAACCTGGGAAAAGTGTGTCTAGGGCAGTCTAGTTAGAGACTAGCTCTAGACTTCCAGCGTGTATGCTGGGAGAGAGTGAGAGCAGAGCCGAGAGTTCTGCATGAAGTGTGTCTAGGGCAGTCTAGAGAGAGACTGGCTCTAGATGTCCAGTGTGTGGACTGGAAACAAGTGAGAGCAGAGCCAGGAGCTTTGGGTGTATCAGCCTGCATGGAGGCTGATCACAAGGCTCTGATATTGAGTCTGAGGTGAGTGCAGCCAGGCCAGGGCTGTAGGGCCGAATCTCTCCTGGAGGAGAGACAGACAGGGGTCTGCAGAGGGCCCTGGGTGCTGGAAGGAACCTCGGCTAGAGTTGTACGCTGGCAGGAGCCAGAGAGTGGGGAAGTTGCTAAACTTCCATTATGGACTTATTGTTTATGTTTGAGGGCAGTTTATGCTGAGTGTTTTAAATAAACTGCCATAATTTCTATGAAGAGACTATGTACGTGTGTTGCTGAAGCTACCTCACACCGCTGCAAGCGAGTGAAACCCCCACGTTGCAGGGCGCAACGTTACAAAGGCTATTATGTGGTACAGTATCAAATGCTTTTGCAAAGTCCAAATAAATCACATCAGCTGCATTACCAATATCCAGGTTTGCACTTACCCCCTCATAGAACCCCAACAGGTTGGTTAGACACGATTTATCTTTCATGAATCCATGCTGTCTGTCAGTTATTATATTATTTTCTGCAACATATTTTTGCATGTCATCCCTTAAAATGCCCTCAAAAACTTTGCATACTACTGATGTCAGGCTTACTGGACGGTAGTTGCCTGGATCTACCCTCTTACCTTTCTTAAATATCGGTACCACATCAGCAATCCTCCAATCCTGAGGCACCAACCCTGTTACAAGCGAGTCTAAAAAGATAAGATACAGTGGTCTGTCAATTACGGAGCTCAATTCCCTCAATATTCGTGGATGAATGCCATCTGGCCCTGGGGATTTGTCAATGTTTAATTTACTCAGACGTAGGCGTACTTCTTCTTGTGTTAAATTAATTATATCGGGTGGTGAACTTTGATTTTTCACTTGTTGAATGATCTCTGGTACAGTCAGTTCCTTGGTGAACACAGAAGAGAAATGCCTATTTAATATCTCAGTCTTTTGTTTGTCCTCTATAACTAACTTGTTTGGAATTGATGAATGGTTTGCATCTAGATGTGAACCCTTTGTATTTACTTTCATGGAGTCTTCTCTTTACTGTTGACTTAGAGACAGATACACCTACTTCACTGAGAGTGTTCTGGACTTCAGTTGATGTTGTGAACGGGTTCTTCTTCACCAAAGAAAGTATGCGACGATCATCCACCACTGTTGTCATCCGTGGACGCCCAGGCCTTTTTGAGTTCCCAAGCTCACCAGTCAATTCCTTTTTTCTCAGAATGTACTCGACTGTTGATTTTGCTACTCCAAGCATGTCTGCTATCTCTCTGATGGATCTTTTCTTTTTTTTCAGCCTCAGGATGTTCTGCTTCACCTCAATTGAGAGTTCCTTAGACCGCATGTTGTCTGGTCACAGCAACAGCTTCCAAATGCAAAACCACACACCTGTAATTAACCCCAGACCTTTTAACTACTTCATTGAATACAGGTTAACGAGGGAGACGCCTTCAGAGTTAATTGCAGCCCTTAGAGTCCCTTGTCCAATTACTTTTGGTCCCTTTAAAAAGAGGAGGCTATGCATTACAGAGCTATGATTCCTAAACCCTTTCTCCGATTTGGATGTGAAAACTCTCATATTGCAGCTTGGAGTGTGCACTTTCAGCCCATATTATATATATAATTGTATTTCTGAACATGTTTTTGTAAACAGCTAAAATAACAAAACTTGTGTCACTGTCCAAATATTTCTGGACCTAACTGTATGACTACTCTTTGTTTCCTATCTTTTAGCCAATTCCTTACCCAGTTGCATATAGTTTCTATTTCTATAGTCCTTGCTTCTGGAGCTTTAGTATAAGGCTATTATGTGGTACAGTATCAAATGCTTTTGCAAAGTCCAAATAAATCACATCAGCTGCATTACCAATATCCAGGTTTGCACTTACCCCCTCATAGAACCCCAACAGGTTGGTTAGACACGATTTATCTTTCATGAATCCATGCTGTCTGTCAGTTATTATATTATTTTCTGCAACATATTTTTGCATGTCATCCCTTAAAATGCCCTCAAAAACTTTGCATACTACTGATGTCAGGCTTACTGGACGGTAGTTGCCTGGATCTACCCTCTTACCTTTCTTAAATATCGGTACCACATCAGCAATCCTCCAATCCTGAGGCACCAACCCTGTTACAAGCGAGTCTAAAAAGATAAGATACAGCGGTCTGTCAATTACGGAGTTCAATTCCCTCAATATTCGTGGATGAATGCCATCTGGCCCTGGGGATTTGTCAATGTTTAATTTACTCAGACGTAGGCGTACTTCTTCTTGTGTTAAATTAATTATATCGGGTGGTGAACTTTGATTTTTCACTTGTTGAATGATCTCTGGTACAGTCAGTTCCTTGGTGAACACAGAAGAGAAATGCCTATTTAATATCTCAGTCTTTTGTTTGTCCTCTATAACTAACTTGTTATTATATTTTAAGGGGCCAATACTATCCTTTGTTTTCCTTTTCGCATTAATGTATTTATAAAAGATTTTGGGATTTATTTTAATGTCATTGGCGATTTTTGTTTCAGTAGCTAGTTTTGCTTGTTTGATTTCTTTTTTGCATTGCCTATTGATATCTTTATACTCCTGAAATGCTATTTCTGTATTCTCAGCCTTCAAGATTTTAAACGCCCCTTGTTTTTGTTTTATTATACTTTGTACAGTCTTATTTATCCATAGTGATTTCTTTTTATTCCGGGATGTTTTATTACCAGAGGGTATAAGTTTTTTACAGGACTCTAGCAGTATATCCTTAACCCCTTCACGACCGCGGGCCGTAAAATTACGTCCTATTTTAACGTGACTTAACGACCAGGGACGTAATTTTACGGCCTAAACTTCATTTGATTGCCGTGGCCATAGCAACGGCTTTCAAATGATGTCCCCTGCTGTTTCTTACAGCAGGGGACCTTTGCTTGACCCCAGGGGGGGCGGCATCGCCACCCCCTATCGACGATCGATGTGATTGGCTGTTCAAATCTGAACCGCCAACCACATCGATCGCACTAATTTCGGCAAAAATAATGCCCGAATTAGTGCGATCCTGTGAGATCCAGCTATGAGATGCCGCAGCTGCTGCAGCATATCATAGGTGGACCTCAAACATGCCGCCCCCAGCCCCTGCAGCACTGATTGGAGCGATCGTGCTATGACGCGCAATCGCTCCAATCAGTGTGCAGTGGGGCGGTCTGATCTGCCGGTGGCCGCCCTCCCCAGGCCTGTGCTGGCCTGCGAGCCCTCCCCCAACATGTCTGCAGCGTGGTACTTGTGGTACCACGCCACCGCTTCTGCTGCCGCCGCCGCCGTAGCTGAGGTCACCGCTGCTGCTGCACGTGAGTACTGTGCTCACTTTGCAGCTCCCGTGGTGCCCCTGCACGCTGCCGTGATAGCCCCTGCCGTGCCCCCCCGCGATCTGCCCCCCCGACATCCCGATCTGCTCCCCCCAACCCCACCCCCCGACATCCCGATCTGCTCCCCCCGCGATCTGACTGCCTCCCCCATTATCTCTATTCTGCTTCTGCAGCTCCCTCTCCGGTCTCCCCCTCTGCTCTCCCCCCCCCCCCTGCTCTCACCCCCCCCTCTCCCCCTCTGCTCTCCCCCCCCTCTGCTCTCACCCCCCCTCTCCCCCTCTGCTCTCCCCCGACGTCCTCTTACCTGTCTTCACCGGCCTGATCACATCTGCGTCCATCGCTGGGTCCTTCCTGGGCATTCTGCTGATCTGCCTGCTGCTCCTGTAAAGCTGTCCATCTCTCTGCCATCTGTTCCTCTGCAGCTCTTCTGGTCAGTGATCCTCCTGCTAGTCCTCTGGGTACTGTGAGTATAACTTTTTTTTTTCCGTATCCCCTGTCCATTTTTACACCTCATCCGTCCGTGCATCCCGCCAAGTGCTGATCAGGGATGCAGATAACGGATCGGCATCCCTGCTCAATTTTTGGCGTGACTTTTTTTTCCATATCCCCGACGCTTTTTGTATCGCATCCGTCCGTGCGTCCCGCCAAGCGCTGATAAGGGATGCACATAACAGATCGGCATCCATGGTCAATTTTTGGCGTGACTTTTTTCCGTATTCACGACGCTTTTTGTATCGCATCCGTCCGTGCGTCCCGCCAAGCGCTGATCAGGGATGCACATAACGGATCGGCATCCATGGTCAATTTTTGGCGTGACTTTTTTCCGTATTCACGACGCTTTTTGTATCGCATCCGTCCGTGCGTCCCGCCAAGCGCTGATCAGGGATGCACATAACGGATCGGCATCCATGGTCAATTTTTGGCGTGACTTTTTTCCGTATTCACGACGCTTTTTGTATCGCATCCGTCCGTGCGTCCCGCCAAGCGCTGATCAGGGATGCACATAACGGATCGGCATCCATGGTCAATTTTTGGCGTGACTTTTTTCCGTATTCACGACGCTTTTTGTATCGAATCCGTCCGTGCGTCCCGCCAAGCGCTGATCAGGGATGCACATAACGGATCGGCATCCGTGGTCAGTTTTTGGCATGACTTTTTTCCGTATTCACGACGCTTTTTGTATCACATCCGTCCATGCGTCCCGCCGAGCGCTGATTAGGGATGCAGATAACGGATCGGCATCCCTGCTCAATTTTTGGCGTGACTTTTTTCCGGATTTGCGACGCTTTTTGTATCGCATCCGTCCGTGCATCCCGCCAAGCGCTGATCAGGGATGCATATAACGTATCTGCATCCATGGTCAATTTTTGGCGTGACTTTTTTTTTTACGTATCCCCGACGCTTTTTTTTATCGCATCCGACCGTGCGTCCTGCAGCGGCCGATCAGTGCACTGCGTCTGTGCGTTTGAAAAGTCAAATGGCGCTCCTTCTCTTCTGAGCCCCGCCATGCGCCCAAACAATTACTTTCCACCACATATGAGGTATCGTCGTACTCAGGAGAAATTGCACAATACATTTTATGGTGCATTTTTTCCTGATAGCCTTGTGAAAAAAAAAGCTACCTAGTTGAAGCAACCGTTTTGTGGTAAAAAAAATTTTTTTTCTTTTCACGGCTCAACGCTATAAACTTCTGTGAAGCCCCCCGGTGTTCAAAGTGCTCACCAAACATCTAGAACAATTATTTGAGGGCTCTAGTTTCCAAAATGGGGTCACTTGTGGGGGAGCTCCATTGTTTAGGCACCTCAGGGGGTCTTCAAACCCGACATGGCATCCGCTAACAGGTGCAGCTAATTTTGCACTCAAAAATTCAAATGGCGCTACTTGCCTTCCGAGCACTGCTGTGTGTCCAAACATTTGATTTCCACCACATATGAGGTATCTGCGTACTCAGGAGAAAATGCACAATACATTTTATGGTGCATTTTTTCCTGTTACCCTTGTGAAAAAAAAAGCTACCTAGTTGAAGCAACCGTTTTGTGGTAAAAAAAAATTTTTTTCTTTTCACGGCTCAACGCTATAAACTTCTGTGAAGCCCCCAGGGGTTCAAAGTGCTCACCAAACATCTAGAAAAATTATTTGAGGGCTCTAGTTTCCAAAATGGGGTCACTTGTGGGGGAGCTCCATTGGTTAAGCACCTCAGGGGGTCTTCAAACCCGACATGGCGTCCGCTAATGAGTGCAGCTAATTTTGCGTTCAAAAATTCAAATGGAGCTCCTTGCCTTCCGAGCTCTGCCGTGCGCCCAAACAATTGATTTTTACCACATATGGGGTATCAGCGTACTCAGGAGAACATGCACAATAAATTGTACTGTGTACTTTCTCTTTTCTCCCTTGTAAAAATGAAAATTTTATGGCTAAAGTAACATTTTTGTGTTAAAAAGTAAAATTTTCATTTTTTCCTTCCACATTGCTTTGGTTCCTGTGAAGCACCTAAAGGGTTAATAAACTTATTGGATGTGGTTTTGAGCAGTATGAGGGGTGTAGTTTTTAGAATGGGGTCACTTTTGGGTATTTTCTGTCACCTAGGCCTCTCAAAGTCACCTCAAATGTAATGTGGTCCCTAAAAAAAATTATTTTGTAAATTTTGTTGGAAAAATGAGAAATTGCTGATGACCTTTGACCCCTTCTAACTTCCTAACGGAAAAAAAATTTGTTTCGAAAATTGCGCTGACAAGTGGGAAATGTTATTTAGTAACTATTTTGTGTGACATATCTCTGAGATTTATGGGCATAAATTTTCAAAGTTTGAAAATTGCGAAATTTTCAAAATTTTCGCCAAATTTCCTAAATTTTCACAAATAAACGCAAAAAATATCGGCCTAAATTTACCACTGACATGAAGTACAATATGTCACGAAAAAACAATCTCAGAATCGCCAGGATCCGTTGAAGCGTTCCAGAGTTATAACCTGTCAAAGTGACACTGGTCAGAATTGCAAAAAATGGCCCGGTCATTAGGGTGTTTTAGTGGCCGGGGGTGAAGGGGTTAAACTTTCCCCATTTATGTTCAGTATCCCCAGTTACCATGACTTTGTCCCAATCTACACATTTAAGCTCTTCCCTTAATTTGTTGAAATCCGCTTTCCTAAAATTCCAGGTTTTAGCATTTCCCCTTTGAAATGTTTTATTGAATATTACGTTGAAGCTTACCATATTATGATCGCTGGTGCCCAAGTGCTCCCGGACCTGTAGATCTGAAATTGTATCCGGTCTATTTGACAGGACCAAATCTAGCAAATTATCTCCCCTCATCGGTTCATCTACCATCTGAGAGAGGTAATTGTCTTGAATGGTAGATAAGAATTTACAGCTTTTACCACAACCAGAAGTTTCTATGTCCCACTGTATGTCTGGATAGTTGAAATCCCCCATAATAAGAACCCGATTATTATTATTAGCTGCCTTTTCAATTTGTTCCAGCATTTCACCCTCTATTTGTTCAGGTATGTTAGGAGGCTTATAGCAAACTCCAATTAGCATTTTTCCATTATTCCCCTTCCCATGTACATTTACCCATACTGACTCTACATTGTTGCAGTTCCCCCCAATATCATCATTCAACACAGGTTTTAGGTTAGATTTTATAAATATACACACCCCACCACCTTTTTTGTCTTTCCTGTCCCTCCTAAATGTACTATAACCCTGTATGTTTGTCACCCAGTCATGGCTTTCATCCAGCCAGGTTTCCGTAATGCCGACCACATCATAATCCATGGTTGACATAAGAGTCTCCAATTCATTCATTTTGTTTGCAAGACTTCTTGCATTTGCCAGTAGACATTTAATCCTATTAACACCTTTATTACTCCTAGCCTCCCTACGTTCCTTGCATGTCCCATCCCCCCCTAATCCTTCATTGACCCCTACCATCTCACTGTCTCTATCTGCTCTATCTATCCCCTTTTTTGCTCCACTACCCTCCCTCCCCCCAGATCCTAGTTTAAAAGCTCCTCCATCCGTCTGAGCATTTTCTCCCCCAGCACAGCGGCACCTTCCCCATTGAGGTGCAGCCCGTCCCTACCGTAGAGCCTGTAGCCGACTGAGAAGTCAGCCCAGTTCTCCATGAACCCAAACCCTTCCTTCCTGCACCAATTTCTAAGCCACGTATTTATCTCCCTAAGCTCCCGCTGTCTTTCTAGTGACGCTCGTGGCACTGGTAGTATTTCTGAAACCACCACCTTAGAGGTCCTGGACTTCAGCTTCTCTCCTAGTTCCCTGTAATCATTTTTAAGGACCTTCCACCTGCCTCTAACTTTGTCATTAGTACCAATGTGCACCATGACCACTGGGTTTTCCCATCCCCACCTAGCAATCTGTCTATCCGATCCGCAATATGCCGAACCCGAGCACCCGGCAGACAACACACTGTTCGGCATTCACGGTCTCGGCAACAGATGACCCTGTCTGTCCGCCTAATTATAGAGTCCCCTACCACTAACATCTGTCTGGGCTTTGCTGCACTCCTATTTCTCTCCTTCCTACAGCAGTTGTTTTCCTGGTTGCTAGGAGCAACGTCCTGCTGTAGTGACCCTAGTCCTGGCCCTTCATTCCTAATATCAGCCAAACAGGCATATTTACTAGGTTGTGCCAGGTCAGGACTAGGCTCCCTGACACTTTTGCCCCTACCTCTTCTTCTAACTGTTACCCAACTACCTACCTCTGGGTCCTGATCTTCTCCACCTCCACCCTCCTCCATATCACTGGCCCCAGCCAGAGAAAGCTCAGTGAGCTCTAAACTCCTCTCCAGGTTTGTAATGCCCCTGAGTGTTGCAAGCTGCTTATTTAGATCAGTTACCTTGGCTTCCAAATACGCAACATGCTTGCATCGAGTGCAGACATATTCACCCTCGAACGGCTGCTCAAGGCACACGGAGCTCAAACGAGCACCGCGTACTGGAGATATGCACTGACAGGACCTAGCATGACGTCTAGCAATGTGACCAGTCTGTAGCCAATGAGATAATAGACATGTGACTGGTCACATGCTATGACAACGTCACGGAAGGTCCTATCATCAGTGCTGGTTACCAGGAGGGCGCAGCAATGATCGGAAGGAAAAGCGTTGTGAGACAGAGTGCAGGACGCGTCGCAGGGACCTGTAAGTATAATGGCAATGTTTATTAACTGTATGTGTATATGTATAATGTGTTTTTATGTGTTTGTGTTTGCCTGCCATTGTTTTCAATGGGGTTCGAAGGTGTTCGTCGAACATTCGTCAAACGTTCGCCGAACTGAACCGCCATTCGACGAATTGAACTCGAACACTAGGGGGGTGGCTCAACACTAGTAAACACTATAATGTGTGCAAGTATTGTGAGGTAGCATGGTCGGCTGCGCAGCAGAAGACACGGGATCCAGGCATTAAGGTTCACAGCACACGGTTTTAATGTCCAAACAAAAGTCCACAACAATATACATGTGCCTCTCCAGCAGAGAACTCAGGGAGTTCTGTTCACTCCCTCACACCCGGCACACCTGCCCTCGTTCCTGTTTCCATTTAACCCTTCCTTCAGCCTGTAGGGAAACAGCATTAACCCTGGAGTGGATTTACTTTCTATCATGGAGTGAGCACAACCGGGGCGAGACATACCGGCCGTCATAGATAACCCCGGTCACAGTCTCACATACCCCCCCCTCAGTTCAATCGTGCGGGGTTGAACTCCCGCCATCAAACACGGGCCGCGGGACAAGGCATCGGCGTTGCCCTGCAACCCACCGGCCCTATGTTCAACCGTAAACCGGAAGTTCTGCAGAGAAAGGAACCACCGGGTAACCCGGGCATTCCGTTCCTTGGCGGACCTCATCCAGACCAGTGGAGAGTGATCCGTCACCAAGCGAAACTGCCGTCCCAGCAGGTAATAGCGTAGGGACTCCAAGGCCCACTTGATCGCCAGGCACTCCTTCTCCACTACGCTATAATTCCGCTCGGGAGGGGTGAGCTTCCTACTTAAGAAGGTGATGGGGTGTTCCTCCCCCTGAACCACCTGAGACAGCACTGCCCCCAGGCCGACCTCTGAGGCGTCAGTCTGTACTATGAACTCCTTCCGGAAATCAGGGTGTACAAGAACGGGCTGTCCGCACAGGACCCCCTTCAGGGCCCGGAAGGAGTCCTCGGCCAGCGGAGTCCAGCGCACCATGACGGACTTCTTGCCTTTGAGAAGGTCCGTCAAGGGGGCTGACAGTCCCGCAAAATCCTTTACAAACCTCCTGTAGTACCCCACGATACCCAGGAAGGCCCTAACCTGCTTCGTGGTCAGGGGTCTAGGCCACTTCTGGATCGCCTCAACCTTGTTAATTTGGGGCTTAATCACTCCTTGGCCTATCACGTAGCCCAAGTAGCGGGCTTCCGTGAGTCCCAATGCACATTTCTTGGGATTGGCTGTCAATCCGGCTGTTCGAAGCGCGTCCACCACCGCTTGTACCTGTTCCAAGTGGGTCTGCCACTCGGAGCTGTAAATAATGATGTCATCAAGGTACGCTGATGCATACGCCTGGTGGGGTTCCAGCACTAAGTCCATCAACCTCTGGAACGTGGCCGGAGCGCCATGTAACCCAAAAGGCAAGACAACATAGTGGAAGAGACCCTCTGGCGTAACAAAAGCGGTTTTCTCCTTGGCGGACTCCGTCAGTGGCACCTGCCAGTACCCCTTGGTCAGGTCGAGCGTGGTAAAATATCGCGCCCAGCCTATCAATCGTCCCAGCCTATCAATCAGCTCATCCACTCGGGGTATGGGGTAGAGATCGAACTTGGATATTTCGTTCAATCTCCTAAAGTCATTGCAGAACCTTAAGGAGCCATCGGGTTTTGGTATTAAGACAATCGGACTAGCCCATTCACTCCGGGATTTTTCGATGACCCCCAGGCGTAACATTGTCTTTACTTCCTCCGATATGGCTTGTCGTCGAGCCTCCGGTACCCGGTATGACTTCAGGCGTACCTTCAGGTGGGGCTCGGTGACAATATCATGTCGTATCAGACTGGTCCTACTGGGCAGCTCGGAGAAGACATCGGGGTTCTGCTGAACCAACCGTCTGGCCTCTCGCCTCTGAGTCTTGGTGAGGGCTTCTCCAATCCTTACTTCCGGTTCGTCCTCTCCGGAGGTCGCTGGAGCCGGATGTGAACGACCCGAAGAGGAGGGAGATGGGGAAAAAACAGCCATCAGGCTTTCCCGTTCCTGCCAAGGTTTTAATAGGTTGACATGGTATATTTGTTCAGGTTTCCAGCTACCGGGCTGCAATACTTTATAGTTAACCACCCCGACTCTTTCCTTTATCTCGTAGGGGCCTTGCCACTGAGCCAGGAATTTACTCTCCGCCGTGGGGATTAATACCAACACCCGATCCCCGGGTTTAAAGGTCCGCACGGTGGCTTGTCTATTGTAGCGGCCGCTTTGCGCGGCCTGAGCCTCCTGTAAGTGCTCCTTCACAATTGGCATGACCGCGCTTATGTGGTTCTGCATACCCAAAATGTGTTCAATCACACTTTTATTCGGGGTGGGCTCTTGCTCCCATGTTTCCTTTGCCAGGTCCAACAATCCCCGGGGATGTCGCCCGTATAACAATTCAAAAGGCGAAAACCCTGTGCCTGTGGCACCTCACGGATGGCAAACATTAAATAGGGAAGCATCATATCCCAGTCTTTCCCGTCTTTTGAAATCACCCTTTTGAGCATGGTTTTCAGGGTTTTATTGAAACGCTCGACTAAACCGTCCGTTTGAGGATGATACACAGAGGTACGCAACTGCTTGATCTGGAGTAGCCGGCATAGCTCTTTGGTCACTTTAGACATGAATGGGGTCCCCTGATCCGTAAGGATTTCCTTGGGCAACCCCACCCGGCAGAACACAGCAAACAACTCCCGAGCTATAAGCTTTGCTGCAGTATGTCTGAGAGGTATCGCCTCGGGATACCGGGTGGCATAGTCAACGATCACTAGGATGTGTTGGTGCCCTCGAGCGGACTTTACGAGGGGCCCCACCAGATCCATCCCTATCCGTTCAAAAGGGACTTCTATAATGGGTAACGGTACCAACGGACTGCGAAAATGGGTCAGGGGTGCGGTAAGCTGACACTCCGGGCAGGTTTCGCAGAACCGTTTTACCTCCCCAAAGACCCCGGGCCAATAGAACCTTTGCAATATTCGCTCCTGCGTTTTCTTGACCCCTAGGTGGCCACTCATCAGGTGTTTATGAGCCAAGTCGAGGACCCGCCGGCGATACGGCTGGGGCACCACCAACTGCTCTACCCCCACGCCCCGTATTTCATCTACCCGGTAGAGTAAATCTTGCTTAAGAGCGAAATGGGGGTACCTTACCTGGGCACCGGGCAGCTGTGCCACCCCGTCAACTACTGTCACCCGACTCCGGGCATGTATTAACGTAGGGTCCTGGAGTTGGGCTGTCCCAAACGTATCCGGGGACGCCTCCAACTCCGGGATGGGCTCGACCATCTCAGCCTCTCCTGCCAATACCTCTAGGGGTGACCTATCGGGTTCACACTCTGTCCCTATCATGGTGACCCCTACGGCAGGCGTCCCGGATTCAGGATTGTAGGGCTCAGGTCCCGGACTGACCAATATCTGAGGGGACTTAGGGGGTCCCCTCCATAAAGTCCAAAAATAGGGCAGATCCCTTCCTAGGATCACGTCATAAGGCAGAGTGTTAAGAAGTCCCACCTCATGTTGCACCTGACCGCAAGGTGCTGTGATGGTGACAATCCCCGTGGGATAGTCTCGGCGGTCCCCATGTATGCAAACCACCCCCACGGTACGTCCTGTGGCCTTTACTTTAGCCCTCAAGGTGGATCGCACAAGGGTCACTAAGCTTCCGGAATCCAACAATCCTGTAACCGGACAGCCATTCACCTGTATTTGGCATAAGTGGGGCTCCGTCTCTGGGGAGACCAGGTCAGCGGTACACACCACCTGAGCATACATTGAACCCCGCCGGGTAACCCCACAATCCATGGGGTCCGTGGTGAGTGGACACTGGGCTTCCATATGTCCCACCCGCTGGCACCGCCAACATCTAATGGGGACGGAAACCCCCTTGACGGGTTGTCGTTTAGGGTACAAAACCTTCCGGACCTCAGGAATGGCGGCCGCAGCCTCAGACGGGACGGTAGGGGACTCCTGTACCGTTGTCAGCGGTGGGTCCTTGGCCCTAGGCTTGGAGGGGCCGGACCGACGGGCGGTACGCAAAGTCTCAGTGTCCCGTATCAAGTCCTGCGTAGCCACATGCCGCTCTACCAGGGACACTAATTGGTCCAGGGTACTCGGGTCACCCTGTCCTACCCACCGTTGAACGGTGACGGGTAAAGTGCGCACAAAACGATTCACTACTACTCTTTCCACCATTTGCGCCGGGCTCAGAGTGTCAGGCTGCAACCACTTTTTTACAAGATGCAATAAGTCATAGGCCTGGGAGCGTACGGGTTTGGCTTCCTCATAGAACCACTGATTTACCCGCTGAGCCCGTACATAGGTATTCACCCCCAATCGAGCCAGTATTTCGGCTTTCAGGGTCACATAGTCAATGGCGTCCTCGGTACAGAGGTCCAGGTACGCTTTTTGGGGTTCCCCCGTCAGATAGGGCGACAATACCTCAGCCCACTGGGGGGTCGGCAGCTTTTCCCGCTCGGCCACCCGCTCAAACACCGCCAGGAACGCTTCCACATCATCCCCCGGGGTCATCTTTTGCAACGCTTGTCTCACCGCTTTCCGGACGCTGCCGTCGTCACCCGGTCCCGGGGTTGTTGCTGCCGGTCCGGCACAGATCGACTTGGCCAGGAGAACCATCTGTTCTTGGTGCCTTTTTTCCTGCACTTGCAAGGATTGCTGCTGACGTTCCAACGCCCGGAGCAAGGTGTGCATTGGTCTGTTGCTGCTGTGCATTAGCCTCTTGTAGCTGTGCTTTAGTCTGTTGTTGCTGTGCATTAGCCTGTTGTTGCTGTGCATTAGCCTGTTGTTGCTGTGCATTAGCCTGTTGTTGCTGTGCATTAGCCTGAGCCAGCTGCTTTAGTATGTCCTCCATGGCGTCACCGGGTTTGGGCTGTAGTATAGCCGCTCGAATCCAGGACATGTGCTACTGGGTCACCAGGGATGGATGCTACACCTCACCGGCTGTCATGCCCGCATTCTCCACCATATGTGAGGTAGCACGGTCGGCTGCGCAGCAGAAGACACGGGATCCAGGCATTAAGGTTCACAGCACACGGTTTTAATGTCCAAACAAAAGTCCACAACAATATACATGTGCCTCTCCAGCAGAGAACTCAGGGAGTTCTGTTCACTCCCTCACACCCGGCACACCTGCCCTCGTTCCTGTTTCCATTTAACCCTTCCTTCAGCCTGTAGGGAAACAGCATTAACCCTGGAGTGGATTTACTTTCTATCATGGAGTGAGCACAACTGGGGCGAGACATACCGGCCGTCATAGATAACCCCGGTCACAGTCTCACAGTATACAGTATATTTGGAAAACAGTAAATAGTGATACAGATATTAAATTGGATGACCATTGCGAGCTAAACTAGGACCTCATGAAGAGAGGATTGCAAGGATGTGTCATAACACAGGCCATACGGTCCAGAAGCAGATAATCACATCTGACAGAGATGCAAATACTGAAAAACTTTATTTCTGATGTGGGTCACATCACATATAACCTATTGATCCTTTTGGATGATGTCACTTGTGTGTAAAATGGGAGTAACAGAGCATATAAAGCTTTCTTAACTGTTATGTCTGGTGCTTTCAAGATGCCATAGTCTAATACTGTATAAAAAACAGCTATTTATTTAGGAAAAAAAAAGTTACACATAAATAATAGTAGTGTAAGACAAACCTATTGCTATCATAGCCATTACTGTATTGTACCATTGTATTTATTATATATGTATATCTCTGGAGAGAAAATATGGCGATATCACTCCCAATCATTTTAATTGGATTTTGTTCTCCTGACAATGGAAACAAAGGGTTAGAGATAGCCAAGGAGCGCAATTGTCTTGAGAGTTAACGTGATTTTGCATTTTTTAATGGTAGTGATATGTTGAAATCTTTATATCCTCCACAGAACTATGTAATTAGATGAGATTCACATAATTATTTCTGTCTTCCTATGGGAAGAAAGATAAAACTATTTAATCAAGAACAAAGTAGAAAAATCACTGTGTTGTGTTCAAAGATGAAGATTTGAGGCGCGCTGCTTTAATATGGATAGAATAGAGAAATGAGTTGTCAACATTTTAAGTCTTAAAGGGATTGGCCACTATATCTGTATTAACTGATTTGTTGACTGTTCAGGACATGATTTAGTGGCACTTAGTAATAAACATGCATTACACATTCTCCTCCTGACAGCGAATGCATGCTGCCCGAACAATAGACAGCATGGTTCAGACACTAGCTGTATGACTTCAGCCATGTACGTTGCACTCTGAAACGTGGTGGCGTGGAAAAGTCATCCAGTACCCACCTTTTTGAGTAGTCCCCCATGCGGTTTCCTCCCTGGCTAGCTTTTAAAAGGATCCTGTCATGTCAAAAAATATCATTAACTTACAGATATGGGCTTAATCTGATGATTAATAGTGTTCTGAAGCCTTGCGGCCTCCGCACTGGTACAGTGATGAGCCAGCTGTCAGTCAGTGTTGGTGGTCTGGATACAGCTGCTGCTCACTGTGTACTGACTGAAACTGCGCTTATGACTGAAAGCCTGAGATGGCAGGAGGAATAAAGATAATTTTTTACTGAAGCAGGGCTCTCAGTGTGGTAGATGCACTGCATCAGATCACTATTAACCTGCAGATTAACCCCATATCTGCAGGTTTATAATGTTTTTTTATATGACATGGTTCCTTTAAGGTATGTTTCCCTCTGAAATGCCACAGCATTTCAGAATCAAGGCTAAAATCATCCAGCCAGTATCTGATACATGCTGCCCATGCTGCAGACTGCACAACACTCCTGTCTAACCCCTTTAATTGAGAAAACATTGCTAATTTAAGGCACTTTTGAACCTATTAAATCAGCAGTCTTCATATAAAACACCTTTTGCATGTGAAAATCATGTCAAATTATTTAAAGATAATTATCATCCTCAGTGACTGAATCATGAACAGTGGAGCATGGTGTATTGCAGGTTTAAAATGACTGTACACTCATGACTTTAAAAAGTTTACATATAAGTATACATAAGTCTGTGCTTATTTAGATTTTACGTGCATTTATTTTCTATAGTTTTTATGCCACTAGAGCAGATCTATTAAAACTGTTATCTGTGACTACAGTTTAGTTACACTGCCATACTGGAGTCAGGTGTAGTCTGAGACACGCCTCCTGCCTCATCATTGGCTTAGGCCTCTGCCTCACCCTCATTCTGCCTCTTCTGATTGTCTGCCGTGTATAAACACAAGTCTATCACAGGATCACCAGAAGTCAGTGCACGGAGAACACTTATTTGCTACCAAACATGGAGAATGAGTATTGTGTACAGATTAGTAAACCCAAAAAAGATGATTATCAAGTAACTTGTCTCACATATGTAATGAGGCAAATGAGTCTTGGTAATGGGAAGCCTAAAGTGTCTAGCTATCTAAAAAACAAACAATTTTTCTTAAGGCAGCTTTAGATGTGTGCTTAGATGTAGTGCTCAAAATTGATACATGTTAAATGATGTTATATGCAGTTTTGGGTCTTTTCTAGTACCTCTGTCAGTTTCTGTAAATATATTTATTTTACTTACTTATATAGATAGCACCATTTATTTAGCACCACAGCACTTTACAGACATCATCATCACTGTGCCCCTTAGGGGCTCACAATCTACATTTCCTATCAGTATGTCTTTGGAGTGTGGGAGGAAACTGGAGAACCTAGAGGAAATCCACACAAACACGGGGAGAACATACAAACTCCTAACAGATGTTTTCAAATGTACATTTTTCTCCTTATAACTGATCTGAATGCTCCCTCTCCATCTCACCCTTTTGTTGTTTCATTGTAACACTGAGTCAATTACTGCAGCTACATCTCCCTCCTCCCTATCATTTATCTGGTTCACTTTAAACAAGTTTTTAAAGACCGAAAAAACTTACAAAGTCCACTTTGCATAAAAGGTTTTTTGAAGGGGTTTATGCCATTTTTGTAAGTTAAACACTTTGGGGAATCAGGGCCTTTGTGTTTTTATGTATAGTGTTTTCTAACTCAACTTGTTTTAAAAGATGCAAAACAAAGTTGATATTGCAATCATGGCTTTTATGGGTTAAGCTAAATTTGCACCTGTTGATTCTGGCTGCTACACAACCGCCAATCGGCTATATAGAAACCAATCAGCAGTCATTTATTTAGTGACCTTTTTATGCATATTATTGGTACCACATCACCTGTTTACGCAGTACGATGTGCTGCCGATAAAAATGTTTCTAATAATGCTGACATGTACAATCCAATCAGCTGATAAAAGAGAGTTTTACTTGTTCTTTGCAGTGATTGCTGTCTTATTTACAGACAATAATCGTCGAGCAAACGTTCTTACAAATCATTCATTATCAGGTAGTCTGTTCTTTTTTTGGCTGTGTTGATGTTTGTCATGATGACTATGGGATAGCAGTTAACAGGGGTTCCTATGCTAACCCACTCAACTTGGGAGCCCTAAGCTATCCCTAATCTCAGGGATACTCCTGATGGTGAAGGTGCAAGAGTCTCCTTCCTGGCCCTGCTCCTGACCAGTCCTGTTCTGATACCCCCTCCCCCAGGGAGAGACCGGACAGAAGTGAGATAAAACCCACAGAAATAGACAGACATGAGAAACCAAAACTCTGAAACTCAGAACTCACAAACAGAGGTATAAGACAATAAGATATTTGGCGTAAAAAAAAGACAGGAAGGAATCAACAAGAACACAGGGGTAAGCTCCATGCAAAAAGCAACACTTTCACCAGGAAAGTCTGGGACCTCAAAGCTAACAGACCAACACATAATAAATTATAGCTGGCATGGGTAGAGCATAAATAAGGGGGGGAGCAGTTATGATTGGCTTCACCACCACGTGATCAAAGGACCCTAACAAGCAAACTAGCAGAGATTAACTAGCCTGCCTATGAATCAGCAGGTTGACACCTGAGTCTGCCTGTTTTGAGCCCAGACACTAGAGAAACCATCAGGTGAAGTGTCAGAATCTGCAATGTAAACAGAGCCCGACACTGCCATGACAATCGGTGAAATTTGTGCAAAACTCCGTGTGATAATGTTATGGTGTATGAATATATAGTTTTTACATTTATTGTTTATTTCACAGGAGCTCTTGAAGTTCAGATTAACCCCAGTTCTTGGAACGGCTATAAATTACAGTCATCTACTAAAGAAACACATGAGGCATGGGATGAGAAGCTCAATTTATTTCAGAAGTTAGTTCTTGTTAAAAGTGTGATGGAAGAGAAGGTACGCATGTAATGATTGTAGACTAAGATGACAAAATGAGACCTAAAGGGAAAAAGCTATTCTGTACTGTATGTGATAAACAGTAGGAAAGTCTAGTAATGGTCAGTAGCTGGATCTATAAATGTCAGTAATTTTAGGGATGATCGAATACCTCAAATATTCGGCTTCGGGAATATTTTCCGAATAGGTCGCCGCTATACGAATATTTGATGCGCAATGTAAGTCTGTAGGAAGCCCGAATAGTTGTTATTCGGGTTTCTCATAGACTTACATTGTACATCGAATATTCGCGAATAGTCGAATAGCGGTAACCTATTCGGAAAATATTTGCGAAGTCGAATAATTGAGGTATTCGATCATCCCTAGTCAGCATATAAAACATAGACTGATCACAAATATTTCCAGATTTGGGCCTTTTTCAACCTCTATATGACCATAAAAAAATCTATATGCAAGCAGAGTCTCGTGGAGCCGTCAGAGTCTCCGTTATGACTGTGGATATGTTTGGGCACCTTAGTAGGCTTTCGAGGCTACACATACAGTTATGAGTATGATATGTGACTTCTGTAGTTTGATCACTGCTCCTCTGTACGATTATGCAGAGTCCTTGTACATCTCTACGTTTGCTGCCATCCATTATACTTTATTGGTTAAGAAACTAATCTGCTTTCGCTGCTGAAATGAATGCGCTGTTTGCACTGCCATAATGAAATAGATTCTACTACTGCACTTCATGCCATTTGTTTGTGTAACAATCCTTGCTTTAATTACCAGTTAATTGCCAAGCCCAAGCTTAAAGAATTGGAAAGATTTGTGTAGTTAAGCAAACAAATGAAAGAACGTCTCAGCATATTTCATACCCAGTCTCTAGAAAGCTTAACTTCTACAAACAAAGTTTTAATATTTATACAATAGTGAACTATTTCATTTTCTTAATTGCCTTTGGGCTTTTCTTCAAGAAAATACAATCACTTTTTATGTACAAATACAAATATGGATTCCAACTGAACTTTATACTAACTTTAATAACTTTATATTTTAACAAGTTTGTGTAAAAGTACATAAACTGTTAACTTTACACGTTACTTTCAGAATACACATTTCTGTTAATAATGCCAATAAATCACTTTTTTGCATTTGAAGACTTACCGTACCTTGTTTAATATATGACATCAATTCTCTTCATTTACGTAATGTCCTATGTTATTGGGTAAATATTCATTTCAAATTGTATCTAGACATACTTTGTATATTGAGTAACGATAAAACTATTTGATCTCTCTTGTATATGAGGACATAAATGGAATATATGACAAAAAGTCCCTTAACAAAATTGATACCTGTTCTCTATTCTATTTAGATAGGGTCCAACACATCACTGCTTAAGGACCATTTAGACCAGAAACTCGTTGCCGTCACAATCTTTTTACCACTGTTATGCTCCTTATCATAGTGTTAGACATATTCTTTGGAATTTTAATGGAGTAAATAAATTTGGATTTTACCATTTTTACGGATGGACCTGTGCTCGTCATATCGGTTTTCTGTCTTGCCCCGTACTATCCGTGCCCCCAAAAATTTGCAGTTGGATTTTTATGTTCTTTCCAGTGTTATGTAGAGGAAGTCTTTCAGAATCTCTGAGTTTTTGAGAATTTTCCAAGTGTTCAGAACATTAGTCAACTTTTGTGAGCGTTCAGGATGTTTTCTCTATATCCAGGATCTCCAGAGAAGAGGACCTGTATAGTGTAAAGACTGAAATTCACATAACATAAATTTCCTCCTAAGTATTTACAAATCTTAAAGGGGTTCTTCCTATTATCATCACAGGATAGTTGAAAAATCACTGATCACTGGGGTCCAACCTCTGAGACTCACGCCAATCCCAAGAATGGACATCTATAATGTACAGTTTGAATGTAAAGCAATCAGGTATCTCCAGAGGAGCCATAGACATTGAATAGAGCACTGGAGTGCCTGCATGGCTATTCCTCCATTGAAACAAAGTGCTTAAAGGGAACCTGTTACCAGGCTTTTGCCACCTAATCTGAGAGACCAAGACCCTTATTCTTACTGGGCTGCTTGTTAAGGTTTATTAAAATCACTGTTTTATCACTAAGAGATTATCACTACTAGTAAACCTGCTGCCATATATTCCTCTATGTTCATGAGCTCTATAAAACCATGCACCCACCACTGATTGGCAGCTTTCTACCTATGCAGAGTGTACACAGAAAGCTGCCAATCAGTGGTGTGGGAGGGGTTATACAGAGCTTAGAGACCTGGTAGATCTGCAACACATAAAGCATGGAATTTATAAAAAATACAATATTTTGCTTAGTAAGTGACACATCACTGGAATCAGGGTCTCTGTCCATATATCATGCTGCTCTCATATGAGGTAGCAAAAGCTTGGTGCCAAATTCCCTTTAAGAGCCATGATTTGGAATTGGTGGGCGTTCTAGTCTTGGGACCCACAGGGAACAGCTGGTTATCACTTTTCCTGTGTACTGCTAATAATTTGCTAAGTTGGAAGAATCCCTTCAATTTTTATGACCATAAAATCACTGACCTAGATATCATATATCAGTATTGGGTATATTGATTTTCTATGAATCATTGCTAAGTACACCATTAAATTACTAAGACTTTTCTTTAATTTTGTTCAATTAAATGTTTAGGTCGTCTTCGCGATCACAGAGTTTGTGATTAATAATTTGGGGAAGAAATTTATTGAAAACCCTCCTGTCGATCTTGCGACCCTTTACCAAGACATGTCACCATCTACTCCATTAATCTTTATATTAAGCACAGGATCAGATCCGATGGGAGCATTTCAAAGATTTGCAAAAGAACAGGGATACTTGGAACGGTAAACCGCATCTTACACTTTGACAATGTTGTATGACTATGACTGCTCACTGAATTCTGGTAATAATTATATATTATTTATAAGGAATCTGTGTTATTCATATTAATATTAGATATATATATATATATATATATATATATATATATATATATATATATATATAAAATGTATGTATGTATATATATAAATATATATATTTTCTGTACTACAGTTCAAACGTTTGGGGTCACCCAGACAATTTAGTCTTTTCTATGAAAAATCATACTTTTATTTATCAAATGAGTTGCATAATGAATAGAAAATATAGTCCAGACATTGTCGAGGTTAGAAATAATGATTTTTACTTGAAATAATAATTTTCTCCTTTAAACTTTGCTTTCGTCACAGAATGCTCCTTTGCAGCAATTCCAGCTTTGCAGACCTTTGGCATTCTAACTGTTAATTTGCTGAGGTAATCTGGAGAAATTTCACCCCATGCTTCCCCCTCCCACAAGTTGGATTGGCTTGATGGCCACTTTTTGCGTACAATACGGTCAAGCTGCTCCCACAACAGCTCAAACATCCATTAGTCTTCTAACACAGTTAGCAAACACAATGTACCATTAGAACACTGGAGTGGTGGTTGTTGGAAATGGGCCTCTATACACCTATGTAGATATTGCATTCAAAACCAGACGTTTTCAGCTAGAATAGTCATTTACCACATTAACAATGTATAGAGTATATTTCTGTTTAATTTAATGTTGGTTTCATTGAAAAAAATGTGCTCATCTTTCAAAAATAAGGAAATATCTACGTGACCTTAAACTTTCGAACTGTAGTGTGTATATATATATATATATATATATATATATATATATATATATATATATATATATATATATATGTATGTACAGACCAAAAGTTTGGACACACCTTCTCATCTCTAGAACAACCATTAATAGGAGACTTTGTGCAGCAAGCCTTCATGGTAAACTAGCTCCTAGGAAACCACTGATAAGGACAGGCAACAAGCAGAAGAGACTTGTTTGGGCTAAAGAACACAAGGAATGGACATTAGACCAGTGGAAATCTGTGCTTTGGTCTGATGATTCCAAATTTGAGATCTTTGGATCCAACCACCGTGTCTTTGTAGAAAAGGTGAACGGATGGACTCTACATGCCTGGTTCCCACCGTGAAGCATGGAGGAGGAGGTGTGATGGTGTGGGGGTGCTTTGCTGGTGACACTGTTGGGGTTTTATTCAAACTTGAAGGCACACTGAACCAGCATGACTACCACAACATCTTAAAGCGGCATGCTATTCCATATGGTTTGTGTTTAGTTGGACCATCATTTATTTTTCAACAGGACAATGACCCCAAACACACCTCCAAGCTGTGTAAGGGCTATTTGACTAAGAAGGAGAGTGATGGGGTGCTACACCAGATGACCTGGCCTCTACAGTCACCAGACCTGAACCCAATCGAGATGGTTTGGGGTGAGCTTGACCGCAGAGTGAAGGCAAAAGGGCCAACAAGTGCTAAGCATCTCTGGGAACTCCTTCAAGACTGTTGGAAGACTATTTCCGGTGACTACCTCTTGAAGCTCATCAAGAGAATGCCAAGAGTGTGCAAAGCAGTAATCAAAGCAAAAGGTGGCTACTTTGAAGAACCTAGAATATAAGACATATTTTCAGTTGTGTCACACTTTTTTAAGGTTTTCATTCCACATGTGTTAATTCATAGTTTTGATGTCTTCAATGTGAATCTACAATTATTAGAGTCCTGAAAATAAAGAAAACTCTTTGAATGAGAAGGTATGTCCAAACTTTTGGTCTGTACTATAGACAGTCATATGAAAAAGTTTGGGCACCCCTATTAATGTTAACCTTTTTTCTTTATAACAATTTGGGTTTTTGCAACAGCTATTTCAGTTTCATATATCTAACAACTGATGGACTGAGTAATATTTCTGGATTGAAATGAGATTTATTGTACTAACATAAAATGTGCAATCCGCATTTAAACAAAATTTGACCGGTGCAAAAGTATGGGCACCTCAACATAAAAGTGACATTAATATTTTGTAGATCCTCCTTTTACAAAAATAACAGCCTCTAGTCGCTTTCTGTAGCTTTTAATGAGTTCCTGGATCCTGGATGAAGGTATTTTTGATCATTCCTGTTTACAAAACAATTCCAGTTCAGTTAAGTTTGATGGTCGCCGAGCATGGACAGCACGCTTCAAATCATCCCACAGATGTTCAATGATATTCAGGTCTGGGGACTGGGATAGCCATTCCAGAACATTGTAATTGTTCCTCTGCATAAATGCCTGAGTAGATTTGGAGCGGTGTTTTGGATCATTGTCTTGCTGAAATATCCATCCCCTGCGTAACTTCAACTTCGTCACTGATTCTTGCACATTATTGTCAAGAATCTGCTGATACTGAGTTGAATCCATGCGACCCTCAACTTTGACAAGATTCCCGGTGCCGCCATTGGCCACACAGCCCCAAAGCATGATGGAACCTCCACCAAATTTTACTGTGGGTAGCAAGTGCTTTTCTTGGAATGCCGTGTTTTTTTGCCTCCATGCATAACGCCTTTTTGTATGACCAAACAACTCAATCTTTGTTTCATCAGTCTACAGGACCTTCTTCCAAAATGTAACTGGCTTGTCCAAATGTGCTTTTACATACCTCAGGCGACTCTGTTTGTGGCGTGCTTGCAGAAACGGCTTCTTTCGCATCACTCTCCCATACAGCTTCTCCTTGTGCAATATGCGCTGTATTGTTGACCGACGCACATTGACACCATCTGCAGCAAGATGATGCTGCAGGTCTTTGGAGGTGGTCTGTGGATTGTCCTTGACTGTTCTCACCATTCTTCTTCTCTGCCTTTCTGATATTTTTCTTGGCCTGCCACTTCTGGGCTTAACAAGAACTGTACCTGTGTTCTTCCATTTCCTTACTATGTTCCTCACAGTGGAAACTGACAGTTTAAATCTCTGAGACAACTTTTTGTATCCTTCCCCTGAACAACTATGTTGAATAATCTTTGTTTTCAGATCATTTGAGAGTTGTTTTGAGGAGCCCATGATGCCACTCTTCATAGAAGATTCAATTAGGAGAACAACTTGCAAGTGGCCTCCTTAAATACCTTTTCTCATGATTGGATACACCTGCCTATGAAGTTCAAATCTCAATGAGGTTACAAAACCAATTTAGTGCTTTGGTAAGTCAGTAAAAAGTAGTTAGGAGTGTTCAAATCAAGAAATTGATAAGGGTGCCCATACTTTTGCACCGGTCAAATTTTGTTTAAATGCGGATTGCACATTCTCTGTTAGTACAATAAACCTCATTTCAATCCAGAAATATTACTCAGTCGATCAGTTATTAGATATATGAAACTGAAATAGCTGTTACAAAAAAACAAATTGTTATAAAGAAAAAAGGTTAACATTAATAGGGGTGCCCAAACTTTTTCATATGACTGTATATCTATCTATATATATATATATATATATATAAAATATATACTAATATCGAATATTAGCTCTCTATAGAACAGGGGTTTGTTCAATACTTTAAGAAAGCTGATTGAGTGCGTTCAATGTTATCCACTACATGTCAACGTGGTTCTTCAATTGTTTCTAGAGTGCAGTCGATTTCTCTTGGACAAGGACAGGGGCCGATTGCAGAAAGAATGATAAAAGATGCTATGAAGAGCGGAAATTGGATATTTCTACAAAATTGCCACCTTGCCGTGTCATGGATGTTGCCTATGGAAGAACTTATAAAAACCTTTACAGAACCAAGTATGTAAGACAGTATTAATTGCAAATAAAGAAGGAGAGTAGGTAACTGGTTGATTAAAATTGACAATAATTGGAGACATTTTTAGAAGATGCTATTTATATTCATTAACCAGAAACAGATGGATTTCAGTAGGGACCTATGAGGAGATAACATTTTTACTATGCATTATTCAGTTTACCACTTTTTCAGTATACATTCCTCAACACTGAAATTGTAACACCGTAAACGAAAAGTCACATGGTTGATAGACTGATAATAACATGCAAATTATGAAAATATGGAAACAATACTGAATAAATTGAGACATTTTGAAAATGTTAAATATGAGCAGCACACACTTACATATTATCAGTGAGGTTATCCTATGCAATTGCTGACCAATAGTGATGGGCAAAACCAAGCTTTAAAGTTCGGGGTCTGTACCGGACAGATAGTGTTCGTGCACACAATCCTGAACACGAGCTTTCCTGGAAATCCCGTGGTACAGTTTGGGTTCAGTTCGGGTCCAGGGGCTGTAAAAAAAAAGCACATTATTAAAAATCATTATAATTATACTTACAGGTCCCATGACATGTCCTGCAGACTGTCTCCTGGCCACTTTTGCTTCCACATCCGATCATTGCTGTGCCCCCGGGTAACCACCACTGACTACAGGACCTTCCATGGTGTCATAGCCATGTGACCAGTCTGGTGTGAATGTTGTACAGACATTGGCTTACAGACTGGTCACATGGCTATGACGTCATGGAAGGTCTTGTTAACGTCCGGGGATATTCACTGCACTGCTCGTCACTTGGCAGTCTTCGGCTGTTTTCGTCCATGTTCGCGGTGAAGTCAGGATTAACCTACCTCAATGACTGCCATGGTCTCAATTGAACTTTTACTGTCACTGTGCGAGCCTCGCATCGCATCACCCAGCACGGGCACACTCTCCCGACAGGAGCGGGTCAGAATCATACCCTCAGTGTCAGTCTGCTTCTCGCTCTGTATAGACGCTTGTCTTTACATAGCGATGAAGCAGAGCTGACATTGCTCTACCTGTTGACTACGTAGGGCTAAGGATTTTTTTATAATAAAGATGGAGTCTCTAAATGTTTTTTTTGTTTTACTTCTAATAAAAAACGTTTCTATGTGTTGTGTTTTTCTTTTTACTGCTTACTAGAAATTCATGGTGGCCATGTCTAATTTGGTGTGACACCATGAATTTCGGGCTTAGTACCAGCTGAAAATACAATGCTGGCTCTAACCCCTTTATTACCCAGCGTGCCACTGCCATCAGGGCTGCTGGATGAGCTGGGTAAAGCACCTAGAAATGCTGCTAAGAAACAATTAGCCATTTCCAAGAGCGGCTTCGGGCTGCCGAGAATCCAAGCCCCGAGCTGCCTGGTTTGACCTGACTGGCGATCAAAATATGGCAAGAGTCCATGCATTATTTTTTTTAATTATTTAGAGACTCCATCTTTATTATAAAAAATCCTTTGTCCGACGTAGTCCACAGGGACAGCAATGTCTGCTCTACTTCATCGCTCTGTAAAGACAAATGTTTATACAGAGCGAGAAGCAGGCTGACACTGACAGTGATAGTCAAAGTTCAATCGGTATTCACTGTACTGCTTGTGATTCGGCAGTCTTCGGCTGTTTTCGGCCATGTTCGTGATGACGTCAGGGTTCAGCCGAGTCCCTTGGGACCCCCCCCCCCTGCCCCATCCTATAACTGTAAAGTTCAAGTTCGGGGTTTGGACGCAAGTTTGCGTTTTCTCAGAACCCGAAGTTTACAAAAAGCTTGGTTGAGTTTCCCAAACACGAACATCGGGGGGGTTCGACCATCACTACTGACCAATTACATCCCAGATGTGCTCAATTGAGAAAAGTCCTGTGGGACATGGTAGCAGGTTTAGGGGAAACCAGCTGCTCACAGTAGCACTACCAACATATAGCCTAGCGTTGTCATGTTGAAAAATGAAACACTGTTCACACAATTAATAATCTAATTGATAGCATAACACAATATGAAAGTGTGTGTATTTCTGTACATGGCGCTCATACTCAATACTACATAAATGAAGATGTGTTGAAAATTTTGTTTCAATTTTTTTATCATTTTAACTTGTGATATCTGACAAATTTACTATGTGTATTAGTAAATTTTTGCACTTTCCCTGACAATGTTAAAAGTGGATAGAAAAAGGTGTAAATATTGTAAAAGATAGCACCTTTATGAAAGATGCTTTGCTTTTTTGATACATTGTATGGATTTTATTTTACATCATTTGTGAGGTTACATAAATTGCCCCAAAATTTAAAATATTCATTGATTTGCAGACTTTTTATGGTCAAGTAAATTGATGCACCCTATGACATTATTATTTTCACCCATTGGTGCATTTTAGTTCCACTATTTTATGATAGCAATTGACTACAATTGATATATATTATTGCTTACTTATTTATGCGCATAGAAATATATAAAAATAATAATCTATATACAACTTAGAGAGAATATTAGCAGTATGTTCCAATTCATCTAACACAGTTAGCAATTAGTCGAGTGACTTTTCTAACTCCCATTTCTCCGACTCTCTAGCTGTCATTCATCTTATGAATGAGATCAGTGACCTGACAGGAAGTTGAGATGTGGGAATATTGAAGTGACACTTGCCTGGTTCTGCTTTGCTTGCGTAAATCAATCTAATTTTGTTTTGCCTAGAAAAGGCCAAGAGGAGCTGCCCTTGTTCTTTTATTCTTCATTGGGAAAATGATACTGGACCTGAACCCTGCTGTGAAATAAAGATTAAGGACGATCCCGTCATTTTGGTTTTAATAAAAAAAGCCTGAAAAAATCTGATCAAATGTGAAACCCTTTCATTTATATCAGAAAGTTCTTAATTAGACCTTAAGAATGGGCTGATCCTACATTGTTTTCCGTAATCTTACAATGTAATAAACGACAATGACCAAAAATAATATTTCCTCTCGCTGTTTCTTACAGATGTTTCCATAAATGAAAACTTCAGATTGTTTTTAAGCTCAATGCCAAGCAGAACATTCCCTGTAACAGTTCTCCAGAATTCTGTAAAGGTAAGGCACCCTAACATTTTATTTTCTTGTCACTTGTACATTTTATAAATGTCCTTAAAAGGCAACATGTCACCTATGGATCGATGAGATGCTCACCATTGGACCCCCACTGATCATGAGAATGAGGGTCACAAAGTTAAAGGGTTTGTCCACTACTAGGACAAAAGCATCTGATTACACTTGTTTCCCCCAGTTAAGAAAAAAGACCATGTACTCACCTACCATTCTGGTGCCATTCCAGTGCTGTCGGTAATCATGGTTCAAGGCTCATGTGATATTTTGATGTCACGCGAGCCCCGTGTCCAATCATCACTAACGTCTCTTACCCCACCTTCGGACCAAATGAGTAAATCAACAGAAAGTGACACTGTGGCTGAGACTCACTTCCTGTTGCTTTCTTATTAGGTCCGAAGGCGTGGCGAGAGAAGTCAGCGGTGATTGGACATGGGACTCGCATAACATTAGTAGTGGTCAACCTCTTTAACTGTGTGATTGGAGCAGTCATGAGCAAGTACACCACTGTTCTATTCATTGTCTATAGGAGTGGTGGTCACACTGCCGCCTCATTTACACTGTGGAGTTTAGGTCCCTTTTTTGCAGCCAGACCCCAGTGATTATAATTTTCATTTTTTACATACATATAATGAATTTAAAATGAATGCAGAAGAATTTGGCCTTCCTTTCATTAGGCCAAATACAGAGCAACTCTAAAAGACCATCAACTCAGAAGAACCTGGCACGTTTGTATTCTATAGATACAGACATGTTATTGATCATAACCTGCTGATCACCTCTTATGGATATTTGCATCATAGGTCAGCTTAACATTTATGGAATGTATGGAGTACCTGCATCTAAAAGCAGCCAAAGGAGCTAGTTCAGATAGTTGCTCTTTAACCATTTAGATGGTGCATTTAAATGCTTGCTGTAACCACGTTCTAGATTCTTTAGGGGTACTAAAAAAATAAGTGAAACATAATAATTTATTTTTTTCTATAAAAAATACAAAAAAAAACCTAAACCCCATAAAAAACTGATCACCTCTAAAAAATAAAGAATGCTGAAAAAAAATGTGTTAATATTGTGTCTGTAAAAAATTGAGATCTATGACACTATAAAGATAATTATCCTATAAGATAACGGGCGTAAATTAAAAAAAAAAAGATCAGAATGTCAGAATTGTCATTTTTTAAGCCTTGCACCTAAGCCAAAAAAGGCAAGTAAAGCATTCAAAACATCTTATGTATCCCAAAATAGTACCAATAAAATGAAGGCCCTTAATGTCAAAAAGGAGGTCTCAAATAGGTTTACCAGCAGAAAAATTTTAAAAAAAAAAGTTACTGGTCACATAAACTAGGGATTAAGGAGTTATCGGTCAACATGGTTACACTTTGTTTTTACTGGGATGGTTTTGCTTGGATATGGAACACTTTCTACCAAGTTTCCTTGCAGATTACAGATAATTTCTGAATTCCTGAAGGTGACTTGCAGCATTCAGCCTATTTTTCTTAACAAAAAATCAATTGCCAGCACGGCCAATACCTATAACTATAATCATTTTGATTTAGTATTAGGGTTATACAGAAAATGCACAGCCATCAAATACATACCTGAATATAAGCATAATGCCCTGTGGTCACTATGGTCCTTAGAACATTAGAAAGGTCTTTAGACCACCTTGACCAGTTACGCCCATCAGATTTTTGTTTTATGTTCCACATAGCCGAAGTTTTACCATACAACAGAGACAAAGCATTAGTACTGACTTTCTGTGGTTAATATCTATACTCTTAGTCTCAAAGGTTTTTGTCAGGTCTCAGTGGAAAAATAAAATGGATGGCTGCAAACTTGGGAGCCAGAAATGTTAATTGAATTTGTGTTAATGAACCTTACAAAAACAAGTGTCTGTTATAGCTTACTATACCTTTATTAGTATCACCCCCAGGGGTGTACAGTTTCTTGTGTCTGCAGTTAGCAAGGGTTACAAACTCTATTGTGTCAAGGTGCAGGATGGTATACGGCGAGTGAAATAAGTATTGAAAACATCACCATTTAATCCGATCAGGCAAAGAAATCAAACCATAGATGATCATAAATGAAGTTATGTGCAATAATGAGACATTACAAAGGGAAAAAGTATTGAACACATGAAGAAAGAGAAGTGCAAAAAGCCATGGAAAGTCATAACAATAGCTGAAATCTATCAGTAATTAGATAGCAATCCTGCCACTTAGTAAAAAAATAGTAGCTGGTTCAACTGATGGCCTATAAAAAGGTGTCTCTTTACCAAGGTGACACACAAGAAACATCTCATGATAGGTTAAACTAGTGAGCTGTCTCAAGACCTTCGCAATTTTATAGCTGCAAAACATACTGATGACATTGGTTACAGAATAATTTCAAAACTACTGAAGGTTCCAGCGAGCACTGTTGGTGCCATAACCTGGAAGTGGAATGAACATCATTTCACCATAAACTGGTCACGAGCAGGTGCTTCCCATAAGATTTCAGACAGAGGAGGGAAAATTATCCAAATAGGACTACCTATGGAGACATACAGAAAGATAGGTACAATTTTTTTCAATGAAAACAATAAGTAAGACCTCTATGGTCTATATAGCTGCTCAACACACAAAACTCCATTTCCCAACAAAAGACATGTTCAAGCTCATTTAAGGTTTGTTCAACAACATTTACACAAGCCTGTGAAATACTGAGAATATAATGTATGGTCAGATAAGACCAAAATGGAACTCTCTGGATACCATAATACACAACATGTTTGGAGGCCAATAGGCACTGAATACCACAGTGAAGTTTGGATGTGGGAATATCATGGTGCGGGGCTGTTTTTCAGCATAAGGCTTTGCCAAATTTGATATCATTGAAGGAAGGATGAATGGACAAATGTATCTAGACATTCTTGCTAAAAATATGCTGCCATCTAGCAGGATGATGAAGATGAAACAAGAATGGACATTTTTGCAAGACAATGATCTGAAACACACAACTAAGAAAACTCTCAATTGATTTCAGAGAAAAAAAATAAAGCTACTAGAATGGCCCTGCCAATCACCTGAACTAAATCCAGTCTAAATCCAATAGAAAATTTATGGAAGGGACTAAAGCTGTGTGTTTATGTCGGAGAATGGGCCAAAATCACAACTGAGCAATACATGCAACTAGTTTCGCCATACAGGAGGCAGAATCTGTCATCACCAACAAAGGCTTTTGTACATACTATTAAATAATATTTAAGTAAGCATGTTTAATACATTTTTCCATGTGTCATTTGTTTTTTTTTTTTACACATAATTTATGGAAATTTCCAGTTTGATTTATTTGCTTGTGGGGATTGGATGGGTTGTTACTGACTTCTGGTGAGAATATCATGTCAATAGCAGCTTTAGAAATATATTTACTCAGAAAATTGGTGACATGTTCAATACTTATTTCACCCACTGTATATTCACAGATCTATTATTCAGCATATACTGAATAGACACTTTTAGAGACACTACTTAGTAGTGTACTGGACCATCTTTGGCCTTCAGAATTGCAGCAATTCCTGGTTGCATAGATTTCATTAGGTAGGAATATTTGCCCATATGCACAGGATCACTTCTCTCACTCAGCACTTGGAAGAACCCATTTTAGCTCATCCTAGATATGCTATATAGGATTAAGAAATGAGGAGTGCCAAGGTCAGAAAATTCTCTTGGAATCGGTTACATTGCAGGGCAGTCATGTCTGGATGTATCTGGAGTTCTATCTTTATGCTGAAACTACAATTCCCACAATGCCTAGTACATCTTTGCCTAGCATAATGTTATCCCACCTACAGTACATTACAGGGACACAGATTTTGACCACGCATCTGTAAATCCATGAACTATGTAACGGGACGATGCATGCACATAACTGAGAGGACAACCACCAAGAGTAGGATCATCTGTGTTGAGGTGAGGTCCGAGCTTTGTGGCTTGAGGACACTGAACCACTTGACTTGTAGAGATGACATCAGTAAAGCGAGATACAGGAATTGATGGACCATTGCTTAATAAGCTTATATTATAAAGTTTATTGTACTGACATTTGGAAAACTTTGCAGGAGAACAGTATAAAACAAGATAAAACCCATAAGACTATATTCTTTGGAGTGGCACAGCATCAGTTGATCGATTCATTGTGTAGCGTTTATTGGCGGAAGTATTTGTCTATGGTGCAGATGCTAACTTCTAGAAATGTCCACATGTTATCAATTCATACTGTTATATGCATTCAAGGATTTCTTTTTGATTAAAGTTAACAAAAAAAAAACTTACACGACCTTAAAAGGCACATTCAATCCGAAATCATCGCTGTTTACCACTGACACTCATCTTGACAATAATACTAAAGCTTTTAAGTTGTCTTTTGTAGGAAAGCATCGTGATCTCAATTTAGTTTGAGCAGAGAAATGCTTTCGCAAGAGTGATTTTTGAAAGGTTTGCCATCGCTTATGCATCTGCATAATGCCGCTGAGTGAGGCAAGAAATGTTATCTGCGGCTCAGCTAAAGACCCTTTCATCAGCGAAGGCAAAGTCGTAATAATCCTTTCAATCCTGAATGCTTTAGCTTTGGAATGTGATTACATCTTTGTCTTTATAGAATAGTGTTTTCAGTCTGATTACATCTTAGTTCACACAGAAATGTGCATGTAACAATTTCCTCCCTGAACACTTGTAATTTCATGATTTGATAAAGACTTCACAATGTGATGTTTGCCATTTATTTCAAATCTGTTTTATTGATGAAACTGTTGTCAACATACAAACATATCATTTGTGCAATTACAATACATAAGCATCATTTTCTCAATGCCGGGATAACATCCAGAAATTGTTACATTACTAAATTTCTTGGAATTCTTCAAATTATCTTTGTGCTATTACCATACAACCACTTGTAAATTATAGGTCAGAATTTTACTTCTTTTGACTTCCCGTATCCTAATATACTCATTCTCCTTGTATGTCTATTGTCTTATGAATTATTGATAAATCTTTTCATATAAAAAATGAAACTAGAAAAATGCAGATTAATGTTCAGAAAAGAAAGAAAGAAGAGGAAAGATATAAGCATAAAGAAGAGGAAATTAGAGAAAAGGGGGGAGGGGGGGGGAAGCAAGAAAAGCAAAGAAAAAAGGGGGGGGAAGGAATGAGACTCCCCACCGTTTCTCAGCTCAAAAAGCTCGCCAAACTCTCCACAAACTCTGGGGACTCCATGAACATAATCCATGGTCTCCAAACTGTAGTAAATTTTTCTGTGTTCCCATTTAGTTCTGCTGTCAGCTCCTCCATTCTCTGGAGGTTTGTCATCTCCTCCAACCAATCCAGCACCGTAGGGCATCTAGTCTGTTTCCAAAATCGTGGGATAATCATACGGGCAGCCGCCAGGCAAAATCGCAACATGTCCCTTTTTTGTGTTTTAATAGCTCCTGGGAGCATAGAAAGAAGGGCAACCTGGGGGGATTTTTCTATTTCACCTCCGCTCATCTTTTTGTACAGGTAGAACACTGAGTCCCAAAAGGGTTGCAGCTTAGTACAGCTCCACCATATGTGTAGCATTGTACCTGTGTCTGTGCCACACCTCCAGCACACATCAGACACAGAGGGAAATATAGCATGTAATTTAGTCGGGTAATGGTACCACCTTGTGAGAATTTTATAACTTTTCTCTTGAGCGGCGCACGCCAAGGAAAGCTTGTGGGTCCACAGGTACGCTCTGCTCCAATCGTCCTCTGCAATATCCTCTCCCAGTTCCTCTCCCCACCTACAGACAAAGTGAGGTTTATCCACCCTATTTCTCTGGTTCAGCATTTTATAGATGAGTGAGATGCCATGTCCAGGTGATGACCCCTGTAAAAATATTTTCTCAAAAGGAGTAGGGGGTGTCCTCATCCTTCTCTCCCTGTCCTGGTACGAGAGGAAAGATTTCAACTGCATATATTCCATCCAGGAAATCTCTCTCCCTGTGGCCTGCATGGAAGTATAAGTTGGTAGGGTGTGTCCCTGGAGCACGTGACAAAAACGGGTATCATCCGCCCGAGTAAATCCCCCGAATCTATGGGAGTGGAGTCCTGGGGGGAACTTCTTATTACCGAATACGGGGGTAAGTGGGCCCTGCTCCTGAGAGAGAGATCCCTTTTTTATCTCTCCATCCCACATCCCCATCGCTGTCCGCGTGAACTCCATTCCTTTCGCTATCTGGATCCTACTTTCTTTCTCTAACCATGGAAGTAAATGTAAGGGAGTTCCCAGTACATCCTGTTCAATCACCACCCATTGTTTCGAATTACCATGAAAATGCCAGTCCAGTAATCTCGTTAGGATAGCTGCCTTGTAATATAACTGAAAATTTGGGAGCCCCGCCCCCCCGTCACTTTTGTGTCTGGTCAGAGTTTTAATTCCTGTTCGGGGTCTCCTGTTCCCCCAGACAAACCCAGACAAGGCTGTCCGGATCTTGGAGAAGTAACTTAGCGGTAGCTGTATGGGTATTGTCTGAAACAGGAACAGGAACCTCGGTAACACATCCATTTTTATCGCGTTTATACGCCCAAACCACGTCAATCTCTTTTTGTCATATTTCTTTAAGTCCCTGATTGTCCTTTCTAATAAGGGGAAAAAATTGTGATGTACAATTTTTGCTGGATCCCTAGGTACCATAACTCCCAGATATTTTAAAACTGACGGTTGCCACTTAAAAGGGAAGTTTTGTGATACTCTCGCAAGGTCTTCTGCCGATAAAGTCACGTTCATGGCCTCTGATTTGGAAAAATTTACTTTGAAGTTGCTTAAGTTGCCAAACTGTTCGAACTCCTTAAGCAAGGACGGGAAGGATATGTGTGGTTGGGAAATGAACATGAGAAGGTCATCCGCGAATAGAGCCAGCTTACGGCTCTCCCCCCCCGCCTCTATCCCGTGGATGCTTGTGTTGTTTCTCAGGGCGACCGCAAGGTGCTCCATGACTATGACGTATAAGAGGGGCGACAGTGGACATCCCTGTCTCGTTCCATTGTGGACCAGAAAGGATGATGATAGAAACCCATTTGTCCTGACTTTTGCTGAGGGTCTCGTATACAGGGACGCAATTCTACCCAAAAATTTCTGACCCAAACCCACCTGTCTCAAGGCTGCCATCATAAAGCTCCAACTGACCCGGTCGAAGGCCTTCTCCGCGTCCACTGAAAGTAAACACATGGGGAGAGACTGAGCCCTCGACCGAGCCATCAGGAGGAACAATTTGTTGGTGTTGTCCCGTGCCTCCCGGCCTTTTACAAATCCCACCTGGTCCGTATGTATTATCCCAGGCAGGGACAGGGCAAGTCTGTTGGCAAGTGCTTTAGAGAAAAATTTCAAATCTAAATTAATCAGTGAGATGGGTCTGTAATTTGTAACCAGCAAGTGGTCCTTTCCCGGTTTGGGGATAACACATATGTGTGCTTCAAGAGACTGTGCTACCCACTGGGAGTTTTCAGATATGGAGTTAAATACTTTGGTCATGAACGGGGATAACTGAGTCTGAAAAATTTTATAGAACTTGGGGGTAAACCCGTCCGGACCTGGGCTTTTGCCTGAAGGAGAATCCCTGATAATAGATGCCACTTCTGTCTCTGTAAAGTCTGCTTCTAGGTTTTCAACCTCAGTATTGGGTATAGTCGGCAGGGCTGTTTTAAGTATGTAATCATTTATTTTAGTCTCCAAAGCTTCTTGTGGCATATCCCCAAATTTGCCCCTTATGTTGTAAAGGTCACTATAATATTTTTGAAACTGCTCCGCTATGTGGATTGGGTTCTGAGTCAAAAGGCCGTCCGATTTTTTGATCGTAGGGATGTGACTGGGGTCCCCCCTCGGATGTAATAACCTAGCTAGTGGTCTGCCACATTTGTCCGCATATTCATACATAAATCTTTTTAGTCTATTCCTGTGGCGCTCGTATTGTCGGTCCAGAATGGATTTAAGTTCCTCTCTGTTTTTAACTAGCTCTGTCAGTGTCACCGGGGATAATGTCTGCTTATGGATCTTCTCTAGGTCTGAAATATTCTGAAGTAGAGACAGAATGGTTTGGGCTCTCTCCCTCTTAATCCTAGCCCCATGTTTGATCAGAATCCCTCTCAACACACACTTTAGTGTCTCCCATTGAACAGGTAGGGTAGTAGTGTCTCCTGAGTGTATCTCCAAGAATTCATCTATTGTGTTCTGCAGGTCTTTCAAGCATCCCTGGTCCCTCAGCAGACTATCATTCAACCGCCAAGACCACGGCCTCCCAGGCCCATCCGGCATAGTGAGGCTCAAAAATATGGGGGCATGATCTGACCAAGAGATACTGCCTATAGAGGCCTGTATCTGCCATGTCAGGGCCTTCTGACTTACAAGGAATAGGTCTATGCGGCTGTATGAAGAGTGAGCCGGGGAAAAATATGTGTAGTCACGGTCTACTGGGTGTAGTGTTCTCCATACATCCACTAATCTGAGTTCCTGTATACAACGTTTAACCTTCGTTAGTTTCCTTATTGAGAGAAAGTTATGTCCCGACGTTGTGTCTACCTTAGGGTCCAAAGTGAAGTTTAAATCACCGCCCACGATCACGGTCCCTTCTGCGAATTCATCCAGTGATGACAGGAGAGAGGAGCAGGTCGTCGCCGGATCTCTATTCGGTAGATACCAATTGACAATGGTAAAGATGGATGAGTTAACATTAAGTTTCAGGAATATAAATCTTCCCTCCGTGTCCACCCGTGTATCTAGAACTGTGTGCACTAGGGACTTATGGATGCCTATGGACACTCCCTTGGATTTTGACTCTGGGTTGGAACTGTGGACCCAGTTAGTGTAATATCTGTCTCTAAAGATGGGGAGGTGGCCCGTTTTAAAATGTGTTTCTTGGATCAATAGTATATGGACTCTTTTTTTGTGCATGTCAAAAAATATCTGGGAGCGTTTTTGCGGGACATTAAGTCCCCTCACATTTAGTGAACCCCAATTAATCTGCGTCATTTCAATGCGGAGGAACGGTGGGGACTCTAGGGATAGGTTCGGGGATTAGGGAGAGAGAGAGAGAGATGTGCAGGCAAGTAGGATAGGAAGAGCAGGGAAAAAGAAGAGGAAATAAAAGAGAAGAGGTAAGAAGGTCGAGAATACAAAAGAAACTACCAACAAAGCAGTAGAAACCAAAGGCAAGGAGGTCAGAGTGCCTCCCGCCTGCAAGGTTACAGCAAGACCCTAACGTCGGGTCTAAAAAGACTAAAAGTAACTGTATAGGTATAAGAGAATACCAAACTGTCTAACCTAGGGATGGTGAGACTACGCCACTCCTTTATGGCGTGTTATCCCAATCAGGGAGGGAACTTTCTACAAAGGAGCCCCCTGCCCCGGACTAACAATAAGCAATTATTCAACTTAGTTTGTCAGCCAGAGCCCTATATAATGTGAGGACACAAGGTCTAGAGAGAATATTGTGCTATACACCGTCAGGGGGTGCCCCCCCGCCCCCTCTTCCAGGAAGGCGGGAGGGAACCCCCCCCCTCATAATCAGAAAGACTTAATCCCCCTGGCAAAAAAATTATAGCAAAACTGGGAGGTACATTCTATTGAGAAACAACCCAATGAATTTTTGTTTATGAACCAATAACTCCTTAAACATCAGACTGGTCTTCCTCTTCGAGGGCCACGCATCCGATCACCATCTGGGGCAGCACCCCAAACCCCCATTGGAAACACCGGCCATTCCTCTATAGGCACCAATGGAATGTCCAGGGCTGCAGCAAACGATGGCATATCAGTCGGGTTCCTAAGAACATGCATTCTTCCCGCATGTCGGACCTGCAGGCGGAAGGGAAATCCCCAGCTGTATTGAAACTCATACGAACGGAGCATGTCCAGGAGAGGTTTCAGTGCTCTCCTTCTTTGTAAAGTGAAACGGGATAAGTCCTGCAGAATCTGGACTTGGCTCCCCTCGTATGCTGGTGAAACTCCACTGCGCAGCTTAAACAGGATGGCCTCTTTAAGGACATAACGGTGGACCCTGCAAATCACATCTCGTGGTCTGTCATTCTGTGTAGGTCTAGGGCCAAGCGCTCTATGCACTCTGTCTAGCTCCAGGGGTTGGCTTGATGGTTCACCCAGGATCTCATTAAACATCACTTGGAGGGCTCTCTGGAGATCCTTAGGTTCAACAGACTCTGGTAAACCCCGGACCCTTAAATTGTTTCTCCGGCCCCTGTTTTCAGCATCGTCCATTGCTTCCACCATATATTGTATTTGGCAGGAGTGTTGATCCAAAATGGCCCCTTGTGCCTGAGTGGTGTCTTCTATATTCTGTATTTTAGCTGCCTGTATTTGGTTCTGAGTGTCCACTCTTTCCACCTCCCCCCTCAGGGCCGACAGCTCTGTGCGGTATGCCTGTTCCAGCCTTGCTATATATGTCTCCATATCTTCTCTGGTGGGTATAGAAGAGATGTGTGCCCGGATTTCATTAAGTTCTGTTAGCACTCCTGGTTCATGTGATCTTATTGTACTTGTGGCAGGCTCTAACTCTGCTTGCATTTCCATATCATACACACTTTGACTCAGGCTGTGTCTCACTGAAGATAGGAGATTTCCACTAGCAGGGCCCTGTTCCCCATTTGCAGCATTAACAGCCTCTGCTTGAGATTTATTATTGTCCTCCTTCTGTGACAGGGGTAAGGGCACCTCTCCCCCCTCCTGAGGCCTCCCCACTGCAGGTCTGCAATCAGCAATGGTGGGGGTTGTACCCATGCTCCCTGCTCCAGGGCTCCCCTGTACCTGGACACGCTGGCTGTCTGGGGTTATCAGCTGCCTCTCCTCCACTGCCCGGGTGCTTTCCTCCCTCTGTCTCTGCTGCTGCTGGGGCTTCCCCTGCCTCTCCATCTTGGGAGATGTCTGCAGTGCTGTCCTCTGCTTCGGCCCGGTAAGGAAGCCTCTAATTCCCTTCTCCTCTGTCCGTGACGCTCCTCTGCTGGGCCCCTGGGAGCTCTCCCTTCTCCTGCGCTGCATATCCTTTTCTTCCAGGCTCTTGGGCTGGTTTAATTGTCAGTAGTGTAGTCCGGTGGCAGGAGCTGAGACAAACACGTCCTCACTCCTCCATAGCCAGGACACGCCCCATGTTTGCCATTTATCACACAAAGTATGTGTAAAATAAAAAATGGGTAAGTGTAGAGTTCATTATGCTGTACAGCTGACTACAGAACATAAATAGAAACAACGTCAACTTTAAAAGGAATTTTACTTCTGCATCTCGTACCCCGGAACCAGTCCATTGCTATCATTCTGAAAACCAAGAGTCTAAATTCAGATCTTACAAATATCCTATCTGCATTATCTGTGAATTTACCTTTATACTTTCAAAGCCTCCAGGAAAACATATTATAACTTATATAGAATTGTAGATGATCAGGATATAAATCACCTAAGGGAAACTTTATAAAATAACAGACTAGTGTACTGTTTGCAATATTAGGTAAGTTGTATTTTAGAGGATTTTTTTTATTCTTGATCAACAACTATGTTCTCAATCAACCCAAAAGACTCATAAATATCAAAGCTTAATATTTCTGGAAGTTGGAGTGTTTTTTTTTCTTAGATTTGGCTATCTTAGGAGGATATCTGTTTGTGCATGTAACTATTACTGTGCAGAATTATTAGGCAACTTAATAAAAAACCAAATATATTCCCACCTCACTTGTTTATTTTCACCAGGTAAACCAATATAACTGCACACAATTTAGAAATAAACATTTCTGACATGCAAAAACAAACCCCCCAAAAAATTTATGACAAATATAGCCACCTTTCTTTATGATGACACTCAAGAGCCTATCATCCATAGATTCTGTCAGTTGCTTGATCTGTTTACGATCAACATTGTGTGCAGCAGCCACCACAGCCTCCCAGACACTGTTCCAAGAGGTGTACTGTTTTCCCTCGCTGTAGATCTTACATTTTATGAGGGACCACAGGTTCTCTATGGGGTTCAGATCAGGTGAACAAGGAAGCCATATCATTATTTTTTCATCTTTTAGACCTTTACTGGCCAACCACGCTGTGGAGTAGTTGGATGCATGTGATGGAGCATTGTCCTGCATGAAAATCATGTTTTTCTGGAACGATACCGACTTCTTCCTGTACCACTGCTTGAAGAAGTTGTCTTCCAGAAACTGACAGTAGATCTGGGAGTTGACCTTCACTCCATCCTCAACCCGAAAAGGTCCCACAAGTTCATCTTTGATGATACCAGCCCATAACAGTACCCCTCCTCCACCTTGCTGGCATCTGAGTCGAAGTGGAGCTTTCTGCCCTTTACTGATCCAGCCTCTGGCCCATCCATCTGGCCCATCAAGAGTCACTCTCATTTCATCAGTCCATAAAACCTTTGAAAAATCAGTCTTAAGATATTTCTTGGCCCAGTCTTGACGTTTTATCTTATGTTTCTTGTTCAAAGGTGGTCGTTTTTCAGCCTTCCCTACCTTGGCCATGTCCCTGAGTCTGGCACACCTTGTGCTTTTTGATACTCCAGTAATGTTGCAGCTCTGAAATATGGCCAAACTGGTGGCAAATGGCATCTTGGCAGCTTCCCGTGTACCGCCCTGCGCTCGGCTGCAGCCGAGCCGCTCGGATCCGGGCTCTTTGGTGGATGGCTCGAGCGCCTCCGGACCGGGGGTCACTTCGCTCTGAAAGGGAGCATGCGCTACTTAGGAGGTAGGTAGGTGTATGGCCGAAGCCGTGTTTGAGTTCGTGACGCCACCCATGGGACGTGGTGAAGGTGTAGACACCACCGCTGCAGTTACGGGGCACCCGGGGGAGATAGTTATGCAGCAAGATGTTAACCCGTCCGTTGGCAGGGATGATGGCGCCGTTGTGGAGAGTAGCCGGGCGGTGCAGGGCAGCGCGCTGCCGGATGGCACTGTTGTACTCACAGTTATTGACACACACAAGTCCTTGGTAAACAAAGTTGATGGTGGTCGGTGCCTGCAGCCGAATGCGTCTAGCCCCCCACCCGGTTCGGGGGTTTTGGCCTTTCTCCTGCACCGTGTTGTGAATGTATAGACTGCCTGTGCTTGAGCAACGGGAGTCCGCTCCCCGGCTTTGTGTATGTCGGAGGAGCCCATTTGCCCACAGACGCTGGCCCGTGGGATCTCTCTGCCTGTGCGATGGCTTTCTGTCCCCCTCGGTGGGCTGTTGTCTTCAGTCGGGACTTGGGTGGGAAAGGACCTAAAGTTCAGACCGCAATCAGTGAATTAACTCAGTCCAGTGGCTTCTGGACCTCGTTTCAGGGTCTGAGTACTTCCCTGTGTGCTCCAGTTTCCGAGTTGGTTCCCCGGGTAGGTACCGGCGGGCCACTACCCTGTCCCGGTCCACCATGGTTCCACCGAGCCGTCTTCCTGGCTCCTGCAGGCTAGGCCACCGTATGCCTCCTAGCCACGGTACGAGGGCTCCGACCCTGGCACCTGTCAGTCTGCTCCGGCCTGATGCATAGGCCTCACCTGCTCCACTCCACTGTCAGAACTGACTCTCACTACACTGTCTGACAAACTGCCACTGCCTCTGTGTTTCCTGCCTCAGGCCCTCTGGATTCCTCGGTGGGTGTGGCCAACTGCCTGGCTCCGCCCCCCTGGTGTGTCCATTAAGCTCTGAGGGAGGTGACTAGGTTTTTATGTGGTTGGCTGGTGTTACCTTGTGTGGGACTGGTGTTGTGCGGGGGTCTATCTGTGACTACCTGGCTAGTCCAGGGCGTCACACACGCTTGATTTTCCTCAATTCATGGGCAGTAATTTTGCGCCTTTTTTGCCCAACACGCTTTTTGCAATCCTGTTGGCTATTTGCCATGAAATGCTTGATTGTTCGGTGATCACGCTTCAAAGGTTTGGCAATTTCAAGACTGCTGCATCCCTCTGAAAGATATCTCACAATTTTGGACTTTTCAGAGCCCGTCAAATCTCTCTTCTGACCCATTTTGCCAAAAGAAAGGAAGTTGGCTAATAATTAAGCACACCTTATATAGGGTGTTGATGTCACTACACCACACCCTCCTCATTACAGAGATACACATCACCTAATTTACTTAATTGGTAGTTGGCTCTCAAGCCTATACAGCTTGGAGTAGGGCAACTTGTATAAAAATTATCATGTGATCAAAATACTAATTTGCCTAATAATTCTGTACACAGTGTATAACTGGCATTGTTTGTTTTTTTTCATTATTGGGACTCTCCATTACAGAGAGATAACTCACTCTTTCTTGTAAGCCAAGAAAACATGATCATTATGAAGATGCTCACAAAGAAGAGTTGAAGATAATATGTCCTCTTTAAGAAGAGTTAAGTAAGCTCCATTAAAGAGTGAAAATGCATTTTAAATGGGTTATACAGTATTGTATAAGACTTAGCCCCTACAACAACCATTGTCCCTTTTACTGATACAATGCCTGAGAAAAAAAACTTTTAATTTGTATGCAATTGAGGGATCTATGGTGCACCCTTGGCGTGGCCCATAGTTTGGTGCACCATTACACCTTCTTATTTGCATATCAAGGGCCTTCTTTGTCTTCTGATTGACAGTACTCGCTTCTCAGAGTGAGCACTCTCTGAATGCAGCCAGTGTGTGTGGTCAAGTGTGTTCTCTCCTGTGTCTCCTTTTGCCTGATGCCATTCGCTACACAAATACACCCAAAAGTGCAAAGTGTGGCATCAGAAAAAAGGAGTGAGGAGAACGCATCTAGCCACTGCATGCATGTACAAAGTCACACACAAACCAGCGTATTATTGCTCACTCTGGAAAGTGAGCACTCTTATTCAGAAGCAGAAGGGCCGCAATATGTAAATGAGGAGGCATAATTGTAAACCAAACTCTTGGCCATATAAATGTCACGTTATTTTCTGAGACACTGTACCAGTAAGAGGTTCATAACAAGTATGGTTGATGAAGGGTCTAAGTGCTCTACAACAGGCTATAGCTCATTTAAAATGCATTTCGGATTGACAGACTGCCTTTAAATTATTTGGCCATATAAACACCTCTTTAGCTATTCTACACACATACACTGGAGATAAAAATTAGAGAACAATGTATGATCACTTACTTTTTTCAGAAATAATGTAATCTACATTGTTCAACACTTGAAGGTTTTTAGTAATGGATACACCATGCTTCTAGAACAGTGTTTTACAAAAGATCCAAAGTTTATCAACATAAAACCTTTATTTTTCCCACAATGTGATGATAATTAGAGAACTGACTGTAGCACAGAGAAAGATTCTAACTAAATTTTCTGAAGGTAACAAGAGTCACCAATCAGTTGGAAGTGTACATGCCTTTGCTTTGAATTACTTCAGCACATCTGCCGCCACAGGACATCACTTGTCTCTCACACTGCATTGGTGTGATTTTCGTCCACTCTTCTTCCAGTCTCTTCCACAGTTCTTTGACCGTTGTAGGTTTCTTGGCCATAACTTTGTCACCAAGAATTTTCCAGAGGTTTTCTGTTTGGTTTAGATCAGGACTATGGGCTGGCCATTTCATTGTTTCAATGTTTTCTATTTCAAGGAACTGCTTTACCCGTTTTGCTGTGTGACAGGGATCATTGTCCTGCATGAAAATTGCTGGCGGATTGAATGATGAACGCAAGTAAGGAACCTTATGTTGTTGAAAAAGGTTCTGATACAGACTTGCATTCACTCTGCATATAGCTGTATGAGAGGTCCAACTCCTGCTGCAGAAAACCTTCCCCAAATAATGACACTTCCTCCACCACCTTTCACTGACTTCTTAACACACTTTGGGTTCAGTCTTTCCTCAGCTTGTTGACAAACATAATGTTTCCCATCAGACCCAAATAAAGTAAAGTTGCTTTCAGCACTAAAATGTATTGTCGACCACTTCACCTCTGGCCACACAACAAGCTACTCACTAAAGGTGAGTCTAGCCTTTTGATTATTTCTGCTAATGAGAGGTTTGGTCACTGCATAGTGGTCTTTCAGTCTAAATGCTCTTAAAAGGTCTGACACTGTATGACAAGATAGATCCCTACCATGTTTAGTGCTGAACTGGTGAGCAAATCCAGATGCAGTGTTCAAATGATTATCCAAGGAGATCCTCCGTATTATCCTGTCCTCTCTTGCATTTGTCTTTCAATGGTGACTAGCCTTCTTGGGGGACTTGAAAGAGTTTGTGATGTTGTAAAGATGCAATATTCTTGAAATCACAGACTTGGAATCACCAACATCTCATGCTACGACTGATAGGGTCACCCCTTTGGCCTTCATCTGGACAACCTGCTGCTGGAGGGTTTGAGTCACTTTGGAACGGCACACCATTTTTGCAAAGTCAGTGCAAACTGGAAAGTTAGGCTGCCAGTTACATAGGGTTTGTCAGATAATTAAGGAAATTAGCACCAGGTGCCAGATTAACACCAGTAACTTGCATTTTGATCAGTGTTCTTTATGATTTATCTCATTTACATTTTTATTATATTCTGTGGAATAAATTCATTGAAATTAGTTTAAAAAACTGCTAGTTTATTCATGTTGGGATATAATCACATAGAATGAGCTTAACATTTAGGAAATTGTGTGTTGTTCTTTAACCCCTTCACGACCGCGGGCAGTAAAATTACGTCCTAAATGTCATACCCTTACTGCCCGCGGTCTGCCGGCAGCATCATGCTGCGATCGGCACACATCTCAGCTGATTTTCACAGCTGAGATGTGTGCCTGCTAGGCACGAGCAGAATCGTTATCTGCTCGTGCCGTTTAACCCTTATATGGCGCTGTCAATATGTGACAGCGCCATTATAAGCACGATCGCGGTAAAATTTTACTTACCGCCGATACCGGAAGTCACGTGACGCGATCACGTGACTCCCGATAGTTGTCATGGCAGCACAGGGTCATGTGATGACTCCTGTACTACACTTGACTTGCTTTCACTTTCGTTGTGCCCGCGGCACAGCTAAAGAGAAAGAGAGCGTATCTGCTGTTTACAGCCTTGTAGCTGTGATCAGCAGATACTGCAGAGCGATCGGAATGCTGATCGCAATAGCCCCCTAGGGGGACTAGTAAAATAAAAAAAAAAAGTTTAAAAAAAGTTTTAAAAAATTAAAAAAAAAACAAAAAACCTAAAAGTTCAAATCACCCCCCATTTGCCCCATTGAAAATTAAAGGGTTAAAAAAATAAAAAATATACACACATTTGGTATCGCCGCGTTCAGAAACGCCCGATCTATCAAAATATAAAATCAATTAATCTGATCAGTATACGGCGTAGCGGCAAAAAAATTCCAAACGCCAAAACGACGTTTTTTTGTCGCCACAACTTTTGCGCAAAATGCACTAAGAGGCGATCAAAACGTAGCATCTGCGCAAAAATGGTACCGTTAAAAACGTCAGCTCGAGACGCAAAAAATAAGCCATCACTGAGCCATAGATCCCAAAAAATGAGAACGCTACGGGTCACGGAATATGGCGTAAAACGTGCGCCACTTTTTTCGGACAAACTTCCGATTTTTTTTTAACCCCTTATATAAAAGTAAACCTATACATGTTTGGTGTCTATGAACTCACACTGACCTGAGGCATCACACCCACACATCAGTTTTACCATATAATGAATACAGTGAATAAAATATCTCAAAAACCATAGTGCTATTGCAATTTTTTTGCAATTTTTCTGCATTTGGAATTTTTTTTGCCATTTTCCAGTACACTATATGGTAAAACTGAGGATTTCATTTAAAAGTACAGTTCGTTCCGCAAAAAATGAGCCCTCACATGACCATATTGACTGAAAAATAAAAAAGTTACGTCTCTCAGAAAAAGAATGGCAAAAAAAAAAACGGAAAGCGAAAAATCGGCCGGTCGTGAAGGGGTTAATTTTGATTTTTAGTGTATATACAGCTTGTGAAATAACATTACATTTTGGATTCAGGTCAGATGATTGCCTGGGACATTCTAGCAGCTTTATTTTCTTTCTATGAAACCAATTAAAAGTTTCCTTGGCCTTGTGTTTGGGATCATTGTCTTGCCGAAATATCCACCCTCATATCATCTTCATCATCCTGGCAGATGGTAGCAGATTTTTATCATCAATGTCTCAGTACATTTGTCCATTCATCCTTTTTTCAATTCCATGAATTTTGCCAGTGCCATATGCTGAAATATAATCCCACACCATGATGTTCACTCCTCGAAACTTCACTGTTGGTATGGTGTTTTTGTAGTGATATACAGCAGTGTGTATTTTGGCATCCATAGAGTTCAATTTTGGTCTAATTTGACCAGACTATATTCTCCCAGTATTTCACAGACTTGCCTAATTGTTGTTGAGCAAGCTACATTGTTTTTGTTCCAGAAATGGAGTCTTGCGTGTTGAGCATGCATACAGGCTATGGATGTTAGGTGCATTACTTATTGCCTTATTTAAAACATTGTATCTGCTGATTCCAGGTCTTTCTGTAGCTCTCCACATGGTTCTTGTCTCTTGATCAACTCTTCTGATAATTATTTTCACTTTCTGATATTTCGAAGGGAGCAACTTGTCGTGGCCAGTTTATGGTGAAATAATTTTCTTTCCATTTCTGTATTATGACCCCAACAGTGCTCACTGGAACCTACAGTAGTTTAAAAATTCTTCTGTAACCAATGCCATCAGCATGTTTTGCAACAATAAGGTTGCAAAGGTCTTGAGACAGCTCACTAGTTTTACCCATCATGAGATGTTTTCTTGTGTGGCAACTTGCTAATGATACACCTTTTATGGGCCATCAGTTTAACCCGCTAATATTATTTTTCACTAAGGTTGCTTTCTAATTACGGATTTCAGCTAGTGTCATGACTTTCCATGGCTTTTTGCACCTCTCTTTCTCCATGTTTTCAATACATTTTCCCTTGTGATTTCTCATTATTGCACATCACTTAATGTATGTACATCAATGGATAGATTTCTTTGCATGTGTGAATTGGATGGGTTGTTACATCTTGGGAGAAATTTATGTCAATAGCACCTTTAGAGATATATTTACTTAGAAAATTGATGTGTTCAATACTTATGTCAGCCTCTGTGTACATGTATATACTGTACGTACACAAAGTGAAACTCAGGATCACTAGTATTGAAAACCATTTATTTGTGTTTTCTAAACTCTAAATTTTAATTGACATTTTACAAAGATATAATATGCAAACATTTCAGCCACCCCACATATTGAGCAGGGTACAAAAATGGTGGAATTGTCTCACACTTGTAGAGTGGGTTACACAGCACAAATCCATGGCAGTTTACATAATAATACAAGTGGATAAGGTTTTCAAAACTCCATTTGTAGATAACAAATGAATTTGCATGGATTTCATGCATGACAACATGTGTAACAGAAATATAGCAGCAAAAAAATTATCCGGTACATCTGAGCTTGCAATTCGCAAGAAATTAAGATCTGATGGGAGAACTGTACAGATAGCACTTGTGAGTGCTATTATGTCTGCAGTGAAAGGGATATCTTAGTTAAAATGAGTCTCCAGGCATGTGATATTAACCCTTGAGGAAGGTTATCAATATAATATTGATGGGAATCTGATACAATGTACCCTCTCACTGATTAGTCCCTAGCAACTTTGATTGTGGCCAGATGTAAACATTGAATGAAGCTGCTCTGCGTAGAAAAGTTCACTGTTGTAGCAACCTTAAGAACAGTAGCTAATATGCACTAACTGGTAATGACTGCTACACATTTTATGGACCTGCATAGTGCAGCTGTGTTCAGCAATTACATCCAGCCACGACTGGAGCTAATAACAGCTGATGGAGGTGCCAGATGTTGGAAAGCAACCAGTCTGATATTGATGCCCTATTCTAAGCACAGGGCATCAATATCACATACCCAGAGAACCATTTAAGGTTGGTGCCCTATGAACAATCTTTCTGCTGAATGAACAAACTCTTCTAATCTTTCCAATACAGTCTGGCTTTATATTGTGGGCTGGGGCAGTAGTCATAGGCGAGGGATTGACTGCTTCGCTCACCACAGCACGCTACAGACATGGGGGTTTGAGTGGGTGTGGAGGTGTTACATTGCCACAGCGGTACTTTTCGGTCACAAGTCAGTTTCTCATTGTCTCATTTTCACTGTATGGTTCCGCATTCATGCTTATTAAACCCGAGTCCACAACAGTTACAAATTGCAGGTAGTTTACTTACAACAAGTTTCACACTCTATTTCTCATAAGGTATTAACAGTGTTGTGCAGACCGGCTCTTTCATTACATTGTAGACAAGTTCACACCCGCTACCAAGGAGGATGGAGGTTTGGCACTTAACTGTCCCCTGGATAGCCAACCACATGGGTCCATGTGTATCGCTGTGACTAGGCACCCCTATACAGCTATGCTACTACTTTGGAATCACTCCTTGAGTTGATTCCCCCAGTGTCAGTGACCATCAGTCATTACTGAACCCACTACTGTCCACACTGTTCAACCTAGCCTTCTTTCATGGGGGAGCTTTCTGTTCCCTCAATTTTCCTCCAAGGAGTTTCAGCTACAGTCCATTCCCATCATCTTTGCTTCCTTCTTGGTTCGTTCTCTCCACACAACACTACTAACTGGACCATAACTTTTAACACATCTCTACTCAATTCTCTAAAATCAGGAAATACCCTATACTATATCCCTTTCACTGTGAGCCACTTGCTTAGTTAACTTCTTCAGCCCTTTCATTATGCCTGAGACTTATGCTTCCCTTACCAGCTAGGGAACCCAAGACTGATGACACCTAATGGGGGCCGGTAGTACTGTACCCAAAGCGATACACATGGGGAACTTACACATCTTATTGTCACTACAAATATATTACACAGTATACACTCGTATAAACAAGAACGTCTTCAGGGGTAGCAGGTTACAGTTCACTCTCCTACAGCTTCTTAGCTGTACATTTAATCATTCAATTTATGTGTGTGGACACAGAAAGTTAGTGTGAGCAACAGGCTATAATTTTCTTATGTTCATAGTGTAGCACTGCTATGGCACGGTTACACTTTGTCTTTTTTTTGCCTCTGTTTTAAGCTATTCTCCAACAAAACTCGTGTGATTCTTTCTAGATATTGATTTGCATAAAATATAGATTTTGCACTAAGACTACAGTTAAGGGTACTTTACACGTTGTGACATCGCTAGTGATTGCTAGCAATGTCTAGCACGACAGCACCCGCCCCCGTCGCACGTGCAACATTTGGTGATCGCTGCCGTAGCGAACATTATCGCTACGGCAGCGTCACACGCACATACCTGTGCAGTGACGTTGCTGTGACCGCCGAACAATCCCTCCTTCAAGGGGGAGGTGCGTTCGGCGTCACCGCGACGTCACTAAGCGGCCGTCCAATGGAAGCGGAGGGGCGGAGATGAGCGAGACGTAACATGCTGCCCTCCTCCTTCCTTCCGTATTGCCGGTGGACGCAGGTAAGGAGATGTTTGTCGTTCCTGCGGTGTCACACGTAGCGATGTGTGATGTCGCAGGAACGACAAACAACATGGTACCTGCAGCAGCAACGATATTATGGAAAGGAGCGATGTGTCAACGATCACAGTTTTTGGACGATTTTGCGATCGTTGATCGTCGCTCCTTGGTGTCACACGCTGCGATGTCGCTACCCGCACCGGATGTGAGTCACTAATGACGTGACCCCGACGATATATCGGTAGCGATGTCACAGCGTGTAAAATACCCTTAAGCCTTACGACAGGTATCAAATTCCAGCACTTTCTTCAACAGAGCTTGAATTATCATGACAATCTAGAGTAGAGGGGCCCCCTAACACCGAAACGCTTGCACAACTGAATGTACCTGTATTTACATAAAAAGGCTTACCTTCCTGCGGAACAAAAGGATAGGACTTCAGAAGCTCAACATGATGGATCCTTTTCTTCTCCAACATTATCTGTCAAGGCAGAGTTGGGAGTCCCCCCATAATGTCTATGTGGGCATTTAGGCTTTGCTCATATACTTCTGATTTTGAACAGATCACAACAAACCAGAAAGAACCCCACTGACTTATTGTGGGGTCTGACAAGTTTCTTTAGGGATTATTATTATTTTTCTCAGCAAGAATACCTCAACAGACATTGCTATTCTTTCAATAAAAAAATTTCAGAAAACCTGACTGACTGAGAACAACAATCGTAAACAGAGCCAAACTCATTTCAGCTTTTTAATTGTTTAGTTCTGAGAAAATGTTAGTATGTAAATAGTCTTTGGTGGAACAAAAATGAAACTAATGAAAAACCGGCACTAAGCAATATTCACGGGTAAAGTTAGATGTAATTTTTTTTGTTACTGATGCAATTTAGAGCACACGGTTGCTCTGAAATTAGAAGGTCCACCTTTGATTGACTTCAATCAGACATTTTTCGCCATGGGCTCAGAAATACTTTGAAATGCCGCAATATGGAATCCAGATAATTGAGTCAGACAGGGGGACAATGAGATGTTACAAAGTAATGTTCAACAAAGAGGTCATTACATTTTCAGCAAATGACTTTATGTTGCAGGTTACTAATGAGCCTCCGAAAGGTCTCCGTGCTAATATCCGTCGCGCGTTTACAGAAATTACTCCCACGTTCTTTGAAGAGCATCTACTGGGCAGGAAATGGAGGAAAGTTATTTTTGGAATTTGCTTTTTCCATGCGATCATTCAGGTGAGTCTCCAGTTTTACTCACTAATCTAGCGGAACATGCATTTGGTGATGATGGCGTCAAGGATACCATAGCTTAAGGCTTTGTGATGGGGACACCACCATAGTGGTATATGATTATTTTTTTCTATATTATTAAGACTAATATTATACTATTGTGTATACAGTATATGAGTTGAGCATTGCATAAATATGATCAAGCAGAGTTTATGGAAATATTTTCTTTTTTGTGCACTTTCAGCAGTTGTACCTAAATCTGTGCGGAATTATTGCTTTTATTGTGCCCTTGGATCTATGACTGCACTTGTATAGTATTGCAGATAATGTATGTATGGTAACAGCTCTGCCAATATTGAATGATAATTAATTATATTTTTCTATATCACGATGTTCGTTGTGGTATTGTCGTTTTTTTAGATCTTATTATTATAATAACAGATGACGGCAATTCATTAGCACTTATGTGCTTTGCATAGAAATACAGTGGGGCTAACTGTGTGATTTATTTATATACTCCTCTAATTAATTCACTTTATGCTGGCTTCTAATGGACGTAGCGCAGCATTTTAGCTTCCGCATTATGGCTGCAATATATGGACCTCGTATGGTTTTTCTTGTGATCTATGTTTACTCATGTCCAAAAGTAGCCATGCTCTTATTAAAATTGCTTTTATCTGTGATGCTAATGGAATTTCATCAAGTATGCTTTGGGTATCTTATAACTATCAACCCTGACCTGTATGGCTGTGCCAGTTTGCTGAAAGACCGTATTAGTTACATTGGCCAATGCAAACTGCATAAGGTTAATTAATTGGGCCCCATACAATTTGTATATTGTTCCATGAACAAATTAAATTTTAATTAATAGATCTTTGAATACTAATCATAATTTCCACAGTTGGATGTGTTTAAAAAAATGTTTCTGTTCTGAGATAATCTTATATATGTGTTCCTGGGACATGGTACAGGGATATGGTCTGATCAATACCACATTCCTGGGCAGGGGAATGCACAAAAGAGAGTATATAGACATTACAGCATGAGATCTTAACTGATTCTTTTTGTGAGATAAAACATTTCCCTGCCTGTTTTTAAGTAAAGAATTGCTGTCTTGTGGGTATACTGTCTTTTGTTTCCTCCCCTGCCCAGGAGATGTGGTAGGTTCAGACCAAAATTCTCACCAAGTAGTCAACACAAGGCCAAAGACACTAATCTATCATGTAAAGCAGAGGTCTGAAACACAGTCTACATTCTAGGCTACTTCATGTGGCTTGCAGGCACCGAAAACCTCTTGACAATTGCGGCTTAGTGGAGACCGTCGATGTCAGCACTTCAGGCCTTCGAGATCAGCACTTTAATTCAGTCTAATGTGCCTCTTTAGATGCACAGATAATTTAAATGTATTGCCATACAGAGACAACAAGCTCTCTACACCACAATGCCAATGCCAGCCACTGCCCAATCAGAGGTCAGCAGCTGATGTCAGCTTGACGGCATGGTGGCGCATAGCAGTAACATCATACGCCACTGCATCGGCATGCTGATATCAGCTGCTGGTCTCTGGCTGGCGACTCGCCTGGAATGGGCTGAAATCGTCACTGCAGGCCTGAAGTGAAGAAACGAGAATACCGAGGGTAGAAGACCAGAATGGGGACATTACTACAAGGAGATCAAGATGAAGACATTACTGCAAGATTGGGACCAGGATGGGGCATTACTACAAGATGAGGATCAGAATGGGGACATTACTACAATATGGGAACCTGAATGGAGATGATAGTACAAGATGTGGACTAGGTAGAGGGCATAACTGCATAACAGCTGAGGAGCAGGATGGGGACATTACTATGAGAAGAGGACAAGGTTGAACACATTACTACAAGGAGACCAGGATGGGACATTTCTACAGGATGGGGTAATTATTACTAGAAGATGAGGATGGAATAGGATGGGTATATTATGGCAAGATGGGGACCAGGATGGGTACATTACTACAAGATGGGGACCAAAATGGGGGCATTACTGCAAGATAGGGACCAGGATGGGGAATTACGATAAGATGGAGACATTACTACAGGAAGAGAATTAGGATGGGGGCATTACTACAAGATGGGAACCAGGATGAGGACATTACTGAAAAATAGGGACAAAGATAGACACATTACTACAAGAAGGGGACAAGGATGAGCACATTACTATAAGATGGAAACCATGATGGAGACATTACTATAATATGGGGACCTGGATAGAGACATTACTATAGATGAGGACCAGGATGGGGGCATTACTACAAGAAGGGGACCAGATGGGGCATTACTACAAGATGGGGACCTGTATGGGGACGTTACTCGAAGATGAGGCACATTACCACAAGATGGGGACCGGAACGAAGACTTTACTACAGGATGTGGGTTGCTACTACAAGATGAGGACCAGGATGGGGACATTACTACGAGAAGGGAATCAGGATGGAGTCATTACTACAACATGAGGGTCAGGATTTTGGACATAACTACAAGATGGGGACCAGGATGAGACACATAACTACAATATAGGAACCATGATGGTGACATAACTACATGATAGGGACCAGGATGGGGCACATTACTACAGGTAGGGACCAGGATGGGGAACATAACTAAAAGATAAGGAACAGAATGGAGAGACATTAATTCAAGATGCTGGCCAGAATTACTATATGGTGCTAATTTTAAGACAATATTAATGTATGTAGCCAATTGGAGGAATAAGTTTGTAAAAAAAAATTCAAAATAAGGCATGGAAAAATATTTCGCCACTAAAAACCAAAGTGAAGAAGAAAGTGCACTCTTGTTATCACCACATCCATAGGGACCCAAGCTATAAAACTGTAATATAACCGATATGATGAATGGGTTAAAAAAATGAAATAAAAACGGAATAAAATTATCATAAAGGTGTATAGAAAAAAATGTCACTTTGTCCTGCAAAGAATTCGGCCCCCCAAATTTATTTCTTTTTCTATGTGCGGCTCACAAACCTAGTTGAGTTTCAGACCCCTGATATAGAGGAAGCTAAAAAGGAAATAAATGGTTTCACATTCAACATGTAAGCCATGCAAAATGGCATTTAAAAAAAATGAAAATAAAGAATATTTAAAGTTACGATATTTAACATTCACAGATTTAGTGCTTTGTTGTATATCAGAAAGTATAATTGCACTAACTGTTCTAAATCTTAGGCCAAATTAGTTACTGGTACCTCTTGGAACAATATGTAAGAAGGAAAAAAAATATCCATGACATTGAGCTGAAAATATACACTGCTTTACTGCTATACTTAAATAAGTGTCCATAATTTAATCATAGGAGAGGAAGAAGTTTGGACCATTAGGATGGAACATCTGCTATGAATTTAATGACAGTGACAGAGAGTGCGCTTTACTCAATCTAAACCTATACTGTCAGGAAGGAAAAATACCATGGGATGCCCTGACCTACATAACAGGTAAACTAGGTTTGACTTGACACTTCTTAGCTCTAAGTTATACTTTGCTATACTTACTCAACATTTAAGTGAATCTGTCAGTAAGATCAACCCATCAAAACTGTTTATATCAGCATGCATGTCTTTGAAATGTAATTCCATCAACACCTTTGTATCTTGTATCTGTTGCTGCATTCCCAAGAAATCAGCGTTTTAGTTTATATGCAAATGAGCTGTTAAGAGATCAGACCATGGCATTAAAGTTAACAAGCCATTACCTCCTCAGGTTGTTTTGTTAACCAGCCCCAGTCTTTTGAGCCTGCCTATCAGACCTTAGATGTCAGGCCAGGAAATAGGATAGGGAGCTATCGATCAAGCTAAAGAAGCTGGTGATGGGAACCTCTTTGGGAAGCTGTGGCTTTTTAATTGCTTTGTCACATCCAAAGTATTTAATGCTTCATTTGCATATTAATGCAAATGATAATTTCTCAGGAATGTAACAAATTATTGAAGATCTAAAGGTGTGAATGGAGTTACATATAAAAAAATCTGTATGCTCATACATGTAATTGGAGGGAGTTGATCTATCAGACAGATTCCCATTAAAGTATTTGTAGCTATACCTATATTTCACTTTGGCAATACAATAAGTTGGTCCCCTAAAAATAAAAATCACCGCTTTGTACCTAGTGTGTCATTGTATCATTCGTGAAGACAACCAAAGAGAATGGTTTTCACTGGGGGTTAAACCAGCATTATTTGATGTAGTGTGTTCCAAAAAAAATTAAAATAAAAAACCCTGCCTCCTCTGGAAATGCTTTGTGTATGGCTGTCTGTATGTGGGCGGAGACCCAAACTGCTTAATCAGTAACTTCCAATGTGGTTGAGACTCGAACTGCCCAATCAGTGACTTCCAATGTGGTTCAGGTCAAGTTCGGGTGCAGAACTTTATCTTAAGTCCGGCTGAACCCACCGAAACAGAGCTTCCACAGGTCCGCTCATCTCTATCCACGAGGAGAAAGAAGCAATTTCTCTAGTAAGATATATTACAAAGCTTCATATGGAATAAAAGTTAAAATAATAGTATTCTTTAACATTTATGGCATAAGGGCACTTTACATGCAGGGACATCGCTAGCGATGTTGCTGCCGATCGCACCCGCCCACGTCGTTTGTGCGTCACGGGCAAATCGCTGTTCGTGGTGCACAATATCGCTAGTCCCCGTCACACATACTTACCTGCCTAGCGACGTCACTGTGGCCAGCGAACTGCCTCCTATCTAAGGGGGCAGTTTGTGCGGCGTCACAGCAACGTCACGCGGCAGCCGTCCAATAGAAGCGGAGGGGCGGAGAGCAGCCGAAAGAGACGCCCACCTCGTTGCCGGAGGACGCAGGTAAGGTGTTGTTCTTCGTTCCTGGGGTGTGTCACGTAGCGATGTGTGCTGCCTCAGGAACGATGAACAACCTGCATCCAGCACCATCAACGATATTTGGGATTAGATCAACGATCAACGATAAGGTGAGTATTTTTGATCGTTAGCGGTCGTTCGTGAATTTCACACGCAACAACGTCACTAACGAGGCCAGATGTGCATCACGAATTCCGTGACCCCCAACGACATCTCGCTAGCGATGTCGTTGCGTGTAAAGCGGCCTATATACTCAGGATATGCCAGATTTGCCTAATCTTTGTGAGTTCCACATCCGCAGGGGGAACAGAGGTTCTGTGATCTTCTCTCCTCTTTACATTGGATGTTTTTCCTGTAGAAGTGAATAGTCATCATCTGAATTAATATATGTAGCCAGTTCTCCATTCTCTTGTATTGGGAAAGTGGTCAGCATGAATTTAGGAATCTTGATCAGGGCCCTGTTCTTCCAGTAGGGAAAGGTGCCACAGCAAAATTGGCCATAAATATTGCAGATAGGAATACATGCGGGACATCATGATTTGTCTTGATTAAAATAAATATATAAATAAATTAATAATATAAAATAAATTTATATATCTTCAGTCACATTATTTCATTGTTTAGAATGTATGAGTTTTTAGAGTCAATCACTTCAAACAGTCTTGAGTTATATAAAAGGTTATATTAGAAATATGTTTTTTTTTGTTTTGTTAGTGACACATAGAATGGAAGTTGAAATGTATGCATGCTGTTTTCTTGCCACTTTCTGCCAGTACGTGTTACCACGCATGTCCTTTGGGCATAAATATGAATAGCGCATCTGTCGAGCTGTAAGAAATTACTATTGAAAGACTAAACAAAGAAATCCACACATGGCATTTAACTGAAGCATGATGCTATCTATTCTAGGAGAAATAACATATGGAGGTAGAGTAACTGATGCATGGGACCAAAGATGTTTGAGAACAATTCTAAGAAGGTTCTTTTCTCCTGAGACTCTTGAAGACAATTATGTTTATTCTAGCTCTGGTAAGTAAAATATCATATCTATTTCTCATTCAAATACTGTCTATCCATCAATGCTTTGTATTTTTTGGAAAAATCTGATGGAAGCAAAGTGACAATACAAATTTTCTAGCTCATCTTTCAATTAGGAGCTCCCAGAAGCATCATGAATATGTTCTTCCCAATCTAGTAATTATACTCTCCACGCATTAATGCTCTTCTAGTCAGTATCTAAAGAAATAAAATATCTGCAGAAGCTACAGCTTTAAAATTAATAATAAAAATATATTTTAATGTTTGTGTACAATTGTTTAACTGAAAACTATAAGATTTGATGTACTCACACATCATGATCAGATAGGGGTTTCCGACCGATGATGTATAGGTTCGTCGATGAGATTGTGCGGGGGTACAGGAGCTGTGCAGGAACGATCACTGCTGGGAGCTTGATGCAAGTGTTGGCTGTTTAACTCCCTAAATGTCATGGTCAATAGCAATTGTAGAATTCAGTAGGCAGGGCGAGGGAGTGTGCTCCCTCTCCCATGTAGTCAACACCCCCATAATATATTCGCGGGCTGCTGATCATCGCCATGACAATCGAAAATCAAATAAGGATCTCAGGGTTTGCTGGCTACAGGTGCCTGTTAGACCAGGCAAGGAGCATTGTCTAAAAGACGTTTAGTCAGTGTCACACTGACAGGTGTAATGTAAATGTATTACAATACTTATGAATTGCAAAACATTATATCAGAGATCAGAGTAATAAAAGTTAAATTCCAATTTAAAGACTAAGTAGAAAAGTGACATTTTTTTTTAAAAATATAAAAAATAAAGAACAAAAAAAATGAAAAATATTATACCAATAAATACAGATATTTATGTAAGAACAAAAATAAACAAAAAAGTACACATATTTGGTATCGCCATGTCCAGAACAACCTGTAGCAAACATTTTAAAAAATAAAAAACGTGGTAAAAAAAATGATGCTTTTTCATCATACCAACCCCAAAAATTAGAATAATACGCGATAAAAAAATCACATGGAAATAAAAATAGGGTTTCTAAAAATGCGATCACTGGGCAGTAATGGGTTGTCATGACAGCTCAGGGTCAGCTGATGACCCTCAGCACTGTCACAACTCACTTCATGTGAATGTTGGCAGAGCATCACTTATCATCTGGGACCCACAGCTATTATGCTGTAACTATCAATATCAACTAATATTTCTGCTGTTATCAACTATTTTGCTACTATACCGCAATGCTTTCTTTATCGGCCTCCTGATGAACCATAACGGAGAAACGTGTTGAGGTGATACATTAGTAACCGAAATAAGTGAGTGATGCGTACTAAACCCTTTTGACTTCCCTGGTATCATCATTATTGTGCCTCTGCCAGGGTGTTTATTTTTTGTCTTTTGCACTGATTCACTTTATCTCAAATAGGCACTAGCACCTTCTTCTGGCAGGGATGTATAGGAAAATTCAGGGACAGTTAATGGTGAGTGGGGGCACAATATCGTGATTTAGGGTGCCAAACTCTGCTGTCAGGTAGTGCACAAGAGGGAGATCAATATACAGTTAGGTCCAGAAATATTTGGACAGTGACACAAGTTTTGTTATTTTAGCTGTTTACAAAAACATGTTCAGAAATACAATTATATATATAATATGGGCTGAAAGTGCACACTCCCAGCTGCAATATGAGAGTTTTCACATCCAAATCGGAGAAAGGGTTTAGGAATCATAGCTCTGTAATGCATAGCCTCCTCTTTTTCAAGGGACCAAAAGTAATTGGACAAGGGACTCTAAGGGCTGCAATTAACTCTGAAGGCGTCTCCCTCGTTAACCTGTAATCAATGAAGTAGTTAAAAGGTCTGGGGTTGATTACAGGTGTTTGGTTTTGCATTTGGAAGTTGTTGCTGTGACCAGACAACATGCGGTCTAAGGAACTCTCAATTGAGGTGAAGCAGAACATCCTGAGGCTGAAAAAAAAGAAAAAATCCATCAGAGAGATAGCAGACATGCTTGGAGTAGCAAAATCAACAGTCGGGTACATTCTGAGAAAAAAGGAATTGACTGGTGAGCTTGGGAACTCAAAAAGGCCTGGGCGTCCACGGATGACAACAGTGGTGAATGATCGCCGCATACTTTCTTTGGTGAAGAAGAACCCGTTCACAACATCAACTGAAGTCCAGAACACTCTCAGTGAAGTAGGTGTATCTGTCTCTAAGTCAACAGTAAAGAGAAGACTCCATGAAAGTAAATACAAAGGGTTCACATCTAGATGCAAACCATTCATCAATTCCAAAAATAGACAGGCCAGAATTAAATTTGCTGAAAAACACCTCATGAAGCCAGCTCAGTTCTGGAAAAGTATTCTATGGACAGATGAGACAAAGATCAACCTGTACCAGAATGATGGGAAGAAAAAAGTTTGGAGAAGAAAGGGAACGGCACATGATCCAAGGCACACCACATCCTCTGTAAAACATGGTGGAGGCAACGTGATGGCATGGGCATGCATGGCTTTCAATGGCACTGGGTCACTTGTGTTTATTGATGACATAACAGCAGACAAGAGTAGCCGGATGAATTCTGAAGTGTACCGGGATATACTTTCAGCCCAGATTCAGCCAAATGTCGCAAAGTTGATCAGACGGCGCTTCATAGTACAGATGGACAATGACCCCAAGCATACAGCCAAAGCTACCCAGGAGTTCATGAGTGCAAAAAAGTGGAACATTCTGCAATGGCCAAGTCAATCATCAGATCTTAACCCAATTGAGCATGCATTTCACTTGCTAAAATCCAGACTTAAGACGGAAAGACCCACAAACAAGCAAGACCTGAAGGCTGCGGCTGTAAAGGCCTGGCAAAGCATTAAGAAGGAGGAAACCCAGCGTTTGGTGATGTCCATGGGTTCCAGACTTAAGGCAGTGATTGCCTCCAAAGGATTCGCAACAAAATATTGAAAATAAAAATATTTTGTTTGGGTTTGGTTTATTTGTCCAATTACTTTTGACCTCCTAAAATGTGGAGTGTTTGTAAAGAAATGTGTACAATTCCTACAATTTCTATCAGATATTTTTGTTCAAACCTTCAAATTAAACGTTACAATCTGCACTTGAATTCTGTTGTAGAGGTTTCATTTCAAATCCAATGTGGTGGCATGCAGAGCCCAACTCGCGAAAATTGTGTCACTGTCCAAATATTTCTGGACCTAACTGTATAAGGTATAGTAACGCTCCCTATTCTGTGCACTTAGCAGGTTTTTAGAATACTTTTTGATGTAGGTTATTTTAATACATTTAATAAAATATTGCTCTTTAAAGGGCTTTTCATGTGCTTTGAAAACTTATTGGCCCTTGATGTGTATTGCTTTTTGTCTTCAGAGCGCTGGCATTCACAGGAACACAGGATTTCTGCTGACCAGAGGGATGTTGAAGCATTGCTCTGATCAGCAGAAGCGATCGGACAATGCAGGGATAAAATATGTACAGCAGCACCCCAAAAAGTTAAAATATGCAAACATGAAACATAGAAATTTTGGCACTGCTGTTGGAAAAAATTAGATACTTGTTTTACAAATTGGAAAATTCTTGTAAGCCCAACAGCCAGCGACAAAGCATACCTCTCTTGATCGGGACCCTATCCTAATACACCTCTATCCTGGTTAAAAAACCTACAAGTAATTGGCAGTTAGGATCCAGCTAAATGAAAGCGCTCTGGCTGAAGGAAGGAGTGCTCAGTCAGAAAGGAATGGAATACTAATATAAAAAGACTGCACAGCACATCCACTAGGTGTGAACAGGTTCACACTGAAAATCCAACAAAGTTCCAAAAATATGTACGGCAGCACTCTGAAAAGATAAAATGTGTAAACATTGAATATAGGAATTTTGGCACTGCATTTGTGCTACTGGGAAAAATTGAGATTCTTGTTTTACAAATTGGACAATTCGTGTATGCTCTACAGCCAACAACAAGGCGTACCTCTTTTTGTCAGGACCCTATCCTAATACACCTCTATTCAGGTTAAAAAAAACTACAAGTAATGGGCAGGTACAATCCTGCTAAATGAAAACACTCTGGCTGAAGGACAGAGTGCTCAGTCAGAAAGTAATGGAATACTAATATAAAAAGACTGACCAGCACATCCACTAGGAATTTTGGCACTGCATTACTGCTATTGGAAAAATAAGATACTTGGTTGACAAAATCAGAGTGCTGCTGTACATATTTTTGTAACTTTGTTGAATTTTCAGTGTTTACCTGTTTACATCTAATTGATGTGCTGGTCAGTATTTTTATATTAATGCAGACATAAAATCTGCTTCTAGTAAAATCAATAAAAATTGTTTTTAAAAATATGAAAAAAAACCAAAATAGAATCACCCCCTTTTGCTGCATTGAAGACAATATTTTTTTTTAAAAAAAATCCATATATTTGGTATCAAAATGCCCAATCTATCAAAATATAAGATTAATTAAACTGATTGGTATAGGGCATAGCAAGAACATAAATCAAAACACAACACCTGAATGACACTTTTTTGGTCACCGCAACATTGCATTAAAATGCAATAGCAATGTACTCAAAAATGGTATAATTAGAAATGTCAGCTCAAGATAAAAAAAAATAAGCCATCACTGAGACCCAGATCCCGAAAAATGAGAACACTATGGGTCTTGGAAAATGGTTCCAAAAGCGCAATTCTTACTTTTCACCAACTTCTGAATTGTTTTCAACACTATACATGTTTGGTATCTACGAACTTGTACTGACCTAGGGAATCATAATACCAGGTCAGTTTTCCCATATAGTGAACATGGTAAATAAAAAAAACCCAAAACAATCACAGAGTTGCACCTTTTTTCAACTTCACAGAATTTTTTCCCCACTTTCCAGTGTAATATGAGACAGAATGAATGGCGTGAATCACAATTACAACACATCTCTGCAAAAGAAAACCCTCATATGGCTATATTGACGAAAAATTAAAAAAGTTATAGCTATTGGAAGAGGGGAAGGAAAAACTATAACGAAAAATGGAAAATCGCCCACAGGTGAAGAGGTTAAAAGATATAGGTTGACCTAATTTTGATCAGAATAATTAATTGTTGACTGGCCTGGTGAAACAATTGTCCTTTTGCAACAATGGATGTCACAGCAGCGTGGTGTCTGGCCCGCTGCTGTGACATCTGTGGAGACACGGGGCTCAGTGGGCGCTCTCGTCCACTAAAACCCGACGCCTTTAGAAAGACAGCGTGGCTCAGGGCTCATCCCAACTGAACGCCGGCCTCCCTAACCGTGGGCGTAACACTACTCAGACAACACAGGGTGAGGGAACCACAATAATTAGACTTTATTGGATCCCCAAACAATTAACGGCACATAACACATAACCAGCAAAACACACAAATGTAACAGGCAACAGAGTCTCACCCTTCCGCTGGCTCACCAGGGATTTAGAATGTCCATGCCTCACAGGTTCCAAGCTGTCTGAGGTCTGCAAAGTCTGTCACACGTGACTGAACTGTCCCAACCTGCGTGTCCTCCTTAGGTAGTCCTGGTTTGATGTTGCAATCCTGGCAGCCGGAGTCGAAATCCCTAGGCTGTGGATATGGTCTCCAACCGGATCCGGAGTCCCTAGATTGAAGCCATAAGATGTCCTGATCCTCTAGTCAGCTCCAAAGAGCTTAGACTGAATCCATCAACCATCAACAACCCCTGGTGGCTTAAAGAAGTCCTTTTTATAGCCACAACCTTCCCCTTGGATACACTGCGTCCTCATCGATTGGTTGGACAAGATTGCTTCTCCCATTGGAGGAATTTCAAGCTGCATGGACAATGCTCATTTAAATGATGTGCTTAGAAAGGCTGAGGGTGTACATGTAAACTGGGAGTCACTGACTAGACAATGGCTACTAAGGTAAGTACATTATCAATACACAACTACAATACAATGGTTACTGGAAATGTCTGGAGAACAATACGTCTAGCTTTCAGTGGCCAACACAATTACATTGAGTCAACAAGAGTCTTGTAAAAACAATGAGGGACTTCTCCCCCATCTATAGACAATCTATCATGCTGTCTGGCTGGATTTTAAGAAACGTTAACCCATGAGAGTCCATGTCGTCACATTCCTCCCCCTTCTTAATATTAGCCAGACATGATAGGCTTCCGATCATCCTTCTCCTCTTGACGGCATTGTCCTTTTTAATGGTGAGGTCAGCAACAGAGGCTTGCATCTATACACCTCCCCCTGATTACCTCCCCCAAGTTGAGCAGCCATATTGTGGACAAGCACTAAGGTGGGTCCATGAGTTGGGCCTGCACAAATCTCCCACTATCAATCCTCCCCCAGTCAACAGCCACAGTGTGGTTAGGCTTACTCACAGTTCTTGGCTCAGAAGTGGATGATGGAGACCGGGAATGCAAACCATCTCTGGAAAAGATGTTAGAAAGATCCACATCAGGGTCCTGCTTGGCTTGGAGGTGGGTGACGGCTGCTTCAAACTGACTGGATAGTCCTTGTCCTAGGTCATTCTCCAAATTGACTGGTGTGAGCAGGTAATTCACAAGCCCCACTTTCCCTTCCCTTTGAGTGGTATCTAAAACAACAGGCTTGGTGGGGCCATCTATGAACCCCACTTCAACTTCCTCCTGGCTAGTCCCCGAAACAACAGGTCTGGGGAGGCTGTCCATAAACTCCACATCAGCCTTGCTCTGATTAGTCTCCACAATGACAGGTGTGGGGAGGCTGTTCACAAGTCTCACATCAACCTCTCCCTGGTCCTTTCCCGAAATAACTGGTGTGGGGACGGTGTCCATAAGCTCCACATCAGCCTTGCTCTGATTAGTCTCCACAATGACAGGTGTGGGGAGGCTGTTCACAAGTCTCACATCAACCTCTCCCTGGTCCTTTCCCGAAATAACTGGTGTGGGGATGGTGTCCATAAGCTCCACATCAGCCTTGCTCTGGCCAGTCTCCACAATGACAGGTATGGGGAGGCTGTTCAGAATCCCCACATCGATCACTTCCTGGTTGGTCCCCAAAATACCAGGTGTGGGGAGGCTGTCCTCAAGCTCCACCTCGACCTCTCCCTGGTCGGTTTTTAGGTCCAACTGCACACATGCCAGAGGGACGTCTGAGCGCTGGCCCTTAGCCAGGGAGATGGATAATTGGGAATCTGGTAAAGGGTCTTCTGGGGAAACAATAACTGGGCTTACCAGAGTGATGGAAGATCCAATGTCTCGAAGTCCCTGAGCCTGTATATCACCGACCTTGACCGTCTGGATGTGGGGATGGAGGTTGGCTGGTGTACGGTGTCCGGCCTGCCGTAGGGTGTGGACTGGATAAACCACTTCCTCAGCTATTGGTGTTTCTTGGGAGTAGCATTCCTCCGGTCTCGTTGGTTCATCTCGGCATATGTTGACTGGTTGGAGTGGCAGATGGGCTCCAAGCATGCGGCCTCGGTTTTGGAGACAATCTTTATCTATATGTCCATTGCGCCCACATGTATAACAGCGCCATAGATTGGGCGAGTCACAGGCCCTGTTTGTAGTCCTTTGTTTTGGCGCAACTTCTGCTGGGTAGCGGGACCATCCTTCTCGACCGGCTGGTGTTAGCAGTACGGCAGCTGGAATCCCATAAACATATTCCAGAACATAAGCCCTCTCTTCTCTTGAGGATCTAGGCCCCAATGCTTCCAACAACGCTGTGGCTTGGGCCATTTTGGACAAAGTTGATTCCCGATTGTCACTGGATCCATGATGTGGCACATAGTTTAAATCCTGTGGGTCAATATCGGCGGGATCCTCATAGTCCTCTGCATCATTCTGGGCATCCCAACGGACTAATTTCTGGATCAAGCCTGACCGAGTCTCAGCGTTCCAGTAGATAATCTTTCGCCTCTGGCACAGATCCTGTAGCATCCATTTACTGCAGCGGTCGTATCTCCTCTCTTGTCCTTGTCCCATGGCTGAGCTGGTGGGGTTGGACATGGCAGCGTCCGAAACCTGAATGCCTCCCCTATGGCCTGCTGGGTATGCTTATGTGCCTCCCTGGTTGTTGAGCCCTGGACGGTGTCCGAAAACACCAGTCCACTGCAGCTCCCCTGGGTAAACCAGGCTGAGTAGTATCCCACTGCTGCCACCAATTGTGGAGACACGGGGCTCAGTGGGCGCTCTCGTCCACTAAAACCCGCCGCCTTTAGAAAGACAGCGTGGCTCAGGGCTCATCCCAACTGAACGCCGGCCTCCCTAACCGTGGGCGTAACACTACTCAGACAACACAGGGTGAGGGAACCACAATAATTAGACTTTATTGAATCCCCAAACAATTAACGGCACATAACACATAACCAGCAAAACACACAAATGTAACAGGCAACAGAGTCTCACCCTTCCGCTGGCTCACCAGGGATTTAGAATGTCCATGCCTCACAGGTTCCAAGCTGTCTGAGGTCTGCAAAGTCTGTAACAGGTGACTGAACTGTCCCAACCTGCGTGTCCTCCTTAGGTAGTCCTGGTTTGATGTTACAATCCTGGCAGCCGGAGTCGAAATCCCTAGGCTGTGGATATGGTCTCCAACCAGATCCGGAGTCCCTAGATTGAAGCCATAAGATGTCCTGATCCTCCAGTCAGCTCCAAAGAGCTTAGACTGAATCCATCAACCATCAACAACCCCTGGTGGCTTAAAGAAGTCCTCTTTATAGCCACAACCTTCCCCTTGGATACACTGCGTCCTCATCGATTGGTTGGACAAGATTGCTTCTCCCATTGGAGGAATTTCAAGCTGCATGGACAATGCTCATTTAAATGATGTGCTTAGAAAGGCTGAGGGTGTACATGTAAACTGGGAGTCACTGACTAGACAATGGCTACTAAGGTAAGTACATTATCAATACACAACTACAATACAATGGTTACTGGAAATGTCTGGAGAACAATACGTCTAGCTTTCAGTGGCCAACACAATTACATTGAGTCAACAAGAGTCTTGTAAAAACAATGAGGGACTTCTCCCCCATCTATAGACAATCTATCATGCTGTCTGGCTGGATTTTAAGAAACGTTAACCCATGAGAGTCCATGTCGTCACAACATCCACCCTGTGCTACCTAATCTGCATCTCCAGGTATTTCAATGGGCCTTTTCTTTTTTTGTGCCTGTATTGATTTTTCACTGCCACCAATCTCATTATAGGTTATTGGCTATTCATTGATACCCGGGGACTGCAGCATATAGATTAAATGGTAGAACACTGTGGCACTGCTCTGTACTTGCCTATGGAGTTATGTATATCATATTCATTTTTCCTGACTGACAGCTATGTCCATCTTATGTATTGGTCACAGACATATATTGGTAATTTTACTATTTATGTCCTTTCTCTTTACATATATAGGCTTAATATTCCTTTTGGCCAATGTGCAATATTATACTTTTCAGGTGTGGTTCTTTTTTACCATGTGTTTTTTGTACTTTAAGATATCTTCATTAGAATTGTGGATTTCTGCATATACAATGTGAGATATCTCAGCAGCTATAAATAATTTATCTCATCACTATATTGCGCTCATAATTCGGATTTAGTCATTGACACCTTGTATTAATCATTTATGATATAATTATTATTATTAAAATTAAATAACTATTTCATGGACATTTGATCGCCTTCTTTTTCTGTGTTTGATGAGATTTTATGTGGATAAAAGAAAATGGAGGGGCAGAGCTCTGCCTTTAGCTCCTTCCTCTTCCTCTAGCTCCTCCCTCAACCTTTAGCTCCTCCCACCACCATAGAATTTTCTTAGTACCAACTGCCCTCACCTATCTCAGTTATTGGAAAGTCTTCGCTGAAGACAGATTTTACCTCAGAATTCAGAATGATGGTAATGACTGATCAATTCTGAGAGAGAAATAGGAAATTTGTCTGATAAGATATATTACAAAGTTGCTTATTTTCATGTATACTTTATGAAATTAAAATTAAAATGATGGTTACACTTTCACTCTTAATACAAAACGTTACTTTTTCTTGATGAATGGAAAACGTTTTAATATCTAGACACAAAGTATTTTTTGCTGTATCTGTGAAGTAACTTAGATTGTGACTTCTTCCCAATGTTAGGTCAAAAATATTTATATTTTTATGGGTTTCATGGGAACATCAAACAAAAGACTACCACAGATATAGATATTTTACAATCAGGCTGACTTGTATAACTAGATGAGGTTGACAAGGACAAAATATTTTTGAAATCAAGTATATTTGCAAATTATTTTTTACTCTTGAAATGATAAATGGAGCTGTGCTTTTTCTACATATTATACCTTACTGTTCCCATGTCGTCTCATAAGCCCAGTATATCCTGGTTGTGATAGACACACAGTGGTTCCAGATATTGCGTGACAAGATGGGTCAGCACAACTGTCAGATTTGCTTGGTGCTTAGCAAGGTACTCAGTTAAAAACACCTCCATGAGTAATTTATTATACATTGTCCATGGGTGTACTGGACTCGGTGTATCATCTATGCTTATTTACCATGCCACTAACACTGGTACTCCAGCATTGCCTTAAGGAGTTAGGCGGGCTTTGCACACTACGACATTGCAAGCCGATGCTGCGATGCCGAGCGCGATAGTCCCCGCCCCCGTCGCAGCTACGATATCTTTGTGATAGCTGCCGTAGCGAATATTATCGCTACGGCAGCTTCACATGCACTCACCTGCCATGCGACGTCGCTCTGGCCGGCGAACCGCCTCTTTATTAAGGGGGCGGGTCATGCGGCGTCATTGCGACGTCACACGGCAGGCGGCCAATAGGAGCGGAGAGGCGGAGATGAGCGGGATTTAAACATCCCGCCCACTTCCTTCCTTCCGCATAGCCGAGGGGAGCCACGGTGACGCAGGTAGGAGATGTTCCTCGCTCCTGCAACTTCACACGCAGCGATGTGTGCTGCCGCAGCAGCGAGGAACAACATCGGACCGTCGCATCAGCGTAATTATGGAATTCGCCGACGCTACACCGATGATACGATTACGACGATTTTGCGCTCATTAATCGTATCATCTAGGATTTACACACTACGATGTCGAGAGCGACGCAGGAAGTGCGTCACTTTCGACATGACCCCACCGACATCGCACCTGCGATGTCGTAGTGTGCAAAGTGCCCCTAAGTCTTCTTTGAATCATAGAATAATAGAATGGTAGAGTTGGAAGGGACCTCAAGGGCCATCAGGTCCAACCTCTTGTGTGTGCAGTTTTTCTAAATCATTACAGCTATGTGTTTATCTAGTTTCCGCTAGAAGATTTCCATTGGGACCACAATATTACCTTAATGAGTTAGTCTTCTTGTTTCATGCCCACTAAACTGGCACCCCAGTATTAGCTTAATCAGTTAATCGTCTTATTTCATGCCAACTAACCCTTGCACCCCAGCATTACGTTAATGAGTCAGTCTTCTTGTTTCATGCCCACTAACCTTGGCACCCAAGTATTACCTTAATGAGTGATTCTTGTTTCATGCCCACTAACAATTGGCTATCCAGTATTACCTTACTGAATTAGTCTTTTTGCTTCTGGCCTGGGGTTCTGGATTTTACATGAGCTTCCGTTTGTTAGCTAAGGAATGAGAAGTTCCCACTCCTGACATAAACTTACCAACAATTCACTTACCATCTGCTGGATGTTTTCTGCCACTGCTTGTTAGAGAACTGTCAGTTATATATAACAGATGGTTCCTAATGTATTGTTATTTCAGGCAAAAAATTAGTATGATGTACAGCAAATGATACTATAGCTCCCGAGAGCTTTACCTGTGTAGGGAAATTAACCTTTTATCTTAAATTTGTTTAAAAAAAACAAAACATTAAAACACCTTTTACGGATTCTAGGTAATTGTTATCTTTAAATATTACATGTATGTAAAGCGCTGTGGAATTAATAACGCTATATAAATGAATAAAATTATTATTATTATTATTATATTACATGACCAAGATTGAACAAGAAGAATATTTGAGATACAAACATACCATTATTTTTTTAAATCTAAACTTTATTTTTTTTTTAATTTTCATTAGCATGGAAGGTTATGAAAGTTTGTTAAAAAAAAATGAATATAATGTGCTTTTCCCCAGTCTTTTTGCTTGCCTTCAGCTGCATGATAGCAGAACATGCTCATTTGGAGTACAGTTGATCGCAGTGAAAGGGTCAGCTCAGCACCTGTCTGTAACCAACTCTGGCGATAATCCTGCTGCAGGAGATTGTTCTGATAAACACAACATTTTGATGAGAAGACAAGTGCTGATGCTGACAAGTTCACCGCCATCATCTGTATTCCAAATGAGTGTATTCTAATATCAATGCAGCTAGAGGCTGGCCAGTACACTGGGGTATGGAAGTTACTCACATGGAATTTTTTTACAGGAATGAAGACAAATCCCCTAATAAAGTGAGTGGCAAGGTTTCATAAATTTCCACGCTTGACAAAATTCTTAAAACAAAAAAAAATGAAAGTTTAACTAATCTTTTGTTTTACAACATTGTTTGTATAAGACAATTGAATTACAATATTGTGTTGTTGTACTGCTTTTTCTTTTAATAATTTGGAAAATGTTATAGCTTGCAGTTTTTTCTAATATCCCCATGTCAGCCCTTCTCTGCCTACGCTCCATTACGGTCAACTGCTTCCACTTTGAAATTGATCTGTTGAAGTAAACAACATGTCCTTCTTTGTCCTTTACTGCTACTACAGTGAACTTCCTACATACAAGTATCTCTTCTTTGTGACTTTCAAAGCTTGACAGTTTAATCATTTTTATCTATAATTACCATTACATGTCCATATGTCAACTTAACTGACCAAATCATGAATGATTAGATTTGCGTTATAGTTTGAATGGTGTTTTTCGCTATCGCACTGAGAGAACTGCAAAACTAGGTGATAACTTTATTAAAAGTTATTATTTAGAACACCAAATAAAGCAACAACTTATCCAAAATTAAAATCTTATTTTAGAAAAAAGTTTCCCTATTACTTTGTTTTATTACCCATGACTTGCAGGTGGTTTTAGCAGATGGCTTTTGCCAATATTCCTGTGATGCTGAGTCATTATATAGGGGCAACCAGTGCGGCAGGGGAGTGAGGATATCCAGGGTCAGATACCAAGAGAGTTTGTCATAAACAGAGGGGTGACAAAGGAGTAGTCAGGTCACAGTTCGAGGTCAGAATTCCAGAAGATAGCAGATGAAGACAAAGGGTTAGGCAAAACGGGTGGTCAATGGCAAGTTCCAGTTTTGGGTGAGTAAATAATCCGAAAATCAGAGCACTATAGACAAGGCACACACACCACCGAGCTAAGGCTATGACAGTCAGCCAGCTAAAGAGACAGGAAATAGCACAGAATGGGAGACACCTGGAAGAAACTCAGCATGCCCTTGCCATGATTGGTGACTGATCTGAGTGGGAGGATGAAAGGGAAAAAACAAGGATGGTGAATAGGGGATTTTTTTATTTGTTAATGCATTTGTAAGAATCAATCTTCTTCATTGGGGGGAAAAAAAAATCACAACTACTTAAGGTGCGCTTACAACCTAACTAACCATCCTTGGTTTTCCGGGTAAGACCCTATTTGCACGCCTTGTCTTTCCAGTTGTTTATTCCCTGATTGGTGACTGGACTGTCATTCACAATACTGACAGCTTGGCACACCCCAGCCACAGATAGGACTGCCAAGCTGTCGGCATAACCCTAAATATAGAGGATGGCTGCGCTGTCACTCATTGAGTCCAGGATACAGTGAGTGGTGGAATCATGACAATTCCCTATTTTCTAGGAGGACTCCTGAAGAGCAATTATCAATTTCAGTGTTTTGACAGAATTTTTATGCAAACTGAGGGCCTGCCTTTTCCTTCATTACATGTCAGTGTTTTGTATATACTGTATATGATTATTATTTTAAGACGTTATAGCAGTATTATTGAGCACACTGGAACAGTTTTATTTGGCTTTTGTAGGTGCGTAGATAATATTTAGGTTTTGACTTAAGATTAATATGAAATATGGAATTAATAATTACATAGGTATACAAAATTTGACTTTATGACATTTTTTTTCATATCCAATGACTGAATCTTAAGTTTTCTTATGCCCTGACTTCAAAGAACACGTCTATTTTTATCCATCATCTATAGATTTTGCACACAACGCTCAGGAAATTTAGTACAAGCAAGATGAATAAGAAAAATATTTATTGTCGCCAAAAATGTACACAATGTTTTATATATATATATATATATATATATATATATATATATATATATATATATATATATAAATAATTCACAAATTTCTTTGTGACTTATTTAAAAGAATCCCAAGGCCTTTTCTCAACACCTTTCATTTTTGTATGTAACATGTCATCCTTCAAGAATTTACGAATATCCACACTTACAAAAGTGCTTTGCCTCACTTTTGCTTTAGACAGTTCCTTGGTAAACAGGTACTTATAAGTAGAGATGAGCGAACCGGTCCCGGTTCGGCTCGAGGCCGGTTCGCCGAACGGAGGTCCCGTTCGAGTTCGGCTCGTCGAACGTTCGACGAACCGAACTCGAACTGCATAGGAAACAATGGCAGGCAATCACAAACACAGAAAAACACCTACAAAACACCCTCAAAGGTGTCCAAAAGGTCACAAACAACTCACAACACAACAAAAAAACATGGGAAAGTGACAAGGGCATATACTTATGCAAAAACAAAAGAGCTGGACAAAGAAAAAGAGGAGGAGACACAGATATAGGCATGGCACGCCTTTCTAAAGTCATGTAAAACACCGCAAGGTGACTCCAAGCGGAGCCTCCCTTTTTTCCAAAAATTGGGCCCCACACACACCCACCCCTTAAGTGGCAGCAGTTGTGCCCCAGTTGTACACTTCACAGCTAGATTTGCATCAAGCACATTCAAAAATACGCCATAATTAACCGTCCCCAGGATGACACCAGGGTAGGTAGCAAAGTCTTTCCTGATCCCAGCTCTGTTCATCTTGGCTTCTTTTAAAAACAATGTAAGCAAGGGTTACTCCAAGCGGAGTCTCCCTTTTTTCCAAAAATTGGGCCCCACACACACCCACCCCTTAAGTGGCAGCAGTTGTGCCCCAGTTGTACACTTCACAGCTAGATTTGCATCAAGCACATTCAAAAATACGCCATAATTAACCGTCCCCAGCATGACACCGGGGAAGGTAGATAAAGTCTTTGCTGAACTATGACTTGTTCATCTTGGCTTCTTTTAAAAACAATGTAAGCAAGGGTTACTCCAAGCGGAGTCTCCCTTTTTTTCCAAAAATTGTGCCCCACACACACCCACCCCTTCAGTGGCAGCACTTGTGCCCTAGTTGTACACTTCACAGCTAGATTTGCATCAAGCACATTCAAAAATACGCCATTCTTATCCGTCCCCAGGATGACACCGGGGTAGGTAGCAAAGTCTTTCCTGACCCCAGCTCTGTTCATCTTGGCTTCTTTTAAAAACACAGCAAGCAAGGGTTACTCCAAGCGGAGTCTCCCTTTTTTTCCAAAAATTGTGCCCCACACACACCCACCCATTCAGTGGCAGCACTTGTGCCCTAGTTGTACACTGCACAGCTAGATTTGCATCAAGCACATTCAAAAATACGCCATAATTAACCGTCCCCAGGATGACACCAGGGTAGGTAGCTGTCACGCTCCCGGTGTCCCAGCAGCCCTCCTTACCCACTGAGCCGGTTCCTGCATTGCACCACCGCTCCATACCCACTGATCCAGTCGTACCTGCATTGCACCACCGCTCTGTACCCACTGATCCAGTCGCACCTGCATCGCACCACCGCTCCGTACCCACTGATCCGGCCTCACCGTCATTGCACTGCTCCTTACCCACTGATCCACTCCACGTGTCCACCGGTCATGGCTGCCGCTCCCGCTCGTGCTCTCCTGTGTCCTGCTCCTGGTCTCATGAGTCTGACTCTGAGTATTAGCCTCATGCCTCTGTATAGGACCAGGCCGCGCCCACTCTCCTGGTTTTATGGACCCAGCACACCTGAAGCAGGAAGTGACATACGGCTGTGCTGGATATATAAGACTGGCCCTTCCATAGGGGCGTTGCCTGATCAACGTGTCTAGAAGCTTTGTCTTTTGTGCTAGGTGCTCAGGCCCCCTGGTGCCGTGTCCTGTAGACTTCTTGTCTTTGCTCCCTGGTACCTGTGCCTGTTTCCTTACCGTCCTGAAGAACTTTGTGACTCTGCTGACCTGGTTATACCTGTCCCGGCCACGCCAGTGCTCCGGCTGCCGTGTACCCTGCCCCCAGGTGGGATACTCGGTCCAGTGGATCCACCTCCTGAGCCCATCCGTCCTCCCGGTCCTGACAGTTTGATCAGGCCATGGATCCCGCTGGAGCACAAACATCTGAGCTGGCCGAACTACGCCAGGAACTGGTGCAACAGCGTGACACCTTACACCGGATGCTGAAATTCCTGGCGTCCATGGACCACCGGTTATATACACTGCAGACCGCTGCCTTGTCTGAGTCCACGCAGCAACCAGTCTCCGGCTCCGAACCAGTTTCCGCCACGGCCTCGCAACTTCGCCTCGCTGCTCCGCCTCGCTATGCAGGGGATCCCAAGTCCTGCCGCGGCTTCTTGAACCAGTGCTCCCTGCATTTCAAGTTGCTTCCTCATTTGTTTGTCTCAGACCAGGCTAAAGTGGCATTCCTGATGTCACACTTGGAAGGCGAAGCTCTAGCCTGGATTAACCCCCTGTGGGAGAATGAGGATCCAATGACCACTAACATCCGGGAATTCTTGCACGCTTTCCGAAGTACATTCGATGAACCCGGACGTACCACCACAGTGACCTCTTCGCTCCTCCGGCTACGCCAAGGGACCCTGACCGTCGGCCAATACGCCATCCAGTTCCGCACGCTCGCCTCTGAGCTGGGCTGGAACAATGAGGCCTTGACGGCGGCCTTTTGGGAAGGACTCTCTGGCCGCGTCAAAGACGAGCTTGCTGGCCGTGACGTTCCACGCACCTTGGACGCTTTAATATCCTTAGCCACCCGGATTGACCTCCGTTTCCAGGAGCGAACCAAAGAGGTATTCCGGGAGAAGCGACCACCCCGTCACGCCTTGTCCCCGCAGAGGCCTACCGCTCCTTTGCCCCTGCCTTCCTGTGACATGTTTCCGGAACCCATGCAAATCGACCGACTGAACCAAGCCAAGCAACGCCGTGCAGAACGGCTCGCCCTGGGCCTGTGCTTCTATTGTGGAGACGGGTCACACATGCTTCGGACATGCCCTGAGAAACCTGGTAGACCCCAGGCCCAAGGGATGGTGGGAACCGCTACCCTTGGCACCGGAATCCCCTCCGTTCCACTTACACAGACTGTCCAGGTGACGACGAAGAAGACCAGGTTCACAGCAGAGGCCCACATCGATTCTGGGGCAGCGGCTAATTTCATACACCAGTCTGCAGTGGACCGATACCAGGTACCTGTGATCCCGCTTGCCAAGCCCCTCTGGTTCGCCTCCGTGGACGGCAAACTGCTATACGAACCTGTCCGAAATACCACTGAACCAGTGAGACTCCAGGTTGGCCCTTTGCACACTGAGACCATCACCTTCTATGTGATCCCGAGGATGGCTCCTGAGCTCCTGCTGGGCCTACCCTGGCTTCAACTCCATGACCCTGCCATTAGTTGGCACTCTGGCGCTATTACTCGCTGGGGGTCCTGGTGTCATGACCACTGCCTACAGCCCGTTCCTCGGCCCCTGTCACCTGAACCTGCTATGCCGCCGGAAGAAGAAGAGGCGACGACGCAGTCCAGCGGTGTACCACAGCTCCTGGCACTTGTGCCTGTGGTGCCACCGGACCCAGAAGCAGAGTCGACGCAGCCCAGCGTCGTGCCACCATCCCTGGCACTTGAGACTTTGATGCCCCCTGCTACTGAGGATGACACACTATCCTGTACCCGGTCCGAGACGCCCGAACCGGTCGCCCACGACTCCAGTCCTGCTTCTGACTGTCTTCCCCTATCCGTTGCCTCCGTTGCCGCTGACTTGGGTTCTCCGATACGGGACATAGTGGCCATGAAAACGGTCCGGGGTAGGCAGTCCTTCCTGGTCGATTGGGTGGATTGCGGTCCCGAGGCTCGGTCCTGGTTGTCCCGGAAGTACGTTGCTGCCCCTCTTCGGCGCGCCTACATGTCCCAGCCGCGGGGAGGGGGGCTTCAAGGGGGGGGTACTGTCACGCTCCCGGTGTCCCAGCAGCCCTCCTTACCCACTGAGCCGGTTCCTGCATTGCACCACCGCTCCATACCCACTGATCCAGTCGTACCTGCATTGCACCACCGCTCTGTACCCACTGATCCAGTCGCACCTGCATCGCACCACCGCTCCGTACCCACTGATCCGGCCTCACCGTCATTGCACTGCTCCTTACCCACTGATCCACTCCACGTGTCCACCGGTCATGGCTGCCGCTCCCGCTCGTGCTCTCCTGTGTCCTGCTCCTGGTCTCATGAGTCTGACTCTGAGTATTAGCCTCATGCCTCTGTATAGGACCAGGCCGCGCCCACTCTCCTGGTTTTATGGACCCAGCACACCTGAAGCAGGAAGTGACATACGGCTGTGCTGGATATATAAGACTGGCCCTTCCATAGGGGCGTTGCCTGATCAACGTGTCTAGAAGCTTTGTCTTTTGTGCTAGGTGCTCAGGCCCCCTGGTGCCGTGTCCTGTAGACTTCTTGTCTTTGCTCCCTGGTACCTGTGCCTGTTTCCTTACCGTCCTGAAGAACTTTGTGACTCTGCTGACCTGGTTATACCTGTCCCGGCCACGCCAGTGCTCCGGCTGCCGTGTACCCTGCCCCCAGGTGGGATACTCGGTCCAGTGGATCCACCTCCTGAGCCCATCCGTCCTCCCGGTCCTGACAGTAGCAAAGTCTTTCCTGATCCCAGCTCTGTTCATCTTGGCTTCTTTTAAAAACAATGTAAGCAAGGGTTACTCCAAGCGGAGTCTCCCTTTTTTCCAAAAATTGGGCCCCACACACACCCACCCCTTAAGTGGCAGCAGTTGTGCCCCAGTTGTACACTTCACAGCTAGATTTGCATCAAGCACATTCAAAAATACGCCATAATTAACCGTCCCCAGCATGACACCGGGGTAGGTAGATAAAGTCTTTGCTGACCCATGACTTGTTCATCTTGGCTTCCTTTAAAAACAATGTAAGCAAGGGTTACTCCAAGCGGAGTCTCCCTTTTTTCCAAAAATTGGGCCCCACACACACCCACCCCTTAAGTAGCAGCAGTTGTGCCCCAGTTGTACACTTCACAGCTAGATTTGCATCAAGCACATTCAAAAATACGCCATAATTAACCGTCCCCAGCATGACACCGGGGTAGGTAGATAAAGTCTTTGCTGACCCATGACTTGTTCATCTTGGCTTCTTTTAAAAACAATGTAAGCAAGGGTTACTCCAAGCGGAGTCTCCCTTTTTTCCAAAAATTGGGCCACACAGACACCCACCCCATCAGTGGCAGCACTTGGGCCCTAGTTGCAAACAGGATGTTTTGATTTGCATCAAGCACATTCAAAAATACGCCATAATTAACCGTCCCCAGGATGACACCAGGGTAGGTAGCAAAGTCTTTCCTGATCCCAGCTCTGTTCATCTTGGCTTCTTTTAAAAACAATGTAAGCAAGGGTTACTCCAAGCGGAGTCTCCCTTTTTTCCAAAAATTGGGCCCCACACACACCCACCCCTTAAGTGGCAGCAGTTGTGCTCCAGTTGTACACTTCACAGCTAGATTTGCATCAAGCACATTCAAAAATACGCCATAATTAACCGTCCCCAGCATGACACCGGGGTAGGTAGATAAAGTCTTTGCTGAACTATGACTTGTTCATCTTGGCTTCTTTTAAAAACAATGTAAGCAAGGGTTACTCCAAGCGGAGTCTCCCTTTTTTTCCAAAAATTGTGCCCCACACACACCCACCCCTTCAGTGGCAGCACTTGTGCCCTAGTTGTACACTTCACAGCTAGATTTGCATCAAGCACATTCAAAAATACGCCATTCTTATCCGTCCCCAGGATGACACCGGGGTAGGTAGCAAAGTCTTTCCTGACCCCAGCTCTGTTCATCTTGGCTTCTTTTAAAAACACAGCAAGCAAGGGTTACTCCAAGCTGAGTCTCCCTTTTTTTCCAAAAATTGTGCCCCACACACACCCACCCATTCAGTGGCAGCACTTGTGCCCTAGTTGTACACTGCACAGCTAGATTTGCATCAAGCACATTCAAAAATACGCCATAATTAACCGTCCCCAGGATGACACCAGGGTAGGTAGCAAAGTCTTTCCTGATCCCAGCTCTGTTCATCTTGGCTTCTTTTAAAAACAATGTAAGCAAGGGTTACTCCAAGCGGAGTCTCCCTTTTTTCCAAAAATTGGGCCACACAGACACCCACCCCATCAGTGGCAGCACTTGGGCCCTAGTTGCAAACAGGATGTTTTGATTTGCATCAAGCACATTCTAAAATACGCCATAATTAAACGTCCCCAGCATGACACCGGGGTAGGTAGATAAAGTCTTTGCTGAACCATGACTTGTTCATCTTGGCTTCTTTTAAAAACAATGTAAGCAAGGGTTACTCCAAGCGGAGTCTCCCTTTTTTCCAAAAATTGGGCCACACAGACACCCACCCCATCAGTGGCAGCACTTGGGCCCTAGTTGTACACTGCACAGCTAGATTTGCATCAAGCACATTCAAAAATACGCCATAATTAACCGTCCCCAGCATGACACCGGGGTAGGTAGATAAAGTCTTTGCTGAACTATGACTTGTTCATCTTGGCTTCTTTTAAAAACAATGTAAGCAAGGGTTACTCCAAGCGGAGTCTCCCTTTTTTTCCAAAAATTGTGCCCCACACACACCCACCCATTCAGTGGCAGCACTTGTGCCCTAGTTGTACACTTCACAGCTAGATTTGCATCAAGCACATTCCAAATCCACAAGCATTTACTCTCCCCAGGATGACACAGGGGTTGTAAATTCCTTCTGGATCCATGACTTGTTGATTTTGATGAACGTCAGTCTGTCCACATTGTCACTAGACAGACGCGTGCGCTTATCTGTCAGCACACACCCAGCAGCACTGAAGACACGTTCAGAGACAACGCTGGCAGCTGGACACGACAAAATCTCCAAGGCGTAAGTTGATAGCTCTGGCCATTTTTCTAGGTTTGAAGCCCAAAAGGAGCAAGGCTCCAGTTGCACAGTCATGGCATCGATGTTCATTTGGAGATACTCCTGTATCATCCTCTCCAGCCGTTGACTATGTGTCAGACTTGTTGTCTCTGGTGGCCTTGCAAAGGAGGGTCTAAAAAAATTCTGAAAAGATTCCATAAAATTGCTGTTACCAGCACCAGATACGGTCCTACTGGTACGTGTAGACTGTTGAAGATGACGAGACCGTCCCATGTTTGTCAAGTTACAACTGGGAGATTCACTCCCTGCACCTGCACGGTTGTTTGGTGGAAAAGCGGATCTAAGATCGAGTAACAGTTTCTGCTGATACTCCTGCATACGTGCGTCCCTTTCTATGGCTGGAATTATGTCACAAAATTTTGACTTGTACCGGGGATCTAATAGTGTGGCAAGCCAGTAGTCATCATCACTTCTAATTTTGACAATACGAGGGTCATGTTGGAGGTAGTGCAACAAGAAGGCACTCATGTGTCTTGCGCAGCCATGCGGACCAAGTCCACGCTGTGTTTGTGGCATAGAGGTGCTAACCGTTCTTTCTTCCTCTGACATCTCCCCCCAACCTCTTTCAACTGAAATTTGACCAAGGTCTCCCTCATCTGCTCAGTCTTCCATGTCCATGGACAGTTCGTCCTCCATTTCTTCATGTCCTCCTGCACCTTCCTCAACATCTCGCCTGCTACCATGCGCCCTTGTTGATCCCTGTCCCCCATGCTCCCATGCCTGGCACCTTGGTGATGATGAACGTCTGGACCTTGGTGATGTTGTTGTCCCTTGCGCATATGAATCTTCCTGTAGTTCATCCCCTTCCTGTTGTCCCACCCCCTGACTCCGAATAGTGTTTAGCGTGTGTTCCAGCATGTAAATGACTGGAATCCTCATGCTGATAATGGCATTGTCAGCGCTAAACATATTCGTCGCCATGTCGAAACTGTGCAGAAGGGTGCATAGGTCCTTGATCTGAGACCACTCCATCAGGGTGATCTGCCCCACCTCTGCATCTCGTTGGCCCAGGCTATACATCATGACGTATTGCACCAGGGCACGGCGGTGCTGCCACAGTCGCTGTAACATGTGGAGAGTTGAATTCCAGCGTGTCGGCACATCGCATTTCAGGCGATGAACCGGCAGGCCGAAAGACTTCTGGAGCGATGCAAGTCGCTCAGCTGCGGCGCTTGAACGGCGGAAGTGAGCAGACAGTTTTCGTGCCCTGTTCAGAAGGCCATCTAGGCCGGGATACTGTGTTAAAAATTGCTGCACGACAAGGTTCAACACGTGAGCCATACAAGGTACGTGTGTCACCTTCCCCAGGCGAAGGGCCGCACCCAGGTTTGCAGCATTGTCGCACACGGCCTTACCAGGCTGCAGGTTCAGTGGAGACAACCATTTATTAAACTCGGACCGCAGAGCTGACCACAACTCCTCAGCTGTGTGACTCTTATTCCCAAGACATGTCAAGCTAAAGACCGCCTGATGCCGTTGCGCTCTGCTGCCAGCATAGTAATGAGGGGTGCGTGATTCCTTCTGCGCAGTGAGAACGCTGGTGGCCTGACCAGGCAGGCTTAGGGCGGAGGTGGAGGACCCAGATGAGGTGGAGGATGCAGAAGCAGTGGCGGAACTTGGACAGACAGAGGATTGACACACAAGTCGTGGGGACGGCAAAACTTGTGCAGCAGACCCTTCACCATCTATCACCATAGTTACCCAGTGCCCAGTCAGCGACATGTAACGTCCCTGTCCATGCTTACTGGTCCAAGTATCGGCGGTGAAATGCACCCGTTCACACACAGAGTTTCTCAATGAAGCGGTGATGTTGTGTGCGACATGCTGGTGTAGCGCGGGCACACCTTTCTTAGAGAAGTAGTGGCGACTAGGCATCTGGTACTGGGGCACAGCGACAGACATAAGGTCTCTAAAATCCTGTGTGTCCACTAGGCGGAAAGGCAGCATTTCGGTAGCCAACAGCTTACAGAGGGATAGAGTCAACCTCTTAGCTTTGTCATGGGTCGCAGGAAGTGGCCTTTTATTTGTCCACATCTGAGGGACAGAGATCTGGCTGCTGTGTGTAGACGGTGTTGAGTAGGGTGTCCCTGGAAAAATGCAGGTTTGTGAGGAAAGTGCAGGCGGAGACATGATGTTGCCTTCATCCAAAGTTGGTGCTATCGATGTCTGAGAGAGCTATACACACTCACTTTTTTCCCCTTCCAAAACAACTGACGACCTACCAAGCAAACTGCCTGTTGCGGTTACAGTGGTGGAAGTTGTGGGTGGAAAAACAGGTGTGACAGCTGTCCCCACAGTCCTAGAAGATGACGAGCGCGCGGATGCACTGGAAGGGGCAGGCGGTGGATGGTTCGCTCCGCTAGGCCGCATTGCAGCACGGTGAGCTTCCCACCGGGCCATATGATATTTATTCATGTGACGATTCATGGAAGAAGTTGTCAAACTGCTGAGGTTTTGACCTCTACTAAGAGAACCATGACAAATTTTAAAGATCACATAATTTGGGCGATCTTTTTCTATGTCAAAAAAGGACCAGGCTAGGCAAGGCTTAGAGGCCATGCGACCTGTTGATCCACCCCGAATAATGCTCAGAGGCAGAGTGGTGGCTGAGGATGCAGTTGTAGACGTGCTACTAGTGCTCCGACTCTGTCCAGGAAGGCGCAAGGTAACTTCGTCGTCGGTTGCATCCTCCTCCACCGCCTCTGTTGACCTCCTCGAGTGCCTGACTGGGGGTTGACAGTAGGTGGGATCTAGAACTTCATCATCAATTGTTGTGTTTGCACTCCCCTCCCCCTCAGACTGAGCCTCTTCTTGCCCTGACCGAATATTTAAGTTGTCATCCCAATCGGGTATCTGCGTCTCATCTTCATCAGAATGTTCATCATTGTCTATAACCACAGGTGTTACAGTTTGTGACAAAGGGTCAACATTATGCTCCGAAACTTGGTCCTCACGGCCTGAATCAGAGTCACAAAGGTTCTGGGCATCACTGCAGACCATTTCCTGTTCTGTACTCACTGTAGCTTGGGAGCAGACCTCTGATTCCCAGGCTATAGTGTGACTGAACAGCTCTGCAGACTCAGCCATCTCAGTTCCACCATACTGTGCAGGGCTGATGGAGACTTCAGAGCTGGGAGAAATCAAGTGTGATTGGGATGACAACTGAGAGGACTGGTGTTTTTTGGATGCTGTACTTGAAGTGGCTGAGAGGGCACTTGTTGGACCACTTGAGATCCATTCAAGCATTTTCCTTTTTTGCCCATCATCTACCTTTGTTCCTGTTGTTCGTGTCCGTAAAAAAGGGAGCACATCGGATTGTCCACGGTAAGTAGTAGACATCTTACTTTTGCTGGTAGATGGTCTATCTTCAGCAGATGATAATGGAGCTTTGCCACCTTCCCCACGGACAAAACCTTTTTTGCCTTTTCCACCACGCCTCTTCCCCTTTCCACCAGCATCTGTCATTTTGCCACTCATGTTGATTGCGACAAGATTGTGGACTGAAAATGTGGTAGTAAAAATTGAGAGGTGGTGTAGATTGCAGTGGTGGTCTAGCTTTATTAACAGCAGAATAATAAAGAATAAATATCCCTGACAATGCAACTACGGCCCTTAAACTGGCAGCAAAAATTGCTAGTATAATGGCTTAGTTATAATGAGTTGGAGTGTGCAATGCAGGCAGACGCGCTCTGCAAATGTCTTTGCACTAGTGGGACTATAGCAAAGTCCAATAGCCACGTATAGGATGCCACTAGGTACACTGAGTGTTAGCTAGTATAATGGCTTAGTTATAATGAGTTGGAGTGTGCAATGCAGGCAGACGCGCTCTGCAAATGTCTTTGCACTAGTGGGACTATAGCAAAGTCCAATAGCCACGTATAGGATGCCACTAGGTACACTGAGTGTTAGCTAGTATAATGGCTTAGTTATAATGAGTTGGAGTGTGCAATGCAGGCAGACGCGCTCTGCAAATGTCTTTGCACTAGTGGGACTATAGCAAAGTCCAATAGCCACGTATAGGATGCCACTAGGTACACTGAGTGTTAGCTAGTATAATGGCTTAGTTATAATGAGTTGGAGTGTGCAATGCAGGCAGACGCGCTCTGCAAATGTCTTTGCACTAGTGGGACTATAGCAAAGTCCAATAGCCACGTATAGGATGCCACTAGGTACACTGAGTGTTAGCTAGTATAATGGCTTAGTTATAATGAGTTGGAGTGTGCAATGCAGGCAGACGCGCTCTGCAAATGTCTTTGCACTAGTGGGACTATAGCAAAGTCCAATAGCCACGTATAGGATGCCACTAGGTACACTGAGTGTTTGCTAGTATAATGGCTTAGTTATAATGAGTTGGAGTGTGCAATGCAGGCAGACATGCTCTGCAAATGTCTTTGCACTAGTGGGACTATAGCAAAGTCCAATAGCCACTTATAGGATGCCACTAGGTACACTGAGTGTTTGCTAGTATAATGGCTTAGTTATAATGAGTTGGAGTGTGCAATGCAGGCAGACGCGCTCTGCAAATGTCTTTGCACTAGTGGGACTATAGCAAAGTCCAATAGCCACGTATAGGATGCCACTAGGTACACTGAGTGTTTGCTAGTATAATGGCTTAGTTATAATGAGTTGGAGTGTGCAATGCAGGCAGACGCGCTCTGCAAATGTCTTTGCACTAGTGGGACTATAGCAAAGTCCAATAGCCACGTATAGGATGCCACTAGCTACACTGAGTGTTTGCTAGTATAATGGCTTAGTTATAATGAGTTGGAGTGTGCAGAGGACAGGAGGGTACAGTGCCAGGATTGTGGGGTCTGGGTAGAGGAATGGAAGCCTGCCTTTCTATTCCCTCCTAATAGGGAAATGCAGGGAGGAAATCCCTGACCTTGGCTACACAGACGCTGTCGCTGTTTTCAGGACCTGTCACCTTAACTCTGACCCTGCCGGTTTGAGCCCTTAAAAGGACTGCTAGAAAGTGCTCTCCCTAAGCTGTCCAGCACTGTGTATGGAGCGCATACAGCTGTATCAGCGATAGGACAAAGGACGGAGCTGCGACAGTGATGTCTGACACCAAAGACGCAGAAGAGATAATGGCGTCCTGGAGGAAAATGTCCGGTTTTATAATGCAGGGACATGTGACATGGACATCCTATCACACATGCCGTTGCTTCTCTGGCTAAAAGTCCACTTAGCTGTGTGTGTGTCTGGGATTGGCTGACATGCTGGCCCGCCCCGCTACACGCGCGCGCTTAGGGAAGGAAGACAAGGAAAAAAAAATGGCGATCGCCATTATAGAAACAGCAGTGATCTGAAGGCGCTGTTCACGCACACTATACACTGAAATGTCATAATAGTGTGATTCACAGAGTGACTTACACTATTACAGCAGAAACCAAGCTAGGATTTAGCTGGTTTTTTGCTGCTAGAACCGTTCTCGAACGTTTCTAGAACTATCGAGCTTTTGCAAAAAGCTCGAGTTCTAGTTCGATCTAGAACAGGCCCCAAAATCACTCGAGCCTAGAACTGGAGAACCTCGAACCACGAACCGCGCTCAACTCTACTTATAAGTCTCTCCTTTGTTCGGTAGGGGTTTCACAAAATGATTCATCCTTCCAAGCTTAATGGGGGGTGGCGGCTGGACAACTTTAGTTGGATCAACTAAATTTTCTGCAACTATGTTCTTGAGTCCAGGTTGCAAAGATGTTCTCGATGGCCAACTTTTTTGGCTTCAGTGATGAGTCCTATCCCGGCTGTGCCATTCACATAAAAAGCATGGGTACTTTGTGTATCCTCCTTGCCTCCCAAGGAGTAAAGAGAGAACTTTCAGATCATCACGTATTGACCATCCTTGATCCTCATAATTAAGATTTGTGAGTATAAGGTATAAATTCTCATAGTTTTTCTTTAAGTGCACAGAATTTTCTACAGGCACAGAAGCATACTTGCTGCCATTGTGCAGTATCACAGCTTTCTAACTTTTTTTGGATGACTCAATAAAAAGCCTCTACTTGCTCACAATGTACTCAATGGGAAATTTTTCCATCAGCGCAGGAACATTGCTGCAATACACTAGAGCACCATCTTGAGAAAACTATGGAAGGAAATCCTTTTCTTTGCTTCTGTACCAGAAGCTAGCAGGATCTTTTCCCATAGTCTAGAACCTAAAAGGTCTACAAAATGTTTAGGAAGGCCCAAGTCCCTGACTCAGTCATTTTAATTTGAGCTGTGAAAAAAGCTGTGGCTAATTGGCACTAGCATGAAAGTCTTTGTCATATTCCTTCTCTTCATGTTCTGAATCTTCTGAATCAGGTGTATCTTTAAGTTTCTCCAGAGGTAAAGGGACAGGTATCCCTGAACCATGAGGCACAGGGCAAATCGCTGACGGGAGATCTGTCATCTAATTTCCTTCTTATTTTTAGATTTGAATCCCTCCACGTTGCATGTACAAAAGTAGCAGTCATCACTATGATATTGCTGTTACCGCCAGATCATAGGCACACCAAAATGAAAGCTCTCTTTCTTCCCTATAGACCACTGTCGTAGTTCTTCTACACAAACAGAACACACTACATTTGGAACCCACGACTTGTCCTGATCACCTAGTTTTACACCAAAGTATGCCTAATAAATTTTTATAAAGAACTCCATAATGTTTCTTCGTTGATTCTTCACTACAAACAATGGCAAACATAGAAAAAGTTAACGGAGTGAACTATGACACTCCCTTGTAGCCATTTTGATCACATTGTAAGAAACAGAATCTTAAGCCCGCTTTACACGCTGCAATATATCTTACAATGTGTCGGCGGGTTCACGTCGTAAGTGACGCACATCTGGCATTGTAAGGTACATTGCAGTGTGTGACAGCTACGTGCGATTGCGATTGAACGGTAAAACGTTCATCGCATACACATCGTACCTTTCTCTAGAATTGCACATCAGATTGTTCATCGTAACCGGGGTAGCACACATCGCAGCGTGTGACACCCTGGGAACGATGAACAGATTTTACCTGCCTCCTGCGGCTCCTGGCCAGCTATGCGGAAGGAAGGAGGTGGGCGGGATGTTTACGTCCCGCTCAGCTCCGCCAATCCGCATCTATTGGCCGGCTGCCGCGTGACGTCGATGTGACGCTGAACATCCCTCCCACTCCAGGAAGTGGACGTTCGCCGCCCACATCGAGGTCGTATGGACGGGTAAGTATGTGTGATGGGGGGTTACTCGTATGTGCGGCACGTTCAACAAATTGAACGTGCTGCATATACGATGGGGGCGTTGCAAATTGCATACGAGATCGTATGCGAAATTGCAACGTGTAAAGCAGGCTTTAATCTACCATGGCCGATAAATACTGAAAACAAATGTAAGCACACCAACACACTCTTATTATGATGCAATTACAGCGCAGCTTTTATTTTTTCCACTGCTGAAGTAAAATTAAACATATGCTATGATTGGATACTATATTCAATCTTTGGAAGCTGGGTTAAAAAAATATTCTCTGCTGAACAGCAACCAAGCACAGCAGAAAGTCCATTAATTTCTAACCAATCTAATGACACCAAAGTCATCCATCAAAGGTCACCCAAAGGGGTCAATGTATGGTGCATAAAAAGTTTATGATGTCAGTATTTGTGAAAAACTATCTGATGGAATTTTTTCAATATTTGTACTGGTTTCCGTGATTGAAAGTATATAAAAATCATCTACTTTTCAAACTATTTTACCTTTGCAGACTTATGCTGTTATTAATTGGATATTGTATGGCGGTGTTATTCAGGCATCGTACATCACTGACAATTGCTGTATTGTGTAGGCACTGCATGAAACGTTTATATTGTAGATATACTGTATATGATAACCTTTCCGTACAGTCCCTACATAATACAGCAATTGTGTGTATATACAGCGGGTAAAATAAGAATTAAACACAATAATTTTCTAAGTCAAAATATTTCTAAAAGTGATATTTACATTAATTTTTCACTAGATGTCGGTAATAACCCATCCAATGAATGCAGGCAAAGAAATTTAAATATAGATGTCCAGAAATTAAATTATGTGTAATAATCAGAAATGACACAGGGAAAAGTATTGAACAAAAGAAGAGAGAGAGGTGCAAAAATCCATGGAAAGTCATGAAACCAGCTGAAATCTATCAGTATCTAGAAAGAAATGTTGCCATTTACTGATAAATAATAAGAGATGGTTCAACTGATGACCTACAAAAAGGGTTTCATTACCAAGATGACACACAAGAAGCATCTCATGATTTGTAAAACCAGTGAGCTGTTTCAAGGCCTTCACAACCTTACTATAACAAAACATACTGCTTACAGAAGAATTTCTAAACTGAAGGGCACATCAGATCCACAGACGTGCAGAGATGACTGCAGGCTTGCTGTGGGATCCGGCGGGATCCGGAAGGAGGCGATCTAGTACGTATATATATGTCCTAGATTGTGAAGGGGTTAATTTAATTTAATCTAAAATGAGATTAGGAGTTAAGGGGGCTTTACACGCTACGATATCATTAATGTTTGATCGTCGGGTCACGTTGTTAGTGACGCACATCCGGCGTCATTAATGATATCGCAGCGTGTGACACTGACCAGCGACCTTAAGCGACCTCAAAAATGGTGAAAATCGTTCACCATGGAGAGGTCGTCCCAAACTCAAAAATCGGTAAGGGTTGTTTATCCAGGTGGTTCACCGATCATGCGGCAGCACACATCGCTATGTGTGACACCGGAGGAACGAGGAACGTCTCCTTACCTGCCGCCGGCCACAATGCGGAAGAAAGAGGTGGGCGGGATGTTACGTCCTGCTCATCTCCATGCCTCCGCTTTGATTGGCCGGCCGCTGTGTGACATTGCGGTGACGTCGCTGTGATGCCGAACGTCCCTCCCCCTTGAAGGAGGGATTGTTCGGCAGTCACAGCGACGACGACGACCAGGTAAGTGCGTGTGACGCTACCGTAGCGATAATGTTTGCTACGGCAGCGATCACAAACAATCGCATGCGCGACGGGGGCGGGTACTTACACGCTTGCTATCGCTACAAATTGCTAGCGATATCGCTACCGTGTAAAACCCCCTTTAGTCTTCATGTGAGATATATGTCCTGGTCAGTGATTTAAAACCATATTTACATATTAAGAAAAACATAGATTTATCTGGAACAAGACATTGGATCATAGGTATCACAGAATTATTTTATTCAAGAGTCCATGTCGTTCATGCCCATATAGAAGGCTTAGGAGGGTTGATCTTACTGACAGATTACCGATAAGGAATGTTTTCAGACTTATTCTGACTTGTCCTTTTACAATGTCATTCACTGCAAGTTTCTGAAGGTGCCAGTGCTAAAACAGCATCTGGGATGTAAATGTATATGTGGCTCAGGTTACATCCACGCTCAGTTTTAATGTATGATAAATTTTAGGGTTTTTTGTGCAATCTTGACATTCAGTGTATTTATTCTGGAATCCAAAAAAGGAAAAATCCAGCTCGGTCCTCCAAGGTGCATTAACAAATTCTTTCTTTATTTAAATATTTAAAATCAGGAGACATACAGCTTTAGCATATCAAGCGTCTCAAAACTACGCATTTTGACAGCATATCTTACTCATGTTCTGAACACTGATTGTTACAATAATTTTGAAAGAAATCTTAACAATAATGTGTGAAACTTTATTTGGAATGGTCAACAAAATATCACTCACCTAGAAAGGCATAAAAAAGAGCAAAATGGTATTTTTATTATCTACTATTGGCATTTATAAGGACTAATGATGGGCGAAATCGAACTGTAACGTTCAGGATCCATACCAGACACCTAGTGTCCTTGTACGGACCCCAGAACCCATGTTACTGTACACCGCTTCCAAGTCCGCTCATAAGCTCTCATGCATATTCACTACTTCGTCTGCCCACCCTCGGTGACAGTGACTATGACTGGTTTCAGTCAGACTGCTGGCATCTGTGATTAGTTGTGGAGTGTAAAATGAAATAATTAATTGGAAAAAATGGCATAGAATCGCCCACATATTGATACCCAGCGCAGATAAAGAAAGCTACTTCCTCCAGTTGTGTGCGTTATTTTGGCTGTGTTTCAAAATATGAGGGACTTCATGTGGCATTTTTAAAATTATTTAAATAAATCATTTTTAAAGACTGTGTGCATCCCACTGACAATTTTGATACCCAGCCAACTGAAAGCAGACAGCTCAGGGCTGGTATTCTCTGCCACCGCACCAAAGCAATCAGGATGAGCAAAATAAAGTGCTGGAATTGTCGCATCTAATGCATGCGACAATTCTGGGGTGGGTGCAGGCTGCTATTTTTAGGCTATCAGGGTAATATAAGGGGTTAATGATAGCTGTGATTTGTCAAAAAATCATAGCTTCCATGAAGCTCATGGTTAGTATTGGGGAGGGGGTCTATGAGACCCCCATTACTAACCCTGTAAGTAAAAAGAAAAATGCAAAACACAGAAAAATCCTTTATTTAAAAAAAAAAAAAAACCCTCTCTCGTTCTCCAATTTATTAACCCCCAAAACACCTCTGCAAGTCTGGTGTAAGCCACACAAGGTCCCACAATGGCTAGGCTCTGCTACATCTGAGGTCGCAGTGCGTGGTCACATTAGAAAACGCTCACTACAGCATCAGGCACACATTGACAGAGCCACAGGTGTGAGCAGTGACGTCAGCTAGAGCTTCCCACATAACCCAGCCTTGACCTCAGGCAAAGTAATTTAATTTGGTTTACTCACCTTAGGTGAACTCTATGAACTCATCCGAGGTGAACTCAATGCTGGATTACTGGATTAGACAATGAGCATTTGGGTGAAGACATTTCTAAGGGAACTCCGGGTACCTATCCGGATCCAGCAACTTGGAAAAGCAGGATCGTTATACTTACCACTGTCCCACGCAGTTGTAATACTACTTCCAGGGCGCTCATATATAGAAATGCACACTGCATCTATGTGTCACACAGGGTGGGGGCGCATCTGACTGCAAACAATCAGAGACATTGGGACTGCCGTTGGGCGGGGGAAGCCCATGAAGATGTATGAAGGATAATGAGTGGTCTCGGGTGTAGCTTTACAGCCGTACCGAAGACTGGTAAGTGTGACGTGCTTGCTCTAGTCCCCCTATCCCTTCTACCACCATAGACTTATGTGGGGCCCGGCATCCGGGCAGATATTTAGGATCAATTCCAGGCCATAACGGGAGTTTTTTTTAAACCCAGTTGGACCTGCCGAATCTGGGTATCTGCAGGCACAGCCATCACTACTTACTAGTGAATCTATATTCTGCTCTTTGTGCCTCAGGTAGGAACTATGTGCTCTTCTCACACGCACTTCTTAGGGGGTCTATTGCATTATTGTTTAAAGTGTCAGGACCTAGACTTCAACCAACCTGCAGACAAATGTTGATTATGAATAAAAAGGGAGAAAAATAGGTAGCATGGGTATCAGTGGTCATTTCCTAATAGGAACATTAGTTAAAAAGACAAGTTAAGCGGGCTTTACACACTGCGATATCGCCGGAGTTTTGTCGTTGGGGTCACGGTTTTGGTGACGCACTTCCGCAATCGTTAGCGATATAGCTTTGTGTAACAGCGTTCAGCGATGTAAAATCGTCGCAAAAGCGTGATTTATCGCTAATCGGCTACACGGGTCCTAATTCCCAAAAATCGTTGTTATTTCTTTGTAACTATCGTTGCTCGTTCCTTTCAACATACTTTACGTTACGTGTGACACTACTACAGCGACTTAAAAAATTGTTGCCTCTTGCGTCATCATCGATACGGGCGTGTATGGTGGTTTAAATGTTCAATACGCCTACTTGTTTCCTATTTGCTAACGCATCTGCTCCATGATTGGAGCATAATATATATAATACGCTAGCATCCTTTTTGCGTTTATCCATTTGGTGGGTTCATTTCCTAGGTTCATTTCGTAGGTTTTCGACGTGTCCTGCTGCCTCCGTGTCCGGCGTATAGTTTGGCGTCATTCGTCCGTGAGATAAACTTCGCATGTGAGTTTATTTTTTCTTTTTTTTTTTTTATTTTTTTTTTTTTTTTTATTGTTTCTCAATAATTGTTGAAAATGTGGGTTTTTTTTTTTAATTTATGTCTTCCTTTGTATTATAACATTTACATATGTTTGTAGTATTAAATTGGGTTTATCATAATTTAGTAAATAGCCTATATCATGACTGTATTGGTGTTTATTTAATACATTACAGTTAGATATATTATATTATCCATTATTGTATGTTATTCAAGATTGCAGGCATCCAAACTTTAAAGTTTAAAAGACGTCAAACATGACTGTGACCAATAAGAATAAGATTCATATTTGTTAAATGTTTATATTGTCAGACCCAAAAAAAATGGTTTCTTATTTAAAAAAAAAAAAAAAGACCAAAACATTTACAAAATTATTCTCTGTTATACAGGCTAAATATGCGTAGTGAGCCTGAAAATGCCGTCATAGCTGCCATGCTTGTAGCCGGAGGAGCCCTTGCACTTGCCGAGGATCATGACATGCGATGCAGAACTAGAAAAAGACGAATTTGGGCACGCAAATGGCTACTAGAGAGACAACGCTATACACACATGCACCTTGTAAGAGACCTACAAGAGCATAACCCACATGACTTTAGAAACTACTTACGCATGTCGGAAAGCTCGTTCTCATACCTTTTAGAGAAAGTCCGCCCTTATATCATGCGCAATAATACCGTAATGCGTCAGGCAGTACCTGTAGACGAGCGTTTGGGGGTGACTCTTCGATTCTTGGCTACAGGACGCAGTTTGACTGACCTTCAGTATTCATCAGCAGTGTCCCGCTCTCTACTTAGCTCATTAATTCCAGAGACATGTTTGGCAATAGCACATGCTTTACATGACTACATGCATTTGCCAAATAGTCCTAGTGATTGGGACAAAATTGCAAATACATTCAACCTATTATGGCAATTCCCTAATTGTGGTGGCGCAATTGACGGCAAACACATAAGGATAATGCAGCCACATAATTCTGGCTCATATTATTACAACTACAAGGGCTACCACAGCATTATCCTTATGGCGGTTGTCAACGCCACTTATGATTTTCTGTACATTGATATCGGCATGAATGGGCGAGTTTCGGATGGTGGGGTATTTGAACATACGGAGTTTGCATTACGGCTAAAACAAAATCAACTCCAATTACCCAATAACCAAAATACCATTGGAAATTTAAATTTTGTTTTTTTGGCGGACGAGGCCTTTCCATTACAACGTAATTTGTTACGGCCATATCCACTTACAGGCTTGAATGTAGAAAGACGCATTTTTAATTATCGTCTATGCAGAGCCAGAAGAGTTGTTGAGAATGCTTTTGGCATCTTAAGCAGTAGATTTCGTATCTTTTCCATGCCAATCAACTTAAAACTTGAATCCATTGACAATGTTGTGCTTGCATGCTGTTATTTGCATAATTTTCTCAGAAAAAGAGATGGTCTTGAATATGTTCCACCTGGCTTTGTTGATGTAGAAAATCAAAGTAATGGTGTTGTTGAGCTTGGGGCATGGCGTCAGCAAGTTAACCCACTGGATAATCTTTTGCCACAGCCACCCCTGACACGTAGTATGATGGATGCAATGGAAAACAGAACCAATTATTGTAATTTTTTTAATGGCCCAGGGGCTGTGTCATGGCAGCATGTTTATAATTAATTAATGAGTTTAGGTGCTCATTAAACATGATATTGCATGGTTGTGTTTAAATAATGTAAGTCATATTTTTGAAAATGTTTTTTTTTTAAAACAAATTGCCTTAAGGGTGTAAAGATTATGATTTTGAGTGGAAAAATGTTTATTGTGTTATGAAAGTAAATTGTTTGATGTTACTTAATACAACATTGTGAATATTGGTTTTTTTTTATTGTGAAAACATTTATAATCTTCACAAATGAATGTATGATTGTAAACAAAATATTTCTTTAGGAAAACATATTAATTTAAATATTACCAAAAAACTATAAAAAACGAATTAAGCATTACAAGCATTCTGTCAATCATTTCTCTCGTATGATAATTAACATTTATTAATATGTTTGTTATTTACATGACATAAAACATTATGATTAAAACAATATACGCCACATTTCCTTAAATAAAATATTAAACACAGAAATTTTTTTATAAAAACTAAACAACCAACAGAAAAAAAAAATAAAAAACAGAAAAAAAAAAAAATTCCCATTTGCGCATACAAAAATGAGCACATAAGTATTATTAATGTACATTACGGCGACATACAATGTTCAGTTTGTTAACATATCAATAAAGAAACGTCATGACGTCCAAACGTCTAAAGGACCATGTGACACGCCACACTGTGTACCTGCTGATCTAAAGCGAAACTGAAAGAGAAAATGTCAACCAACAAACGTGCAAAGGTCTGGGGCCAAGGGGAGGTCCAATACTTGGTGAAAAGGATGGATGCACTGGACTATATATGTGCAAAGACATATCAACGTCCTATGGGACATAAAAGAAGTGTTGTTAAAAAAATATGCAGGGGCCTGTACCGTAAATTTCATATCAGACGCACATCAACGCAGGTACTGAAGAAATGGGCTGATTTAAAGTACAGGGATAAGGAGAGAATAGAAGAAATTCGAAGTGACCTGGTAGTGATAGCTGGTAAGATAATATTTTCATCCATACATAATATATATATGTGATTTATAATATAAAAACATAACAGTTGTTGTTTTTAAAATCATTAACGGTCTGCTGTGATTTTTTATATCAAAAAATCACATTATTTCTTTTTTTTTTTTTGTTTAATTATTTATTTTTTTTATTTAATGTTAACAGATGTAAATTCCTTGAATAATGAGTCAAGCCAGGCCACTAACAATAATGAAGAAAATGTTGTACAGCAGCTGGCTCCAAGCATGGATTCCAACCGTGAAAATAGCCTACACATTTTAAATGAGGAAGCAGACAGCCTTGATTATGATGTTATTTCACCATCATCAGGACATGCTGATGCTGATGTAATGTCAGAAGAGAATATGGAGGACAATGGTAATGATGTGGTTTGCCAAAGTTAGTACAGTGGTAAATATTTTGCTAGATGGATAAAACTCTAACAAAATTAACTTATGTTGAAATTAGGTGGGAAAGGATCAGGTTGGGACATGAGCGCATCATCCGGAGATGAACGTGAAGAACAAGTTGTCAGTAATGGTAAGTTTCATGAGTGTACAACATAATGGTCCATGTTTTTTTTTTTTTTTGTAATTTTTTTTTAAAACCAGACGCTACAATATATACCAAATACTGACATTTGTTTTTGTTTTTTCCCAGAAATAGTAACACTATATGATATTTATGTGTCTGCAAACCGACTAAAAGAAGCCTCTGCGGCGCATGATGCCCTAATCCATAAATATATTAATCAACGTCATAAATAAATGATGTTTGTTTAGGATTTTTCTATGTTTAACATGTATGTAGAAAGGTTTTTAAAAGAATATTTAAACTTAAAAATATTTTAAAAATAAAAAATTATACAAGTTCCTAAATGATTCTAAAGTAAAATAAAAATTAATAAAAATTTTATAACAAATGTGCGTAATAGAATCGAAAAATACATTATTTCATATGGCAGGTTTATTGTCTGTGGAATAGTTACACATTTGTTATTTTTCACAAATATGCACGAAATATCAGGCAACAGAAGGAATACAATAATAAAAAAATATAAAAAAAATAAAAAATATAAAAAATATTAAATATTATAAACTACTTCTTTTTGCGTTTGTTAACCAAACTCATGCGTGACCTACGGCCACGCACACCACCCTTTCGAAGTGGTTGTCTTGATGGCTCTGCTGCAGCTTGAGGATTTTCAGGGGCATCAACAGGATCAACAGTATCAACAGGATCAACAGTATCAACAGGATCAACAGTATCAACAGGATCAACAGGATCAACAGGATCTACAGGATCAACAGGATGAGGAACCTCGCCAATGGCAACATAGGATGAGTCTGTTAGTTTTTTAGCTCTTGCCAAACGTAAGACATCCTGGATTAAACATTGGGCAATGTATTTTTGGTCTGGGGTAAGTTCACGCATTTCATCATCCACGAACATAGCAATACCAGAAAGGGGTGGTCTGTTGTGCTGGTCTAGGATGTTTTGTGCCACTCCCATCAGTTTGGTTACAGCAGTAGTAGTGTTTGCAGGGATGGTTTTTTTTTTTCCTTTGCCAACTTTGTGTGTATAACACATTGGATGGGCCTGCCTCAACCAAATCCACATTGGTTAATTGGCTAGCAGGAGTTTCCATTAGGTGTTCTGATGATGATTGTTGACTTGTTGTTGGCTCCTGCAATACAAAAAAAACATGAATAAATAAAATTTTCATTAAAATATATTTTTTAAATACAACATTTGAATACTTTTACATATATCTTGAAAAGTATACAAATATTCATTTCATCATAATGAAAAAAAAAAAAAACATTGTTTATGACAAATTAGGACAATAATAAAAATTATACCTCAGATATAGTCACTTCATTGTTAGCATCTGGGGGAATATCACCACCAATATTGAGGCTACTGGTTGATGGCCTGTGAAGCTCCTGGTCCCTTGTGAAATTCAATAAATCAAAATACCAGAGCGTTGGGACGTAGACATCACCAGTGCCAGCACCAGAACGTTTGGATTCCTCTATTTTGTTCAGTTCTTTCTTATAAACTGTGCGTATTGCCTGTATTTTTCTTTTCACGAGATCCTCGGTACCTTTTTGATTAGGATGGTATTTGTCATATATTACAATCATTTTAAGGTACGCATCCTTTTTAAGTTGCCTATTACTGTACTCGGGGGATTTTATTTTCCATAAGGGTGTTTGCGTCTGGTACACCTCTATGAATTCACGTAGGAATTCCTCCTTATTAGTACACATCTGGAAAACATTAAATAGGAGATAAATCAGTATAAACACTGATTTAACATATTTAAAAAAAAAAAAAAAAAACAAAAAAAAAAAAAAAAATCAATAGAGTTAATACTATAACACATATACAGCTGGAAAACATTTAATTGGAGATAAATCAGTACAAACACTGATTTAAAAAATTGCAAAAAAAAAAAAAAATTTATAAAAAAAAATATAGTGAGAAAATACTATAACACATACCTTGCTGCAAAGATTCTCAAGTCCAGATGACAGTTGTTTTCAAAAATCACTTGTGCGAGGACAAACGCAAATGGGTAGACAACAGCTGCAAGAATGAACACGCATCTGCGCACATTTATACTACCAACATCCAATGAAAATCAATAGCGCTGATTACACAAATGAGTCGAGGCAAGAAGGGGTGTAGCGAGTTTACAATTCAACTACATCAAGATGCACTTTGTGTGGGGAAACAACGCCCATATCGCCATGACACTTGGAAATCCATGCGGTGAGACCGCTACACAACGATGCTAATGTTCATCATCACATCGGGAAACGAGATAGCTTGGAAGGTGACTATAAAAGAGATTGTGACATGTGACCGTAAGCACACGACTAAAACATGGACACACAGCGATGAACACACATCGCACTAACGAACAGGGCGTGCCGCACATACGACGACATCGCGCCCGATATCGCAGTGTGTAAAGTAGCCTTTAGTCAACAGATTTACATTGCTTTGAAAACATATCCATACTCAGAGAACTTTTCCATGTATTTCCACATTACCCAAACAGATTTAAATTATTTTCTAGGAATTTTATGTGATATACCAAAACAAAGTAAAGGACAATGATAAATGGTTTCCTAAATATTTCAAATATCTAATTTTGAAAATTGTGGCTTGAGTTTGTGTATCGCCCCCATGTCAGCAGCCGAGCTGCTCGGATCCAGATCCGCGGTGGCTCGAGAGGACTCCGGATCTGGGGGTCGTGCGGCTCCTCCAACAAAGGGGGGTTATGTACAGGGGATGGAATGGAAAATTCGTGACACCACCCGTGGTGTGTGGTAAGGTGGAGTCCCACCTCTGCAGGTGGGAGTACCCGGTGGCGATGGTGCGGGCAGCTAGGTGTTTAACCCCTCCACGGGTAGGGGGGGCTGCCCCGGGAATCTGTGATGGTGGTTGGGAGGTGCCGTTGGGGAGGTAAGGGTCACTTGCGTACTCACTCAGTCCAATAACGCTGACACCGACAACTGTAGTAAACCAAAAGTTCTGGACACCGCTGACGCTTGGGGGGAGCACGCCTGGGTGTTGCCTGTTAGTCTGTGACCTTTTCCGTGGCACCTTGTCTTCTAGTTGGTCCCTTTAGCCTGAAACTAATCGGGTCCCGCTCCTCAGTGTGGCTAACTGAAGGAGCTTACTCTCAGGGTTCACGCTTGGGATTTTCTGGACCGTGTAGTGGAAAGTCCTATCGCCCTCGTTGCGCTAGTACCCCAATTTTGGAGCAGGTGGAGAACGGATCTTGAAGGCTCCATCATCGTCGGGTAAATTGTCAGGATGCCTGAATCTACTCCCTGACCTAGGGTCCACCTACCCCATCGTGCCCTGGACCCTGCCCGGTGATGGCACAAGGCCGCCGGCTGTCCTCCTCGACAGTCCGTGCCCCTTGTCACGATCCCTTGCGACCGGGGTTCCAGCTCCTACCAGACCCAGACCAACGCCTGCTACCTAGTAGTTCCAAGGAGCCCAGCTCCTGGCCTCCTCTCTCTCTGAGAGCTACTTCACTTTCTGACTGTCTGTCTCCTGACACTCCTGACCTCCCCTGAACCAACCCCCTAAGTGGGCGACCCTATTCCACTCAGGCCGTCTACTGGTGTGTCTGGTGGGTGTGGTACAGAGTGTTCCTAGGATTTTGATTAGCTGTTCTTGGCAACACCAATTGTTGGGAACCCGTAACCAAGGAGGAGGTGGATATTGCACAGAAGGGCAGATTGCACAATACCCTATGACGTCCTGATAGGCCAGGGCATCACATTTGTATTCAGCATCCCTGAATTAAAACTATGTAGGACCACTTTTTGCTGCAATTACTGCTAAATTTTTTTGGTTATGTCTCTACTAGGTTTGCACATGTAGAGGCTGACATTTTTGCTCATCTTTTTTGCAAACTAGCGCTAGCTCAGTTAGATTGGATGGAGAACGTCTGAGGACAGAATTTTTTAAGTCTTGCCACAGATTCTCAATGTGATTTAGGTTTTGACTTTGACTGGGCCCGTCAGACACATGAATATGCTTTGATCAAACTATTCCATTGTAGCTCTGGCAGTATGTTTAGGCTCATTGTCTTGCAGAAAGATGAACCTAAAACCCAGTCTCAAGTCTATTGCAGTCTCCAACCAGTTTTCCTCCAGGATTGCCGGGTATTTAGCTCCATCCATCTCCATCCATGTTCTCATCAGGTCTGGCCAGCTTCCCTGTCCCTGCTTAAAATAATATTCCCCACAGCATGAAGTTGCCACCATGTTTGACAGTGGGAATGACATTTTCAGGGTGATGTGCAGTGTTAGCGTTCTACCACACATACTGTGTTCTATTTAACCCAAAAGGTTTGACTTTGTTCTCTTCTGACCAGAGCACCTTCTTCCACATGCTAGCTGTGTCCCCTTATTTGTTTTTTGCCAGCTGTAAATGGGACTTCTCCTGGTTTGCTTTCAAAAATGTCTTTTCTTGCCACTCTTCCATTAAGGCCAGATTTGTGGAGTATATGAGCAATAGTGCTCCTGTGGGCAGGCTCATGAGATGTGGATCCTTGCAGCTCAGGTAGATTTACCATCAGCCTCTATGATTGGCACGCATGGTAGGAAGTGATGCGCGCTGCAGCTCTGACGCACACTTCCGGTCACATGGTTCTAGGTGACGGGAAGTCCCTTTTCTCCAGTGCCGGTACGTGCAGGATGTGTTTCCCCTCTTCGGGTGATTAATGGGACCGGCCGGAGGTGACGCGGGGGGATTTCCTGATGTGCACCTCCGATCACGGTTTAGACCTTTATAGGTGAAACGCACGCCGGAAGGAGTGGGATTTAGTGGCACATTTACTGAGGTGTTGATTTGCACTTCCGGGTATCATGGGCGTTACCTCTGTGGAACGCACATGACATTATCCAGGAAATATAACCACACATGCTGAACTAAACCCACATGGCAGGATCCACATAATCCTTACTAAATAAAGATCAGGTGAGCTGTACCTCCTGATTGGAGCAATTATATGACTCATATAATAATGACCCCAGTTTTGGCCACGCCAGAATCTCTGACACTATGGTTTTGTGAGGGCTGGCAACAAGGACCTGACTGACAATTATTGTGTCCCCTGAGGAGTCTTAATGACGAAACGCGTCGGGATGTCAGCGTAGGGGTCCAGCTTGAGACCTTAGATGTGGTCCGTCCTTGTTAGGACGGAAGTCCGGGGCAGCAGTTATTTCTTATTTTTTGAACCCAAAGAGTAGTAGGGTTAGTATATGGTGGACGACTCTACTGACTGGGATGGAGAGACTGCATGACCTCATATGAAAAGGGACTGGGTGAGACCATTCCTATTTTAATACCTGGAAAATCTATTGTGTATTAATGTCTATTTATGACTGACCACTGTCAGGAATATGAGTGCACATTGATTTGTTTTTTAGGTATTCATTATTTCTTTGTCCTTTATTAGGCTGACTCAAGTGGCCATGGTGTATTTGTCGCGGGCGGGGAGGAGGGTGTCAGCACACTACGCTCACCCCTTCTGCTCGGGTCCGGCGGCTGCTGCTCAGTGGTGGCTCGAGCTGTGGGCCGGATCCCGGGGGTTCTCGAGCGGCACTCCTCGCCTGTGAGTGAAAGGGGGGTTGTTGGGTGTGGGGATAGTTTATTGTCCGTGACGCCACCCACGGTTGTGGTGATTTCACCACCGCTGCTCAATATGGGGATCCCTGGGATGGTGATGCGGAGCAGCCAGGTGTTGTGTTGCCCCTCCGTGGGTAGGGGTTGGTGATCCCGGGGCCCGGTGATGACATGGGAGATGCAGGGCCTGGTGGGCGCAGGGACGCGGGGGCAGCGCTGTGCCTTGCGGCACTGTGGTACTCACTCAGCCTGAGACGTTGACACAGTTTTACGGTAAACCACACGGCTGGAAAGACGGTTCCCACGGACGGCTGCACTTGCTCTCCCAGTAGGTAACGGTGATGTCCCTCTGACCTGCACCTGATGTTTCTAAGTTGGTAGCGATGGGTCCCCACCGGTAACCCGCTCCCCGGCTTCAAGCTGGACCGGAGGAGCTCTACTTTGCCCGCAGACGCTGGCCCTGAGGAACTGGTGCCTTGGCGGTGGCGGTGTTCCTCCTTAATGGTTGGACTGTTGCCTTCAATCGGGACTTGGTTGTTGGGGGATCGACGTCCCCTTCACTGACGGATTCGGCAAATTATGGCGACTCCTAGCCTTGCCGGGGTCCGAGAGGCCCCTGCCCTGGTGCTGACTGTCCTTTGCACGCTGCTCCAGACCGCCGGGTCACTACCCGTCCGCGGTCCTTCCAGGAACTCCCGAACAGTCACCCCTCTGGACAGTCACCGTTGTTGCTGACCTTGCTGACCCGGTCCTGCACACAGCTGGACCCTTCAGGCTTTCCACTCTCTTTCTTTCCTGTCACCACTCTTGCTTTCCTCCTTTACCACTTTACTTCCTTCACTTAGCTGTTTACTCAAGCTCCCCCTGAGCTAATCTGCCTGGTTTCTCCCGCCTCCAGAGCTGTGAACTCCTCGGTGGGCGGAGCCAACCGCCTGGCCCACCCCCTGGTGTGAATCATCAGTCTCTGGAGGAAGGCAACAAGGATTTTTGGTTAGCTTTGGTGTTCCTAGCTGGGATGTGGGATGTGTTGGTGCGTGACCTGTGACCCCTGGGTTGCCCAGGGCGTCACATATTCACCGTAGGTGGTGATGGCTTTATGAGCTTGACTTGTTTGTACTAGAGTAATTAAGGTTGCTCTTTTTAGGTCTATATCAATAAAGGTGTATATTTTAATGCTTATTTGCAAGTTCATGATTATGAAAACGTTTTCAAGACACTATATAGTGAACCAAAATTGTAAAGAAAACTTCAATTACTGTTTAAGTAACACCCACAAAGTGAATTTCTTCACTTGCGGTATCCTTTTGATCTGTATAACAGTGCCATTCTGGCCATTCTAGCCATTCCTTTAACTTGAAAAATTGTACTGTCAGGTTCTCTTTAAGGCCCTTTATACACATTTGAGAAAGGACTTCTGAACTCACTGATTTCAACTAGTATAGCTGACCCAACAGAAGATGTTGGGGAAGAGAGGAATTGGTCATATTTTTACTCGGTTCTCTCTATTGAAACACATACACAGACGGGATGAACAGAGTGTGCATGTGCATGAGGGAGCATTAAAAAATATCTGTCAGCTTTTGCATTCATTATGCCCTCCTTAATAATATATGACAGACCTGTTAGAACCTGTGTTAGCAGATTATAGTGGAATATAGGCTCAAAGTCCTTTTACATTGTTATTAAAATGTGGTATTGTCCCTGTTTTAAAGGTATATTCCAAAAAACAAGTTATCCCTTATCTGTAGGATAGCTTATAACTTGCTGATAGCTGGGGGTCGAACTAGTGGGAGACCAAGTGATCCAAAGATTGGAGCTTGACTCCTCAAGAACAGGGCTCTGTTGCTCCGTTTTGAATGTAGCGATGGTGCACATGCTTGACCTTTGCTCCATTGATTGTCTATGGGGACTGGCTGAAAGCTATACACAGCAGCCCCAGTGGCATTAATGGAGAAGAGGCGGAACATCTATACCTTTCCTCCATTCAAGATGAAACTGCAGAGCCCTGTTCTCAAGGTGGCTAGCTCCAATCTTGGGATCACTTGGTCTCTCACTGGTTTGACACCTAGCCCCAATTTTAAGAATGCTCTTGTTCACAGTAGTCAGATTTCCAATCATCAACAAGTTATCCCCTATTCTGGGCATAGGAGATAACTTTTGTTTTTGGAACAACCCTTAAAGTTTAAGAGAAGTTTTCATCTTGTTAATTCTTAAGTAAGTTCTTTAGGCAAAATTAGCTTTTGTGGTAGTAACACACATTATACATTAAATTATTAAGTACCTGAAGGGTTACAAACTCCAAATGACTTCTGTGATGCACGTGACTAAAATGCCTTCATGAGTACAATGAAATGCCTCATTCCATAAATGCATTATTCATACTGGTCAAGTAACCACATTAAATTTGTAGTGTTACAGCTGAGCGGTACTATATGACATTTAGTAATGCAAAGCAGACATTGGTGGATGTCCAGAATAATACCATTACTATCCTTCACTGTCCTATGAAATAAATGTAAATGTTTGTAATGTAAAAAAGCCATATACTTCTTCTTGAAATGTTTGTAGATTATGTTATATCTAATTGGTATGTGCATTCTAGTAATTTTTCTTCCTCGGGCTTTGGCATATTTAATTTCTAAGCACATAGACACTATTTGATGGCCTTTATTTCCTTCCCATATCTTTATTCATACTTAAAACAGCGAGCTGACAAACTAATGAGCTATGTTTTTCCTCTCTATAGGTATATATTTCAGCCCAGATGCTGACAGTCTGCAATATTACAAGGACTACATAGAAAATCTGCCCTTAACTGATGATCCGGAAATATTTGGAATGCATGAAAATGCCAATTTAGCTTTCCAGGTTTGTATGCTTATGGGCACTTGCTCTAATTTAATTGTGAGAACCATGGATTGCACTACCGCTCAAAGGAAAATAATGATTTAATCATAATAGTCTGTTAAACACAAATAATAGGCAGAATCTGCTATTGTATGTCAGTCTGCCAGTAATATTATTTCACTTGGAAAAAAAGCTGCAATAGAAATCACAACTGTGACTCTGGCAATCTAAGGATATGCTCATATAGTTTTTCTTAAGCATTTTTGAAAGAAAAAAAGAGAGAAGAGGGCGCTCCTGTGTGTAAGAGTAAACTTTATGTGGTGAATAATGAAACAATTCCACTCACCTATGAGTGTTGTACTACAGGTACAACACTGTCTGTTAGCACTGACAGAGAGATCCAGGTTACCCCTTGGCTGGCCGACACAGATCCTGCTGAGGATGATCACACAGCAGCCTTCGATTTCACTGCTGCTGGTGCTCAGAGCTCCTGCAATCCTCCTGTTTGGGTCAGCGTCTCACTCCTGGATCAGATAAGAGGAATTCCGTTCCCACAGAGCCAGGCTAATCTGATGTTTAAGTCAATGTAATTAGATCTCCTAAGGCTGGAGCTGCGGCACCCCGTGGACTCCCAAAGGAGAGATAAGGTATTCAAAGAAGAAGAAAAAAAAACAAAAAAACCACGGTGTAAAGGCCCAGTCACACACAACGACTTACCAGCGATACCGAAAACGATGTGACCTGATAAGGATCGCTGGTAAGTCGCTGGGAGATCGCAGGTGAGATGTCACACAGTCAGATCTTACCAGCGATGCAGGAACAATACAGGTCGCAGTAGCGACCTGTATAACGATCTCAGCAGTCACTGTGACCCTGTCACACAGTGTCAAACACAGCTATGTGTCCTGCCCAGCAGGACATCACCTTTGAAGAAAATGGCCTAGACCATTCTGCAACGACTAGAGAGCTCACAGCAGGGGCCTGATCGCTGGTAGATGTCACACATAACAAGATCGCTAACGGGATCGCTACTGCATCACCAAACGGTGACTCAGCAGCGATCTCGCTAGCGATCTCGTTATGTGTGACGGTACCTTAAAGGGCGCTGCTCACAAAGTGTCTGCTACACTTTTTTCTTTATGCTACCTGAGGAAGGGGGAAATTATTATTGTTTTATTGTATCCCTGAAACGCGTTGTAGCTCAAATAAATCTTCACTATTTATCTCCTATCTCCTTTGTGAGCAGCGCCCTTTACACCGTGTTTTTTTTTTTTCTTTGAATATCTTAAGCATTTTTGGAATAGAAACTGAGTACAGACTTTCCAAAACTTCCCCAAAAACTCAAAACTCAAACTTGAAAAATGTCCTCTCCAAAACAGACACAGTACGGACAAACCCTAAAAGTATAATGGATGATGTAGTCATGTAGTCTATGAACGGATTGGTTTTCCCTTACTGGAACCAAATTTTCTAACAAAACATGCATTTGCTGTCTTTGTGAAAAATAATGGAAATAACCTTTTAAATGTATCACATTACTTATGTGATTTGTGATTTGTATATCCAGATCTGAATTCACAATTTTCCTGGTTGTTACTGGAGACCGTCAACATGTCTGACAATAAACACATTATCTACTGTTAAAACACCACTCTGGCATATTTTTTTCAGCACCGGAGCAGCACTTTAAATTTAAGTTCCCTGTCCTCTGTCATATACTCAAATTTCGGCAGCTTCGTCGTTTTTCGGCACCGCTCCTGTCCTGCAGAACCATCTTGTGCCCATAACTTCTAACTGGACAGAAATCTGATGTGTGTGTGTGACATAGTGAATAGCAATCAGTATATATTATCTGACCACATCAAATAACACAATGAAAATATTTGATTGTGACTTGTTTAATGGTCTAAAATCAACTTGTCTAAATGCACCCCAGATGTTTGTGTGATGGTGCAGTATGTTAGCATTTGTGGTCCCACTTTTAATGTTTGCTCAGGACCACATTTTGTCTAAAACCAGCCATGGGGAAAAAGGCATTATGTCCAAGCATCTTTATTTTGATTATATCTATCCAAAAACGTGTGGTTTGTTCAGATACAACTTTGCAAACTTTAGCCTTGCTGTCATTATTAGAGTTGAGTGGACACATTGAAGTTCAGGTTCCAAAAGTTAATGATTGTGCAGTTCGGCTCTCCACCCACATGCAGCCAGTCATAAACAGAGCATTTCAGAGGAAGGGAAGGTGAGATTTTTTCATTTTTTTTTTAGTACACACTACATCCATTTTACCGTCAGTGAAAGCCATTGAGACACTGCAAACGGCTTACACTGGGCGAAGCACCGAGTACACCAACACTCGATGGAGTGGTTAGCATACGTCAAGCACCCAAACTCCGAACTCGAACACTGATTTTTTTTATAAAGTCTATATTCAGTAAGAACACCAAACTTTACTGTTCGTGCTCATTCATCTCTAGCCATGATCTTTAGAGAAAGAAGAAGCTTTTTCCTTGCAATGCTTATAAATAAGCCTTAAAGAGTACTTGCCAGTAGATCTTTGTAATGTAAAGTAAAGGCATGACGGTAATGGCGCTGTAATGATGATTACATTGATACTTTTGGGGAAGAAATCTGCTTCATGGTTCTTCATTAATCATCATATGAATTTTTCTACTAATTAGATTCCAAGCACAGGGTCTTGACTAAATGTACACTGGGTCTTTTCCTCCCTGTCTGTGATCCCTGGCCCTTCCGCCTGCCTCTGATCTGTGATTCTCAACCCCTTTGCCAGCTTTTGTTTTGTAATTCCCCACCCCTCTGCCTGCCATCAGTCTGTGAAAAACCTGCCTCATCTGTCATTCACAGACCAAACGTATGCAGGGGCCAGGGAATCACAGACTGGCAGGCGGTGGGGCTGGAAAATAACAGGCAGGAAAAAAAGAACCAGTGTACAGTTCAGCCATTGTGCTCCAAAATCTAAATAGCAGACAATTTCAAATACAGATTAAAGAAACTGCAAAATGGATTTCCTCACCAAAGGTTTCAATTTAGTCAGTATAACTGGGCCGTTATAGCCATGTCTTTCTTTACAAAATTGTACAGATAGGTTTCTGTAAAGTCTATGCTGTAGCTCTTTGTTTTTTCCTGGGTTCTCCATTCCTGGGAAGATTGTCCACTGTCTTGATTGTTGATTGCTAATTTGCTTTTTCACTTTAAAATTAAATACTCTAAATCGTTTGTAAATTGACATATAACTGTTCCCAAATTTAATGGACAACAACATTTGCCTTGCTAAGGTTATTGCTGACATTTTTTTCTCCTTGGCATTGTGTTAATTCATGCCTGAATGCTCTAGACCAGCAAACTGCCAAAACTTCTGCTTTTATAGTCACACTTACTGATCAACAATTAATCAAGGGCATTTGCTTAGCAGCACCTGGCTGCTACTTAACTTCTCAACTCGAATGTAAGCTGTAATTTTTAATTTAATTAGTCACTGCACATTGCACAATGACAGTACTGTTTATAAAAACTGATTTGTAGTTCTTGAACGTTCAGCATACCCACTGCTATTTATTAATATTTAGAATTAGGAGTAGAGATGAGCGGACCCCTGAAAGTTTAATTCGGTGGGTTCAGCCAAACTTTAAATTAAGATCAGTTTGATACCCGAACTTTACCTGAACTCCAAATGGAAGTCACTAATTGGGCAGTTTAGGTCTCTGACCTTAAGCAGCCAGCCATAAACAGATCACTTCTGGGGGTGGATGGGCAAGGTTTGTTCATTTTGTACATCCGATTATTCTGTTGTTACTAGAGATGAGCGAACCTTTAGAAGTTCGGTTTGGAGGGCACTTTTGAACCTTAGATAAGGTTCATTTTGTGACCCTGACATGAACCAAACCTCAATGGAAGTCAATAATTGGCCAGTTCGTGTCTCCGCCCACATGCAGCCAGCAATAAGCAGAACACTTCTGGGGAAGGATGTGTGGGGTTTTTCAAAAAATTTTTGTGTTCACATCTCATTAGATCCTGCTGATTTTAACCCCAGTGCAAGCCATTTAAACACTGCACGTGGCTTGCACAGGGAGGTGCATCAATCATACTCATGCACAGTGCTGCTCCCTTGAGTGGTTTGCACTCATTACTTACTCAAACTTCGAACCCGAACTTCGGTGTTTTTTTGGAAATTGATTTTCGAACCCGAACTTTAAACCTCAAGTTTGCTCATCTCTAGTTGTTACCCCCAGTACGTGCCATTCAAACACTGCAAGCATCTCGCATTGGGCTGAGCACTTCGTATACCTAAGCACAGCGTTGCTCACATGAGTGCTGTTCATACGTAAAGCACTGTAACTCCGAATCTGAACTTTGTTGTTTTTGTAAAGTCTGTGTTTGGTACCAACACCGAATATTGTACCTCGAGTTCGCTCATCTCTAATTTGGAGGAACAACATTTTCTAGTAAAAGAAATATAAATCCCCCCTAATTATCTGTATATCTACCTCTCTATAGCGCAAAGAAACAAGTACTCTAATTAATACTATATTGGATGTACAGCCAAGATCTACAGCACAAGGAGCAGGAAAAAGTAATGATGAAATTGTTAGTGAACTGGCTGCCTCAATCCTGTCAAAGTTACCAGGTAATATTTGGATGATATCTTCAACACAATGTATTTTAATCTGATATCAGTGGGACCTGATAGATGCCAGATTATTTTCTGTATTGGATTGGATGGTCATAAAAAGTATAGAAAACTTACTTGCAGAATTAAAAAAGGAGGCTCACAATTGTTGGGATCATGGGACAACGGATCAAAGGAATTTTGAACTTTTGGCTTTCATTCTCCATATTCCACCATCCACTACGGCTTTGAGTGTGAGACTACCTTCGTTTTATAGACAATCATTTTGGCTATCTCATATATATATATATATATATATATATATATATATATATATATACATAGATAGATATATCAGTACAGAACAAATGTTTGGACACACCTTCTCACTCAAAGAGTTTTCTTTATTTTCATGACTCTGAAAATTGTAGATTCACATTGAAGGCATCAAAACTATGAATTACCATGTGGAATGAAATACTTAACAAAAAAGTGTGAAACAACTGAAAATATGTCCTATATTCTAGGTTCGTCGAAGTAGCCACTTTGATTTAATTTGCTTTGATTGCTACTTTGCACACTCTTGGCATTCTCTTGATGAGCTTCAAGAGGTAGTCACCGGAAGTGGTTTTCACTTCACAGGTGTGCCCTGTCAGGTTTAATAAGTGGGATTTCTTGCCTTATAAATGGGGTTGGGACCATCAGTTGTGTTGTGCAGAAGTCTGGTGGATACACAGCTGATAGTCCTATTGAATAGACTGTTAGAATTTGTATTATGGCAAAAAAAGCAGCTAAGTAAAGAAAAACGAGTGGCTATCATTACTTTAAGAAATGATGGTCAGTCAGTCCGTAAAATTGGGAAAACTTTGAAAGTGTCCCCAAGTGCAGTGGCAAAAACCATCAAACGCTACAAAGAAACTGGCTCACATGAGTATCGCCCCAGGAAAGGAAGACCAAGAGTCACCTGCTGCGAAGGATAAGTTTATCCGAGTCACCAGCCTAAGAAATCGCAGGTTAACAGCAGCTCAGATTAGAGACTAGGTCAATGCCACACAGAGTTTTAGCAACAGACACATCTCTAGAACAACTGTTAAGAGGAGACTTTGTGCAGCAGGCCTTCATGGTAAAATAGCTCCTAGGAAACCACTACTAGGGACAGGCAACAAGCAGAAGAGACTTGTTTTGGCTGAAGAACACAAGGAATGGACATTAGATCAGTGGAAATCTGTAATTTGGTCTGATGATTCCAAATTTGAAATCTTTGGATCCAACCACCGTGTCTTTGTGTGAAAAGGTGAACGGATGGACTCTACATGCCTGTTTCCCACCGTGAAGCATGGAGGAGGAGGTGTGATGGTGTGGGGGTGCTTAGCTGGTGACACTGTTGGGGATGTATTCAAAATTGAAGGAATACTGAACAAGCATGGCTACGACAGCATCTTGCAGCGGCATGCTATTCCATCCGGTTTGCATTTAGTTGGACCATCATTTATTTTTCAACAGGACAATGACCCCAAACACACCTCCAGGCTGTGTAAGGGCTATTTGACTAAGAAGGAGAGTGATGGGGTGCTGCGCCAGATGACCTGGCCTCCACAGTCACCAGACCTAAACCCAATCGAGATGGTTTGGGGTGAGCTGGACCACAGAGTGAAGGCAAAAGGGCCAACAAGTGCTAAGCATCTCTGGGAACTCCTTCAAGACTGTTGGAAGACCATTTCCGGTGACTACCTCTTGAAGCTCATCAAGAGAGTGCAAAGCAGTAATCAAAGCAAAAGGTGTCTACTTTGAAGAGCCTAGAATATAAGACATATTTTCAGTTGTTTCACACTTTTTTAAGGTTTTCATTCCACATGTTTTCATTCATAGTTTTGATGTCTTCAATGTGAATCTACAATTTTCAGAGTCATGAAAATAAATACAACTCTTTGAATGAAACTTTTAGTCTGTAATATATATATATATATATATATATATATATATATATATATATATATATATTTATTTAGTTATACAGATTATTTTCATGAGACTGCATTGTTACCCTTTTGGTCATTAGTGTAGATGGTATCTGTATGAAGTGTTGTCCTGCTATTTACCTAGTCTTTAAAACTATATATAGTACAAAACATACTACATAAATGATTAAGGGAGTTCTTGAACAATGTAAGAAAATTATCATCACCATAATCAAATTGACATGGCCGCCCACTCTAGTTATGTGTAAGGACAGGCTGAAGTCTGAAAAAGCATGGCTCCAGAGACCTGTGTTCCAACTCACAGAAGAGCTTTATCATAAGCACACATATCTCTGTGTGCTGAGGAAAAGGCCTGTAACATTAGAATTAATAAATTTTCTTGGCTAACTGTGCACAAAGGACATTTTCTCCAGCCTCAATCATTCGTCAGCGAAGGGATTTATTTCTTCTTGCGTCATAGCCCTTCTCAGATTTGGGTATGTGTTTATGATTCAGTACCTCTGTCAGTTGAGTCACAGATCTTGCAAGCTGTTTCTTTAGACCACAGTCCATCCTGATGTGTCTAGGATGGGCTGTCGTTTGAATTATGGGGGCCATTTTATTACATTCTTGAATAACCCATTTAATTAAATAATTGCAAAGTAAGAATAAAATCTATTATTTTTAAAACTGCTGTGGTTATTAAAGTTTTTCAATGATATATGTTACATGCCAGATGCTCATTATATTCACAATATCATCTCTTGATCAAGTCACTGTGCTTGCTGAACCATCCAGGAACAAAACATCTGTCATTTTTCTGCTAGATTTATCGCTTTGAGTTTCTTACGTCCTTTTCAACATTCTAATAAAATTATGAATACCAGGGTTAATACATTATTTTTAATGGTTCATATTCCTGATTAGCATTACATAGCCTTCAGAAGTTCAAGTAATTTTTCTGCAAATTCCATTAATGTGTTCTAATTACTGAACTTGATATCAGATTCAAGGAGTGACTCTATTAAAGGGACACTATTGACTATCGTCATTTTAATTTTACTATAGGAATTGTATGATTGTATATACTGTACTTACAGTATAGCAAAGTAGCAAGTATTTGTGAAGCATAAAGGAAGTTGTATATTTTTAAAACTTTTAGAAAACCATATGAGGCTGAAAATCGTGACCTACTGTCATGATGTGCAGTGCTACACATAGCATTTTTCATTTAGCCCCAAAGGTTCTCCTTTGGTCTCATCTGACCTAAATACTTTCTTCCACATGCTAGATATGTCTGCGACATGGCTTTTTGCACACTGCATACTTTCAAAAATGACTTTCTTCTTGCTAATAGTTGTCCTGTTGAAAGATTTTCCCACCTGAGCTGTGGGTCTCTGCACTTACCCAGAGTGATAATGGGCCTTTTGGCAGCTTCACTACTTAGTGCCCTCCGTGCTTGGAATATCAATTTAGGTGGACGGCTATGTCTTGGTAGCTTTTGCAGTTGTGACATACTTCTTCTATTTTAGATAATGTATTGAACAGTTCTCCAAGAGATAATCCAAAAACGAGGTCAGCATGCCACATTCAGTAAAAATCCAAGCATTTATAATATCTAGAAATGACAAAACACGCAAGGTCCATGTGTTTCTGACCTTCTGCGGTCCATAGTCTTCGCCTAGATTAAACTTGGTTTAGATTAAGGACCACAGAAAGTCAGAAGCTAGTTGCCCTGGTGTATTTTGTCTTGAAAATGTTTACAATGTGTAGAGCCATGAAGATGTTTTTAACTATACTTAATAAATGCTTGCATTTTTACTGAATAAGTGGTATGCTTGCTATCTTTTTGGATTATATTAAAATTTTGGAGTGAAGCTGCCATGTACCTCGCAGGTGAGCTGATTTTTTTTGCTTTTATATTGCGTAATGCCCAATCCCAAGAGCTTGGGATATTTTTTTTTCTAAATAACCTAAGGCCCTGTGCACACACTGCGTTTTTACCAGCGTTTTGTTTGCATTTTTGCTGCAGAAATTTCTTGAGAAAATGGTTGTAACCTTTCTGCAGACATTCCCCAGCAAAACCTATGGGAAAAAAAAGCTGTGCACACACTGCATTTTTTTTCTCAAGAACATTCTTTCTGCAGAATTTCTTGAGAAAAAGAATGTGCATGTCACTTCTTTTCTGCAGGTACCTGCGTTTTGCCATAAATAATGGTAAAAAAACACAGGTTCCAACCTGCGGAAAAAAACATCAAAAATGCATAAAAAATGCAGTAAAATCACATGCGGTTTTCGGTGCGTCATTGGTGCGTTTTTTGACCGCAAGTGTGCCAATCTTTCAGACTCTCAAGAAATTTCTTGAGAAAAATCCTATTTCTAGTGTGAACTGATCCTAACCCTTTTTTCTTCTTTTTCAAAACTTTATCCCTGACCTATCTGGTATATGTCTAGATTTTTATTAAGGCCCCATCACACGCAGCGACGTATCTAACGATATATCGCCGGGGTCACGGATTCCATGATGCACATCCGGCATCGTTAGCAACGTTGTTACGTGTGACACGCACGAATGACCGTTAACAATGGAAAATACTTACCAAATTGTCCATCGTTGACACGTCGTTCCTGTTTAAAAAATCATTGATTGTTGAGCACGCAGGTTGTTCGTCGTTCCTGAGGCAGCACACATCGCTACATGTGACACCTCGGGAGCGACGAACTACAGTTTACCTGCAGCCTCCGGCAATGCGGAAGGAAAGAGGTGGGCGGGATGTTACATCCCGCTCATCTCCGCCCCTCCGCTTCTATTGGGTGGCCGCTTAGTGATGCCGCTGTGACGCCGCACGAACCACCCCCTTAGAAAGGAGGCGGTTTGCCGGCAACAGTGACGTCGCTAAGCAGGTAAGTCCCGTGTGACAGCTCCGAATGATATTGTGCGCAACGGGCAGCGATTTGCCCGTGACGCACAAACGACGGGGGCGGGTGCTTTCACTAGTGATATCGCTGGGTGTAACACCCCCTTTATGCTGCTTGATCTCAATGTTCTCAAACAAACCTCTGAGGTCTTCAAAGAACAGATGTAGTTATACTGAGAATAAATTACACACAGGTGGACTCAATTTACCAATTATGACTTGTGGAGGCAATTTTTTCACTCCGGATTTTATTTAGGGGTATCACACTACAACGGGCTAAACACAAATACATGTCAACATTTTCTTATTTAGATTTTTTAAATAATTAGAAAACCATGTATCATTTCCTTTACACTTCACAAATATGTGCTACTTTGTGTTGTTATATCACATAAAATCCCAATAAAATACATTTAAGTTTGTGTGTGTAACATGAGAAAAATGTTGAAAGGTTCCCAGGGTGTGAATACTTTTACAAAGCACTGTATAGAGTACTGTGCAAAAGTTTTAGGCAGGTTTAGAAAAAATACTGCAGTCACAATTCTTTCAAAAATAGAAGTGGTAATAGTTTATTTTTTAACAATCAACAAAATGCACAGAAAGTGTATAAAAAAAAAAATCTAAATCAAATAAATGTTAAGTGTGATCACCCTTTGCCTTCAAAAAAGCATCAATTGTGAAGAGCTGTGGTGAAGCGCCAGAATTGGCGCATCTAATGGATGCATCACTTCAAGAGCGGCTTCGGGCTGCTATTTTTTAAGCTGTGAAGAACCAAATAATTTGTTGAGAAAATTTACATTTTATTGATGTACATTAAAAGCTTAACTCAAAACAAAAAAACACAAAAAAATTATTTCACAAGGTGAAGGTTGCCAAAATATCATTAAATTCTAGCCAAATTCTATGAGTCACTAGAGAGGTGAGGGAGATATGAGTTAGCACAAAAAAGAGGGAAGGGGGTTTATTAATCTTTCTTACCCTATTGGAATATATTTCTACCTGCCAATGGAGTGCATCCTTACTTAACCGATGCCCTCATTCCTCGGCGGTTCTCCCTTTTCCTCACCCTCACTTTCCTTCCTCGAATATAATCAATAGGCCTCATAGAAAAAATATATATACTGTAAACAACCAATCACTTAATGTCTCAATGCCTCAATGCCTCAAAAGATCTTTTGATATGAATATATGGAATGTCTCAAGGCACCTTACAGTTTGAAACGAAAAATAAGGATGTACTCCATTGCTAGGTAGGAGCAAGTGGATAATGGGACAGTTTTGTGAAAGAAAAATATATACAAACTGATACCATATCTTCGAAACATAAAGCTCCTATTTTGTGTGAAGTAATTTTGTACATGCTTATGTGTATGTTTATATATATATATATATATATATATATATATATATATATATATAAAAAAAATTAGGTAATAGCGTGCATTGAGACATTAAGTGATTGGTTGTTTACAGTATATATTTTTCTATGAGGCCTATTGATTATATTTGAGGAAGGAAAGTGAGATGAAGAAAAGGGAGAGCCACCGAGTAATGGGGGCACCGGTTAAGTAAGGATGTAATCCATTGGCAGGTAGGAATATATTGCAATAGGGTAAGAAAGGTTAATAAACCCCCTTCCCTCTTTTTTGTGCTAATTGTTCAAGGTTTTTGATAAATAAACTCATATCTCTCTCACGTCTCTAGTGACTCATAGAATTTGGCTAGAATTTAATGACATTTTGGCAACCTTCACTTTGTGAAATAATTTTTTGTGTTTTTTTGTTTTGAGTTAAGCTTTTAATGTATATCAATAAAATGTAAATTGTATCAACAAAATATTAGGTATATGCTGTCACAACGTTGAATTTTGTATACCCATCCAAAAGCGTTCTGCTTTGAAGAACAAAATAACCTTGGGCATTCCCTGCCTGATAATACCAGACCCCAGCTGTCTGTTTTACCATGGCTGGTTATAAAAAATAGGGGGACCCTACGCCATTTTTACAAGTTTGTTCACTCATCCATAGTCATAATGACATTGACTTTATGCTTGGGGTTATTGTTCTGCTGCAGAATAAACTTGAAGCCAATCAGATGTCTTCCGGATAGTATTGCTTGATGTATAAGAATCTGCCTGTATTTTCAGCAATGATCCCCAAGCAAATAGCCAATGCCATTTAGAATTTTTTTTTCATCATTAACCCCTTCAGCCCCCGGGCACTTTCCGTTTTTCCGTTTTTGTTTTTTGCTCCCCTTCTTCCGAGAGGCGTAACTTTTTTATTTTTCCATCAATCTTGCCATATGAGGGCTTGTTTTTTGCGGGACGAGTTGTACTTTTAAATGAAACCATTTAAAACTTTTACCATATAGTGTACTGGAAAACGGAAAAAAAATTCCAAGTGCGGAAAAATTGCCAAAAAAGTGTGATCGTACAATAGTTTTTGGGATATTTTATTCACTGTGTTCACTATATGGTAAAACTGATGTGTGGGTGTGATGCCTCAGGTCAGTGCGAGTTTGTAGACACCAAACATGTATAGGTTTACTTCTATCTAAGGGGTTAAAAAAATTCACAAGCTTGTCCAAAAAAAGTGGCGCACGTTTTGCGCCATTTTCCAAAACCCGTAGCGTTCTCATTTTTCGGGATCTGAGGCTCAGTGATAGCTTATTTTTTGCCTCTCGACCTGACGTTTTAAACGGTACCATTTTTGCGCAGTTTTGATCGCCTGTTATTGCATTTTGCGCAAAATTTGCGGCAACCAAAAAACGTAATTTTGGCGTTTGGATTTTTTTTGCCGCTACGCCATTTACTGATCAGATTCATTGATTTTATATTTTGATAGATCGGCATTTCTGAACACGGCGATACCAAATACTTGTATATTTTTTTATTTTTTAACCCTTTAATTTTCAGTGGGGTGAAAGGGGGGTGATTTGAACTTTTAGGGTTTTTTTATTTTTTTTAATTTTTTTTAAAACTTTTTTTTTTTATTTTATTTTACTAGTCCCCCTAGGGGGCTAAAGCGATCAGCAATCCGATTGCTCTGCACTATCTGCAGATCTCAGCTACAGAGCTGAGAACTGCAGATTTGCTGCTTTACTTTCAATGCCGGCTGTATTCCAGCATTGAGAGGAAGTGAGTCATGTTAGCTACAGGCGTCATCACATGACCCTGTGCTACCATGGCAACCACCGGAAGTCACGTGATCATGTCACGTGACTTCCGGTGGGGGCGGGGTAAGTGACTGTCATGGCGGCGCCCATATACATATCGCTGCCAGATTTTGGCAGCGAAATGTAAGGGGTTAATGGCAGCGGGTGGAAGCGATTCCACCCGCGGCTAGCAGGCACACGTCAGCTGTTGATAACAGCTGATATGTGCGCGGATCGCCGCCGCCTGCCGGCGGCAGGGTGTGGGGCTTACCAGCACATGATCCATGACGTACCCAGTATGTCATGGGTCGTTAAGGGGTTAAGAACACATAAGGAGTCCTGGAAGTAATAATATGGCCCCTATAAATGCTTGATCTCAACATTACTGAGTCTGTCTGGGATTACATGGAGAATGAATATGTCTGGCTCAATGTGTGTATAGTAGGTGCTCCGAAAAAATAAGAGTCAATCCAATAGAAATAGCTCTGGCACACTAGAATGATTGATAACATGAGAAGAAAATTCTTTGAATGTTGAATATTTTTTATTTGTGCAAAAGGATAAGCGATAATTCATCCAACGTTTCGACCATATGACTTAGGTCTTAATCAAGGATAAAGTTATCTAAGATCATAAAAAATTACAGAAAGTATAAATACAGGATTAGTACATAGTATAACATTGACAATGCGATATAAGACATATTGGTACTAAATGATGTAATAGGTCAATTGACCATAATGCGTCGCACTTAATAAAAATTAATACGTTGTGGAAACATATGCAACAAAAGGGAGAATTCTACATAACAATAACCTATCTGGAGAAAAAGAGATCCAGAAAAAAATATGCAGATTATTTTTAAAGCACAAAGGTAAGTCAAGCAGGCAAATACCCACCTATATGAACAACAGGACGATATGCGTTCTATTGTATAAGGTCATCACCATTAGAAGACAAATGGAAAACTTGCAATCCTATGCAGTAAATGAAATGAACAAATATCATATCACAGATCACAAGAACATGGACATGAGAAAAACTTCTCTATTTATTCTCTTTTCTCTTTTGACTGCAGGAGTATGAACGTATATCTATATCTATACCTTATGCACTTGGTGATATTAGTAAGTAGATGGTGGAGGCCTATTCCAGAACTGGAAGCGATAAATAATTGTGGTTGATTCTAAATGTAAATTAGCACAAATATTTACATCATCATAACGTGCGGGCTATGACATGATGAACAATATGACAGAGGTAGAAGGGAGAGAGCAAAACTACCTGAAATGCTATGTAGTAGCCAATGGTAGGTATTTTTTGGAGATTTAGAGGCAATAATGCGATTCCTTCACTGAAGGGTTCTCAGTTGCCTCAGGATCACAAAAATGCTATAGACAAATGATACAGGGATAAGAGATATTAATACACAAAGGGATAACACCAGTATAAGGTACATGTGGCATTAGACATATAATATCCATATTACCTTTATGTAGCATAAGGGAATAATCATTTAGGCACTGATGCCATGGATAGGGGAGCAAAACGTCCCAGCAAGACTCTATAGGGAACCTTATGGAGAGTGTATCATTAGTCACGGCATACAAAATGCATACGCTAATCAATACAGCATAGACTAGAGCACATACCTGGTATACAATTAGTGGAAATGAAAGGTCACATACAGGCAGAGCGCGGTGATTAGGATCTAAGGGAAAGCACCGTCCAGGAAGTCAGATGGTGGACGCCATCCAGCCCTTAACATAAATAATACCACCACCGCTATAGGATGCACGCTTCCCTGGGGCCTATACCCTGCATCACCACTGAGAGGCATGTGTATATGTTTAGTTCCTGCCTACTTTCTACACTCAGCAGACCATCACTTATTCCCCCTTATGCTTTCCCTTAGATCCTAATCACTGCGCTCTGCCTGTATGTGTGTGTGTATCATTTGTCTATAGCATTTTTGTGATCCTGAGGCAACTGAGAACCCTTCAGTGAAGGAATCGCATTATTCCCATCAAACCTCCAAAAAATACCTACCATTGGCTACTACATAGCATTTCAGGTAGTTTTGCTCTCTCCCTTCTACCTCTGTCATATTGTCCATCATGTCATAGCCCGCACGTTATGATGATGTAAATATTTGTGCTAATTTACATTTAGAATCAACCACAATTATTTATCGCTTCCAGTTCTGGAATAGGCTTCCACCATCTACTTACTAATATCACCAAGTGCATAAGGTATAGATATACTGTAGGTGGGTATTTGCCTGCTTGACTTACCTTTGTGCTTTAAAAATAATCTGCATATTTTTTTCTGGATCTCTTTTTCTCCAGATAGGTTATTGTTATGTAGAATTCTCCCTTTTGTTGCATATGTTTCCACAACGTATTAATTTTTATTAAGTGCGACGCATTATGGTCAATTGACCTATTACATCATTTAGTACCAATATGTCTTATATCGCATTGTCAATGTTATACTATGTACTAATCCTGTATTTATACTTTCTGTAATTTTTTATGATCTTAGATAACTTTATCCTTGATTAAGACCTAAGTCATATGGTCGAAACGTTGGATGAATTATCGCTTATCCTTTTGCACAAATAAAAAATATTCAACATTCAAAGAATTTTCTTCTCATGTTATCAATCATTTTAGTGTGCCAGAGCTATTTCTATTGGAGTGTCTGGGATTACATGACACAACAGAAAGATTTTCACAAGCCTACAGCCACAGAAGGTCTGTGGTTGGTTACTTCTCTAAGGCGGGCTTTGCACACTACGACATCGCAGGTGCGATGTCGGTGGGGTCAAATTAAAAGTGACGCAAATCCGGCATCGCATGTGACATCGCAGTGTGTAAAGCCTAGATGATACGATTAACGAGCGCAAAAGCATCGTAATCGTATCATCGGTGCAGCGTCGGCGTAATCCATAATTACGCTGACGGGACGGTCCGATGTTGTTCCTCGCTCCTGCGGCAGCACACATCGCTGTGTGTGAAGTCGCAGGAGAGAGGAACATCTCCTACCGGCGTCACCGCGGCTTACGTAGGTTATGCGGAAGGAAGGAGGTGGGCGGGATGTTTACATCCTGCTCATCTCCGCCCCTCCGCTCCTATTGGCCGCCTGCCGTGTGACGTCGCAGCGATGCTGCACGACCCGCCCCCTTAATAAGGAGGCGGGTTGCCGGCTAGAGCGACGGTCGCAGAGCAGGTGAGTGCATGTGAAGCCGGCGTAGCGATAATTTTCGCTACGCTAGCTTTCACAAGATATTGTACCTGTGATGGGGGTGAGGACTATCGCGTGCGACATCGCAGCATTGGCTTGCGATGTCGCAACGTGCAAAGCCCGCCTAAGGTGTTTGGAAGAACCTCTGTGTCGACTTCTTTCAAAAACTACTTGCAAGTGTACCTACAAATTGCATCTGCAAATAGAAGTAGTAGCTTAAAGGTGGCTTTACACACTGCAACATCGCAAACGACATCGCTGTAACGTCACCGGTTTTGTGACGTAATAGCGACCTCCCCAGCGACATTGCAGTGTGTGAAACACATCAGCGACCTGGCCCCTGCTGTGAAGTTGCTGATCGCTACAAATCGTTCAGGACCATTCTTTGGTCCTTTGTTTCCCGCTGTGCAGCATGATCGCTAGAAAGTCTCAGTGTGTAAAGGGGACTTTACAGCGACTTTGTTAGCGACTTCCCTTTCAAAAAGCTGCTTTACAACGTCCCCAATGACTAGCTAGGTCATTTTGCAGGTCCGTATCGCTGTTGCGTCGTTTTCCAGGTTTGCCTGTTTGAAAGCTCACCAGCGACTCACCAGAGACTTTGTAGCGATCCCGGCCAGGTTGGGATCGCTGGTGGGATCGCTAGAAAGTCTCAGTGTGTAAAAGGGGCCTTAAGAGCCACAAGTTCCTTCTATCCTAAGAGTACAAACAAAATACAAATTGTCATAACCAGAATGGCCTAGTGGCATGAACCAGCTTTAGAAAGAGGCCTAATTTTTATTTTGCTATGACACCCATTGTCCTTTCTAGATGTATACATTTTTCTTTGACTCCTCATTGAAATATTATAATACAGCTCATGTAGTAAATATACATTTTATTTTTATTAACTGTAACTACTCATCTTTATGCATCTTTGCCTAATATTTTTCTGCAGACAAGTTAGACATGGAGGTTGCATCTGAGGTGTTGTTTGCTAAAGACTCTAAAGGCCGAGTAAGTTCATTGACTACTGTACTTGGGCAAGAAGTGGACAGATTTAATAATCTTCTCAGAGTACTTAAGGTAAGTCACTTGATAAAATCCAAGCTACTTTCTCATAGACTCATTAAAGAATAACTAAACTATTTTTAATATAACAATTGATAAGCCTTTGCATAGTTATAAATCTTCGTAACATTCTTCATGACCTCATTTTGGTTCTTTCTCATTAGTAACTTGTATATCAATTCAAACATTGGTTTCTCAGTAACATAGGAACAGAATATATATATATATATATATATATATATATATATATATATATATATATATATATATATTGATGGACTTGTCTTTGAAACAGTCACATGCATATAAATAGTTTGGGGGGTGAAATCCTGCTGATAGATTCCCCTTTATGTCCATAAGTCTGATTCCTTCTGTACTCATCCTCTTCACTGGCTGAAATACTGTAGATGCTGTACCCAAACCTAATAAGGTGATTTGGATTTCAACATTTTCTGACCTATTTAACTACTGTATCATTCTTTGGTGAAAATCTTAGCCACTTTACTCACCTCTTAAATACCATGCATAGAAATCAAACAGGCTTCATCTTGGAACATGAAGCTAGTGGTGGTATCTATAGAGTTATCTATAGAGTTCTCTACCTGGCACATCTTGCCTATGAGCGCAAATTGCCCTCCTTGTGCTTCTGTCTTGATATTTCTAAACCTTTTGATTCATCATTGTGGCATTATATGTACTTTGCTCTTTAAAGGTGAAGTTTTAAAACAATTTGTCTGCATTGGATCTCTATCCTCTATTCTAAATGTATTGGACGGGTGCAGTATACAGGATCTAAATCTTTCATGTTCCCCATAGAGACAGGAATGAGGCAGGACAGTCCCTTTTCTCCCCTACTGTTAGTGCTTTTCTTGGAGAAGCTTCCATGAGCCATCAGGGCCAGTTCCAACGTCAAAGGAATTGGGGTAGCTCTATTATAACTTATATTTGTTTGCTAATGACCTTTTGTTAAGTCTTACACTGCCCCTTGTCACCCTTCCTCACCCCCTCTCTATCTTCACAGCTTTTGATGATCTCTTTGGCTTGACCAATTAAGCTATGTCCCCTCAATTTCTCCATACCCTACCCTGACATTTGTGCTCTAAAGTATTCCCACCCCTTTTAGTAGTCTAACACCTATCTAGACAACTGATGGGTACACATTAACCCCTTATAACAGGACCCTTTTACAGCTAAGTACGACCTATGCTATGCTTAGTTTCCACCGTCATGTCCAGTTGGTTCACACTGCAGAATTGATGCTGTCAAAATGAATGTTCTTCCAAAGCTTCTTTACTTTTTCCATACCCTACCTATCTCTGCCCCTGTATATTTTTTTTGCATCTCCTACAGAAGTGTCTAACCTCCTATATCTAGAAGGTTGGTCGGGTCCGTTATTAAAACGTTATGGCTCCTGAAATATAGCAACACACAAAAACATTTTTGTAATGGATGGACATGGACATATCCCAATATGTAGTAGGCATAAAAAAAAATAATATTAGCAAATAGCTCCAATTAGAAATGTTGTGTAATTCTGCTGACATAGCCATGCCTCTTACCTCATGTGCAGGGCACTGCAGCTTAGGAATCCATGGTTTCATTCACTCATATTGTTACAGATAGTTGCTCTTGACCATAGCCATAGATACTTAAGCTGCAATGCCCTGCACATGAGGTAAGAGAAATGCCTATGTCAGGAGAATTATACAACATTTCTAATTGGAGGTATTTGCTAATATTATTATTATTATTATTATTACACCTATAACATATTGGGATAGGATTTTGGAGATGGGAATAGCCCATTAAGACATATTAAATGAAAATATAAGCATGTGGCATATATATATGGACTTTACACATGTTGAACTTTTCTTTTAAGGAGCTGTGGTATATATTTTTTTTGTTTGTGGCACACTTTTAGCCACTAAAATAAATTTTTATGCTTTTATTTCTCACAAAAAATCATTTTGATGCAAAATTGCACCAGTATGCCTGCATTTTTAAAGAGATAAGTGGTTTTTCAACAATGTGCCCGGTGTTTATTCTGTAGAAAATATAGACATAAGGGGGTTATTACCAATTAGTAATCTAGACTTTAGTTGTGCTAATCAGAAGTGCAAAAATTGTCCTAGCTACCAGTAGAGCAAAATGTAGAATAACACCCAAAAATTCATAACTTGATGATTTGATAAAGCGATGAATAAAATGTAGTTACTCTTTAAGACTGGGTTCATTGATTTGTAGACATGACTGGCTCTGTATACAACTCGGGGTGCAGAAGCTGCCTGTTTTTTTTATATTATGGCTATAAAAGGCCTAAATAGTACATTTTGCTATTTTTCTATAGTTCATATGGAAACGCTAAAAGCTACCTCTACTTACCCTCACAACTCATAAATACATGCACATTTAGCTTGGTTGAAGGTGTATTTGTTTTTGGTGGGGTTATCTGTGTTCCCTGGTTTCCTTTGTTGGATGGCAAGGATAAAGTCATGAGTAAATGCCACTTCACACATAACGAGATCGCTAACGACATCATTGCTACGTCACAGTTTCTGTGACACAAAACAACAACTTCACCAGTGATCTCGTTATGTTTGACATGTACCAAGGATCCGCCCCCTGCTGTGAGATTGTTGGTCATTGCTGAATGTCCTGGGCCATTTTTGGCTCTTTGGAGTCCTGCTGGGCAAGGATGGATCTGTATGTTTGACACCTACCAACGATCTCGTTAATGACCAAATAAGAACTTAAAGTGTGACACGTAGGTGTGTAGTTGCGTCACCTTTCCTGCGACCCCTCTGCACCGATTGGTTGGTGCTGAGAACAGTACTCCATTCTGACTGGGTATCGCTTCATGCTTTGTTCCTTTTTGAGCCTTGCTTTGAGGATAGAACCTGCGTCTACATCCGGATTAATTCGTACTTTGTTTCCGATTGCTTGCTTGCTTTTCGGATCAAAGCTAAATTCGCATGTTCTATCCTCAAAGCAAGGCTCAAAAAGGGACAAAAGATGAAGCAATACAAAGTTGCCTTCTAGGCCGGCCGCCTAATCAGAACGCAGTATTGGCCACCAATCGGAGCGGAGGGGTGTGGAAAAGGCGACGCATATGCACGCCTACGTGGCTTACAGCATCAAACACTACGCCCCTATTCGAGGTCGGAATCGTTACATAGCTGCTGTGTGACAGGGTCTCAACGACCAACGAGATCGTTATATAGGTTGCTGCATCGTTACTAAAGTCGTTGGGAAAATGACTGTGTGACATCTCACCTACAGTCTCACCAACGACTTAACAAGGATCCGGAAACTGTGATGTAGTAACGATCTCATTAACAATCTCGTTATGTGTGACTGGACCTTAAGCATGTCCATTCTTTCCTTCTAATATCAGTGTTCAGAAGGAGTAGTACAGGTCAGAAGCCAGATATCTGACAAGGAACAACTTACTGTAACATTGATAGTCAATTTGTCTATCTGCCCGTGTAAAAGGATTCTCATGCATGAAGCTCAAACATATGATTAACATAATGTTGTGATTTCAACTCGCCAAGAAATACTTGTAAATATTCCTATTTACTTCATCCCCCAGAATTCTCTGGAGACCCTTAATAAAGCCATTGCTGGGTTTGTGGTTATGTCCGAGGAAATGGAGAGAATATACAAAAGCTTCCTGAATAATCAGGTTCCCACACTGTGGGCTGATGCTGCTTATCCATCCCTGAAACCCTTAGGATCGTGGGTCAAAGATCTGCTTCTGAGGACATCGTTTATTGATGTGAGTACCAGGAATTTGCACATTGTTAATCCCATCTCTGTCTCTCTGTTTACTTGTTAAATGAACTAAAGGGACACAGAACCTAGAGATGAATAATACAAGAAACAATGTGTTTAGGTTGTTCTGCAAGTTTTTGAAATCGGACAGTACTTTAATCAGGACTGGATTTTATTAATCATCCTAAAATAAAAGTTCACTATACATGTTGTCACTCACAAATGTTAATTAATGGGGATCTGACCACTGGTACTTCTACCCATCATTAGAAGAGGACACTGGTCTCTCACTCACTTCAAGTTAAGTTTAAGTGGAGTAGTGATCGAGCATGTGTGCTGCTCGGCTCAAGATCTGTGAGACTGATGGAAAAATTGCTTGACTTCCACCACAGTTGACCACTACTCATTTAACATTTCTAATACCCCTACCTTTAAAGTTTCTAAAGTTTCTTAAGCCTGTGTTGTACAATAAAAAATTTTGTAGACAATGTTCCTCCCCATGCAGTCTTCCTGCAGATATGGTCGGCAAGGTCAACACTCAGAAACATTATTTTAATACATTCCCATATACTGTTATTTTAGTGAGATTTATAAAATCCCCCAAACCACTTTAAGCCGCTTAGAATTATATTCTCTGTCAAATTACAATATGGTTACAGAGATTGCTCTTCTGTCTAAACATTTCTAAACATAATCAGCATTATGTAATGTGACAAGTAGGAACTGCACAGATGATCTACAATCATCCAGTAACTGTAGAGTTAAGGATGCAACAGGAGACAAAAAGTATCCAACAGTGACCCAGGGTATGCTGGAAAGCAGAGTGTGTGTTTGTCTCTCTGCAAAAGAAGCAGTGCTCAGAAAGTGTAGTGTGAGTGACCTGAAAAGAGTTAAACTACTGATGCCAGCCAGTCCAGGAAAGAGACTGTCAGGCGTGAAGAACAGCCAGGGCAGTTCAGGAGCAAACTCTGTTGTGCAGCAGAAGAATAGTGGAGAGAAGTGACCAAGTAAGGGATTCATCACCCCTCCCCCTCACCTCACTGCATGATAAGGTACAGTGTTCTGCTCTGTCTACATCCACTGTGTAAGGAGAAAAGATATTCTGTGAACAGACTGCCATGTATGTTATCATGGAAGCCCTGTGGGAAGATTATTAAAGCCTTACTATCTACTACTACCTGGGCTAGTGTTTATAGCTGTGTGCTTGCTGGAAATTGTTACATCACCTCATGTATAGAAGACACTGGTTAAGTGTGCCCTGATTTAATCCTCCAAACGTCCAAAAAACGAATGTTTACTTTTCCCAGCCTCCCTATACAGAGTGGCGGACATACAACAGTAAAGTTGATCTTCTATCAGACAAATCTATATAAGCAGAGTTTGGTATGACAGATAATCAGCTCTCCTGTTTGCTAAGGAGTAGAGTTGAGCGCAGTTCGCGGTTCTCCAGTTCACGGTTCGAGTGATTTTGGGGGCTGTTCTAGATCGAACTAGAACTCGAGCTTTTTGCTAAAGTTCGATAGTTCTAGTTACGTTCGAGAACGGTTCTAGCAGCAAACAGCAGGACTTTTTACAGCTACAGTGTGCAGGAGCCATCGCTGGCAGCCTGCCAGAAGCTGGTAACCAAGATAAACATCGGGTATCCAAGCAAAGCGCTTTGGTTAGTAACCCGATATTTATCCTAGTTACGTGTACAGGGAGCCGACACTTCCCCGCTCAGCTCGCTTTGCCCCCTACTGCACGCGGCATGTACACACACACACACACTCACACTCACCTGTCCCCAGCCATGCAGTCCACGACACTGACGTCCTCTGCGCCACATGACCCCGCTAGGCTCCACCCACTTCGCACTCCGCCGCCCGCACACATGGCCCTGCTAGGCTCCACCCACTTCGCTCTCCGCCGCCAGCACACATGGCCCCGCTAGGCTCCGCCCACCTGGCACTCTGCACACATGGTCCCGCTAGGCTCTGCCCACCTGACACTCTGCACACATGGTCCCGCTAGGCTCTGCCCACCTGGCACTCTGCACACATTACCCCGCTAGGATCCGCCCACCTAGCACTCTGCACACATGGTCCCGCTAGGCTCCGCCCACTTGGCACTCTGTACACATGGTCCCGCTAGGCTCCGCCCACTTGGCACTCTGCACACATTACCCCGCTAGGCTCCGCCCACCTGGAACTCTGCACACATGGTCCCACTAGGCTCCGCCCACCTGGCACTCTGCACGCATTACCCCGCTAGGCTCCGCCCGCCTGGCACTCTGCACACATGGTCCCGCTAGGCTCTGCCCACCTGACACTCTGCACACATGGTCCCGCTAGGCTCCGCCCACCTAGCACTCTGCACGCATTACCCCGCTAGGCTCCGCCCACCTGGCACTCTGCACACATTACCCCGCTAGGCTCCGCCCTCCTGGCACTCTGCACACATGGTCCCGCTAGGCTCCGCCCACTTGGCACTCTGCACACATGGTCCCGCTAGGCGCCGCCCACCTAGCACTCTGCACACATTACCCCGCTAGGCTCCGCCCACCTGACACTCTGCACACATGGTCCCGCTAGGCTCCGCCCACCTGGCACTCTGCACACATTACCCTGCTAGGCTCCGCCCATCTGGCACTCTGCACACATTGCCCCGCTAGGCTCCGCCCACCTGGCACTCTGCACACATGGTCCGCTAGGCTCCGCCCACCTGGCACTCTGCACACAGTACCCCGCTAGGCTCCGCCCACCTGGCACTCTGCACACATGGTCCCGCTCGGCTTACCTGCGGTGATGAAGTTCCGCCCTCCCGACCTCAGCGCTGTTACTGTCCTCCATGGCCGCCGCGTGTCACATCACCTTCTCTCGCTTCCGACCCGAGACTGACTAGCGGTGATGTCACGAGCCGCTCGCGATACTTGGCTGTGAAGGCGGCGGTCATTGAAGTCAGTGACTGGTGCTGTCAGCAGTGCAGGAGATCAGCGCAGGTAATGTACCTCGCTCCTGACAGCAGCACTTGTCATCCCCTGCAGTGATCTGGGCTGACCCATTGATGTTAACTCAGGTCACTGCATTGCTCTCCCAGCCAATGGGGAACATCCTGCTCTTCATTGACTGGGACAGTGTGGATCGTCATGGGAACCCCTTGGATTACAGCAGACCTGGATTTGTTTTTCTTTCTAATAAATTGGTTAAAGAGGGAATATATTGGGGAGTGTTTTTTCAAATAAAAATGTGTTTGTCGTCTATTTTTTTTTATTACTGACTGGGTTGGTGATGTCGGGTATCTGATAGACGCCTGACCTCACCAACCCCAGGGCTTGATGCCAGGTGACATTACACATCTGGTATTAACCCCATATATTACCCCGTTTGCCACCGCATCAGGGCACGGGATGAGTTGGGGCGAAGCGCCAGGATTGGCGCATCTAATGGATGCGCCACTTCTGGGGCGGCTGCGGCCTGCAATTTTTAGGCTGGGGAGAGTCCAATAACCATGGACCTCCCTAGTCTGAGAATATCAGACCCCAGCTGTCTGCTTTACCTTGGCTGGTGATCCAATTTTGGGGGGACCCCCACGTGTTTTTTTTTTTTTAAATTATTTATTTAATTTAAAATAACAGCGTGGGGTGCCCTCAGTTTTGGATTACCAGCCAAGGTGAAGCTGCCAGCTGTGGTCTGAAGGCTGCAGCCATCTGCTTTACCCTAGCTGGCTACAAAAATAGGGGGAACCCCACGTCATTTTTTTTTCATTTTTTGGCTAAATACAAAGCTACCAAATACAGCAAAAGTACCTAAAAATTAACTTTTATTGATTCCTCTAAAAAAGGAAAGGAACACCTTGCCTTTGTTTAAAAACAATGTCTCGCAGAGATAGACGTAATGTATAGCCCTATTAAATTGAAAAAGGGCCTATACACCCTGCCATATGACATTAACAAAATGACACATAGATTATTAGTTGCGTACTGGCAGGTGTCACAACTGAACCAGGATAAACACCAGCTGGTTGATAAGGATGGGCTATGCTCGAGACCTCAGAGCCCCTGCAGCAGGGAGGACTCGTGCTGTCACCATCTGTGAACCCACTAGAGGTTTTTTCATTAAAACCTGCATCTCCGTATATGAACTCCCCTGATGAATAGTATATAGGAAACGCGTCGGGAGAAGGAGAATTTGGGAGAGGACAGCTTGTCCGATTGGAAGGGATCCCGGATCCAGAGTGGAAGGGCCCGTGGATACGCCTATGATGGTGGCAAACTGTCTTTTTGGAATATGATACACCGGCAAGGGTGAGATCGTTCCAAATATTTCTATACAAGATCAGACAATGGTTTGATGGGGATCTGATTATGTTATTTTCCCTTAAGCATTGTCGTTTCTGTTCTGAACCAGTGGGCACTTATTGACTGTTTTTTGACACCCTGTCAGGTGTTTGTGTACCTATCCTAACTGGCCTGAGGGCTGTTTGGTACATTATTATTGGCAGCACTATAGTGAAGGGGCTCTGAGGTCTCGAGCATAGCCCATCCTTATCAACCAGCTGGTGCTTATCCTGGTTCAGTTGTGACACCTGCCAGTACACAACTAATAATCTATGTGTCATTTTGTTAATGTCATATGGCAGGGTGTATAGGCCCTTTTTCAATTTAATAGGGCTATACATTACGTCTATCTCTGCGAGACATTGTTTTTAAACAAAGGCAAGGTGTTCCTTCCCTTTTTTAGAGGAATCAATAAAAGTTAATTTTTAGGTATTTTTGCTGTATTTGGTCTCTTGATCGTTTATACCTACCAGTGGCTGCATTATATAAATACAAAGCTAAGCACCCCTTAAGCCCGCTTTACACGCTTCAATATATCTCACAATCCGTCGTCGGGGTCAAGTTGTAAGTGACGCACATCCGGCATCGTTCGTGACGTATTTGCGTGTGACATCTACGTGCGATCAAGATTGAACGCAAATACGGTGATCGCATACACGTCGTTTATTCCTCATATATTGGATGTTTTGTTGTACGAACCTAGTCAATTGAAACGTGTGACATCCCTCATACGATTTTGATGTCTGATGCTATGTGCGCAGGTGTGCGCTCTGCACCGCAGCTTAAAAAAGGTCCGCTTCAGAGCGCAGCTGAAAAGCTGCGTTCTGAAGCGCCTCAAACTGTCTGTCATTCACTAATCTCCGTCAGTCGGTCACTATCTCTGTCCCTCTCTCTCTGTCCATGTCAGTCTATCCCTCTTACCCCCTCGTTCATACTCACAGATCCCCGATCTCCGGCGTGGCGCTGCACGGCATTCACACTGCTCCGGCGGCTTTTACTATTTTGAAAAAGCCGGCCGCTCATTAAACAATCTCGTATTCCCTGCTTTCCCCGCCCACTGGCGCCTATGATTGGTTGCAGTGAAACACGCCCCCACGCTGAGTGACAGGTGTCTCACTGCACCCAATTACAGCAGCCGGTGGGCGTCTCTATACTGTGCAGTGAAATAAATAATTAAATAATTAAAAAAAACAGCGTGCGGTCCCCCACCCAATTTTAAAACCAGCCAGATAAAGCCATACGGCTGAAGGCTGGTATTCTCAGGATGGGGAGCTCCACGTTATGGGGAGCCCCCCAGCCTAACAATATCAGCCAGCAGCCGCCCAGAATTGCCGCATACATTAGATGCGACAGTTCTGGGACTGTACCCGGCTCTTCCCGATTTGCCCTGGTGTGTTGGCAAATCGGGGTAATAAGGAGTTATTGGCAGCACCTAGCTGCCACTAAATCCTAGATTTTTCATGTCAGGCGTCTCCCCGAGATACCTTCCATGATTAATCTGTAAGTGACAGTAAATAAACACACACGCCCGAAAAAATCCATTATTAGAAATAAAAAACACAAACATATACCCTGGTTCACTACTTTAATAAGCCCGAAAAACCCCTCCATGTCCGGTCCCCACTCACGTGATCACAGGTATACACCGTATACCGATGATCACGTTATAGTAAATGACAGCGTCGGTAAAAAATTATTTATCTCCTATCTGGCATGAACAAACATGAATAATCTCCTCCCCGGTCCCCTCCGGTCCCCCGGTGTCGCCAAAGTGCCCCCCCTGACCCCCTCCCAGAAATCCAAGATGGCCGCGCGCACAGCAGCGCGCCGGCCGCATTCACCCTACTCCTCTGATTTCTGTCGCATGTGCCATGACACATGCGACAGAAAACTCCTCCCCAGGCCCTGCCAGGTCACCCCCTATAACCCCACTGGTGTTCCCCGGTGTCCCACGGTACCTGTGCAGCGTTGATCCCCCGCGGCCCTCTCCTTCACAATAGACGCTGCCGCATGCACAGAGCGGCTGTCAGCTCAGCTTCCTGTGTTCAGACACAGTGAGTGGTGGTTATGCATCTGTAAGCTAAATGGGCGGCACGGTGGCTCAGTGGTTAGCACTGCAGTATTGCAGCGCAGAGGTCCTGGGTTCAATTCCCACCAAGGACACCATCTGCAAGGAGTTTGTATGTTCTCCCTGTGTTTGCGTGGGTTTCCTCCGGGTACTCTGGTTTCCTCCCACACTCCAAAGACATACAGATAGGGAATTTAGATTGTGAGCCCCAATGGGGACAGTGTTCCCAATGTATGCAAAGCACTATGGAATTAATAACGCTATATAAATGAATAAATTATTATTATTACTTCAATGCCCTGCTCATGAGGTAAGGAACATAATTGATCAGGAGAGCTATATACTAATATACTACATTTCCAAATGGAGGGATTTGCTTTTATAGTTTCCCTGCTGAACGACTACCAAACATGAGAGTCCGTTATACGCCACAAGAAAACACATCTAAATAGCGAGCTCTGTTAAGTATTCATTCAGTTGGATAACTGGACTTAAAGGGGTATTCCATCTCCAAGATCCTATCCCCAATATATAGTAGGTGGAATAGCAATAATATCAGCAAATACCAATATTTGGAAATGTAGAATAGTTCTCCTGATTAGGCATGCCCTTACCTCATGAGCAGGGCATTGCAGCTTTGGTAGCAACCGTTACGACATGGACTTTACTGCTGTGGACCCGTGGAGAGTGAGTGCAGATTCATTGCACCCACACTCTTCACATGAAGGGTCTGCACTCCTAGAAAATGGGGGATACATTGCCTGAGTGTTTCCCCCCATATTCTAAACGGTCCAGAGTCGTCGTGGGACCCCTTTATTTTTTTTCTTACAATAAATTGGTGAAAGAGGGAATGTTTTGGGGACTGTTTTTTCAAATACATTTTTTTTATCGATTTTTTTTTGTTAGTACTGACAGTTTATGATGTTGGGTATCTAATAGATGCCATGACATCACAAACTGCTGGGCTTGATGTCAGGTGACTTTACAGCTAGTATCAACCCGATTTATTACCCCGTTTGCCACTGCACCAGGGCACGGGATGAGCTGGGGTGAAGCGCCAGGATTGGCGCATCTAGTGGATGTGCCACGTCTAGGGTGCCTGCGGCCTGCTATTTTTAGGCTGTGAAGGCCCAATAACTATGGACCTTCCCACCCTGAGAATACCAGACCACAGCTGTCCGCTTTACCTTGGCTGGTGATCCAATTTGGGGGGGACCCTACTTTTTTTTTGTAATTATTAATATTTATAAAATAATTATAAAAAAAGAGCCTGGGGTGACCTCCACATTGGATCCCCAACCACGGTAAAGCTGCCAGCTGTGGTTTTCAGGCTACAGCCGACTGCTTTACCCTAGCTGGCTATCAAAAATGGGGGGACCCAACGTCATATTTTTTTTTTAACTATTTTTTAAATAGAAAAAATTAATGGGCTTCCCTGTATTTTGATTGCCAGGCAAGGTAACGCCAGGCAGATGGGGGTGGCAACCCATAGCTGTCTGCTTTATCTGCGCTGAGAATCAAAAATACCGCGGAGCGCTACGTCATTTTTTTTAATGATTTATTTTTACAGCAGTGTGATGTCCAGCAATCAAAATACAGGGAAGCCCATTTTGTTTTTAGTTATTTAAATAAATAATTAAAAAAAATATATATGGGCTCCCGCTGCATTTTTTGCATTGCTAGCTATGGGTAATCCAAGCAGCTACTGGCTGCTAACCCCCACAAAGAAAAAAAACATGTCCAGCATCCACGTCCAAGTAAATAAAAGGTCAATTTTTATTCAGAATCCATTACAAAACATGGGGTGATGTACATTACATCCCAAGACATAAAAATCCTCTCGGACCCGTCATGTAGATGGAACGCGTTTTGAGCAAATTGCTCTTAGTCCAAGTCCATGCTTGGTGTTACCTTCACTGGCAATGAAAAATCCAGGGAAGCATTTTTTATTTTTTTTTGCCAAAAAAACTACAAAAAAAAGGACGTGAGCTTCGCCATATTTTTGTATGCTAGCCAGGTACAGCAGGCAGGTACGGGCTGCCCCCAACCACCAGCTGCCTATTTGTACCCGGCTGGGAACTAAAAATATAGGGAAGCCCTTTTTTTAATTATTTATTGAATTTCATGAAATAATTAAAAAAAAAAAACGATGTAGGCTTCGCCCCTTCGTCTAGCCGGGTACAACTAGGCAGCTGGGGATTGGATCCGCAGCACAGGTTAGCCCGAGCTTTCTGGGCCCCTCTGCTGTGAATTGCAGTCTGCAGCCGCCCCAGAAAATGGCGCTCTCCTAGAAGCACCATCATCTGGCGCTGTATTCAACTTTTCCAGCTGCCCTGATGCCGGTGGCTCGCTGGGTATTAATGATTTCAGTTGATAATATACAGCTAGCCCTAACCCCATTATTACCCAGCGAACCACCCTTCACCAGGTCAGCTGGAAGAGTTGGATACAGCGCCAGAAGATGGCGCTTCTATGAAAGTGCCATTTTCTGAGGCGGCTGCAGACTGCAATTCGCAGCAGAGGGGGCCAGAAAGCTCAGGCCAACCTGTGCTGCGGATTCCAATCCCCAGCTGCCTAGTTGTACCTGGCTGGACACAAAAATGGGGCGAAGCCTACGTCATTTGTTTTCTAATTATTTCATGAAATTCATGAAATAATAAATAAAAGGGCTTCCCTTTATTTTTGGTTCCCAGCCGGGTACAAATAGGCAGCTGGGGGTTGGGGGCAGCCCGTAGCTGCCTGCTGTACCTGGCTAGCATACAAAAATATGGCGAAGCCCACATAATTTTTTCAGGGGGCAAAAAACTCCTGCATACAGTCCTGGATGGAGTATGCTGAGCCTCGTAGTTCTGCAGCTGCTGTCTGTCTGTATGGAGGAGAGCAGACAGCAGCTGCAGAACGACAAGGCTCAGCATGCTCCATTCACTAGTGTATGCAGGAGAGCAGACAGCAGCTACAGAACTACAAGGCTCAGCATACTCCATCCAGGACTGTGTGCAGGAGTTTTTTGCCCAGCAAAAAATTGACGTGGGCTTCACCATATTTTTGTATGCTAGCCAGGTACAGCAGGCAGGTATGGCTGCCCCCAACCCCCAGTTGCCTATTTGTACCCGGCTGGGAACCAAAAATATAGGGAAGCCCGTTTTTTTAAATTATTTCACTTATTTCATGAAATAATTAAAAAACAAATGACGTGGGCTTCGCCCCATTTTTGTGTCCAGCCAGGTACAACTAGGCAGCTGGGGATTGGAATCTGCAGCACAGGTTAGCCCGAGCTTTCTGGGGCCCTCTGATGCGAATCGCAGTTCGCAGCAGCCCCAGAAAATGGCGCTTTCATAGAAGCCCCATCATCTGGCGCTGTATACAACTCTTTCAGTAGCCCTGAAGCCGGGTGGCTTGCTGGGTAATAATGAGTTAATACTGGCTTTGTTTTACTAGCTAGTATTAAGCCAGAGATTCTTAATGTCAGGCACGTTTGACCCGGCCATTAAGAATCTCCAATAAAGGGTTAAAAAAGACACCACACAGAGAAAAAATACTTTAATAGAAATAAATACACAGACACATTAGAGACTCCATGTTTATTACTCACTGTCAGCCCTCCACGATCTATGGTCTTCTGTCTTTCTTGTTCAACAAATGCAGCTCTGCTCCATCACTGCTGCATGGGGGAAGACGCTGCTTCCAGTGCAGCCTTCAGTCCGTGAGTGTTTAGTGCTGCTGGCTGTTAGCGGTAACAGCGGTAATGCTGACAGACGCGTTACCATAGCAACGGTGCTCCGATCATGTGATTCCCGGGGCCGTGGTTAGCGGTGACGTCACCGCTAACTGCGTTGCTATGGCAACGGTGATCTCCGTTAATGACCGGCTGTGTCAGCCAGTCCCTAATGGAACGGGGAATCAGAACGGGGAGTCGACCGTGTGCTAGAGCATGTCGCCGGTACACGGCGATACACAAACGTGCACCGTGTACCGGAGAGTGCAATGACAGGACCTAGGACAGGACATGACATCAAAGCCATGTGACCAGTCTGTAGCCAATGAGATAATAGCCACGTGACTGGTCACATGGCTATTTTGACGACATCACGGAAGGTCCTGTCAGTGCTGGTTATCGGGAGGACGCAGCGATCATCGGAAGAAATAGTGACAGGAGACAGAGTGCAGGACGCATCGCGGGCACCGGTAAGTGTTATGGCAATGTTTATTAACTGTATGCAGGGCCGTATTTGCCATTAGGCACCCGTGGTCCCGTGCCTGGGGCGGCACGTTGCGGGGAGGCGGCACTTTCTGGAAGAAAAAAAAAAAATTATTTTTTTTTACATCCCCCGCCCTTCCCTCCGTTACACAGTTTAGTGAATCCGCTGTGTTCTCGTGGGGTGGGGGGGGGGGTTGAGAGGGAGGAGAGACGCACTTCTGTTTATTTATTTGTTGTTACAAAAACACGGCAGGCGCCAGGCACAGTGAGCTGATTGACCACGGAAGTTCCAGCGCGTGCACTTCCGGGTCAGAGGCGCGCGGGCGCGTCAATCACCTCACTGCCCCGTGCTGCAGCGTCCAATGCTGCAGACGACACACGCCGCGGAGGAGGATGCGACTGAAGCTGGAGCCAGCCAGGAGAGGATAATCACCAGAGCAGGGCAGCCGGCAGCGGAGCAGGTATGCGCTAAGGCAGAGCCTAGAATGTATGGGCACCTTACAGGTTAGTTGGTGATTGTTGCGATGCCTTAATCATGCAAGGAGGGCCCTGTACCCGCCCCTTCTTGTCGCTAAAGCTACAGACAGGGCATGAGGGGAAGGGGAAGACTAATGCTACGGTGGGAGGGGAAGGTAAATAAGCTAATACTGGAGGTGGGATGTAGAGAGATTGACACTGGGGGAGGCTGAGGGGAGGGAGGCTGATACTGGGGGAGAGAGAGGCTGATACTGGGGGAGGCTGATACTGGGGGAGGATGAGGAGAAAGAGGCTGATACTGGGGGAGGCTGAGGAGAGAGAGGCTGATACTGGGGGAGGCTGAGGAGAGAGAGGCTGATACTGGGGGAGGCTGAGGAGAGAGAGGCTGATACTGGGGGAGGCTGAGGAGAGAGAGGCTGATACTCGGGGAGGCTGGGGGGAGAGAGGCTGATACTCGGGGAGGCTGGGGGGAGAGAGGCTGATACTCGGGGAGGCTGGGGGGAGAGAGGCTGATACTCGGGAAGGCTGGGGGGAGAGAGGCTGATACTCGGGGAGGCTGGGGGGAGAGAGGCTGATAGTGGGGGAGGCTGGGGGGAGAGAGGCTGATACTCGGGGAGGCTGGGGGGAGAGAGGCTGATACTCGGGGAGGCTGGGGGGAGAGAGGCTAATAGTGGGGGAGGCTGGGGGGAGAGAGGCTGATAGTGGGGGAGGCTGGGGGGAGAGAGGCTGATACTCGGGGAGGCTGGGGGGAGAGAGGCTGATGCTGGGGGAGGCTGGGGGGAGAGAGGCTGATGCTGGGGGGAGAGAGGCTGATACTGGGGGAGGTTGGGGGGAGAGAGGCTGGGGGAGGCTGGGGGGAGAGAGGCTGAGGCTGGGTGGAGAGAGGCTGGGGGGAAGGAGGCTGGGGGGAGGGAGGCTGGGGAGAGGGGCTGGGTGGAGAGAGGCGGGATAAGGGGGCCTATTGCTGTAGAGGGGGTTTAGGGTTTACAGAGTGAGTGCAAGGGACAGAATCTCTGGGAGAAGTGAGGACTCAATATAAAGGGGGGGGCTGGGGGGAGAGAGGCTGAGGCTGGTGGGAGGCTGGTGGGAGAGGCTGAGGCTGGGGGGAGGGAGGCTGAGGCTGGGGGGAGAGAGGCTGAGGTTGGGGGAGGCTGGGGGGAGAGAGGCTGAGGCTGGGGGGGAGGCTGGGGGGAGAGAGGCTGGGGGGAGAGCGGCAGGGGGAGAGAGGCTGGGGGGGAGAGAGGCGGGATAAGGGGGCCTTTTACTGTAGATCTCCTACTGTTGTGACCGCATGTGCCGCCCTCTCAGCCACAAGAATATAATAACAGGGGGTAACATGGGTTAAAAGCACAGGCTGACAGTGGAGGAGATGGGGGGATTAACCCCTCCCTCTCCTCTGCAGTTCCCGTTCTCAGCTTCACAGCTGTGACCCGATCACAAGATCGGGTCACAGTCACATGACACTCGGCTCACACTCGCAGCAGAGCCTGAGCCTGGGGTCATTAGCATATCGCATCCCATGCTCTTGCATCGTATGCCATACGCTCGTGTGATTCCAGCCTAAAAGTCATAGTCCTGTCTCCTAAGCTGTGCACTTCTAAGGGGTCTTTTGCACAATCTATGGGGGTCTCAGAACCCAGACCCGCAGTAATCTGCTCAGAATTAATGGAACGAAAACATAGAAGAGTTCTCCAAAAAGTTAAGGTATTTTTTAAATGTTCAATAGTGCTACTGCCTGCACCATCAGTGCTGTGGTTCCTGTATGGTCCGCAGTCTGATGATGGCTGGTAACAACTCCTGGTATCTCCTTGCCATTGTTACAGACATACTAGGAGCTGCAGTTTCATGTCAGACAATTATATGTTGGGCTGGTCTTGGTTCTGGTGATATAATCTTGAATTCAAATTGGTTCTGGTAATGTAATAAAGTACCAATAGTAGTTCTGGTGATGTAGCAGTGATATGAGGTTGGTTCATATATCTGTCTGAGTCCATATGTCAGCTAAACGAGTATTTGACTAAAGCCCCCATACACTATAGGCGTCCCATCATTTGGCTGGCAGCTATCTCCCTGGCTCCCTCATACACTATAGACAGGTGTCCCATCACTTGGCTGGCAGCTATCTTCCTGGCTCCCCCATACACTATAGACAGGTGTCCCATCACTCGGCTGGCAGCTTTCTCCCTGGCTCTCCCATACACAGGAGCACTTACTTTAAGTGCTTGTGTTCTCTATAAGACAGACACTACTACACATCTCTAGCGGTGACTCATCTCTTAGAGAAATAAAGGATCCACGGTAAGGAAATTGGACCTGTTGGGTCCTCATCTCCCTGAGAATCAGACTGTTGGCCAATCCTGTCTGTCTCCGGGTTCAGCCAACTGTAGTCTGTGTACGAGCACCTTAACTACTGTATCTAAAGGGTATGTGAACTGTAAGGCTATGTGCGCACGTTGCATAATTTCATGCATTTACGCTGTGTATAGCACTGCAGCGTAAATGCATGCGTCCTGCGTCTCCTGCACAATCTATGAAGATTGTGCATAATCCGTGCGCACAATGCTTTTTCGAATTTTTCGAACACAGCGATTTGAGTCAAAATGACAAAATCTCTGCATTTAAAAATCCAGCATGTCACTTATTTTGTGCGCTTTAGATGCTGCTCCCACTCGGTCTATGGGAGAGGCAGCATCCCGAGTGCATGAAATTGGCATCTATTCTGCAGACACACTGCATCCATTACGCAGTGTTTCTGCAGCGATTTAAAGCACACATGCACTGCCAAATCGCTGCAGAATTTGCAGCATGGAAACGACGCAACATGTGCACATAGCCTAAGGGGTAAGCCGATGCTTGCGATGCCGAGCGCGAAAGCCCCCGCCCCCGTCGCAGCAGTGATATCGTGTGATAGCTGCCGTAGTGAACATTATCGCTACGGTAGCTTCACATGCACTCACCTGCTCTGCGACGTCGCTCTGGCCGGCGAACCGCCTCCTTCCTAAGGGGGCGGGTCGTGCGGCGTCACAGCGACATCACACGGCAGGCGGCCAATAGTAGCGGAGGGGCGGAGATGAGCAGGATGTAAACATCCCGCCCACCTCCTTCCCTCCGCATAGCCGGCGTGAGCCACAGTGACGCAGGAAGGAGATGTTCCTCGCTCCTGCGACTTCACACACAGCGATGTGTGCTGCCGCAGGAACGAGGAACAACATCGTACCTGTCGCGGCACCGGCATTATGGAAATGTCGGACCCTACACCAATGATACGATTACGACGCTTTTGCGCTCGTTAATCGTGTCATAAAGGATTTACACACTTCGACAATGACGCCGGATGTGACCCCACCGACATCGCACCTGCGATATCGTAGTGTTCAAAGTACCACATCCTTTGAGTTTTTCAGGCGGAGGACTGGTTAGCAAACACTACCATATTTTTTATTTTTTTAAATTAAAATTGTATTGTGCTAGTAAGAAAGTGCAGATCTTCGTTCTTTTAGCATTTAGCACTTTTTAAAGTGTGTTACAGAGTAGATCTGCCTTACATACATGTCGTGTGCACAGACTCATAGTTTTACGCTGTCAGTAAGGGGCGCGACCACTTAAAGTGCCTAGGGCAGCACAAAGGCCAAATACAGCCCTGACTGTATGTGTACATTTATAATGCGTTTTTATGTGTTTGTGATTGCCACCCATTGTTTCCTATTGGAACCGAGCTTGAGCCGAACCGCGGCTGGTTTGCTCATCTCTACTAAGGAGATGCTTAAAAATGTGCCATTTACCTAATAGAAGCAATCATAGAATACTGAGACATATTGGGCTCAATTCTTCATCTTGCGTTTTGTCTCCTGTCTGTAAATGAATTAGGAGTGCCTTGCAATAATAATAAGAATAATATTTATTCATATATATATAGCACTATTAATTCCACAGCGCTTTACATACTTGGGCAACACTGTCCCCATTGGGACTCACAATCTAAATTCCCTATCTGTATGTCTTAGGAGTGTGGGAAGAAACCAGAGAACTTGGAGGAAACCCACACAAACACGGGGAGAACATACAAATTCCTTCCAGATGTTATCCTTGGTGGGATTTGAACCCAGGCCCCCAGTGCTGCAAGACTGCAGTGCTAACCACTAAGCCACAATGCCGCCTCACAACTGATGTGCATCCCTACTAGAAGTGTTACTTCAGTCAGGGACTGGAGTACATTTGTGGCAATATTTACACCACTAAAGTGGAGTAAATCATGATGAATTAATTACATGTGTGGTCATAAAGGGAACCAACCAGCAGGTTTTTGCCCTATAAAATACAGGCAGTGGCATAATAGTGCCAGGATGCTGATTAAAATGATACCTTCAGTTGAGAAATCCGAGGCTTTATTGCAGAGCAATCCTTGTCCAAACTTTCCAAAATGACGTCATTTGTGCACAGGCTTGATCATCGCGGTGGGGACTTTGTTGGTCGGGTCTTCTGTTATCATTCCTCCACCTGCCTGTCCTCCTTTTCCTTATTTAAATTTTGGCTCTAGTTTATAGGATAAAAACTTGGTGTTTGGTTCCCTTTAACCATGCCCTCATCTGCCCTACTCCACTCATTTTTACGAACATGGCTTAAAAACAACAGAACTTTAAACATTTTCGAGTTGCACAAAAAGTTTGTGACATTTGAAAGTGTTTTACGTCAATAAACTGGTGGAAAAACCTTCATGAATCAGGACCATAATTTTTAATGGGAGTACCCCCTCATCTCCGTTCTTTGCTTGACAATTGGCTGCTTTCTATCTACATGAGTCCATCAATCACTGTGAGGTTGGTTGGGACAAGTATGAATAGCAGAAATCGTTTAGATTCAAAAGTCGTAACAGTGTATGTTCGGATCACTCCTATTCGGAGGAACAGCACAATGCATAGATTTTTTATATAGTTTTGGTTAATTGGAGAACTGTCCTGAGCCCATACTATGCATCCTTTATAGTGCAGCATGCTTAGATGACAGATCACCTTTAGGTTAAATTTTTAACGCTGTCTATTTTCACTGCTTAAAAAGAACAACATCTTACAGTTCCAGCAAAGTAGGTGGGATTTATAGAAATCTCATGCCCACACTGCGTTAAGTTGTGTAATCTGATCTGCGGTGCATTTTTAAAATCTTCAACATGTCAAGTTCTCTTGCGGGTACACTGAGCTTTATGTGCAGATTTTTCCCATAGAATTGCATTAGGTGCAAAAAAATCTGCAGGTCAAAACTGGATATACATTTGTGGTGCGTTTTTGCTGAACAAATGCTCTATGGCTGTGTGCTCACAATGAGCATTTAATGCTGCATATTTCATTGTATCAAAAACGCCGCATCTTACAGTTTTAGCAAAGTGGTTGGCATTTATAGAAATCTTGCACCCACTGTGCTTCTGTTTTCTCAGCGTAAACTGACCTATGGTGTGTGTTTTACTCTTGGGGTACGTGCCCATGAAGAGTTTTACTCAAGTTTTTGTCTTTACGTATTTTTTCTGCATTAAAACAGATCGTTTTAAGGCCGCTTTACACGCTGCGATATCAGTACCGATATTGCTGGCGGGGGTACCCGCCCCCATCGGTTGTGCGACACGCGCAAATCGCTGCCCGTGGCGCACAACATTGCCCAGACCCCTCACACTACTTACCTGCCTAGCGACATCACTGTGACCGGCGAACTGCCTCCTTTCTAAGGGGGCGGTCCGTGCGGCGTCACAGCGACGTCACTAAGCGGCCGCCCAATAGAAGCAGAGGGGCGGAGATGAGCGGAACGTAACATCCTGCCCACCTCCTTCCTTCCTCATTGCGGGCGGGACGCAGGTAAGGAAAGGTTCCTCGTTCCTGCGGTGTCACACATAGCCATGTGTGCTGCCACAGGAATGACGAACTACATTGTTACTGCAGCAGCAACGATATTCGAGAATGGACCCCTCATGTCACCGATGAGCGATTTTGCACATTTTTGCGACGATGCAAAATCGCTCATAGGTGTCACACACAACAACATCGCTAAAGCGACCGGATGTGCGTCACAAATTCCGTGACCCCAACGAGATCGCTTTAGCGATGTCGTAGCATGTAAAGTGGCCTTTACAGTACAAGCAAACTGGATGTGATTTATAGAAATCTCATGTCCACTGTGATTCTTTTTTATGCTGTGTAAACTGACCTGCATTGCGTTTTTCCAACTTGCAGCATGTATATCAGCATATCTTGCAGGAATACTCAGTTTTCTACAGTTGAAACCAGAATTTTACATCCACTATCTAAAAAGACACATCTGCATGTTTTTCTCTCTATCTGATATGAAATCAGAATAAACCTTTCTCATTTTAGGTAGTTAGGATTACCAAAATTATTTATATTTGCCAAATGCCAAAATAATGAGAGAGAATGTTTTAAGGCATTTTAATTACAAAATGCAAAGTCAAAAGTTTCCCTCCATTTCATTAGTGTTTGGTACCATTGCCCTTACACTGTATGACTTGGGTGAAATATTTTGGGTAGGCTTCCACAACCTTCTCACAACAATTGGTAGGAGTTTGGGCCCATTCCTCCTGACAGAACTGGTGTAACTGAGCCATGTTTGTAAGTCGCCTTGCTCACAACTGCCTTTTCAGCTTGGCTCATAAATTTTCAATAGGATTGTGATCAGGGCTTTGTGATGGCCACTCCAAAACATTGACTTTGTTATCCTTATGCCACTTTGTAAAGCTTGTGGAAGGAGATCCAAAATGTTTGACCCAAGTCATGCAGTTTAACGGCAATGATACCAAATACTAATGAAATATATGTAAACGTTTGACTCTACCAAAAGTAATAGAAATGGTTTAAAACACTCTCTCTCTCTCTATCTCTCTCTCATTATTCTGGCATTTGGCAAATAGAAATAATTTTGGTTCCTAATTGACCTAAAATGGGAAAGGTTTATTCTAATTTCATGTCAGATAGTGAGAAAAACATGCATATGTGTCTTTTTAGATAGTGGATGTAAACTTCTTATTTCAACTGTTTATAGAATTATCCCATAGACTTGCATATGATGTAGAAATTCCACAGGAAAAAACGCACTTGCGTTTTTGGTGTGTTTATGTGGCAAAAACGCAAAACACTTGTATATTATCCTCACCTAAAGATGACAATACCAGGAAGTTTCAAAAACATAACAGCTTTATTTAAAGGATTCACACCAAATGGTGATTAAAAATGCAGTTTCAAAACTGCATGTAAAAGTGCAATTCAAAATGCAAGTAAACCAAGATGCAGACATGGCGTGGAAATTCTGCTGTGTCCAAAGGTCAACGGATACTGATCGGGGAATATAGCACTGCAGGTATAGTGAATTTTATGTGCAGATTTTTCTCATAGACTTTTATTAGATCTGGAAAATCCACAGGCCAAAAAATGCATTATTTTGCCAAGAGATGCAAATTTTGTGCAGAACTGTCACTCACTGTGCACACATTGCCTAATCCGGTAATCAGTCATTGAGTTCAACTATTCTAGCAAAATCTGTGCTCCAAAAGCCAAGTAGCACTCCTTCCTTCTCAGCCCTGCCATGTGGCCAAACAGTAGTTTTGATAACGTATAGGGCATCACCATTTCTGGATAAATTGCGTTATACATTTTGGGGTCCAGTTTTACCTTTTAACTCTTGTGTAACTGACAAATTTTTAGCTAATAAAAAAATTACATTTTTACTACTGAAATGTTATCTTTCCACGTCCCTCTGTTATAAAATTCTGTGAGGCACCTGTGGGATCAAAATACTCACTACATCCCAAGATGAATTCCTTAAGCAGTAATACCTCGACGTTTATTCAAAGAATAGTGTACAACCACATATGGGGTACTGCCACATTTGGTTAAAACTGCATAACATACTGCCCTGTCCACTATCTCAAATTATTCCAAATGTAAATTATATATTTGGTGTTGAAACAGTATTTTAGTGGAAAAAATGTAATTTTTATGTTTTCACAGCTAAATATTATAAAATTTTGTGAATCACCTGTAAGTTAAAATTCTCAGTACACCGCTAATGAATTCCTTGAGGGGACTAGTTTCGGAATTATTGTCACTTGTGGGGGGATTTCTGCTGTTATGGCATGTCAGAGGCTCTGTAAATGTGACATGGTGTCCACAGTCTATTCCAGACAAATTTACTCTCCAAAAATCTAATAGCGCTCTTTCCTTTTTATGCCGTGCTATGTGCGAAACAGCAGTTTTTGACCACATATGGGGTATCATCACATTGGGAGAAATTGCATAGCAAATTAAGTATGATGTCTCCATCCATTGTGAAAATTACAAATGTGGGACTAAAACAACATTTTAGCAGAAAAAAGTAATTTTAAAATGTTTTGTGACGCATCTACAGCTTCAACTTTCTCAACAAACCCTTAGATGAATTCCTTGTTTGGTCTAGTTTCCAAAATGGGGTCACTTGTGGGAATGTCTACTGTTTTGGCACAAGAAAACAGTCAAGACTGGGATTTGTTGAAGCGTTCCAGAGTTACGACCACATTAACTGACACTGGGTAGATTTCCAAAATTTGGCTTGGTCATTAAGGTCAAAATTAGATTGGTCTTTAAGGGGTTAAAAAGTTTTTTGTAAAAAGACTTAAGTTCTTAAATTTTATTCAGTTACAGAAGAAACAAAATTAAAATGCAACTGATACAGTGATGTAAAAGATTTCTAATATGCCATATGTACAATTCGTTACTTTATAAATTGGGGAGTATATTTTAAACCTTATATATTTTCTTTTAGGCGTGGATACGCCAAGGTCAGCCAAAGTCTTTCTGGATTTCAGGATTCTTCTTCCCTCAAGGTTTCCTCACAGGTAAAAAAAAATAAATCTTTATGTGGCTTAGTTTAGGCCACAACCTTTTTTTGGATAGTAATGACAGAGTACAAGAATTTATTTTTTCAGTCCTTCTTAAACCATTTATATTATTATATTTGGGTCCTATAGCTAAATGAGTCATAAATTCACTAATGCCAAAAAACTACATATTTTATTATAAGGAAATAGACATATAGAGATAAAATGGCAGTCAATGTAAAGACAACGAGCAAATACATGCACTGTAGGAATCTCAGGGTATAGAAGGGCAAATGTAGTGCACCACTTATGAACAAAGTGTGCCCAAATGAGTACTAGCAAATATGATGCAGGACAAGACCTGTGTATTCCCATATAAATCAAAGACAGCACAGAAAGAGGCATAAGAAAAAGGACACTGCTTACCCATTACTTCCTTAGTGAATACGAAGCACATGTGTAACCTGACATACATTTCGTATGGGCTTCGTCGGTGTTATCATATCATATGTGTCTGATCACTGCTATTTAGTGACTCCCACAGATGTCCGTGACTACACTGCCATTAACGGCGCATGCTAAGTCGCACCCACACCCAAATGCAAAGCAGATTAGCTATCATTCGTTGTAGAGGAAAATCCCGTGTGATATCAAATACTCGTGCATGTTGCTTAGTGAGAGCATAAAAATTGTTCATTGATTGCGGCAGGACTGGACTGAGGAGGTGTACCACCCTTGCAGCAGTCGGACTGCTCGGATCCGGGGTTGCTGAGGCTCGAGGGTCTCCGGACCCTGGGGCTTGTGGCCACTCGAAAATGAAAGGGGGGTTATTTACAGGGAATAAGTGTTAGTGACGCCACCCATGGTTCGCGTTAAGGGGAGTACCGCCGCTGCCGATGGGAGTACCCAGGGGAGATGGAGTGGGACAGCCAGATGATGTTCCCTCCACAGGAGGGACCATGTTGGTGCGACCATTAAGCAGACTCTGACACAGGAGTAAAGCAAGTCTCTGGGTGCCGCTGCCACTCTGGGGAGCTTGTCCGGGAATCTGTCTCCGTTGGTATTGCTAGTGGTCGAGAGCCTACCTCCATGCACTTGTGTTTAGACGTTTCTGAGTGACCCCTTGGCCTGAAGCTGTCGGGGTCCCGCTCCCTATAATTAAATAGAGGAGCTGTGCTCTCGATAGCTGACACTTGGGAGATCAGTGGGCCACAGAAGCTGGAAAGCCCTATCCCCCTCGTTGTGTTGGTGCCTTCGATCTCTGAGTTCTTGGGGAAAGTTCATAAAAAGACTATCCTCCACAGGTGAATTATCAGGTTGTGTGAAGCTGCTCCCTGATCTAGGGTCCAGTACCCTGCTGTGCTCGGTACCGGTCCGGTTACTAGATTTTCTGGTGCCGACCATTCTCCAAAACTAAGTCTAGGCACCCTTCTCCAATACCCTGCAACCGGGTCTCTGACTCCTCTGGTCCCAGACCACCGTCTGCAACCTAACCAACATCTCAAAGGGAGCTACAACTCCCTCAGCTCCTCACTCTTTGGGAGCTACTACTGAACTGACTATGTCCCTCCCACCAGTCTGCCTGACCCCTAGGCGGGTGTCTCTTTTCCAGTTAGACCACTAACTGGTGTGCCTGACAGGGTGTGGTGTGAGGTGTGGTTAGGATTTGAGTGCTGATGGAAGCAATACTAATAGTTAGGATCCCAGAACCATGGAGGGTGAGTTCTTCACCGTAAGAGAAAGGAGTGCCGTTCCCTGTGACACCCTGATAAGGTCAGGGGCGTCACACATACACACCGGTACCATCTTGTAAGAGGGTAAAAATTCCCTGCCATTGATAGATGAATAGATGTATGTGTAAAGTGACATGTACACAGTAAGAGAGAATTCATAAGAGCAGAATAAGGATTAAAGAGAAATTACAAAAGAAAAGAAGCTCATTAGATGATAGAGTCCATGTCTGTTAGGAAAACCTATCAGCACAATAGGGTATGGCAACCCCTATTACAATCAGCAACCTAATTAAAGTGACATGTGCAAAAATAAAAGATATGTAATTGAATATAGAAAAGAGAGAAAAATAATTTGTGAATTGTGGAAATCTATCAGTCACACGGCTGCAGAAGTGCTCAATAGAAAATACATCACAAAAATACAATGTCACAATCCATATAATAAAAATGACCTTCCTTCCCTTGTAATAATCTAGTTGCCTGCCTTTCAACTGACTCTAACGTCTGAATTTCTTTGTCCTTTTCTTTGTCCTCTATATTTATCCTGTTATAATCCTTTAACGGGCCAAAACCACCCTTTGTTTTTCTTTTGGAATTAATGTACAGTTAGGTCCAGAAATATTTGGACAGTGACACAAGTTTTGTTATTTTAGCTGTTTACAAAAACATGTTCAGAAATAGAATTTTATATATAATATGGGCTGAAAGTGCACACTCCCAGCTGCAATATGAGAGTTTTCACATGCAAATCGTAGAAAGGGTTTAGGAATCATAGCTCTGTAATGCATAGCCTCCTCTTTTTCAAGGGACCAAAAGTAATTGGACAAGGGACTCTAAGGGCTGCAATTAACTCTGAAGGCGTCTCCCTCATTAACTTGTAATCAATGAAGTAGTTAAAAGGTCTGGGGTTGATTACAGGTGTGTGGTTTTGCATTTGGAAGCTGTTGCTGTGACCAGACAACATGCCTTCTAAGGAACTCTCAATTGAGGTGAAGCAGAACATCCTGAGGCTGAAAAAAAGAAAAAATCCATCAGAGAGATAGCAGACATGCTTGGAGTAGCAAAATCAACAGTCGGGTACATTCTGAGAAAAAAGGAATTGACTGGTGAGCTTGGGAACTCAAAAAGGCCTGGGCGTCCACGGATGAACACAGTGGTGGATGATCGCCACATACTTTCTTTGGTGAAGAAGAACCTGTTCACAACATCAACTGAAGTCCAGAACACTCTCAGTGAAGTAGGTGTATCTGTCTCTAAGTCAACAGTAAAGAGAAGACTCCATGAAAGTAAATACAAAGGGTTCACATCTAGATGCAAACCATTCATCAATTCCAAAAATAGACAGGCCAGAATTAAATTTGCTGAAAAACACCTCATGAAGCCAGCTCAGTTCTGGAAAAGTATTCTATGGACAGATGAGACCAAGATCAACCTGTACCAGAATGATGGGAAGAAAAAAGTTTGGAGAAGAAAGGGAACGGCACATGATCCAAGGCACACCACATTCTCTGTAAAACATGGTGGAGGCAACGTGATGGCATGGGCATGCATGGCTTTCAATGGCACTGGGTCACTTGTGTTTATTGATGACATAACAGCAGACAAGAGTAGTCGGATGAATTCTGAAGTGTACCGGGATATAGTTTCAGCCCAGATTCAGCCAAATGCCGCAAAGTTGATCGGACAGCGCTTCATAGTACAGATGGACAATGACCCCAAGCATACAGCCAAAGCTACCCAGGAGTTCATGAGTGCAAAAAAGTGGAACATTCTGCAATGGCCAAGTCAATCACCAGATCTTAACCCAATTGAGCATGCAATTCACTTGCTCAAATCCAGACTTAAGACGGAAAGACCCACAAACAAGCAAGACCTGAAGGCTGCGGCTGTAAAGGCCTGACAAAGCATTAAGAAGGAGGAAACCCAGCGTTTGGTGATGTCCATGGGTTCCAGACTTAAGGCAGTGATTGCCTCCAAAGGATTTGCAACAAAATATTGAAAATAAAAATATTTTGTTTGGGTTTGGTTTATTTGTCCAATTACTTTTGACCTCCTAAAATGTGGAATGTTTGTAAAGAAATGTGTACAATTCCTACAATTTCTATCAGATATTTTTGTTCAAACCTTCAAATTAAACGTTACAATCTGCACTTGAATTCTGTTGTAGAGGTTTCATTTCAAATCCAATGTGGTGGCATGCAGAGCCCAACTCGCGAAAATTGTGTCACTGTCCAAATATTTCTGGACCTAACTGTATTTATACATTTTTTGGGGATTTATTTTAATGTCCTTGTCGATTTTTGTTTCAGTAGCTAATTTTGCTTGCTTGATTTTTTTTTTTTTGCATTTCCTATTGAGATTTTTATACTCCTGAAATGCTATTTCTGTATTCTGAGACTTCAAGATTTTGAATGCCCTTCGTTTTTGTATATTTTATTGTGTACTGTCTTATCTATCCATAATGGTTTCTTTTTATTCCTGGACATTTTGTTACCAGAGGGTATAAGTTTTCCACAACTTTCTAGCAGTATATCCTTAAACTTGCCCCTGGTATCCTCAGTTATCATGACATTGTCTTAATCTACAAAATGAATCTCTTCTCAAATTTGTTGAAATCAGCTTTCCTAAAATTCCAGGTTTTAGCATTTCCCCTTTGAAATGTTCTATTGAATATTACTTTGAAACTTACTATATTATGGTCGCTATTGCCCAAGTGCTCCCGGACCTGTACATCTGAAATTTTATCTGGCCAATTTGACAGGACCAAATCCAGCAAATTATCTCTCCTGGTTGATTCAGCTACCAACTGAGTGAGGTAATTGTCTTGAATTGTAGATAAGACCTTACAGCTTTTAGCACAACCAGAAGATTCTATGTCCAACTGAATCTCTAGATAGTTGAAATCCCCCATAATAAGGACCTGATTATTATTATTTGCTACCCTTTTCATTTGCTGCAGCATTTCATCCTCTACCTGTTCAGCTATGTTAGGAGGCTTATAGCACACTCCAATTAGCAGCTTTCCATTATTGCCCTCCCTTTGTATATTTACTTATACTGACTCTACATTGTTGCAGCTCTCCTCAATGTTGTCACGGAGCACATGTCTTAAGTTAGGTTTAATAAATATACACACCCCTCCACCTTTTTGTCTTTCCTGTTCTTTCTGAATGTAGTGTAACGCTCTACATTTATCACCCAGTCATGGCTCTCATCCAGCCAGTTTTCCGTAATGCCCACCAGTGCCACCACATCATAATCCTTGGATGACATAAGCATCGCCAACTCATTCATTTTGTTTGCAAGACTTTTTCCATTTGCTAGCAGACATTTACTACTATTAACACCATTCTTACTCCTCGGCTCCCTACTTTCCTTGCATGTACAATCCCCCCTAAAACCCTCCTTGACCTCTATTGTCTCACGCTCTCTGTCTATTTATCTACTTTTTTACACAACTACCCTCCCTTTCCCCAGATCCTAGTTTAAAAGCTCTTCCATCCAGCTGACTATTTTTTACCTCTGCATAGCTACACCATCCCCATTGAGGAGCAGCCCAACCCTACTGTAAAGCTTGTAGCCGACAGAGAAGTCAGCCCTCTTCTCCATGAACCCAAACCCTTCCTTCTTGCACCAATTTCTAAGCCACCTCATTCTTTCCATAAGCTCCTGCTGTCTTTCTAGTGAGACTCATGCAGTGGCATAGCAATTGCTTTTGCCGCCCGGGGTGGTCATCAAATTTGCTGCCCCCCTCCGTTGGCGAGGGGTGAGAGGGGGAAGGGAGGGTGGAAGCTGAGATTGGGGATAGCTACCTTACAGGATGGATCTAGACAGCAGGATCACAGCAGATGGAGGAGGCAGCAGATGGAGGAGGGTGAGAGGTGGGGGTAGGGGGCAGGAGATGCAGGAGTGTGAGAGGTGGGAGAGTGGGCAGCAGATCGGGTAGGGGGCAGCGACTGATGGGGAGAGCGGTGGCAGATGAAGGTGGGCAGCGGCTGATGGAGAGAGCAGTGGCAGATGAAGGTAGGCAGTGGCTGATGGGAAGAGCGGTGGCGGATGGAGGGGGGCAGCGGCTGATGGAGAGCGGTGGTGGATGAAGGCGGGCAGCGGCTGATGGAGAGAGCGGTGGTGGTTGAAGGCGGGCAGCGGGTGATGGGGAGAGCGGTGGCTGATGGAAGGAGGCAGCGGCTGATGGGGAGAGCGGTGGCGGATGGAGGGGGGAAGCAGATGGAGGAGGGTGGTGGCAGATCGGTGGCAGTAGCGTCAGTGGATCGGGGGCGGTGACTATTACTGCTGCTGCTGCTGCAGGGGCTGATTGGGTGCAGCGGTGGATAGGGGTACTTACCAAATGGCACTTGCAGGGATCACTCTCCTCAGCTTTCACGGATGGAGTGAAGCTGAGAGGAGTGGTTACCTACAGGTCACCGGCCCCAGATCCAAGGTGATTGGAGAGATCGGTCACAAGGCCGATCTCTCCAATTAGAGCTGGGGGAGGGTGAAACAAAGTTCACCCAGCTCCAGCCAATGATTAGTGCTATAGCTGCACTGATCATGGCTGGATTTCAATGATTCAACCATTTTCAATGGATGAAACATCACAGTGGCTGTGATTGGCTGAGCGGCGTTTGTCAGCCAATCACAGCCTCCGTAGGTCCGGGGGGGAGACACCACCCCTCCTTAGGTCAGGCAGAGGTCCACTCCTCCCCGAATCTAAGGTTTTTGCACACCGATCGCAGCCACCGGGGCTGCGATTTCGCCATGACGTACTGGGTACGTCATGGGTCATTAAGTACCATGTCACCATGACGTACTCAGTACGTCATGGGTCGTTAAGGGGTAAAAGATGTTCAGGAATGCAGCTGCGGATGGCCCTTTTCTATAAGCTTTCTATTTTTTTATTTTTTACCCCCAAAATGCCACCCCCTGACACGTGCCGCCTGGGGCGGACCGCCCCCTCCACACCCCTTTTCTACGCCACTGGGCTCATGGCACTGGTAGTATTGCTGAAAACACCACCTTGGAGGTCCTGCACTTTAGCTTCTATCCTAGTTCCCTATAATAATTTTTAAGGACCTTCTATTGCCCTCCAATTTTGTCACTGGTGCAAATCTGCACCATGACCACTGGGTTTTCAACAGCCTCACCTAGCAATCTTTTTATCTGATCCACAATATGCCGAACCTGAGCAATCGGCGGATAACTGTTCGGCATTCACGGTCTCGGTGACAGATGACTCTGTCTGCTTTATTATAGAGTCCCCACCACCCACATCTGTCTGGCCATTCTTGCTATCCTATTTCCCTCTTTCTTACAGCAGTAATTTTCCTAGTTTCTAGGAGCAATGTCCTGCTGTTGTGATACTAGTCCTGGGCCTGTATCCATCATTTTAGCCAATATCAGAGGAACATATCTGTCTCATTCTCAAGAATTGCCAAACTGGAATTGCGCATGTGGTTGAGAAAGTGTGAGCAGAAGACGCATACTAAAGGGAGTTGACAGAGGTCTCTTTACGGTACACATCAATGTGAGTCATGCCATACTCCTGAACCATAAGTTCAATATTCAGAAATTCAATGCATCATCTGGGATATTTGTACGTGAGCTTGATATTAAGGTCATTAATATTCAGTTCTCACATGAAGCACTGCAGTTTGTCTGTTCCTTTCCACTCAATCATCTGCAAGTCATCAATATAGTGATACCATCCCAAAGAGTGTGAAGGGCGCCTGTGTCAGCGTGAAAGATGTTTTTTCCCAAAGGCCCCCACTGGAGGCATCTAGACTTTCCATCTTTTCTACGATACTTATCCCATAAACTGTTGTGGATGTGTTATCCTCAAGAGAGCAAATGGACAAAAATTATCTCTAGTGGGTCTGAGAAGATGTCTATGTTTTATATTATAATAAAGTATATAGTTTTTATGACATTAGTGGATTCATGACTCCTTTAGCTATAGGAATCCAATTATTTTTGTATTCTGCCGCACATTTATTGATCTAGTGTATCATGGTCTCCTACCTATGCTCATAGGTGTGGCTGACTTTGGTAGTTTAGATATTGTTGAAAGATATTCGGTAACATATATTTTCCATCCCCTGCAGAGCCATTAAGTAATAGATTTTAGACCCATGCATGTAAGTCTAGCTCGTAATGCTGTATTTTCCATGGAGTTTTCACATCAGGGATATAGAGCAGGTGAAAAAATGTATTTAACACATTACCATTTTTTAAAGTAAATATATTTCTAAAGGTGCTAGAGACATGAATTTCTGATGTTGTTAACAACCCATTCAGTCCACACAGGCAAATAAATCAACCCATTGATGTCCTATGCGTAATGAGGAGCAATGACACAGGGAGCAAATATTGAACATTTGAAGAAAGAGATGTGTAAAAAGCCATAAAAGGCATGACAGCAGCTGAAATCTAAGAGTAATTCGAAAGCAATCCTGTCGCTTATTGAACATAATAGCAGCTGGTTCAACTGATGGCCTATAAAAATTGGTTTCATTACAAAAGTGCCATACAAGAAACATCTCATGATGGGTTAAACCAGTGAGCTGTCTCATGACCTTTGCAGCCTTATTGTTGCAAAACATACTGATTACATTGTTTACAAAATAATTTCTAAACTACTGAGAGTTTCAGTGAGCACTATTGGGGCCTTAACTGGGAAGTTTAAAGAACATAATTTCACCATAAACCAGCCACGACTAAGTCCTCCCCGCAAGATTTCAGATAGACAAGTGAAACAAATTATCAGAATAGTTTTTCATACAGTACATGTCAATAGCACCTTTAGAAATGTATTTACATAGCAAAATGGTGACGTGTTCAACACTTATTTTACTCACTGTATGTGGTTAACTACTTCTTTCTTCAATAACGTTAGTTGATTGCTGCGGTAAAAGAAGCTGGCTTCTTCTTGAAAAGCTGTTGTTTTCTAAGGCAACCCTTTTAAATGAGAATTTCTGCAACTAAGGGAAGTTTTGTTGCTTATTTAATGACTTGGTGATGAATGTGGCATTATAGGGAAATGTGCATTCTCCATAGTCATTTATGTTTTATCTACAGTATTTGTGTTTTCTTATAAAGTGGATTTGCCAAGAAAAACTCATTTATGAAAATCTTTAAAGGAAACAAAATTTGCAATAAGATGTGATTACAGTGCTGGCCAAAAGTAATGGCACCCCTGCAATTCTGTCAGAGAATACTCAGTTTCTTCCTGAAAATGATTACAATCACAAATTCTTTGGTATTATTATCTTCATTTAATTTGTCTTCAATGAAAAAAAAAATTGTCATAAAGCCAAATTGGATATAATTCCACACCAAACATAAAAAAGGGGGTGGACAAAAGTATTGGCACTGTTTGAAAAATCATGTGATGCTTCTCTAATTTGGGTAATTAACAGCACCTGTAACTTACCTGTGGCACCTAACAGGTGTTGGCAATAACTAAATCACACTTGCTGCCAGTTGACATGGATTAAAGTTGACTCAACCTCCGTCCTGTGTCCTTGTGTGTACCACATTGAGCATGGAGAAAAGAAAGAAGACCAAAGAACTGGGGTATCCAAATTGTGAGGAAGCATAAGCAATCTCAAGGCTACAAGTCCATCTCAAAAGACCTGAAAGTTCCTGTGTCTACGGTGCGCAGTGTCATCAAGAAGGTTAAAGCCCATGGCACTGTGGCTAACCTCCCTAGATGTGGAAGGAAAAGAAAAATTGACAAGAGATTTCAACGCAAGATTGTGTGGATGGTGGATAAAGAACATCGACTAACATCCAAACAAGTTCAAGCTGCCCTGCAGTCCGAGGGTACAACAGTATCAACCCGTACTATCCGTCGGCATCTGAATGAAAAAGGGACTGTATGGTAGGATACCCAGAAAGACCCTACTTCTTACCCCGAGACATAAAAAAAGCCAGACTGGAGTTTGCCAAAACTTACCTGAGAAAGCCTAAAATGTTTTGGAAGAATGTTCTCTGGTCAGATGAGACAAAAGTAAAGCTTTTTGGGAAAAGCCATCAACATAGAGTTTACAGGAAAAAAAAAGAGGCATTCAAAGAAAAGAATACGGTCCCTACAGTCAAACATGGCGAAGGTTCCCTGATTTTTTCGGGTTGCTTTGTTGCCTCTGGCACTCGACTGCTTGACCGTGTGCATGCCACTATGAAGTCTGAAGACTACCAACAAATTTTGCAGCATAATGTAGGGCCCAGTGGGAGAAAGCTGGGTCTCCCTCAGAGGTCATAGGTGACCCAAACACACTTCAAAAAGCACTAGAAAATGGTTTGAGAGAAAGCACTGGAGACTACTAAAGTGGCCAGCAATGAGTCCAGATCTGAATTCCATAGAACACCTGTGGAGTGATCTCAAAATGGCAGTTTGGAGAAGGCACCCTTCAAATCTCAGGGTCCTGGAGCAGTTTACCAAAGAAGAATGGTCTAAAATTCCAGGAGAGCATTGTAAGAAACTCATTGATGGTTACCGGAAGCACTTGTTCGCAGTTATTTTGGCTAAAGGTTGTGCATCCAAGTATTAGGCTAAGGGTGCCAATACTTTTGTCTGGCCCATTTTTGGAGTTTTGTGTGAAATGATCAATGATTTGATTTTTGTTTCATTCTCTTTTGTGTTTTTTCATTGCAAGCAAAATAAATAAAGTTAATAATACCAAAGAATTTGTGATTGCAATCATTTTCAAGAAGAAACTGAGTATTATCTGACAGAATTGCAGGGGTGCCAATACTTTTGACCAGCACTGTATGTAAAAGAAGTAAAGTAGTAAAGTCGTCCCTTAGCTATCTTTAGACTTGGTACATGTAAATATCATATTATAGTACGATTTCCACAACTACAGATACTATTTGTAATTCTTGGAATATTATACATTTTCACATATATATGAGATGACAGAACATATAAGCATATATTCCCTAATTATCCTATTAGCATAATGAGACTCATACATTATAAATGTGTAGAAACTATATTTTAATTTACATGAGAATTCAAGGTGAATAATATGTTCTGAGGCAGCCGTCTCCTGCCCTTTGTGTTGTTATTTTGGTTTTCTCTGAGCATCATTCTCCTGCTCATGTGTTATGTAATGTAGGAAAATTTAATTAAAATCAATATACCCATTAAGTACAATGAGTATCTATTTAATTTTACCTTTAAACATCATTTTAAAGTTAAAATAATAAGTAATGATGCTAAATCCTTCCTTGAAAGTTATTGATCTTGAGTTATATTAGGTTATGAAACACATCCAAAATTTGCAGGTTTTAGCAGCCCAGATAGCAGATCTGCGGATCTCTTGCCGGGTCAGTGCCCGCGCTCTGCTGTAGTGTATTGTGGGTATTGTCTTTTGTACATTCTTGGATATCAATAACACTTCACAAGAATTGCTCCGCAGTGTAATTTATTACAGGAGTTCAGCTAAGCCGCTGCCGATGTTTCAACAAAAATTAGTCACCTACAACCCTGGCTGCCTATCTATACCTTTCCACTGACATCTATTCTGCTAAGCTTCACTCGTAAAATGAACAATATCTTTTTTTTCCCTCATTTCTAGTCTCACATCACCTCCTGACCTCTTAATCCTATTCCATCTTATTCCCAACCTGTTCTTTGTTCTTCCCTATCTGTTTTCCCTGTGCTTCTGTGCTAGCAGCTTTCCTTTCCTTGGTCATATATTGCTGTAAAGCCAATAGCCAAAAACCTCTTACATTACTGATGTTGGTTGCTTTTTGAATGACTGACGCATGAACTGTTTTACAATCTCTCTTCTAATTCCTTTTTTGTTCTGATCAAACTATTTTAACTTCAACTATTTAAGTTCTGCCTTCACTAAGATTGCTAACTATCTCCTGGCTTCTTCAGCTAGTCTTTGATGACATCATGCTGTTATATTATTCTTTATTTCTGCATATATGCAAAAGAATACTATTATTTCTGCATATATGAGCTTGATTTTGGCCAATTCATCAATTTATTTACAGTTTTGTAATGAGAATAGATGATTTTTATTCTGAAGAGAACAAAATCTATCATAACTTTACTATTCTTTTTTCATTTATTTCATCTGTTTCTCAAATCTAACATCACAAATTCATTACCTAGTCACAATCTGTCACAAGACATCACAACACCCTCCTATCCTTCTGACTTCCCTTAGAATATAAATTCTTAGTATAGACAATTTGTTCATAGAAATATTACATCCATATTTTTATCAACAAGCAAGACAACCAAACTCCTTGTTGGTGTGCTTGTCCTTTGTTGTCTACATTACTATATTACGGTCACAAATTAAACCTTCCCATACACTTTAAATAGTTGTTTGGCAAACACTAAATTCTTTACTATAATCGTGCACACTTGGCTTAATGTGCAAGTTTGCTTTTTCTTAAGGGAGATAGAATTAGGCCATTGTCAATCACCTCCAGCAGCTATATACACTATATGCTTGGCGAGCAACATTTAATTTTTTACCCCTCCAAACTATAAATCTGATCAACTTAAATTAAACTTTAAAGCAGGGGTCTCAAACTCGGCTGGGTGTATGGGTCGCATATAGAAAAAAAAAATAATTTGGGGGGCCACATTCTTTGCAGGACCAAGGGACGTTTTTAGTGGTACCATTTATTTCTCTTTACAACTTTTGATCACTGTTTTTTAACAGATTTTGCTTGTTTATTGTAACAAACATACACGTTTTATATATATATATATATATACATATATATATATATATATATATATATATATATATATATATGTATATATATATATATATATATATATATATATATATATATATAAAAAAACATTTTTAATGGTGAAATAAAATCATGTTTTTTAATTACTTTTTTTTTTACATTTTGTCCCCTTCTTGTAAATAATATTACAGTTAGCACCATGTAGTAATTTTGGCCAACATCTTGTAGTAATTTTTCCACCCTTGTCCTGATCTTTTAGTAATGTACCCCATCTTGTTCCCCTTCTTGTAGAAAAGTTCCCCATCCTCTAGTAATGTGTCCACCCTGGTCTCCATCCTGTAGTAATGTGCTCATCCTGTAGTAATATGCCCCATCCTGTAGTAATGTGTCCATCCTGTAGTAATGTGCCCATCCTGTAGTAATTGCCCATCCTGATCCCCATCCTGTAATCATGTGTCCCATCCTGTTGTAAAGTGCCCATCTTTGTCCCCTGGTAGTAATGTTGCCATCCTGGTCCCCTGGTAGTAATGTGCACATTCTGGTCTCCTTGTAGTAATTGTGCTCATTCTGGTCTCCTTGTAGTAATTGTGCTCATCCTGGTCTCCTTGTAGTAATGTGCCCATCATGGTCTCCTTGTAGTAATGTGCCCATCCTGGTCCTCATCTTGTAGTAATGTGCCCCATCCTTGTCCCCATCCTGTAAAAATGTGCCCATCATTGTCCCCTTATTACAAATGTGCCAACGTTGGTGCTCTTCTTGTATTAATGTCCCCTTTTCTGGTCCGCTTCTTGTAGCAATGCCCTGTAGTAGTCTTGCCTATTGTGCCACTCTTCACACACACACGCACACACGCACACACCATTCATACAGCTCTGGGGTTATACAGCTCTGGAGGTATACAGCACTGGAGTGGAGGGGGACGACAGACAGTTCTGGGGGTATACTGCACTGGGGTTAGAGAACAGAGTTCTGGGAGGATATACAGCACTGGGGTTGGGAGGACAGACAGTTCTGGTGGTGTATACAACACTGGGGTCAGGGGACACACAGTTCTGAGGGTATACAGGCAGTGCTGGGGTTGTAGTGGCAGACAGTTTTGGTGAGGTATACAGGCAGCACTGGGGTTGAGGGAGACAAACAGTTCTGGGGGGTATAAAGGCAGCACTGTGGTTGGGGGGACGGACAGGTCTGTGGAGTATACAGGCAGCACTGGGGTTGGGGGGGAACAGACAGTTCTGAGGGATATACAGGCAGCACTGGGGGTATACAGGCAGCACTGGGGTTGGGAGAAACATAGTTCTGGGGGTATAAAGGTAACACTGGGTTTGGGGGGACATACAACTCAGCAGGATGTTGGTGCTTCTGCTCCTCTATTCATCAGTGGGACTGGAGCTCAGCACATGGCACGCTACCTTTGCCCACAGATGAACTTGCCCTGGACGCACGCTCAGCAGAGAACGCTATGTGCAGGCATGGATTTAACTGCCGGCAGCCAGGAAAGTGCAGCTGCCAGCCCGAGCACTGCGGTCCCCAAAACAGGGCCAGAGGGCTGCAGGATACATAACTGCCCTTCCTGGCTATCCTCCATTTCCTTGTGTCCTCTTCTTGCGCCTGCAACCCCCTTGGTGATCATGCCCCTTGCGCCGCAGTCAGTCAACACTTTACTTCAGATGCGATGCGCAGACTCAAGCTCTGTGCACAGCTATTCCACGGGCAGCCGCCGCTGATCAGATGCAAGCAGGTGACATCATACGCTTCAGCTACTGGCCTCTGGTTGACCGGTAGCTGCGATAGCTGTGCACAGAGCTTGACTGCGCAGCGATGGCAAATCATCTGAAATAAAGCGCGGCCTCTGCACTGGCCACGATCATCAAGGGGGCCGCAAGAAACAGCCTCTATGGCCACATACAGCCCATGGGCCATGTGTTTGAGACCTCTGCTTTAAAGGATCTTTCATTAGATATAAGCGGATCCCTTCACATGACCCTTGTCCATGGTCAAGGTCAGTAGCCTTTGTGAATTTCCTTACCCTCCGGGATTCCAGGCTTGACTTATGATTACCGAACAGGTGAAACATCACCTGTGCGCTGCATGCTGTATGCCATACATTTTATGTCTGCCAGCCCAGTTAATATGAGTCTGGGATCCCTGTGGCAAATAAATGTATGCACCTCCTGTCCATGGACAGAGACTACTAACCTGGACCATGGACTGGGGTTGCATGAAGCGATCCGCTAATCTTTAACTACTCTGAGGCAGGTTTTGATGCCAAAACAAGAAAAGTTAAATCTTTATTATATACTTTTTTTACCATGCAATCTTGATTTTAGATTCAAAAATTGCATCAAAATGGCATTTATGAAGCATCCAAATTGTTACTGACTAGTTGGTGTCATTAGTGTGTCCCGCCGGGGGGAGTCCTGAGGCGAGTCTGGTATCAGAAGGTCACAGTGCATTACTGCTGACAGATCCACTGCTGTTACTTGAATAACATCTTCTCGCTAGTGGTGCTATAAGACTAAGCACCTTTTTCTGCCTGGCTGCTGGCTGTAGTTTTCAATCTCAGGTTTAGCTCTTTGCGCTCACTTTCCTTCACTATTTAAGATCACGTGTCTGAGCAGCTAATGCCTGCAATAGAAACTGAATCCTCATTTCTATGTGGTCCACTTTGGAAGGAACCTGCTGTGGAAGAAGTTTGTCATGTTGAGTACAGTGGTGGTGTTAGCTGCACTGAAGTTGCCTGGAGTGCTTTTCCTTTTCCTGTCTATTCCCCCTGTTTGTTTTCCTACCCTTGTGTTTCTGTATTGTAGCAGCAAGACTAGCGATCTCATTGGCCTATTCACTAGCCAGGGTGAGTTTAGGGAAAGTGAGGGCTTAGGAATGTGGTCGACAATGGGTTGAAAGATCCGGTATAGGGACCTCAGGGAGTGCAGGGTTCAGATGCAGGTGAGTGCAGGTGGTGACCTCTCTCCTTAGTGCCAGGGAACTCTGTTGTATTGTTACTCCTGTTTACCCTGCATGTAGTTACTCAAACTGGGGGTTTGTGGGTATTTTGTTAAACCCTATTAGTCACGTGCATTGCAGTTGGAGTCTTTAAACATTTACTTATTTCTTTTAGGGATTCTTCAAAACCATGCAAGGAAATATAACTTGCCGATAGATGAACTTAGTTTTCACTACAATATCCTCCCATGTTATCGAGACCAAGCGGCTGTAATTGAAGCAATTAAAACCATGAAGTTTGGAGAGGAGTTGCCCATGGATAAAGAGGTACAGTTTATTACTATTTCTTACAATTTTTTTACAACAGCTAAATTGCTCCAAATGTGAATTGATGATAGAAAAGGATGAAAAATTAGGTGACAGATGGTCTGTTCTGAAAAGCACATTTCTATCAGCCCTGGTATATAACAGATTGCAGCCTGTCTACAATTATAAGCTCATCATCAAGGGCCAGTGATGATTGTTTTTTTTATTTTGGTTTAAATAACCACTTACATTTTCTATATGATTCACCACATTTCACCTTTACAATTGATTCATAGATGTGGCTGTTAACACAGAAGATCCTCTATTTATAATCTTATTATCCTTTATCCATGAGTAGTTAGAATCTCTAACAATGAATTAGAATTATTTACTATTAATGTTCTAATTTTCAAAATTTAAAAAATGTTTATACAAAATTATCATTCTTGTCCTCAGAAATAAAAAAAAGTAATTCCTATTCCTAAGTGTATGTAATTCGTTGAAATGATACCATATCTTTACTAGATTCACTTATGCAGCTATTAATTTTTATTTTTTTTAGTATGTTCAGGCACGTATCTTTCCTTTAGATATTTTGTTTTTTTGGTTTTTTTTAATAAAAGTGGCTTTGGTTAAAAAGTTTTTATTTTTGCATGTATTTCAAAACACTAAATGCTGGACAAAAACAAAGGGATGATAAATTACTTCATAGTACATTACACAGAATATTAGTTTTTAATCTCTTATTCACTTTGAAATTCAGCGAAACAAAGGTTTCTCAAGTTCAAAGACCTAATCTCATAGGAATTTCATCATATTCAGTTTTAGAATTTGATATAATTTCATGTAATTCTCTAATAACATGTACATTATGATATATTTTTGTTATAAGTTATGCTAAGACCATCATAAATTATATTTCTATAATTACTAATCAATTAGTAACAAATTTGCAATCATATATCTGTTTCAGTTACCTACTCCTGAAGATGGTGTTTTGGTCCATGGGATGTTCATGGATGCCAGTCGCTGGGATGATGAAAACATGGTAATAGAAGATGCATTGCCAAGGCAGATGAACCCAATGTTGCCTGTTGTCCACTTTGAGCCCCGACAGAATTATCATCCAAGTCCTGCATTATATCAAGCACCTCTATATAAAACTGGAGCCAGAGCTGGCACACTATCCACCACAGGTAATGCCAAAATCATATTGACACCTAATGTAATTGTCTTGGTGTAACCTTAGCATATGTGTTATACTATTCTTCATAAATCCTCATTTATTGTTATGGTTGAGAAGAGAAGGGTTTACGCTAGTAAATTACTCCTGAGCCTTTTTCATAGAGGCGGGAAAGTAAGTGTTAATTCTTATCTATTCCTATTTTTTTTTGTCAGGTCACTCCACTAATTTTGTGGTGACGGTGCTTCTACCTTCAGAAAGATACAGCGATTACTGGATATCCAAGGGCTCAGCGCTGCTTTGCCAACTAAATGAATAACTTCTAAATAAAAAATATACCCACTTTCAATGTAATGTGCCAAATAAAAGCATATAAGATTTTAAAATATGTTAATAAAATACCTGTTTTACAAAGAGTTTTTGGGATGTTCTTAGACTTTGAATGCTGATTTTTTTCTCTATCTTGTAGAATTCCTATTCTAAAATTCAACTCTCTTTTAAAATTCCAAAAATGTCTCTCATTTGCAAAAAGCAAACTATAATCCAGATTTTGTTAGTTCTAAATAAAAGCTGTTGCTTAGAACAGTAAAGCTCCCTCCTCTCCATACACATGATAGTCGATAGCCATCACTTCTGAGTCCTCCATATATAAAAACACTTAATTTGGTTGTGCATTCCAGTGGTATAAGAAAGATACTGCCACTCCTCTGGTATCAGCTTATCCCCTGGAGAATTAAAGGATCGGCCTTCGGAAATCCAAAGTACCTTCTCTCCCATGACATCATCATTAGACTGTCTGCTGATCCTACAAATATCGTGTAATGGGACAGTAAATATTTGCTTAGAGTACCGTATTTTTTGGACTATAAGACGCACCTGACCATAAGACGCACCCTGGTTTTAGAGGAGGAAAATAGGAAAATAAAATTTTAAGCAGAAAATGTGGTCATGACACACATATGGGGCGAGGATCTGCTGCTGACACTATTATGGGGTAATGTCCTGCTCATATACTCCCAAGCCTGCTCATATACTCCCCAGCCTGCTCATATACTCCCCAGCCTGCTCATATACTCCCCAGCCTGCTCATATACTCCCCAGCCTGCTCATATACCCCCCATGCTGCTCATATACTCCCCAGCCTGCTATATACCCTCATCCTCCTCATATACTCCCCAGCCTGCTATATACACCCCATGCTGCTTATAATATACCCCTATCCTGCTCATATACTCCCCAGCCTGATCATATACTCCCCAGCCTGCTCATATACTCCCCATGCTGCTATATACCCTCATCCTGCTCATATACTCCCCATGCAGCTCATATACTCCCCAGCCTGCTATATACCCTCATCCTGCTCATATACTCTCCATGCAGCTCATATACTCCCCAGCCTGCTATATACCCTCATCCTGCTATATACTCCCCATGCAGCTCATATACTCCCCAGCCTGCTATATACCCTCATCCTGCTCATATACTGCCCATGCTGCTCATATACTGCCCATGCTGCTCATATACTCCCCAGCCTGCTATATACCCTCATCCTGCTCATATACTCCCCATGCTGCTCATAATAAACCCCTATCCTGATCTTATACCCCCACCATCCTGGTGTATGGCTGCATCCTGTGGCACATAAAAAAAATAAATGTTCATACTCACCTCACCTCACTCCCTGCAGCACCGCTCCTCTTACCGTCTGTCAGCGGCAGCGATGCTGAATGCAGCCGTCCTCCTGCGGCATCGCGATGTCCTCCGGTGGTCTGTGCCGGCGGCTGCGTGGGGACACGTGCGCACAGCGATGACGTCATCGCTGTGCGCGCCGCTAGTCACAAGTCAGCTGACCGGCACAGACAGGAGACCGCGGTGCTGCAGGGGAACGGTGAGTAATGTGTACTGATTCACTGCCCCCCGCACTGATGATGATGTTCTGGGGGCAGTGAATACAGCCACACATGATCACTCCAGGCTGCAGTTGCCAGGGGTGATCATGCGGCCGGCTGTTTATTCCTTATCACTCCACCCACCTGTCAGCGCCGACTTCATCGCTGAGAGATGGGCGGGAGGATGGGCGTGCATATTAAATGAGCGGGCCCACGTGGTCACGGCAGGCTGCTACAGCCTGCTTGTGCCCCCGATGACTCACTCCACCGCAGCACCCACATTCCCCGCAGCCACAGTCAGACCATAAGACGCACCCCCAACTTTCCCCCAACATTTGGGGGGAAAAAAGTGTGTCTTATGGTCCGAAAAATACGGTATGTTTTTTGTTTTCTTAGGAAAATCCACATTCTAGTAAATTTTAGTGTGACTCTTATCCCTATAAAACCCATTTGAATGTATTTCTTTTTTAAATTGTTACAATAAGCTTAGGCTCATCTGATGACCAGTACAGTGACAATTGAACATCAGTTTATTTAAAAATCATATTTAAGTTTCTGGCACTTAGGGGTACTTTGCACACTACGACATCGCAGGTGCGATGTCGGTGGGGTCAAATCGAAAGTGACGCCCATCCGGTGTCGCTGTCGACATCGTAGTGAGTAAATAATTTTTGATATGATTAACGAGCGCAAAAGCGTCGAAATCGTATTATCGGTGTAGCGTCGGTCATTTCCATAATTTTGGAAGGACCGATGTTACGATGTTGTTCCTTGTTCCTGCGGCAGCACACATCGCTGTGTGTGAAGCCGCAGGAGCGAGGAACATCACCTTACCTGCGTCCCGGCTGCGATGAGGAAGGAAGGAGGTGGGCGGGATGTTTACATCCCGCTCATCTCTGCCCCTCTGCTTCCATTGGCCGCCTGCCGTGTGACGTCACTGTGACGCCGCACGACCGCCCCCTTAGGAAGGAGGCAGTTTGCCGGCCAGAGCGACGTCGCAGGGCAGGTAAGTGCATGTGAAGCTGCCGTAGCGATAATGTTCGCAATGATAATGTATCGCGTTCGGCATTGCAGCAATCGGCTTGCGATGTTGTAGTGTGCAAAGTACCCCTTAGTCTTATAATCATCTGTCGAAATCTTCATATTCTATCACCGCCGCGCTGGGCGTACTTCTGCAATTTCTGAACTGCCGGGTCCTGCAGTGTTTCATGGGGCATGTCGGAGGTCACTCTTCATTGCAAGTCTAGGAGAGCTTCATTCTGGCTCTCATAGACTGGCATTGAGAGCTTGTGATGTCACTTCTGACTTCCAGACAGTCAGAAATTGTAGTCACAAGATGGTGCCGCTGGACTTAAATGGCGCTGATAAAAGGTGTAAATGCCAAAAGGTACGTTTAAGACTCCAGTAAGAGATTTTAGATTAAAATCACCACACCAGCAGTGAAAAAAGAAATGCTGTAGTGATACTTTAAGCTGTGGGTGAATGAGTTTAGAAAATTCAATATTTTAGAGTAGATTATGAAACCAAATTTTTTTCAGCAAAAAGTTTGAACTTTCTCTAAAGCTCAACTCACACATCTGATAGTTCTGCTTTGATTTTTTTTTGTGTATCGAACATGTATCCATTCTAGTTTTCTTGGCCTTTTCATTATAATGTTCTTCAAAACTAGACCATTGAAGGCAATGGAGCAGCAGAAAAAAAGCAATAAAAAAACAGAGTGCAAGGATGTCTTCTGTGTTTCTTCCTTGTACTGTCTGTTTCCCTCATGCTCAGAAAAACTGGAGAAACCTTTAAAATTTATTTTACTCTAATGATAAGAACAGAAGACACGTGGGCGGTAAAAATTGGCACACAACCTAAAGATGAATTTAAAATCGAATCTGACACACTGAGAAAAAATAGCTAATAGGTTCAGAGAACAAGGAGGAGTTTATACCTTTTCTGAAGTTGTAGATTCAACACAATGTAATATATAATGGTGAGTGTATGTGTGTATGTATGTATGTATGTCCGCTAAAGGAATCCGCACCGTCGCATTTACAATCACAAAATTTTGCACAGACACTTCATGTGACCCAGGGAACGTCGTAGACTATGTTTTGACAGGAAAATGTAAGCCTGCGCTTTATAGTTACTCTCTAAAAAACATGCCTCCATTAAAGTAAATGGAGCCTGGAACTACTGGTTTTAATAGCAGCTGTGATTGGTTGCTATAGGAACAAAGACATTGTTAGTATAAGAGGCTTACAGTATGTGTGAGGTAATAGACAGTCAGACATAGACACAGACCGAGTAAGAGGCAGACGAGGAAAGAAACAGACAGAGACAGACAGGCAAAGAGACAGAGAGATAGAGACAGACAGACGGTGAAAGAGACAGACATAGACAGACAAAGACAGATGGGGAAAGAGACAGACGGGGAAAGAGACAGACCTGGAAAGAGACAGACCTGGAAAGAGACAGACCTTGTAAAAGACAGACCTGGAAAGAGACAGACCTGGAAAGAGACAGACCTGGAAAGAGACAGACAGACAGGAAGACAGGGACAAAGACAGGCAAACAGGGAAAGAGGAGACATACAAAGATAGATGGGGAAAGAGACAGACCTTGATAGAGACAGACGGGGAAAGAGACAGACAAATAGAGACAGACAAGGAAAGAGACAGAGACAGGCAGACAGGGAAAGAGACAGACAGGAAAAGACACAGACAAAGAGATGGGCCAAGACAGACAGGGAAAGAGACAGGAAAAGAGACGGTGAGACAGACAGGGAAAGAGGCAGATGGGGAAAGAGGCAGATGGGGAAAGAGACAGATCTGGAAAGAAACAGACAGGGAAAGAGACAGACAGAGAGACAGACAAAAACAGACAAGGAAAGAGACAGACTGGGAAAGAGATATACCTTGAAAGAGACAGACCTGGAAAGAGACAGACTTGGAAAAAGACAGACAGAGACAGGTGGGGAAAGAGACAGACCGGGAAAGAGACAAACCAGGAAAGAGACAGACCTGGAAAGAGGCAGATGGGGAAAGAGACAGACGGGGAAAGACACAGACGGGGAAAGAGACAGATGGGGAAAGAGACAAACAGGGAAAGAGACAGATGGGGAAAGAGACAGACGGGGAAGAGAGAGAGACAGACAAACACAGACATAGAGACAGACACAGAGATAGAGACAGATAGACTGATACAAAGACAGACAGAGATAGAAATAGACAGATAGAGACATAGACACAGACAGACAAGGAAAGAGACAGAAAGACAGTGACACAGACAGAGACTGGGAGAGAGACAGAGAGACAGTTACTATCACGGACAACGCCCGGATACTACAGCTAGTATAATATATATTTACTGGCATCCTGATTTCTGTCTTATTATTATGTTTATATGTTTTGCCTTATTGTGAGAAACTTCTAATGTTTCGGCTGGATGTTCTATTTTTCATGCAGTCTTTTTTAATGCTTACTTAGAGTACTTATTTGTTTGAGAGTAGCTTTAATACCTAAGGATAAACAAATCTTTGAGGATATGTAACATATCAGACCTTATTCTTCTTCTACCATGGGAATTGAGTGGAGTTTTAAAAGCTTTACAACACCATGTGTTTGAATTCATTTAAACATGCAAAATTAAATATTTATCTAGGAAAATTGCCTTTTTACTAGCGATTATGATTTGGAAAGGACTAAGAAGTTTCAGCACTGCCTTTCAAAAAAATGTCTAATTCTTCATGCAGCAGTCTTATACACATTGTATGGTCTCTTAAATTATTTTGTTTGTTTGCAGTATAAATTGTACAATATATATATACAGTGAATTCTAAAAGTTTGGACACCCCTGGTTAAAATTACTGTTATCTGAACAAGCAAGTTGAAGATTAAATGATCTCTAAAAGGCATAAAATTAAAGATGACACATTTCCTTTGTATTTTAGGCGAAAAAAATTAAAAATGTCATCTTTTACATTTGAAAAATTGCAAAAAGGAAAATGGGCCGATGCAATGGTTTGCACACCCTGCATGGTTAGTACATAGTAGCACCCCCTTTTGCAAGTATCACAGCTTGTAAACACTTTTTGTAGCCAGCCAAGACTCATTCTTGTTTGAGGGTCTTTCATCCATTCTTCATTGGAATAGTCTTCCATTTCTGTGAGATTCCTGGGTTGTCTTGTATGCACTGCTCTTTTGAGGTCTAGCCACAGATTTTCAGACCAGGGGACTGTGAGGGCCATTGTTAAACCTTCAGCTTGCATCTTTTGAGGTGATCTATTGTGGATTATGAAGTTTAGGATCATTATCCATTTGTAGAATCCATCCTCTTTATAACTTCAGCTTTGATGGTGTTATGTTTTCTTTAAGAATGTATTGAAATTTCATTGAATCCATCCTCTACCCGTGAAATATAACACAGCCCCAAAGCATGATTGATCCACCCCCATGCTTAGTGATTTGCGAGATGTTTTTATCCTGAAATTATGTGCGTTTTTTTCTCCACACATACCTTTGTTCATTGTGGCCAAAGAATTCTATTTTAATCTCAGTCCACAGGAATTGTTTCCAAAATGCATAAGGCTTGTTTTGCAGAGGAGGTTTTCTTCTGATGGCTATTCCATGAAGACCACATTTGTGCAAGTGTCTCTGAACACTAGAACAATGTACTACAACTCCTGAGTCTCCTGAGTTCCTGAAGGTCCTTTGCAGTCAAGCGAGGGTTCTAATTTTGCCTCTAGCAATCCTACGAGTAGCTGTCACAGAAATTTTGCTTGGTCTTCCAGGCTTTATCTTGACTTCCACTGTTCCTGTTAACTGTTGTTTCTTTTTTACTTTTCAAACGGAGTAAAGGGCAACTTGAAAACTCTTTGCCATCTTCCTAAAGCCTTCTTGTGCTCTGTGGGCCTCCACCATTCTCGTTTTCAGAGTGCTAAGCAGCTGCTTAGCAGAACCAATGGCTGCTGTTTTTTGATACAAGTTTAGAGGAGGCTGTGTTTTTATAAATCTGTGACAATTGCATCACCTGGCCTTTCCTAACAATGATAGTTAATGAGCTATAACCCTAACATGCTAATTAAGGTCTGAAACCTTGGTCAAAGTTATCTGAGCACCCAAATCTCCAAGTGTGCCCAAACTTTTGTATCAGTCCATTTTCCTTTTTGTACTTTTTCAATGTAAAAGATTAAAATATATTTTTTTTTTGCCTAAAAAAGAAAGGAAATGTGTCATCTTTAACTATATCCCTTTAAGAGATTATTTAATCTTCAACTTGCTTAACTCTTTACAATAACAGTTGTATGCCACTGTAGATGGTTATAGACAGGAAAGCGGGGATTCAGCTGCAGTTTCTCATATAGCCTAAAGGCCCCGTTACACGCAACGACATCGCTAACGAGATGTCGCTGGGGTCACAGAATTCGTGACGCACATCCGGCCTCGTTAGCGACGTCATTGCATGTGACACTTACGAGCGACCCCTAACGATACCAAATACTTATCAAATCATTGGTTGTTGACACGTCGTTCATTTTCAAAATATCGTTGCTCATTCTGGACGCAGGTTGTTCGTCGTTCCTGAGGCAGCACACATCGCTACGTGTGACACTCCGGGAACAACGAACAACAGCATTCCTACGTCCTCCGGCAACGAGGTGGGAGTGTCGTTCATGCGGCTGCTCTCAGCCCCTCCGCTTCTATTGGTGGCCTGCTGTGTGACGTCGCTGTGACGCTGCACGAACCGCCCCCTTAAAAAAGAGATTGTTCGCCGGACACAGTGACGTCGTTAGGAAAATAAGTTGGTGTGACGTGTACCGGCGATATTGTTCGCCACGGGCAGCGATTTGCCCTTGATGCACAAACGACGGGGGCAGGTGCTATTGCTAGCGACATCGCTAGCGATGTCGCTGCGCGTAAAGCAGCCTTAAGGCTGCATGTACTGGAAAAAAAGTGGAAGCAGGAGTGGTGAAGCTGGTGATGACTGTATTGGATGGCTTGGAGAGAAAACTAAATATATTATAGGCATAAAAATTTAAGAAAAGCATTTATGGCTGCTCTTAAGGCCACTTTACACACAGAGATAAATCTGTGACAGACCTGTGGTAGATCTGTGGTAGATCTGTAGTAGATCTGTAGTAGATCTGTAGTAGATCTGTAGTAGATCTGTAGTAGATCTGTAGTAGATCTGTAGTAGATCTGTAGTAGATCTGTGGTTGCAGTGAAATTGTGGACAATCAGTGCCAGGTTTGTGGCTGTGTACAAATGGAATAACATGTCCATGATTTCACTGCAACAACAGATCTGCCAAAGCTTTATCTCTGTGTGTAAAGTGGCCTTAAAAGACAGGCAAAATATATTGAATCACTATATAACTGAACACAATCATTAGAGAGGAGAAGATCTCTTATGTAACCACATCGGAATATAACCAATGTGCAGTCTTTTTAATTTCTTAACGACATATGGTGTAGATCTCAGATCCCAGACTTTCATGTGGGCTCGCAAGTCCACTCAGTGTCCAGAAATCTAAGCCTAAACGGCAACATTTCCAGGGCAAGCAGTCTGGAAATGTGCCTGTTTAGTGTTTCGGCCTATGGGTGGGTGGCTGGGTATTTCCTTTTGCAGCCCAAGGCCCTGGATAGGGAAAGCTGAATGCTGCCCTGGAACAAAGAATGGTTGCTGATGGTGCTTGCGATTGTGCAACAACAGGTGCGGGGAGGGAGGCATCCGCACCTGCGTCTTGGACAGGGGACTGGCATGCACATAGCACAGGGTGTCACCCGCAGTCATTGATTGTGTACCCAGTCATTCGGCGGCCCACCTGGTTGGCTGCTTTGATGATGTGTCTGAACGTGCTGGTGGTGGTGAGGCTGATAGTACTTAAGCCCCAGTTGATCTTGATATTGCACAGCTTGCAAATTACTATTATTTTATTGTCCTTTACCTTGAGAAAAGTGCCAAACTGGGGAACACCTCACCCTTTGCCTTGGAACCTGTCGCGTATGGGTGCTATGGGGAACAGTATACCACATTCTCCCTCTGGCCATCCCACTCCCTCTTCCTGACTGTTGCAGTTCTGTAGATCCCTCCCTCTCTGCACTGGTGTCCTCACTCTACATGGCACCTTTGCATGTTGGGTCAGTGACTTCATTGTCCACCACCTTGACTTCCACTTCTGCACTCTGGTCCTCCTGACTTGTTGACTTAACAACATTACTTTCTGGCAACCTTTTTCTCATTATCCTCTACCTAGACACTAATTGCTGTTCCCCACCATAGTCTCCTTTTGACCGTAGCTGCTCAAATATTTGTGCATCACTAAAGATGATCTCCTCATGTTCCTCTTGAAATGTGCAGGGCGAGAGACCACAGTCAATAAATGGAAATGTAAAGAGCTTCTTGCAATGTCCGAGCGTGGCATCACTTGTTTCCTGGAACTTGCCATGGGAAGACGAAGGATGATCAGGGTGAGGATTATGTGGTTGAGAGTCTTGGCTAGTGTGACTGGATGGTATGGAAGACAGGGTGGTTCTGGTAAACATACTAGAACCATTTTCTGCCATCCAACCGACCACCTGTTTGCACTTTTCTGGCTTTAAGAGTGGTGTCCTGGGCTCCACTGCAAAGGGGGACAGGAATATAGGTCTCGTGGGAGGGTGTATCAGGTGTGCTCCCTCAGCAGGCACAATTTCAACTGTCCAATGGCCTCAGCCACTGAGTGCACTATCAGCAGCACATCCACTTTTCCGTCCCTTACCGCACAACTTGCACATTTTAAATTAGGTAGATACTATAAATGTCTGCAAACTTTCCTGTAATATTAGGGAAAATAAAATACGTAGCCCTGAAAAGGACTTTAGGTTTTTGGTTGCTGCAGCAATATAAGCATAGATTGACAGTATTGCAATAAAACCTGCCTATATTCCTGCTTTAATCTCAAACTATCCCTCCTCCAGCAGCTAATCCTACAGTGAATTCAGGTAACAGTTGTTTGACTATAAGAAAGGACAATATTTAGACCTGAAGACGACTTTTGATTTTAGATTGCAGCAGCAGTATAGGTATAAAAGGACTGTGTTGCAATAAACCCAATCTCTCGCTTGCTTGTGGAGGCCCTGAGACAAATTGGAGAAAGATCTCCAGTACAGCTAGCAAATAACCCACAAGACAGTGATAGAGTGGTCAACAAGCCAGGTCTGCAACAGGAGGTCTCGTCAATAGTACAGGTGTAAACAAATTGTAGTCAAGTGATCGCTAGGGGTCAGGAGCCGGGATGTTACGTATACAGCAGTAAGGAGAGACAGGAACGAGGATACAGGTCAGAGTCCAGAGAGTTAAAGTAACGTACAGGGGTGGAGGATACACAGGTCGGGACTGGGGTCAGACAGATAGGACTGGGACAACAACTACAGACAGGAATGGGGAGTCAGGAAATGAGGGACAGATGAATAGAAGAGGGCCCGGGTCAGGACTAGGTGGCAGGGTGGCAGGACAGATCAGGTTAACTCATGGGAGCCAGGCACGCACGCTGCAGAGCAGGAAGTATTACTGGCACTGTTCCGGAGGAGCAGCTCAAGGATATAGCGGCCTGTCATCCGGAACGAGGCAGAATGGAATTATCCTCTCCCATGACCTGTAACCCTAAGATACCAGCAATGGCTCAGCGGCTGCTGAGCCAGGCATGGATCATGACACTCTGCCTATTCCCAAATTATTCCTGCTCCAGCAGCTATCCCTGCAGTGAATGCAGGGAATAGTGGTTTAACTAACTATAATAAAGGACAGTGTTTAGCCCTGAAAAGTATTTTTGGTTTATGTTTCAGCATCAGTATAAGCATAGAAGGACTGTTTTGCAATAAGCTTTGCCTATATGCTTGCTCTACTCTAACGTCTCCCTGCTAGATTACTTTCATATCTGGCTATCATTTGGAGCCTTATTCTCAGGTGCAGCTCTTTGTGATCACTTCCTTTTGCTATATATATAGTCATATGTCTTAACTAGTGATGGGCGAAACCGGACTGTAAAAGTCTGGATCCATGCGATTCCAAACATACCCGAGTGCCGGGCCCGGGATTTCGGGTGTTGATACAGATCTGACAACTCGGGAAATAGAAAAAAATAAAGAAAATAAGAAAGAAGCAAGCAGGCTATACTTACTGAGGCTCTGGCCGACTGTACAGTTCTCCCACGGCCGCTCATTCACTTCCGCTTATTAGCCTTATGCATATGCAGTACTTTCCCTGCCAACCGACGTCTGAGATTGGTTACAGTCAGACACGCCCCCAGCCTGTGTGACAGCGTCTGACATCGTGTCGATTATGTCGGACCTGCACAAGTGTTTTTGAGGTTAATAAATTGGGAAAAGAGGGTGTTTTTTGTATTTTATTTCAAATAAAGGATTTTTTTGATGTTTGTGTTTATTTACTTTTACTTACAGATTAGTAATGGGGGGTCTCGTAGACCCTCCCCATTACTAATCTAGGGCTTAGTGGCAGCTGGCAGCTGTCATTAACGTCTTATTACCCTGATTGCTACCACACCAGGGCAATTGGAAAGAGTTGGGTAAAGTTCAGAGACTGTTGCATCTAATGGTGCGACAAGTCTGGGAGGCTCCAGGCTGCTATTTTTAGGCTGGGGGGAGCCCAATAAGCATGGTTATCCTCAGCCAGAGAATACCAGCTCCCAGCTGTCGGACTTTATCATGGCTGGGTATCAAAATTAGGGGGAACCATACATCAGTTTTTTAAATTATTTAAATAATTATTAGAAAATAGCCTCCTATTTTGATACAAAGCCAAGATAAGAGCACAGCTGGGGGCTGCAGCCTGTAGCTGTGGGTTTTATCTGTGCTGGGTATCATAATATGCGGGACCCTCCCCCAATTTTTTAAATTTATTTTTATACCATGACAGACACATACAGCATCTGTGATTGAATGCATTGCTGGGGGTGCATCTGAATGCAACCAATCACAGATGCCGGTGGGCTGGGAAAGCAGTGCATATGTATGAAGGATAACGCGCGGTCCCGGAAGTCAATGAGCAACCTGGAAACAGTTTACAGCCGCGTCGGAGCTTTGGTAAGTACAGCACGCTTGCTCCTATCTCCCTATCCATTCTACCACCATTTTTAATTGCTGGACTCTGGTCCCCATAGACTTATTTTTTTTTTTTTTTTAAATCTAGTTAGACCCGCTGGTTCCGGTTATCTGCGAGTCCGCCCATCACTAGTCTTATCATCTGACGCCGGTTATAAAATCTCTTAATTCTTATTCTAACCAATTTGGAAGAAGTCAGTCTTTGGAAGAAACTGAGGAGTCGTAAGACTCATGACAGTTGCAATGGTGGTGTTTAGCAGCATTGTAGTAGCTTGCAGTGTTTTTTTTATGTCTATTTTCCCTTGTCTGTGTCCCTCTCCATGTGTTGTATTATTGTAGTGGTGAGACTAGTACTCTGGTTGGCCTTTTAACTAACTAGGGCAAGTTCAGGTGAAGTGAGGGCCTAGGCACGTGATCGGCAGCGGGGGGAAGGATATGTACAGGAATATTAGGGCGTGTATGGATCAGCCTCAGGTAAGGGTAGGAGGTGACATCGCTTCCCTTCCCCTAGCTCCAGGACCCACCGTTGTATGATGATACATAGTATTAGATGGCAACCAGTCTTATAGTAAATGGGTGGTATGTTCAACAAAAGTGGTGAAATACTGATGGATTGTTCTGGCACTTGTAGTGCCACATTTTGTACAAGGGTTCTCTGGGTCAGGTTTTCAGGTAGCTAAAGAGATGGGTGTGGCCACCTACATATTCCCCTGCCCATGGGTGTTTCACATGATAAGTCACTCCTGACAGGTAAAATTGAGTCGGTTTGTTTGGCACAGGGTGGAAGTCAGACTGTGTGTAGAGACTGGCAGGAGCGAGACTGAGAGAGAGAGACTGCCAGGAGGCAGAGTGTGCATGAAAAGCAGCCTGTGTGGAGAGGCTGCACAAGTGCACAGAGGTATTGATGCCTTACTGGAGGAAGACAGCTCCACTTAGGATTATACTAAGGAAAAGTGAATTCAAACCTGAGCAGGTGTACTGGGACTTAGATGGTCAGTAAACCATGTCATGTTTATTTGTAAAGTCGAAGGAAAGCTCATTTGTTTCATGCTGCTGAAGTGCATTTTGAGGAGTTTTTAATAAACTGCTGAACTTTTAAATTAGCTGTGTTCCTGTTATGTCTGGCATTCTGTACATGAACTAGTAAGTATTTTTTCTGCTAAGTGCCATTTGGATATTTCTAACATCATTCAATTCAAGGGTGGCAGAAAAAATATCAGCTTAAAATTACCCTGCTATATGCATCAAACAATTATCCCACTCTACTTTGGTTTCTCGCAGCTGCTTTTCCAGGTTTACATCGGTCTAGAGCAAAGTCAACTCTTTCTGATTATAGGTTTTGTAAAGCATATACATCTCACAGGTGATGCTGGGACTTCTGTATATACTGTACATCACAGAAGACACTGGTCATGTACATCACAGAAGATACTGGTCATAAACATCACAGGAGGGGGCTGGGGCATATACATCACTGGGGATGGCAGGGGAATATACATCACTGGAGAAGGCTGGGCATATATATCACTGAGGAGGCTTGGGCATATATATTACTTGTAAGGACTGGGGTCATATACAGCACTGGGGAGGGCTGAGGGCATATACATCACTGTTAAGATCTGCATACATAAACAGTACTGGTGAGGCTGTGGCATATATATCACAGGGGAGGCTGTGGGAATATACAGCACTGGGGAGGTCTGGGGGCATATACATCACAAGAGATGCTGGGGGCATATACAGCACTGGGGAGGGCAGAGGACATATACATTGCTGGGAAGGCTGAGGCTGGAGCACATACATCATTGGGGAAACTGAGGTAGGGGAACATACAGCACTGGGGAGGCTGGGGCACATATATCACTGGGAGCCTGAGGCTGGGGCACATATATCACTGGGAGCCTGAGGCTGGGGCACATACAGCACTGGGAAGGCTGAGGCTGGGATGCATACATTACTAGGGCGACTTAGACTTAGAGTTGGGCACATACAGCACTGCAGAGGCTGACAGTGGGGCACATACATCCCTGGGGAAGCTGAAGCTGGGGCACATACATCACTGCTGAGACTGGGGCACATACAGCACTGGGGAGACTGAAGCTGGGGAAGATAGAGCACTGGTGAGGCTAAGGCAGGGGCACATACATCACGGGCAGCTTCAGCTGGAACACATACAACACTGAGGAGGCTGAGGCATACACAGCACAGGGGAGGCTGAGGCTGGGGCACAGACATCATTGGGGAGGTTGAGGCTAGGGAACATACAGCACTGGGCAGGCTGAGGCTGGGGCACATACATGACAATGGAGGTTGGGACTGGGGCACATACAACATTGGGGAAGCTGAGGCTAGGGCACATACAGCCCTGGGGAGGCTAAATCTGGGGCACATATATCACTGAGGAGGCTGATGCTGAGGCACATACAGCACTGGGGAGGCTGATACTGGGGCACATACAGCACTGGAAAGGCTGAAGCTGGGGCACATCTAGCACTGGAGAGGCTGAAGCTGGGTCACATATCACTGGGGAGGCTGATAATAGGGCACATACAGCACTGAGAAGGCTGAGGCTGGGGAAGATACAGCACTGGGGTGGCTAAGGCTGGGGCACATACATCACTGGGACAGCTTTGGCTGGAGCACATACAGCACTGAGGAGGCTGAGGCTGGGGCATAGACATCACTAGGGAGGCTGAGGCTAAGGAACATACAGCACTGGGGAGGCTGAGGCTGGAGCACATACATCACAATGGAGACTTGGGCACATTTAGCATTGGGGAGGGTGAGGCTGGGGCACATACAGCAGTGGGGTTGCCACTACTCTCTACATCTGTAGGAAAGGAGCGTATAGCACACTAACTCGACAAAGTACATCTTCATGCTGCCACTAGCCAGCAGGAGGACATACGGTAATTTTTCAATGCTTGTGGTTGCAGCGTTCAGTAATGAACACTATATGCGTATGCTCATAATTAATATTCGGGGTTTTATGGATTGGCAGCTGGCAAAATGCGGCTGTCGGCCTGAGTACTGCTCTCTCAGAGAATCTGCTCAGGGGCCACAGAAAAAGTCATCACGGGCCACATATATGTGACCTGCTGGCAGGAGGTTCCTCACCCCTGGTATACATGCTTAATTGTTAATTTATTTTTCATTCAGTATATTTCATTAACATTTCATTAGGTGGGATGTATAGCAATGTTTATCCCAAGCTCACTGGTTCATGAAAAAAATGCCAGAAGTAAAGAAAACTGGCACATGTGTATTACTATGTGTCAACGAGACAGCCAGGGAGATCCCACTATTTGCCACCATTGTCCTTAATACGGAAACCAATCACATCTTACAGTCATGGAGGTAGATATAGGGAAATATTTTTCAGCAACTTAATGTTATTCTCTTATATATAATTCACAAATAAAATTGATTTTTCTGCCTATCTAGGCACAGGAGCCTGTGAGTGACTGTTATCTCTGCCCCCCTTTTAGGAACACCCCTGAAAATACCTATACCGTTTACAACCAAAGTAAGATTAAGCATATACCTTTCAATAAAGATGAACAGAACAAGAAAAAAATAATGTTTTTATTAACGTCAATGTTGGTAACAATGAGGCTCAGTTGGTTCTTTGACATAATATGCTCCATTGGCTGCAATAATAGTGCATTGTGAATTGTTACACTTACTGTGATATGTGGCTCATCCTTGTTCTCATATTACTTCATTACATTTCTCTTTCTTCTGACAGGCGTTTATAATAATAGGATAATATTGTTTGTATGGCCAAACAGTTTTTTTTTACTGATTGCTAATACTAACATTAGTAAAATATATACAATTTTCGGCTACATTTAAGACACCTTTTGATTTCCATGTCATTAATTGGCTGGATATTTTCAATAGTATTTGTTAACCAATACACAATTATTTTTCTCAATTGTTATACATCTGAAGACATAACAAGCAATAACATTGAAACTCATGTTTTGAGGGGTTTTTTTTCCCCAAAAGCAAAATTAGATAATTTTCCATCATGTAAAGTCCTTGGAAACGGCTTCTACAAAGTTTGGTGCGGACATCAAGATTACAATTGTACAGATAATGGCAAAAAGCGAGAATGCTACAAGACACAAACGGTCAATGACTGCAGCGGCAAACTTCCATTCACTGCAGATCTCTTCTCCTTCATCGTGATCTCTGAAACGTCTGGCAATGTACTGTACCTCCTCTAATATCTTGGTTATTTCTGGCATGCACTCTCTCAAACATTTCTTTTGGACGAGATCACTGTCCTCTAGAGATGGACATGTTACTCTTCCACACATAACTCCAGAGTCACTGTTAGGTGGACAGCAAGGGCTCTCCAGGTTGTGGTAGCCACAGTAGAGAATGTTGCCGTTGGTAGATTGGTGTCCAGATACAATATTCATTTCAATACTACTCATACTTGAATGGTGATTTGGGTATATATATTTACAAGGGATTGGTCTTCGATTTTCACCAGGTTTTCTCATTCTTAAAAACCATGCGCACCAGTTGAGCAAGATCACCCTTACCTGAAATAGAAGATTTGAAGGACCATTAATGAGTAATCGAGAAAATAATATAATGGTTTCTGAGTAAAAAATAGTGTTTGTTGGCACTGCTGCATTGTCAACACAATATATGGTAAGCAAATAAAGCCAATAAATAGCACACAAGCAATTTGATATTTTCAGACCAGTATATGTGGTGCTCAGCCAAAAAACATGTTAAATTTCTTGCATATAGAGTAGAAAAATATGTGTCACTCAACACTGGTTCTGGTTGAAAAATCGAACTTTATTGGGACATCATGTGCAGGATGTGGAACAAAAGGAGCACCAGTGGTTTAGCCTATTACCACGCCTCTACCGGCCCACAAAACATTTGAAAGGAAGTCTACTTATAGAGCAGGTCTCCAAGCATTTCTACATAGGTGCAAAAAATCAGAATAAGCATGCAGAATAAATATCATTACACATAATCACCGACATATATGTATAAACTGCAAAATAAAACAAGCATAACACCATTACTCATACACCCCATATGGGGTATCAGCTTACTCGGAGAAACTGTACAACAAATCGTATGGTGAGTTTTCTCCCGTTACTCTTATGAAAATGTAAAATTAGGGGCTAAAGTAACATTGTTAGAGGGAAAAGTTACATTTTCTAAATTTTTTATTTTTTTCCTTCCACATGGCTATAGTTCATAAAGGGTTAATTATTCAATGTGGTTTTGAGCAGTTTTTAGAATGGTGTCACTTTTCGGTATTTGTTGTCACATAGGTCTCTCAAAGTCACTTCAAATGCGAAGTGGTCCCTAAAAAAAATGGTTTTGTTAATTTTGTTGGAAAAATGAGAAATTGCTGATGACATTTTAATACTTCTAACAAACATAACATTATGTTTCAAAAATTGCGCTGATGTAAAGTAGACATGTGGGAAAATGTTATTTATTAACTATTTTGTGTGATATAACTCTCTGGTTTAACGGCATAAAAATGTAAAAATTTGAAAATTGCTAAATTTTTGCCAAATTTCCAATATTTTCACAAATAAACACAAAAAATATCATCTTTATTTTACCACTGACATTAAGTGCAATATGTGTCAAAAAAATACTCTCAGAATTACATGGATCTATTGAAGCGTTCCAGAGTTATTACTGCATAAAGTGACACTGATTAAAATTGAAAAAATTGGCCTCGTCTAATCTAAAAACAGGCTTCGGAGAGAAGGAGTTAATGTATTTTATTTGGATCTGTTTTCTAAGGTGCTACAGTCCAGGATGATGATATAAGTGAAAAATCCTAAGGCCCCCAAACACATAAGACACATGTTGGCTAAACACGCTTATGTCAATGTGTTAAGCAGCTATATGTTGACAGCTTTCACATAAAGAACGCAGGAACTTTCTTGTGTATGGGAGAGATGGCCAAGAAGGCTGTCAGCCGAATGGCCAGCCAAAGTAGTGTTTGCATTGGAAGAGCTAGTAATGCTTTCTGTCTACTATCTTAGAATGTTCCTTTAGTTCCTTTGCGGAAAACATTATCTTGCCAGCAATCCTCCTTTGTTTCATTATACAATTTCTCTAATGATGAAATTAATTTATAATTTATTTAAAACATTTTATTATTAAATGAAATGTTATATTTTACAGAGGGAAATTAGTTTTATGCACACTCCATTCACATTATACTCCCAAATAAGTGCAACTCTATTTTTATAACCAGTGCAGGTAAAACAGACAACTGAGGGCTGCAACACTTAGCTGTCAGTTTTACCTTGGCTAATTACCAAAAAGAGAGGGACTCCCACTGCATTTTTTTAATTATTTAAATTATTTTTTAAACAGTGTGGGCTCCCCTCATTTTTGATAACCAGCCAAAGTAAAGCAGACAGCTGGGGGCTGGTATTATCAGGCTGGTAAGGCCCATGGTTCTTTTGGCCCTTCCTAGCCTAAAAATAGCAGCCTGCAGCTGCCCCAGGAGTGGCGCATGCATTAGATGCATAAATTCTGGATCTTTGCTCTGCTCTTACTGACTGCCGTTGTGCGATGACAATCAGAAGTAATACTTTTGAAATTGAAGTCAGCTGCTAATTGACAGGTGGAATCAAACCCAGGGTTTAGTAATGAATAGGCGTCTATCAAACACCTCCATGTTTAACCAGGCAAGTGTAGAGTTAAACTATTTTTTCAGTGTATGGTTTTTTTATTTGAACGAAGACTCCACCACATGCTCATGTCCACCAATTTATTGAATAAAAAAATCCTTTAAGTTCCGACGTATTCCAGTTGGTGACTAAAGACCCATTACAGTACCTCATTCCCCAATTTACTAATTAAAATAAAATCCTGGAAGTCCTGACGTAATCCAATGGAGTAATGGACCACAATGCCCTTTGATTCCTATTGAGTTTTGTTCTCAGAGCATTCTTAGAACAAGGCTCCATAGGTCACTGCTTGTCTGCGGCAGCCCGTAATTTCTCATGCTCATGACGTCACCACTCACCAGTGTCCTGGGTATCATGGTGCACAGCCTGAGCTGGGTCTGGCTGATGCTCAAAGCCTATGGAGCTTCATTCTGAAGGTCCATAGTCTTTGATCTAGGTAATCGAGGAATGCCGTGGGAACTGCAAGCCTTTGTCGGACCTGAGAACTTGGATTTCTAATTGGTGGACAAGGGACAGTCTTTTTTTAATTTCTCTCTTTTTATATGTCTTTCAGGTTTCCATTTGTGGACTACGTCAGATTTCCTGGACTACGTCAGAATCCCTGGATTATAGCGGAGTTGCATGGGTTTTTTAAAAAGAAAATAAACAAAAAATTAAATGGTCAACCAAGGAAAGTGTGTGGGAGGGGGTGTTTTTTCAAATAAAGTATTTTAGTGTATGTGTTTTATTATCACTTACTGGGGATGTCTGATGCTAACACTAGGGCCTGATGCCATCTGACACTACATACAATAGCTGACATCAATCCCAGTTATCATTACTTCGATTGCCCATGCACCAGGGCAATAGAGAAAAGCCGAGACAATACGTCAGAATTGGTGGCCATGTTTTTTGGGCCCTTCTCAGCCTGATAATATCAGCCCGCAGCTCTCTGCTTTACCGGTTATCAAAAATAGGGGAGACCCAACTTCATATTTATTTAATCAAGAAAAACTGTCTAATAAGCTGCACACGGGGCAATTTTATTATTTGTCTGTCGCTCTCTCTGTCTATATCTATTGTTAAAAATGCTGGAAGAGACAGTAAGCACAAAGAGAGTCTTATCCTAAAAAACTGTCAGCAAAGGTGCAGTAAGGGTAGACTCACCTGGCGTGGTGTGAGAGTCACAACCACTGTAATATAGGCAGAAAAGGCTGTGGAGGAGAAGCGCAATAGGGTCTTAGCAGGTAACAATAGGGTAAAGGAAAGTGAGGGTACTCACTAGTGATGAGCGAGTACGCTTGTCACTACTCGGTACTCGCACGAGTATCACTGTACTCGGGCTACTCGGCGGGTACCGAGTAATTTCGCGATACTCGTGCTGTACTCGTGGTCTTCATCCCTGCATGTTGGCGCTCTTTTGAGAGCCAGCTCTCATGCAGGGATTGGCTGGCAGACCACTGCAATGCCACAGCCCTGTTAGTTGTGGAATTGCAGTGATTAGCCGGCCCACACAGCGTGACCGAGCCTTTATACCGGCGGGCGCGCTGTGCTCTGCAGACAGCCATCTCGTATTCCCTGCTTTCCTCGCCCACAGGCGCCTACGATTGGTTGCAGTGAGACACGCCCCCACGCTGAGTGACAGGTGTCTCACTGCACCCAATCACAGCAGCCGGTGGGCGTGTGTATACTGTGCAGTGAAATAAATAATTAAATAATTAAAGAAACCGGCGTGCGGTCACCCCAATTTTAATACCAGCCAGATAAAGCCATATGGCTGAAGGCTGGTATTCTCAGGATGGGGAGCCCCACGTTATGGGGAGCCCCCCAGCCTAACAATATCAGTCAGCAGCTGCCCAGAATTGCCGCATACATTAGATGCGACAGTTCTGGGACTGTACCCGGCTTTTCCCGATTTGCCCTGGTGCGTTGGCAAATCGGGGTAATGAGTTATTGGCAGCCCATAGCTGCCACTAAATCCTAGAATAATCATGTCAGGCATCTCCCCGAGAAACCTTCCATGATTAATCTGTAAATTACAGTAAATAAACACACACACACCTGAAAAAATCATTTGTTAGAAATAAAAAACACAAACCAATTCCCTCGTAACCAATTTAATAACCCCAAAAAGCCCTCCATGTCCGGCGTAATCAACGGACCTCCAGCGTCGCTTCCAGCTCTGCTGCATGCAGGTGACAGGAGCTGCAGAATACACAGCCGCTCCTGTCAGCTTCACACAGCAACTGAGGTGAGTAGCGCGATCAGCTGCTGTCAGTCAGGTAACTCACGGCCACCGCTGGATACAGCGGTGGCCGCGGATAAGCTTAGTGACAGCTCAGCTGATTGTGCTACTCACCTCATTTGCTGCGTGGAGCTCACAGGAGCGGCGGTGTCTGCTGCAGCTCTGGTCACCTCCATGCAGCAGAGCTGGAAGCGACGCTGGATGTCCGTGGATTACGCCGGACATGGAGGGCTTTTTGGGGCTTATTAAATTGGCTACGAGGGAATTGGTTTGTGTTTCTTATTTCTAATAAATGATTTTTTTCAAGTGTGTGTGTGTGTGTTTATTTACTGTAATTTACAGATTAATCATGGAAGGTTTCTCGGGGAGACGCCTGACATGATTAATCTAGGATTTAGTGGCAGCTATGGGCTGCCAATAACTCCTTATTATCCCGATTTGCCAACGCACCAGGGCAAATTGGGAGGAGCCGGGTACAGTCCCAGAACTGTCGCATCTAATGTATGCGGCAATTCTGGGCGGCTGCTGAATGATATTGTTAGGCTGGGGGGCTTCCCATAATGTGGAGCTCCCCATCCTGAGAATACCAGCCTTCACCCGTATGGCTTTATCTGGCTGGTATTAAAATTGGGGGGACCGCACGCCGTTTTTTTAAATTATTTAATTAGTTATTTCACTGCACAGTATACACACGCCCACCGGCTGCTGTGATTGGGTGCAGTGAGACACCTGTCACTCAGCGTGGGGGCGTGTCTCACTGCAACCAATCATAGGCGCCGAAAAGCAGGAAAGCAGGGAATACGAGATTGTTTAATGAGCGGCCGGCTTTTTCAAAAGAGGAAAAGCCGCCGGAGTTTAGTGAACAGCTGTGCAGCGCCGCGGCAGTGATCGGGGAACGGTAAGTATGAGAGAGGGGGGAGACTGACCGACAGACTGTGAGAGGGGGACAGACAAGACAGAGAGACCGACAGACAGACAGAGAGACCGACTGACGGACTGAGGGAGATAGAATGAAAAAAAAAAAATGACCGACATTGCTAGTAAAAAGCACAAAACGTGCGTTTTGGACATCGGAGTGCCACACAATGTTTTCACGTAAAATCTTTCAAGTAATCTCAAAAAGTAACATACACCAGCTCTATCTCACTATTGGGTATGTGCCCTTAACATTTCCGCCATGAAAATTCATTTTGGTGTCATTTTGGAAGGTTTTCTGGTGAGTCCGTAAAAATGGCATAAAACTCGGACAAAATTGTTCACAGCTGTGACTTTTGAGTGATAAATGCTTCAAGGGGTCTTCCCCATGCTGTTGCCATGTCATTTGAGCACGCTTCTGAGACTTTTGTGACATTTTTAGGGTTTCTACATGCTGCCGGGGGGGTCATTTCATAAAAAGACTCGGGTCTCCCATAGGATAACATTGGGTTCGGTGCTCGGGCCGAGTACACGAGTATCTTGGGATGCTCGGCCCGAGTCTCGAGCACCCGAGCTTTTTGGTACTCGCTCATCACTAGTACTCACCTATAGCGGTTGTGCCTAGGTGGATCAGCTGCAGCCCCGAGATTAATGTGAAGATTGCAGAGAAGAAACGGGTATTTCAGCCGTACTACCACCACTCGGAGTGTATTAATAATTTGTCTTTTATTCTGTATGCTCAGGTCAACGCGTTTCAGGGGTCGCAGCCCCCTCCATTAGGACAACAAGAAAAGAACATAAATGGCTGAAATACCAGTTTCTTCTCTGCAATCTTCACAACCACTGTAATGGCGCAAGTACGGCTGCAGCAGAGCCCACATGGAGATTCAGTTCAAATTTGGAGAGAAAAGGGTTAAAGACCCCACTGCTATAGAAGAGGATCCATGAGGAAAAAATGATTTTATTTGTCAACGCGTTTCAAAGCCTTATGGCTTCTTCCTCAGGACAAATCATATGATTGTATATGATTTGTATATGATTTGTCCTGAGGAAGAAGCCATAAGGCTTTGAAACGCATTGACAAATAAAATAATTTCTTTCATATAGATTCTCTTTTCTATAGCAGTGCGGTCTATTAACCCTTTTCTCTCCAAATTTGAACTATACCTATTTCTATCTATTATTTATATAGATTCAGCAGAAATGAAGAGACTTTTCTGTAATCTATATATATAATTGCCTTATTCTGTCTGTCTGTCTGTCTGTCTATCTGTCTGTCTGTCATGCTCCAAAATTGTGTCCTTACGGTGACACAAAGCTGATTGGCCGCTGGGCTCGCCATGGCCCCGCCCCCCCACACGGATTGGCCGCTCGCCCAGGCTGCGCCCCCACACGGATTGGCCAGCCGCTCGCCCAGGCTCCGCCCCCCCCACAGATTGGCCTCTCGCCCCGGCACCCTGCAGGCATTGGCAATTCGGCCACGCCACACCCCGCCCCCCTCACGCAATGCACGCTAGCTCTGGCCCCGCCCCCTCCCTCCCCCCGCGCATTCCCCGAACTGACACGGCTGTCACGGAGGTGAGTACTGTACCCCCCCCGCGCATTCCCCGAACTGAAACGGCTGTCACGGAGGTGAGTACTCTACTCCCCCCCCCCCCGGCCCCCGCTCGCACGGGAGTGGTGTGGATATGTTGGTAACCATGCTCACATGGTTACAAGCGCATCAAGGTCCTGCTGCGGCGGAAGATCCACACGCACACACATAACAGCACACACACAAACATACACACACATCAGATCACACTCACTCTCACACACACCTCACACACACCTCACATCGCATCCACACACTCACAGCATCCGGCGATATCGCTTGCTTCTCGGCCTCGATACTGTGCTGTTGTGACCTTCCAGGACCTGACGGAGGATCACATGGCCAGAGGCATGTGGTATCTCCGGATGTTGTGAGTGTGAGCGCGTATGTGCGATATCGTCAGTGTCTGTATGTGTGAGTGGATGCGATCGGGTGTGTGTGAGTGGATGCGATCGGGTGTGTGTGAGTGGATGCGATCGGGTGTGTGTGAGTGGATGCGATCGGGTGTGTGTGAGTGGATGCGATCGGGTGTGTGAGTGTCGGCAGAGGAGCACGGCGTGCTGGAGGAGGCTGGGAGCAGAGAGGCTGATCATGGGGAAGGCTGGGAGGGGGAGGCTGATGCTGGGGGAGACTGGGAGGGGAAGGCTGATGCTGAAGGAGGCTGGGAGGGGGAGGCTGGGAGGAAGGAGGCTGGGAGGAGAGAGGCTGATCCTGGGGAAGGCTGGGAAGGGGAGGCTGATGCTGAGGGAGACTGGAAGGAGAGAGGCTGATGCTGGGGGAGGCTGAAAGGAGAGAGGCTGAGGCTGGGAGGAGAGAGGCTGATGCTGGGGAAGGCTGATGCTGAGGGAGGCTGGGAGGGGAAAGCTGATGCTGGGGAAGGCTGGGAGGACGGAGGCTGGGAGGAGAGAGGCTGATCCTGGGGAAGGCTGGGAGAGGGAGGCTGATGCTGGGGGAGGCTGGAAGGAGAGAGGCTGATGCTGGGGGAGGCTGGAAGAAGAGAGGCTGATGCTGGGGGAGGCTGATGCTGGGGGAGGCTGGGAGGAGAGAGGCTGATGCTGGGGAAGGCTGGGAGGAGAGAGGCTGATGCTGGGGACAGAGAGGAGAGGCTGATGCTGGGAGGAGAGAGGCTGATGCTGGGATGAGAGAGGCTGATGCTGGGAGGAGAGAGGCTGATGCTGGGGGAGGCTGGGAGGGGGAGGCTGATGCTGGGGGAGGCTGGGACGAGGGAGGCTGATGCTGGTGGAGGCTGATGCTTGGGGAGGCTGATGCTGGGGGAGGCTGGAAGGAGAGAGGCTGATGCTGGTGGAGGCTGATGCTTGGGGAGGCTGATGCTGGGGGAGACTGGGAGGGGAAGGCTGATGCTGAGGGATGCTGGGAGGGGGAGGCTGGGAGGAAGGAGGCTGGGAGGAGAGAGGCTGATCCTGGGGAAGGCTGGGAACGGGAGGCTGATGCTGAGGGAGGCTGGAAGGAGAGAGGCTGATGCTGGGGGAGGCTGGAAGGAGAGAGGCTGATGCTGGTGGAGGCTGATGCTTGGGGAGGCTGATGCTGGGGGAGACTGGGAGCGGAAGGCTGATGCTGAGGGAGGCTGGGAGGGGGAGGCTGGGAGGAAGGAGGCTGGGAGGAGAGAGGCTGATCCTGGGGAAGGCTGGGAAGGGGAGGCTGATGCTGAGGGAGGCTGGAAGGAGAGAGGCTGATGCTGGGGGAGGCTGGAAGGAGAGAGGCTGAGGCTGGGAGGAGAGAGGCTGATGCTGGGGAAGGCTGATGCTGAGGGAGGCTGGGAGGGGAAAGCTGATGCTGGGGAAGGCTGGGAGGACGGAGGCTGGGAGGAGAGAGGCTGATCCTGGGGAAGGCTGGGAGAGGGAGGCTGATGCTGGAGGAGGCTGGAAGGAGAGAGGCTGATGCTGGCGGAGGCTGATGCTGGGGGAGGCTGGAAGGAGAGAGGCTGATGCTGGTGGAGGCTGATGCTTGGGGAGGCTGGGAGAGGGAGGCTGATGCTGAGGGAGGCTGGGAGGAGGGAGGCTGGGAGAGGTAGGCTGAGAGAAGAGAGGCTGATGCTGGGGGAGGCTGATGCTGGGGGATGCTGGGAGAGGGAGGCTGATGCTGGGGGAGGGTGGGAGGAGGGAGGCTGGGAGGAGAGAGGCTGATGCTGGGGAAGGCTGGGAGGAGAGAGGCTGATGCTGGGGACAGAGAGGAGAGGCTGATGCTGGGAGGAGAGAGGCTGATGCTAGGATGAGAGAGGCTGATGCTGGGAGGAGAGAGGCTGATGCTGGGAGGAGAGAGGCTGATGCTGGGGGCAGAGAAGCTGATGCTGGGGGCAGAGAGGCTGATGCTGGTGCAGCATGGGGGATGGAGCACGATGGGGGGGTGCGCAGCATCGGGGATGGAGCATGATGGGGGGGTGCGCAGCATCGGGGATGGAACACGATGGGGAGTGCGGAGTATGGCGGATGGAGCACGTTTGGGAGTGCGCAGCATGGCGGATGGAGCACGTTTGGGAGTGCGCAGCATGGCGGATGGAGCACGTTTGGGAGTGCGCAGCATGGGAGATGGAGCACGATGGGGGGTGCGCAGCATAGGGGATGGAGCACGATGGGGAGTGCGCTGCATGGGGGATGGAGCACGATGGGGAGTGCGCTGCATGGGGGATGGAGCACGTTTGGGAGTGCGCACCTCCCCCCAACACACACACACACACACACACACACGCGCGCGCACTGCACAACACACCACACACCACACACACACACACTGGGAACCACAATCAACTGCCCTACACAGACACCCACACACACAGACAACGCTGCACACACACAACACCCAACACACAAACACCGCGGCACACACAAATATACGCACATACCGCACAACGCACACATTGCACAAAACATACCTCCCCCCAAAACACACCACACACACACAAACCGCGCAACACACACACAACGCTACAGACACACAGCGCTCCACAAACAACGCAACACACGCAACACACATACAACACCGCTCTCACCCCCCGTCACACCCAGACAACACCCAGAACATGTACAGCCCCTACACAAACACTTGGTAACTACACACAACAACATCTATATATATATATATATATATATATATATATATATAACAAAAATCATACATGAACTACACAATACGTAAATTCTAGAATACCCGATGCGTAGAATCGGGCCACCTTCTAGTGATTTGTATAAAAATCCTCTATTCGTATATCAATTCAAAGAGATATACATATTAAAAACATTTTGAAAGAAAAAATAGAGGAATGTGTAAGATATAAAAAAACAAACCTAGGGCATAAAATAAAAACATTGTTGTCTGAATCAAACTATCAGATTGTTTGTATAAATAACATTTAAATAATGAATAGTAATTAATGGACATGGTTAAAAGGGAAACGTGTATGATCCTTGGGTGGCGTAGACCTGTGTGAAGGACTCTGAGGGTATTGATGGAAAAAAGAGAGGTTGCTGTTGCTTATACGGTAACCTGGAAATGGCAAAGCTGCCGCTGCTCCAATAGCGGAAGTTTCTAGATGGAAGCAGGGCTGCCACTACATTTATATGGTAAATCTAATGGGAAGTAATATCTAGTCTGAGAGGAAGAATGTTGAACAACTTGTCTGCTATGCAACCAATAACTAAATGTAAAGACTGTTTATTTAAAGAGACCCTGGTGTGGTGTGAACTGTCCCCGGCAGCCCCTGCAGGGGTAGATGGAGAGATGGATGGTGCCTTCCGGGAGCAAGTGACTGTCTTACACCCCTACACAGAGATGAACACAAACCGTTGACAAAGGAGTGATCGGCGTCCTCCTCCTTCACATACAGAGTGACTGACTGTTTTTCCTGTCTGAATTGTATACAGAGGCAGCAGTCAATTAGATTGTGTGGGCACAAGCCTTTCTTAGGGTATGTGCGCACGTTGCTTTTTACCTGCTTTTTTGCTGCTTTTTCTTCTGCGCTGTTTAATGCCAAAATGGATGTGTTCTTCTATTCAAGAAAAGTCTATGGGAATTTGGGTTTCTTGTTCACACTATGTTGTTCAAAATGCTGCCTTTTTGAGGCAGAAATTTGGTCAAAAACTCAGCTTTTCAAAGAAGCAACATGTCAATTGTTTTTGCCATTTGGGTTTTGCACTGCAAAGCTGAGTTTTTGACCAAAGTTCTGCCAAAAAAAGGCAGCATTTTGAACAACATAGTGTGAACAAGAAACCCAAATTCCCATAGACTTTGCTTGAATAGAAGAACACATCCATTTTGGCATTAAACAGCGCAGAAGAAAAAGCAGCAAAAAAGCAGGTAAAAAGCAGGTAAAAAGCAACGTGCGCACATACCCTTAGGGGACTTTGCACGATGCGACATCGCTAGCCGATTGTAGAGATGCCAGGCGCGATAGTCCCCGCCCCCGTCGCAAATGCGATCTCTTGTGATAGCTGCATTAACGAACATTATCGCTACAGCAGCTTCACATGCACTTACCTGCCCTGCGACGTCGCTCTGGCCGGCGACCCGCCTCCTTCCTAAGGGGGCGGGTCGTGCGGCGTCACAGCGACATCACACAGCAGACGGCCAATAGAAGCGGAGGGGTGGAGATGAGCGGGACGTAAACATCCCGCCCACCTCCTTCCTTCCTCATTGCAAGCGGGACACAGGTAAGGAGATGTTCCTCGCTCCTGCGGCTTCATACACAGCGATGTGTGCTGCCGCAGGAACGAGGAACAACATCGTACCTGTCGCTGCAGCGAAATTATGGAAAAGACCGACACTACACAGATCACCGATTTTCGACGCTTTTGCGATCGTTTATCGGTGCTTCTAGGCTTTACACGTTGCAACATCTTTACCGGCGCCGGATGTGCGTCACTTTCAATTTGACCCCGACGAGATCGCAGTAGCGATGTCACAACGTGCAAAGTACCCCTTAGTCTTTCACTGTTTTTCATATTTCCCATTTTACAACAATAATTAACATAGATATAATTTTCTGAATTATCTGGGCATTCATGGTTAGCTTTATCTGCCACATGGTTTTCTAGACTTTTTTATTATATGAAGCCCACTATTAAAGTAAAAAATATACAACTAAAAAACCTAATATTTATTTATGAATAGAACAATTAGATTAAAAAAAATCCAGCAAACTTGGTAAGTTAACATTGAAGACCCTCAGTCTAAATGGAGTAAGGACAGTGGTGTAACTATAGTTCGCTGGACCCTGCTGCAAAATTTGGACCTGGGTCACCCCAGATTTGTCAGGTGTATGTATATGTATGTATACATTTAGCTTTCTAAATACTATAAAGACATACGAGTTTCCCTCCCCCATTATGCAGTAATGTCCCTCATCCTGTTCAAATGTACCCTATCCTGAGCTACTTCCTGGTATATATGTCCCCCATCCTGGTAAATGTCTCACATACTGGGTCCATCCTGGTAAATATGTCCCCAATCTTATTATATATGTCCCCCACCCTGGGCTCGTTCTTGGTAAATGTCTCCCATTCTGGTATACATGCCCCCATCATGGTAAAAATGTCCCCCATTCTGAAATATATATCCCCTTCCTGGTATATATGTCTCCCATCCTGGTATATATGTTCCACATCCTAGGACACATCCTGGTATATATGCCCCCATCATGAAATATATGTTCTCATCGTGGTATATATGTCCCCCATCTAAGTGTATATGTTCCCCAACCTAGTCCACATCTTGGTATATATGTCCCCCATCCTGAAATATATGTCCCCATCCTTGTATATATGCCCCCATCCTGGTATATATGATCCAAATCCTAGGCCCTATCCTAGTATATATAACCCCAACCTGATATATATGTCCCCATTCTGGTCCCCTCCTGGTATATACTGTATGTCCCCATCCTGGGCCCCTCCTGATATATATATATATATATATATATATATATATATATATATATATATATAGTCTTTTGATGGTATATATGTCCCCCTCATGGAATACCTGACCCTCTCCTGGTATGAATGTCCCCATCCTAGTACCTATGCTCCTCTCCTGGTATGCAGTATATGTCCTCATCCTGATTTTTTTTTTATTCTTTCCCCTCCTGGTATACATGTGCCCCTCCTGTTATATATGTGCCCCTGGTGATATATATTCCCATACTGGGCCCTTCATTGAATGTTTGTCCCATCCTGGTATACATATCCCCCTCCTGTTTTATTTGTCCCCCTCTTGGGCCCCTCCTGGTATATGTCCCCATCCTGGTAAATATGTCCTAGTTCTGTTTCTTATTGCAAAAATAAAAAAAATTGCACTCACCCTCCCAGGCTCCCACATTGCGTGGCATCCTCCTGTGCAGCCAGCCCTCAGTGGCTGGCAACTGACATCAGCTTCCATGTTATAGTGACACCGGACATCACTGACATGCGCCACCCTCAGTCACGGGGACGCTGATGCCCGCTGCCTGCCAATGTTCATTCAGCAGCTTGTATCGCAGAGCAAGGATGCGACAGGCCCTCATACGCATGTCTCGCTGAAGCAGAGGCTGGAGTCAGCGGACCCTCTTCACCTCCAGGCCCAGTCGCGATACCTGCGTCAGCAATTGTTCCACCCCTGAGTGAGGACGGTAAGGTCAGAGACGCATTAATCCCTGTAATATTTATTCTCCATATTGATTATGCCTGCTTTTACTGTGTTGATTTAGGTATACAAGATACCCTGTTTTATCTTGAACATTTTGCAGGTGTTTGTGGATACATGTTAAAATCCCCATTAAAAAAACACAGTATGTTGACATTGCTTATTAAAAGGAATTAAAGGAAATATATCAGGACAGTACAATGTGTTTATAAAAAAAAAAATAATGACAGTAATGAGTGAAAGGAATTTTTGAAATTCTTCTTTCTACACAAGAGGCAGCCCCATAAATCATTCAGGGATCATAAGCTATTGGCTCAAGGTTTTTTCTTTTGCAGCCTCATGAAGAAACTTATGAGATGTACTGTCATACTTAAGAACGGAGCATATGTCGCTTAGTACCTGCTTTATGTTTAGCTCACTACAATCTACCACCCAACCATTGCCAGAACTAGTGTATTAACTTTCATGCTCAGTAAAGCATTCAAAGAATAATGATGTTCCTGCAGTTACAGCTTCTTATGTTTTTTTTCTTCTTTTGGCAATGTAATGCCTTGATTGCTCAGCAGAAAGCAAACCAACTTAGTGGAAATACACTAATTTACCTTGTTTTCACTGTGAAGTATATATCCCAATTTTCTGTAGTAATCACATGAATATATATATAAATCATTTTTGAATCTATATATATATAATTGCCTTATTCTGTCTGTCTGTCTGTCTGTCTTGCTCCAAAATTGTGTCCTTACAGTGACACAAAGCTGATTGGCCGCTGGGCTCACCATGGCCCCGCCCCCCGCACGGATTGGCCGCTCACCCAGGCAACTCGCCCACGCCCCGCCCCCCTCACGCAATGCACGCTCGCTCTGGCCCCGCCCCCCGCACGCATTCCCCGAACCGACCGACACGGAGCCACGACTCCCAGGTGAGTACTGTACCCCCGGGAGCCCACATCAGCGTACGCCGCCAACCCAGCCGACACATAACCTCGCATTGCTGGGGTTGCCGCCGTATGCTGGTGTGGGCTCCCGTGCGAGCGGGGGACGGGATACGCTGGTAACCATGGTAGCATAGTTACCAGCGCATCAAGGTCCTGCAGCGGCGGAACATACACACACGCACGCACACACACACACATCAGATCACACTCACTCTCACACACACCTCACACACACATCACATCGCATCCACACACTCACAACATCCTGGGATATCGCTTGCTTCTCGGCGGCGATACTGTGCAGTGAACTTCCAGGACCTGCCGGAGGATCACATGGCCAGAAGCATGTGGTATCGCCGGATGTTGTGAGTGTGAGCGCGTATGTGCAATATTGTCAATGTGTGTGTGAGTGTATGCGATCGGGTGTGTGTGAGTGTATGCGATCGGGTGTGTGTGAGTGTATGCGATCGGGTGTGTGTGAGTGTATGCGATCGGGTGTGTGTGAGTGTGTGTGTATGCGATCGGATCTGTGTCGGCAGAGGAGCACGGCGTGCTGGAGGAGGCTGGGAGGAGAGAGGCTGATCCTGGGGAAGGCTGGGAGGGGGAGGCTGAGAGAAGAGAGGCTGATGCTGGGGGAGGCTGAGGCTGGGGTAGGCTGGGAGGAGAGAGGCTGATGCTGGGGACAGAAAAGGCTAATGCTGGGAGGAGAGAGGCTGATGCTGGGGACAGAGAGGCTGATGCTGGGAGGAGAGAGGCTGATGCTGGGAGGAGAGAGGCTGATGCTGGGAGGAGAGAGGCTGATGCTGGGAGGAGAGAGGCTGATGCTGGGAGGAGAGAGGCTGATCCTGGGAAAGGCTGGGAGGGGGAGGCTGAGAGAAGAGAGGCTGATGCTGGGGGAGGCTGAGGCTGGGGTAGGCTGGGAGGAGAGAGGCTGATGCTAGGGACAGAAAAGGCTGATGCTGGGAGGAGAGAGGCTGATGCTGGGAGGAGAGAGGCTGATGCTGCGGGCAGAGAGGCTGATGCTGCGGGCAGAGAGGCTGATGCTGGTGCAGCATGGGGGATGGAGCACGATGGGGGGTGCGCAGCATGACGGATGGAGCACGATGGGGAGTGCGCAGCATGGGGGATGGAGCACGTTTGGGAGTGCGCAGCATGGCGGATGGACCACGTTTGGGAGTGCGCAGCATGGGGGATGGAGCATGTTTGGGAGTGCGCAGCATGGCGGATGGACCACGTTTGGGAGTGCGCAGCATGGCGGATGGAGCACATTTGGGAGTGCGCAGCATGGCGGATGGAGCACGTTTGGGAGTGCGCAGCATGGCGGATGGAGCACATTTGGGAGTGCGCAGCATGGCGGATGGACCACGTTTGGGAGTGCGCAGCATAGCGGATGGACCACGTTTGGGAGTGCGCAGCATGGCGGATGGAGCACGTTTGGGAGTGCGCAGCATGGCGAATGGAGCACGTTTGGGAGTGCGCAGCATGGCGGATGGAGCACGTTTGGGAGTGCGCAGCATGGCGGATGGAGCACGTTTGGGAGTGCGCAGCATGGCAGATGGAGCACGTTTGGGAGTGCGCAGCATGGCGGATGGAGCACGTTTGGGAGTGCGCAGCATGGCAGATGGTGCACGATGGGGAGTGCGCAGTATGGCGGATGGAGCACGTTTGGGAGTGCGCAGTATGGCGGATGGAGCACGTTGGGGAGTGCGTAGCATGGCAGATGGAGCACGTTTGGGAGTGCGCAGCATGGCGGATGGAGCACGTTTGAGAGTGCGCAGCATGGCGGATGGAGCACGTTTGGGAGTGCGCAGCATGGCAGATGGAGCACGTTTGGGAGTGCGCAGCATGGCGGATGGAGCACGTTTGGGAGTGCGCAGCATGGCGGATGGAGCACGTTTGGGAGTGCGCAGCATGGCGGATGGAGCACGTTTGGGAGTGCGCAGCATGGCGGATGGAGCACGTTTGGGAGTGCGCAGCATGGCGGATGGAGCACGATGGGGGGTGCGCAGCATGGCGGATGGAGCACGTTTGGGAGTGCGCAGCATGACGGATGGAGCACGTTTGGGAGTGCGTAGCATGGCGGATGGAGCACGTTTGGGAGTGCGCAGCATGGCGGATGGAGCACGTTTGGGAGTGCGCAGCATGGCGGATGGAGCACGTTTGGGAGTGCGCAGCATGGCGGATGGAGCACGTTTGGGAGTGCGCAGCATGGCGGATGGAGCACGTTTGGGAGTGCGCAGCATGGCGGATGGTGCACGATGGGGAGTGCGCAGTATGGCGGATGGAGCACGTTTGGGAGTGCGCAGTATGGCGGATGGAGCACGTTGGGGAGTGCGCAGCATGGCGGATGGAGCACGTTTGGGAGTGCGCAGCATGGCGGATGGACCACGTTTGGGAGTGCGCAGCATGGCAGATGGAGCACGTTTGGGAGTGCGCAGCATGGCGGATGGAGCACGTTTGGGAGTGCGCAGCATGGCGGATGGAGCACGTTTGGCAGTGCGCAGCATGGCGGATGGAGCACGTTTGGGAGTGCGCAGCATGGCGGATGGAGCACGTTTGGGAGTGCGCAGCATGGCGGATGGAGCACGATGGGGGGTGCGCAGCATGGCGGATGGAGCACGTTTGGGAGTGCGCAGCATGACGGATGGAGCACGTTTGGGAGTGCGTAGCATGGCGGATGGAGCACGATGGGGAGTGCGCAGCATGGCGGATGGAGCACGTTTGGGAGTGCGCAGCATGGCGGATGGAGCACGTTTGGGAGTGCGCAGCATGGGGGATGGACCACGTTTGGGAGTGAGCAGCATGGCGGATGGAGCACGTTTGGGAGTGCGCAGCATGGCGGATGGAGCACGATGGGGAGTGCGCAGCATGGGGGATGGAGCACGATGGGGGTGCACAGCATGGGGGACGGAGCACGATGGGAGGTGCACACCTCCCCCCAACACACACACACGCGCACTGCACAACACACACACACACTGGGAACCACAAACACCGCCCTACACAGACACCCACACACACAGACAACGCTCCACACACACAACACCCAACACACAAACACCGCGGCATACATAAATATACGCACATACCGCACAACACACACATTGTACAAAACATACCTCCCCCCAAAACACACCACACACACACACAAACCGCGCAACACACACACACAACGCTACAGACACACAGCGCTCCACAAACAACGCAACACACACAACACACATACAACACCGCTCTCACCCCCCGCCACACCCAGACAACACCCAGAACATGTACAGCGCCCTACACAAACACTTGGTAAGTACACACAACAACATCTATATATATAACAAAAATCATACATGAACTACACAATACGTAAATTCTAGAATACCCGATGAGTAGAATCGGGCCACCTTCTAGTATTTAATATTTTTCTATGGTGTTAATGATGCTGTGTAAGGCCCTGTGCGCACTTGCCGGTTTTTGCCGCAGATTTCCTGCGGTTTTGCTGCATGTTTCGCTGCATGTTATGTTCATAACATCTCTGCAGTGATTCACCAGCAAAACCTATGGGAAGAAAAATGCTGTGCGCACTATGCGGATTTTGACAGCTGCAGGTTTTGCCGTATTTTTACCTTCCAGCAGAGGTAAACACACAGCGGCAGACCGGTATTCTCAGGCTGGGGAGGGCGAGAGCCAGGGTTAATGTCCCCCCTCCCGCAGCCGAGAATATCAGCCCGCAGCTGCCCCGGGACTGTCGCATCCATTATGCGACAGTCCCGGAGTGTCCCCGTCTCTTCCTGTTGCCGTGATGCAGTGGCAATCAGGGTAATATAAGGAGTTAATGGCGGCGGATCGCCGCCACTAAGTCCAGGCTTGATCATGGTAGCGTCTATGTGACAGCTGACATGATCAACCCGTAAGTAAAGTGAAAAAAGCACACACCAAAAAATCCTTTAGTTTAAATAAAACACAAAAAAGCTCCTGTTTCACCCCTTTATTAACCCCCCCCCCAATACACAGCTCCGGCGTAATCCACGTCCTGCGATGCTTGCATCCAGCCGCGACTGACACACAGCGCTGAATGCAGCCTCGCAACGAGACAGACTGCAGAGAGGTAACCACAGGTCATTTCCCACGCCTGGTAATGTGAACAACACATTACCGCTCGGGAGAAATGCAGCGTGTGCTCACAGGGACTCTATCTATCTATCTATCCCTCTATCTATTCTTCTATCTGTCTATTTATCTATTTATCTATCAACTATCTATCTCAAAAGGAAATTAGTTTTTTTTTTCTTCTTCAATGTGCTTTATTGCATTGAATGCATTAAAACACATGTACCAACCCGCACGCGGCAAAACCGCGGCAATACCGCAAACAATACAGCTGTAAAACCGCGGCAAACCGTATGCGGTTTTTGGGTGCGGTTTGCCGCGGTTTTTTTTACCGCGGGTGCGGTAATCTTTCAGACACTGCGGAATTTTCTTAAGAAAATTCAGTTTTCCAGTGCGCACAGGGCCTAAGGCTTCTTGTACGTGTTCTATTCGTGTTTTTCACAGATAGAACATATACCCATTATAGTCTAGGGGGATGGTCACCTGTCCATGTCCAATCTTGAATTGAGTCAAATCAAAATTACCCATACAAGATAATAGGTCCATGAAAATCACTGACCGCAAACATTGCCATCCATGTCCCGTCTGTGATTAACATGGTAATCGGTAGGAAAAGCTCCAAAATTTATTCATTTTTGCATATAAGAAAATCATTGATAAGAACGCAACCACTGACCTAAGACTGATAAAAATCTGATCCAAAAATCTAATGAAAATCCGATTTTTTTTTTTGGTGTATGAGAAAGATTGCTGACATCTTAGGGGTACTTTACACATAGCTAGCGATTGCTGCAGGAATGACAAACAACATCATATCAGCAGCAGGAGCGACATTATGGAAATGAACGACGTGACACAGATCAGGAAATTTTGTCACTTTTGCGCTCGTTCATCATCGCAGGTAGGATTTACACATTGCAATGTCGCTACCGGCGCCGGATGTGCGTCACTAACGACGTGACCCCGACGATATATCGGCTGCGATGTCGCAACGTGTAAAGCCCGCCTTAATGAGGCCTTGGAGTGAAATGATCACCTACATAAAAGCCAATCTGTGGTCATTTAATATACTGTTTAGACAAGCCATGCTCACAGAACGATTATTAACTTCATGGCTCTGTGCCATTGTTCATGGCAGCACATTGTTTTGTTGATACAGGAAAATGTGCTGCCGAGAAAGATGATTTGTTTAAAAATGCTTAAAAATAATTGAATAATTTTGGTAATTGGTCAGGTGAGTGCCAGCTTGCTTAGACAGGCTGACATTCAGGAATCGAGCATTCCTAAGTACGCTTGTTCCTGATAAACTGTAAAAACACCATTACTCTTATTTCAAGACCATTACTGCTTAACATCAGCATGTTGCATCCTGTAGTGCCATATGCCCGATTATTATACACCCACACCAACTCTGTCATGAAGTCAGACTACCTCATCTTCCAGCATTCTTAATATCTGCAAGAATCTCCTTTTGAAGAGTTCCCAGGTTCTATTCCCTTGAGGGTGAAAGGTGAAAGGGTGCTGTCAGAGATTTCTCTATACTGTAGAGTTGATGTAGCTCTTCCATGGCTCTTCCTTGAGAGTGGGCTCCCTGGTCAGAATGGATCCTCTTAGGGCACCTGTACACAGGGGTGAAATCTTAGTAGATGGCTCAGGCCGCTGACTCAGCCGTCTGGTCCCGGATCAGAGTTACGACTGGGAACTTGGTGAAGTGGTCTGTCATCCCCAGGCTATATTTACAACTGCTAAGTGACAGGCCGATCATGATGTAGTCGACCATTTGCACTTCAGATGTCTTTATAACTTGGGTGTTCTCTGTTCTGGAGGCTTAGTCAGTTGAAACAGTCGGCAATTTTGACAAACTTCTTACACCACCCGATGAAGTTGGGGCCAGGACATAAATCATTGCAAGCATTGGAAAGTTATTGCTGCCCCAAAATGTGTGCCCTTCTCATTAGCCTCCTTTGCAAAAATTGACACCATCCCTGTATAACAGGCCATTCTTCATATAGAGCCGCTCCCACTGGCCAAGTGTCTGCAAGGCACTGATTGAAAATGCTGCCCTTTCTTCTCTGTTGGGATTCTGGCTTAGGGTCACCAACTTTCTCAGCTCCACTAGTTTTGGGTCAGAATGTTGCAGTTGCAGCCACTCATCTCTTGGATGCCCCAGCACTTGATTTGGTCACAATTCTCCTCCTGCCTCTCGAAAGGCCAAGAGAGCTCCTGCAAAGCGCCTGAAGTCTGGGGTCTGATCCCCCTCTAGCTCTTCATCCACATCCTAGATCAGTAGTCCATGCGTCACTGTGGACAGTGCGTCCACATGCGTATTTCCAGCCTTTGACTGGTAGGTTATCATCTACTGATACTTAGACATCCTTGCAACCCTTAATTGTCCAAATGCTCCCAACTTCACAGTCTTCAGGGGGTCAAGCACGTTGTTGTCAGTCAGTCCACACTTGAACTTCTGAGCATGACATGTACTCTAAAAACTTTTCAGCCATCGCACACACCAGGGCTAGAAACTCCAATTTAAATGAACTGTAATTTCAAGGGTTTGTCTCTGAGTCCCATATGAATTGACTGGCATAGGCAATAATCCGTTCCTCTTGGCCCTGGGCCAGCACCACTCTGAGACTATAGAGGGAACCATCTGTATATAACATGGAGGTTTGTGAGCAGGGTCAGCTCCAGGCTTTTGTGGGCCCTGGGCGAAAGAGTCTCAGTGGGCCCCATCCACACATAGACATGCACAAAATGCACAAATACATACACACACAGGCATACGAACACATACATATTTAAAGAGAAATTGACAAAACCATATATAAATAGACATAAATCTAGACACAGTCATATATAGTGACATACATAGATACACATCAGACATGCACACACAAACACATTATTTTTATATCTTTATATATTTATATATATTTTTTAATATTGGGAAGCCGGCAACAGCCTCATTCACCTCCCCGCTTGTCTCCCTCCAGCTCCTCCTGGGCATGTGTCTGTGCCACGCTGATTGGTGGCAGTCCAGTCACTAACAGACATGGCCGCACATAGAGCACACTAACACTGCTGTATATACATCACAAGAGAGGCTGGGGACATACACATTACTGGGGGTATACATATTACTAAGGAAAGGGGTATACAGCAATGGGGGGCAAACAGCTCTGGAGGGGGGTAGTGGCTGTGAGATGGGGGACAAACAGCTCTGAGGTGGGGGGGACATACAGCTCTGGGGTGGGGGGGACAAACAGCTCTGAGGTGGTATACAGCACCGGGGTGGAGGGAACATACAACTCTGGGGGTATACTAGTATGCAGCCCCCATATTCCTCCATATAGTGTTATGAAGCCCCCATAGTCCTCCATATAGCCCCCATGTAGCATTATGCAACCCCCATATGGCACTATGCAGCCCCCATATGGCATTATGCAGTCCCCATGTGGCACTATGCAGACCCCCATATAGCATTAAGCATCCCTTATGTAGCACAATGCAGATCCATATAGCATTAGGCACCCTCATGTAGTATACAGCCCCCATATAGCACAATGCAGACCCATATAGCATTAGGCACCCTCATGTAGTATACAACCCACATTGTATTGAATTACTGAAATACATTATCTTTTTGATGATATTCTAATTTTTTGAGATACACTTGTATATTGCAACTTTAATTTGACTAAGCATTGCACTGTATTGTTGATAGAATATGATGTTGCACAGACGTAAAATCACACAAATTGTGCAACACAATTCTTTTACATGGGAACTTCAGTAGCCAACAAATGCCGTATGTACCCCTACCATAAAATTACAAGGCAAATTTTAATTTTAGCATTTCATAGCATCTTCTGATTTGTTATGATTTTGTGGTACTGTAGCAAATTGCATGTGCCATGGGTCTTTTGCCCATTTTTTTTTGCCATATGACCCAAGCTATAACATTTTTCCACTGTAACTGCATCACCTCTCTTGTACTATTCACTGGTGCCCCAGATACCTTCAGATTCCACTAACACCACTAGTTGAGAGACTGGAGTTTTCTATTGAGCATGGGATAGATTTCACACAATTTTTTTTGTTTTTAGTGATGGGCCATGTGCCCACGGGACAACGTATCTGCGGAATTTGCCGTAGGTATGTCCACAGGTTTCCCGCAGCTGCTCCCCGGAATCCGCAGCTATCCATTGCTGCGGGATTCAAGCATTTTTGCACTGTAAACCTGTGGACATTCGTGCGACTTACCTGCGGAAGTCCCAGCCTCTATCTCCATAGTGGAAAGGCAGGAATTCCACAGGTATTTCTGCAGTAATAAGTGACATGCAGTTACGTGCGGCTGCGGGACATCCTCAGCATATTCTGCAGCCGCACATACTGCAGCATGGACACACACTGCCCATGTCCCATAGGGTAACATGGGGAGTGTCTGTACTTGCTAAATCCTGTGGATTTATCTAGAAAATCCAGATACTGTAAATCCGCGGGTTTTCCTGCAGCAAATTCCGTGGGTACGTTGTTCTTTGGGCACATAGCCTTACTATTCTTATGTGATACATATTTAGCAATACTGTAAAATTATTAGACAGTGTAAAGTTAAACTAGACAATCTTAAAATGTGACAGATTTAGCTTAATAGTTCATCCTGTTTGATAAACTTGCATATTTTAAGACCGTTTAGTCTGATTTTACACCACTAGTTTGCATAGCGTGTACCAGAAATTTGCGCCACAATTCTGCTGCCTTTTTGACACTGTGCTGTACGTTAGGCTCCATCATCCTGCAAAGCCACAGCCCTTTTCAGGTAAATCATATCACCATTTTTTGCAAGGCGCAGAAAATGTTCAAAATACATAATAATTATGGCACAAGTCATTAATGACAGTTTATTAAAATGTAGGCTTCATTATGCATTTATATTGTATATCATCTTCATTAATGGGCATTGTTGGATAGTGCATGTAATTACAAGCAATTTTACAGTTTACTGCTTATTAAAAATATTCAGTCTTTCTTGAGGCATAAACATTTTTCTTTTGTTTATAGCTGGTTGCCTTGGAGACCGACTACATTGCTAAACAGCAGAACATTCTCAGTTACAAGCTCTTTTCTATTGTTCTTGCCAGCACCATTTTGAAGCTGGTTATGGTGTCTGGAGAGTGGATACCAACTAATCCTGATTAGCTTGTAAGCACTGCACGAAAACTTGACAGCAACGGTGGTTGGCCTACTAGGCAATGTGCTTAATGCCTCCGCAATTTTTGCAAAAGCAGCCACTTTTTTTTGTGATGAAAGCGAATGACATCTTCTAAGTTATCCACATAATGCTTAAAATCTTATACCTTTGCAGATAAATTCGAGACCTGTGCACGCGCCGCATCGCTCTGCCCTATTGCGCAGTCAGCAGCACATGAGGGAGCTAATGATATGGAAGTAAAGCCAGTGCCTGCATACTACAGACTTTGCTCTGACCTAAGTAGGGCAAACGAGGCACCCCTTGTCTTTGACTCACGCCTTCCTACTTGTAAGAGTATCTGCTTAGTACACCTCAGATATCCCTGTCTAACCAGCTCACATACACATACATGCATCTCTGGATCTGGACTCTTGTTTTAAGGCTACATGCAGACACTGCAGATCTGGTGCAGAAATTTTCTGCTTGAAATCTGCCTGAAAAAAAAGCATATAAAAATTAGCATTTTCGGTGCTTTTTTTGTGTGAGTTTTGTGGTATGCTTTTTTTAATGACGTTAATGGTTGGAAATATTAAAAAATGCAGTAAAAAACACCCCAACTATTTTTTTGCAACAAAATCTGCGCCAAATCTGCAAGAAAAAAGCAACATGGGCACAACGCTTCAGAAATCTCACAGACTTTGCTGGCTTTAGGCATTCAGATTTTGGTGCAGATTTGTCAAAAAATGCATAAAAAACGCACCTTGTGCAAATAGCCTAAGACTGCTCAGACAAAATCTTTTCCAAATGCAAGAGCTCTCGCAGCACCAGAGCAGGCCCACGAATTTGAAGAAAACTTTGTCGACACATATATCAAAGGAAGATGTCAGTCATGAAAAGTCTTGTACATAATGAATGGCACGTAATTTTAGCACGTGGTCAGAATACCAACTTCTTACTTGACAGACCTGGCCTCTAGTTACAGCAGAACTATATGAGGCTCAATTTAAAGCTGTATTTTAAGTGCAATTACTTTGTTCTGTTACAAAATGGATGTTAACTAAGCAGAAAGGATAAATTGACCAGAATGGGGTCTATGGGGTTTTTGTTTTTGTGTTGTTTTTTTTATTTGTTCAAAATACGAATTTCGCAACTGCACCAAAATAAAAAGATGACCCTGGAAAATCAATTTAAGAAACACTTACCCATTTAGGCATTTTTCCTGCATGGGGATCATGATGGTGAAACTGCAGTACCAGCACCGTAACAACCACAGAGAGTCCAACAATCACCATAATACTTGCAAAATACTGAGCTGCAAGTAAAAAAAAATACATGTTCAGTTATGGACAATACAGAATATACCAAACACTGCTTGGAGGGAAACTGACAGCATATTGCATATTATTTTGACCCCAAGCTCCTTTGACAAAAGAATGATAATAATATTGTTATTTCTAGCTAAGCTGTAAAATTAGTTGTTGTGTCATAATTATAAAACAAAAATATGCCAACTTGTATGAAAAACTGTTACTTTGAGTCATCAGTAGAAATGAGCGAAAACAAACGGTAAAGTTCGTGGTTCGTACCGGACACCTGGTGTCTGGGACTCAAAATCAAACACAGACTTTAAACAAGTTAATGTTTGGAGTTCAGAGTTCAGGTACTATCCATATACTAATACAGTTTATTGAAAGGCTGTAATGAAGGCAATAAACTAATTTTTTGTCATGAGGAAGATGCCTATATGCTGCTATGAATAATAAATAAATTAAAAAAAAAAAAGAGTTTGGGGTCCCACCTATTTTTGATAACCAGCATAGGTAAAGCAGCCAGTTGGGGCCTTCAGCGATCAGTTGTCTGCTTTACTTTGGCTAATTATCAAAAATAGATGGGAACCCACAGAACTTTTTAAAATTATTCATTGAAATAATTAAAAAAAAAAAAAACGGATTGGGGTCCCCCTTATTTTTGATAACCAGCCAAGGTAAAGCAGACAGAGGGGGGTTGGTATTAACTGGCTGGGAAGGCCCTTGGTTATACTAAAAATTGAAGACCCCTGATGCGCCAATTCTGGCACTTTGCCCACTTCTTCCCGATTGATGTGGAGCGGTGACAATCAGTAGAAGGTAATATTTTTGTTGGTTGATGTCACCAGTGAATTGACAGTTGGCATCAAGAAGACCAGGGGTTAGTAATGGAGAGGCATCTATCAGACATCTATCAGACTAACCTGCCAAGGGTAGATTTAAAAAACACACAAACAGGAAAAATTAGGTTTATTTAAATAAAGACTCCCCTCACTCCCTCGTTCACCAATTTATTTAAAAGACAGTGAAAAATTCTGGATCTGCCAGTTTACCAGGAGTAACTTATGGTGCCTCATTTCAATAAAACTCCATAGTTCACTCTTGGTCAGCAGAAGGTAAGGAAATTCTCATGGGTGTGAATTGAAATACTATGTCCCAAGAATGAAAAAAGTATATTAGGAGTGATACCTTTATAGGCTAACCAGAAAAATTATATTAGCAAGCTTTCAGAGCACAAAGAATTTCTGAGACCAAATCACAACATTTAAATGAATGTTACAACAGGACATGGGAAAGATGACGCCTCCTAAAGATAAGCCAAGAAAATCAAATTAAGTTTTTTCTTAGAAATGCAGAGGAGTTGGAAGTGGTCTGTTCAAATCACTTCTGAGGTTCTTCTGGTGGAGGTGTGAAGTGTGTCCATGTAGTGAGTCATAAAACCAGGTGTTAAATTGAGTCCTTTTGTTAAAGATCCAAACATCTTTATCAGTTTGAATTCCCACATTTTTCTCTCTCTGTCATCTTTAAAATGACCTTTCAGTATTAGTACTTTTAAATCTGTCATACTGTGTCCCTGTCTAGAGAAATGTTTTCCCACAGGCCTGTCCAGTTCATTTTATATTGTGTGCCTGTGTAGATTCATCCTTGTTTGTAGTTTTTGTTTAGTTTCCCCAATATATGTTCCTCCAGGGCATCTTGTGCACTGTATCAAGTATTCCACATTGGAGGATGTACATAAAAAGAGGTCCATGATCTTGTAGTTCTGATTTGTGTTGGCTATGTGGACCGTATTTGTTGGTAAAATGTGGGTACAGGTCTTGCATTTCTTGCCATTACAGGGGAATGTGCCCGTCTCTGATGGTGATGAGAGGACACTTCTAACAAGGAGATTCCTTAAGTTAGGTTGCTGTTTGTAGGAGAGAAGTGGTAATTCTGGGAATATTACTTTCAGTCTGTGGTCCCTGTGGAATTTGGGTTGAAGATCAGCACCAATTTTCCTTAGGATGCTCATGTGGGGATTATATGTGACCACAAGCGGTACCCTATTGTTATCCTCCCTCTGTTTGTGATCCAGGAAGCTGCTTCTTGGGATCCTTGTAGCTCTGTAGACCTGTTCATCTATTACCAGTGGATGGTATCCTTGTTGTATCCACTGGTAATAGATGAACAGATCCACAGAGCTACAATGATCTCAAGAAACAGCCTCCTGGATTACAAACAGAGGGAGGATAACAATAGTACCGCTTGTGAACAATGTGAACGCTTGTGGTCACATATAATCCCCACATGAGCATCCTAAGGAAAATTGGTGCTGATTTTCAACCCAAATTCCACAGGGACCACAGACTGAAAGTAATATTCCCAGAATTACCACTTCTCTCCTTCAAACAGCCCCCTAACTTAAGGAATCTCCTTGGTAGAAGTGTCCTCTCATCGCCATCATAGACGGGCACATTCCCCTGTAATGGCAAGAAATGCAAGACCTGTACCCACATTTTACCAACAAATACGGTCCACATAGCCAACACAAATCAGAACTACAAGATCATGGACCTCTTTTCATGTACATCCTCCAATGTGGTATACATGATACAGTGCACAAGATGCCCTGGAGGAACATATACAGTTAGGTCCAGAAATATTTGGACAGTGACACAATTTTCGCGAGTTGGGCTCTGCATGCCACCACATTGGATTTGAAATGAAACCTCAACAACAGAATTCAAGTGCAGATTGTAACGTTTAATTTGAAGGTTTGAACAAAAATATCTGATAGAAATTGTAGGAATTGTACACATTTCTTTACAAACACTCCACATTTTGGGAGGTCAAAAGTAATTGGACAAATAAACCAAACCCAAACAAAATATTTTTATTTTCAATATTTTGTTGCGAATCCTTTGGAGGCAATCACTGCCTTAAGTCTGGAACCCATGGACATCACCAAACGCTGGGTTTCCTCCTTCTTAATGCTTTGCCAGGCCTTTACAGCCGCAGCCTTCAGGTCTTGCTTGTTTGTGGGTCTTTCCGTCTTGAGTCTGGATTTGAGCAAGTGAAATGCATGCTCAATTGGGTTAAGATCTGGTGATTGACTTGGCCATTGCAGAATGTTCCACTTTTTTGCACTCATGAACTCCTGGGTAGCTTTGGCTGTATGCTTGGGGTCATTGTCCATCTGTACTATGAAGCGCCGTCCGATCAACTTTGCGGCATTTGGCTGAATCTGGGCTGAAAGTATATCCCGGTACACTTCAGAATTCATCCGGCTACTCTTGTCTGCTGTTATGTCATCAATAAACACAAGTGACCCATCGCCATTGAAAGCCATGCATGCCCATGCCATCACGTTGCCTCCACCATGTTTTACAGAGGATGGGGTGTGCCTTGGATCATGTGCCGTTCCCTTTCTTCTCCAAACTTTTTTCTTCCCATCATTCTGGTACAGGTTGATCTTTGTCTCATCTGTCCATAGAATACTTTTCCAGAACTGAGCTGGCTTCATGAGGTGTTTTTCAGCAAATTTAACTCTGGCCTGTCTATTTTTGGAATTGATGAATGGTTTGCATCTAGATGTGAACCCTTTGTATTTACTTTCATGGAGTCTTCTCTTTACTGTTGACTTAGAGACAGATACACCTACTTCACTGAGAGTGTTCTGGACTTCAGTTGATCTTGTGAACGAGTTCTTCTTCACCAAAGAAAGTATGCGGCGATCATCCACCACTGTTGTCATCCGTGGACGCCCAGGCCTTTTTGAGTTCCCAAGCTCACCAGTCAATTCCTTTTTTCTCAGAATGTACCCGACTGTTGATTTTGCTACTCCAAGCATGTCTGCTATCTCTCTGATGGATTTTTTCTTTTTTTTCAGCCTCAGGATGTTCTGCTTCACCTCAATTGAGAGTTCCTTAGACCGCATGTTGTCTGGTCACAGCAACAGCTTCCAAATGCAAAACCACACACCTGTAATCAACCCCAGACCTTTTAACTACTTCATTGATTACAGGTTAACGAGGGAGACGCCTTCAGAGTTAATTGCAGCCCTTAGAGTCCCTTGTCCAATTACTTTTGGTCCCTTGAAAAAAAGGAGGCTATGCATTACAGAGCTATGATTCCTAAACCCTTTCTCCGATTTGGATGTGAAGACTCTCATATTGCAGCTGGGAGTGTGCACTTTCAGCCCATATTATATATATAATTGTATTTCTGAACATGTTTTTGTAAACAGCTAAAATATCAAAACTTGTGTCACTGTCCAAATATTTCTGGACCTAACTGTATTGGGGAAACTAAACAAAAACTACAAACAAGGATGAATCTACACAGGCACACAATAAAAAAGGAACTGGACACGCCTGTAGGAAAACATTTCTCTAGACAGGGACACAGTATGACAGATTTAAGGGTACCTTCTCACTTAGCGATGCAGCAGCGATCCGACCAGCGATCTGACCTGGTCAGGATCGCTGCTGCATCGCTACATGGTCGCTGGTGAGCTGTCAAACAGGCAGATCTCACCAGCGACCAGTGAACAGCCCCCAGCCAGCAGCGACGTGCAAGCGACGCTGCGCTTGCACGGAGCCGCCGTCTGGAAGCTGCGGAGACTGGTAACTAAGGTAAACATCGGGTATGGTTACCCGATGTTTACATTAGTTACCAGCGCACACCGCTTAACTGTGTGTGCAGGGAGCAGGGAGCCGCGCACACTGAGCGCTGGCTCCTTGCTCTCCTAGCTGCTGTACACATGGGGTTAATTAACCCGATGTGTACAGCAGCTACATGTGCAGAGAGCCGGAGCCGGCAGCACAGGCAGCGTGAGAGCTGCGGAGGCTGGTAACTAAGGTAAATATCGGGTAACCACCTTGGTTACCCGATGTTTATCTTGGTTACAAGCTTACCTCAGCTGTCAGACGCCGGCTCCTGCTCCCTGCTCGCTTCATTTGTCGCTCTCTTGCTGTCACACACAGCGATCTGTGTGTCACAGCGGGAGAGTGGCTTTGAAGAAAACGAACCAGGGCTGTGTGTAACGAGCAGCGATCTCGCAGCAGGGGCCAGATCGCTGCTCAGTGTCACACACAGCGAGATCGCTAATGAGGTCACTGCTGCGTCACAAAAAGCGTGACTCAGCAGCGATCTCGGCAGCGAGCTCGCTGTGTGTGAAGCACCCCTAAAAGTACCTATTTGGGAATTCAAACTGATAAGGATGTTTGTATCTTTAACAAAAGGACTCAATTTAACACCTGGATTTATGACTCACTACATGGACACACTTCACACCTCCACCAGAAGAACCTCAGAAGTGATCTGAAAAGACCACTTCCAACTCACCTGCATTTCTAAGAAAAAACCTAATTTGATTTTCTTGGCTTATCTTTAGGAGACATCATCTTTCCCATGTCCTGTTGTAACATTCATTTAAATGTTGTGATTTGGTCTCAGTAATTCATTTGTAATTTGCCTGAAGAAGGAGCCTTTGTTCTCTGAAAGCTTGGTAATATAATTTTTCTGGTTAGCCTATAAAGGTATCACTCCTAATATACTTTTGTCATTCTTGGGACATAGTATTTCAATTGATTTTTCTGGCTAACACGGTACCACAATATTACCCTGTATTGCTCATGGGTGTGAAAAATTCTGGGTCTGCCACTTACCGTGAGTGATCTATGAAGCCTTCATTTAAGAATGTTCTCAGAATGAAGCTCCATAGGAATCGATGGGGGTCATGGGATATTACACCATTGGATTACGACGGACCTTGGAGGATTTTTTTTGTAATTAATAAATTGAACGAGGGAGTGTGTGTGTGTGTTATCCTGTGTGTGTTTTATTAACTCTACACTTGCTTGGTTAGTAATGGGATTGGACACCCAGACAGAGACAAACCTGGAAAAGCAGTTGTGAGAAGCAGCATGATCAATATCACCTAACATCACAGCTGCACCAAAGAGAAGCAGCTCCGGACACTACAGTAGGGGACAGTTAATTAATTGTTTTACCGAATATATTAGGCCAATTTTCAAGTTGATCATTTTGTGCGGCCCCCAAATGATGGTAGAAATTTCCAAATGGCCCTTGGCAGAAAAAACGTTCCTCACCCCTGCATTAGATGATCATCAGGTCCCACCGAAATTGGTGTTGCCTCAATTCTATCTTGGCGTTTGCTATTTCATTAAATCAGAATTTGAAAAGGTGTATCCCAAATAAGCCCCTCATCCAAATTTGAACAAAATATCACAGTATATTAACTAGTTGAAAAAATTATTTCTGTAACTAACCATATATTAGGCTGTAAGTATATAAAACTTAAAGAGAAATGTCAAAAGGTTTTTTACATAGTACATAGTTACTTAGGTTGAAAAAAGACCTAGGTCCATCTAGTTCAACCTTCCTCCACCAGTTCTACATTTGGTCACTAAAGGCCACTTTACACGCTGCGACATCGCTCAAGCGATCTCGTTGGGGTCACGGAATTTGTGACGCACATCCGGTCGGTTTAGCGATGCCGTTGCGTGTGACACCTTTGAGCGATTTTGCATCGTTGCAAAAACGTGCAAAATCGCTCATCGGTCCATTCTCGAATATCGTTGCTGCAGCAGTAACGAAATTGTTCCTCGTTCCTGCGGCAGCACACATCGGTACGTGTGACACCGCAGGAACAAGGAACCTCTCCTTACCTGCCTCCCGCCCGCAATGTGGAAGGAAGGAGGTGGGCGGGATGTTCGTCCCGCTCATCTCCGCCCCTCCGCTTCTATTGGGCAGTGGATCAGTGACGCAGCTGTGACGTCGCTGTGACGCTGAACGAACTGCCCCCTTAGAAAGGAGGCGGTTCGCCGATCACAGCGACGTCGCTAGGCAGGTAAGTAGTGTGATGGGTCTGAGCGATGTTGTGCGCCACGGGCAGCGATTTGCCCACGTCACACAACCAATGGGGGCGGGTACCCACGCTAGCGATATCGGTCATGTAAAGCAGCCTTAAGTAATTTATAACCAACAATGTTGTGTGCTGAGGAAATCATCCAGCCCTTTTTTAAAAGCTGTTATAGTATCTGCCATTACTACCTCTTGTGGTAGGGCATTCCACAGTCTGACTGCTCTAACTGTAAAGACTTGCTACCTCAAGTGAGAACAACCTGATGTTGTGGCAAATATCCTTATTTCAGCGATATGTCATTTAATTATCTGTTTGCTGTTGTTTCCATAAAATCACTATTTTACTGCAGTAAATCTAGCAGCTCTCTGAATGATGACCTTTCTGCCTATGCACAGTGTACAGAGAATTCTGCCAATCATTGGTGAAGGCGAGGCTATGCAAAGGTCGTGGTTATGCTCGACTACTTGGCTGCAGCAGGTTTTACTTGTCTTCTAGTGAGAACCTCCTGCTGATATAAGTGATTTTATAAAAACTACACCAATCAAACCAATAAGTAAACATCGCTGGAATCATTGTATAGATGCTTTCAGATTAGATGGCAAAAACCTGGTGACATGTTTCTTTAACACTGCAAGGTAAATGTAAAAGATACACCGAATATATGAAGGATGGCTATGTCTCATTTTTATTTTGAGTTACATACAGAATACCAATACAGTCTATTAACTATATTTTCTGGCAAGTTGATCATTTGACACAACATGAGCACAATGACGGGAATAACGGTATATAGTAATAGCTTACATCAATCTTTCCTATGTCCGGATGTTCCAAGAATCCCTGACCTCAGAAATCATAGGCGACTATGCTCTCCAAGGGGGGCCTGAAAAAAGATAGCACTGAGGCAGCAGGGTAAATTAATTTTCTTAGCTGGAGAGAAATGCTGCCATTCTTGTATTGCAATGATGTTAAAGTTTTGCTGGCTTAAGTCAGCCATAATGCCTAAGACCTTAAGAAAGTTGGCAGCCAATTACCTCTTATGGTTTCTCTGTGTAAGAAAATATTTGGTCCTGCTGTTCTCTATCTTCTGTTTTTAGTCAATGCTCCTTGCTGGATTTTTATTTTATTATGGGTTAAAGGAAAAAAAATGTACACAATTTCAGAAATATAAAAAGAAAATAAAGGTGAAAAGCTATGTACTGCATATACTTTTGAAGACCTTTAGGTGCAAATGTGACGCCCTGGTGCCGCCAGGTGGTCACAGAGAAACACTACACTCCACACAACACCATCCCACATCAGGTACCATCTGCCATAAAATCCTAGCCACCCCCCTCAGGGTAGGAAGGATATACCAGTGGGCAGGACCAGGCGGACTGGGAGCGCCCACCTAGGGGTCTTGAGGATCCGGAGGTGGCAACCAGGCAGTTCAAGTTGAAGTTGGAGTTCAGGAAGAGTAGTAGTTCAAGCCAGGGCTCAAGTGAGAGTGGAGGTCAAGACTGAGCCTAGTGAAGAGTAGCCAGGGTAGTGGCCCTGGTCTACTGGCTAGGTGGCAAGCAGTGGACCATGTCCAAAGGCGATGGGAGTCTGGTCGCGGGAAATCCAAAGTGGACCGGGACAGGGTTGGAGCCCGCTGGTACCGAAAGCTGAGATCCGGTCCGGAAACCGTGCACAGGCGGGGTACCTGGACCCTAGTTAGAAGACGGTTGCAAGCCCCTTCTCTAATTAACCAGGCCGAGGACAAGGTTCCAGATGTTGTTCCAGAGTGTTAGCCCAGATAGAGCGAAACAGCAGCCCAATGCGGGGGATAGGGTATCCGCAACAACCCACTGAGATCCCACGGGTCATTTTTCGCTGGCACATCTCCCAACCAAAGCAGAACCGGGAGAGGACTTCCCCGTGCCACACGAGGTTGTCCACAAAAGGAGAGAAATACATTGTGCTGGAGGAAGGGACATTGGTACACCAGCCGGGTGTGGGAACCGTATACACCCGGAAGCAGCAGCCGACCACTGACCCCATTGGTTTACCAGCGAACTCGTGTGCAATTATTTCACTGTGAGTACACCAACATGCTCCGGTCTGGCCCGGTGCACCACCACCGGCGGCCACTACCTCCCGTGTTTCTGGACACTGAGCCCTGGGGCATCCACCCCTACCCGCGGAGGGGTTAAAACACCCAGCTGCTGCCCATCGCCCTCGGGTGCTCCCCAACAGCAGTGGTGGTACTCCATCTTACCACACTCCGTGGGTGGCGTCATGAAGTATCTACAACAATCCCCTGTATACATCACGCCCCTCTTTATTTGAGTGTCCGTACGACCCCTGGGTCCAGAGACCCCTCGAGCCACTGCGGATCCGGATCCGAGCAGCTCGGCTGCTGGCACGGGGGCGGCACACAATGCATCTAAAAAGTTTTGTTTTTCAAAAGAAAAATCTAATATTTTGTTAATTCAGCTCCCATGTAAATATACCCTGACCAGCTGTGACATTAAAATCACTGAGAGAATATGAATTAATGTATTTTTCATTTTATAAGATGTATCAGATTATAAGACGCACCCTAAATTTGAAGGAGGAAAATAGGAAAAAAATATTTTTTACTGTTAAAATGAGGGTCCATCTTATAATCCTAGTGTCTTTTATATTAGCTCACCAGGGGAGAGCAGCGTTGGTGAAGCAGCTCAGGGAGGTCACAGGAGGCAGGGTTGCAATGCTGTGGGCTCGAAGGTGAGGGTTTCATGGCTTAAGAGGGTTAGTGTGTGGAGGGTCGGCGATACCAGGGGCTCGTGGGGTGTCACAGAGGTGGGCTCCATTGATCTTACGGCGGGCTTGGAGGAGGGGGTGTCACGGCTCAAGAGGGTCAGTGTACAGTAGTGAAGGGTTGACAATACTGCGGGCTCGTAGGGTGTCACAGCGGTGAGTGCCATTGATCTGCGGGCTCTGTTGAATTACCAGTGGTTGACGTAATGGACTTCAAAATAAATGGCCTCGGAGGCGTTGCGTGCACGGATTGGCCTCCACTGCCATACAAAGCAGCCCGCAGTCCGCCAGCAGATCAATGGCGCCTGCTGCCACAATACCCCAGGAGCCCACAATATCGCCGACCCTCGGCTGCTGCACACTGACCCTCTTGAGCTGCTCCACTGCAGTGACACCCCTCCAAGCCCTCCGTATCGCCGATCCTGCGCCCCCATTGTCACCCCAGTAAGCCATATGCAGTTTATAAGACGCACTACCATTTTTACCCCCAGTTTTGAAAAAAAGTGCGTCTTACAAACCGGAAAATGATCTAATTACAATAGCACCTATTAAGGGCGCGATATATAGGACAGTAAGTGGAAAAGGAAGTAGATGTGTTCATGAAATTCTTCATTATAAGTGTACGTTTAAGGATCTGAGCAACATTTGCAAAATTTACATGAAAAGAAGATTGGATGAGAGCATCTTTAAAACGGAAAGTATTCAGTGTTTAGCACTATACCTATGGCCTAACGTTGTGTGGCCTGATGATTTTACTAGAATTTATGACAGAAATAAATTCAAATTATAGCAAAAATTGGTGTTTGTGCATGAACTTGCCATAATGCACCAAATTTCTTAGGAGGCTTTTTTTACCAAATTTTACTTCAACATTCTTGTGATTAAGGCCCCCTTCACTCGTCGACTTAAAAAACGCACGTGTTGCACAGTCCATTTTGTTCATCCCTGTGGCCATCCGTGTATATGTGTGTGTCATGCATATGTCTTCCATGTGACATAGACCATAAAAAAAGCATGACACTGAAATAAATGTGATGGATAAATAGATAGACAGGTAAGAGATACATAGCTAGTACAGCTATTTAGCCAAATAAGTAACTAAATGAAAAAAACTGCATTTTTTGATAACCAGAAAAGGTAAAGCAGACAGCTGCAGGCTGATATTATCAGGTTGGGAAGGTCCATAGTTATTGGCCTTCCAGCCTAAATAAAGCAGCCCGCAGCCACCCAAGAATTGGCACATGCACTACATGCGCCAATTCTGGCGCTGTGTCCAGTTATCCCTGATTGCCCTGATGCATTGGCAATCAGGGTAATACTTTTGGGGTTGATGTCAGCTGTGAATTGTCAGCTGGCATCAAGCCCAGGGGTTAGTAATGGAGAATCATCATTCTGACACCCCCATTACTAATCCATTAAATGTAAAGAGAATAAAACACACACAAAAAATGTATTTTAAAAAAAATACTCCCTGACTCTTCCCCTGGTTTACCAATTTATAAAAAAAAAAAACAATACCCTCCCCAAAACATGCAAGTCTAAAGTTGTCCACGGAATCTGACGTAGTCCACATAGAAAACAGGAAAAACATAAACTAGAGACCCTCTCATTCACCAATTTATTAGAAAGTAAAATTCCAACATCCAACATAATTCAGTGGTTCCCACGCCATACCTCAATTACCTGGATCAAAGTCAATGAAGATGCAGGACAATGCTACATATGCTTTGAGCAGCAGTCGGTCCCAGCGCACACTGTACTCTGCTTACATTGAGAAGAAAGGATGTTTCATGCTGTTAAACCTTTCCCTGTATCAGTCACACAGCTTAGGAAAAGTTATGAATATCAGAGACTAATGTGGGCGTCACACGGGATGATAAATCGTGCGATCGCATAAGCGATCGCACCCACCCTATCGTTTGTGCGTCACGGGCAATTAGTTGCCTGTGGCGCGCAAAGTCGTTAACCCCCTGTCACACGTACTTACCTGCCGGACGACCTCACTGTGGGCGGCGAACATCCACTTCCTGATTGGGGAGGGACGTTCGGCATCACAGAGATGTCACACGGCAGCGGGCCAATAGAAGCGGTGGGGCGGAGATAAGCGGGACGTAAATATCCCGCCCACTTCCTTCCTTCCACACTGCCGGCGAGACGCAGGTAAGCTGTGTTCGTTGCTCCTGGGGTGTCACACGGAGTGAGGTTTGCTGCCACGGAAGCGTCGAACAACCGACGCGCAGAAGGAGGAACGAGATTATGAAAATGAACGACGTGTCAACGAGCAACGATAAGTTCGTTCGGAGGTGTCACACGGTACGATATCTCTGACGATGTAGGATTGTGAGTCACTAACGACGTGACCCCGATGACATATCGCCATATATATCATACCGTGTGACGCCCGCATAACACCCTTCCACGCCAACAGGTCAAACGTTGCTGAATATTGTGATAAACGCTCCAGAATATTTTGTAAATGCAGACATTTTAAAAGGAACCTGAAAGCTTCTTCATGTTGTCCCTGTGAGAGCTCCATGGAGTAGTAATGCTGATTTGAATGATTATGGTGTCATTTGGTCAAGCTTACATTTTAATAATGGCATTGTGATACAAGCTTTATGAGAAATGAAATCGATGAGACTGCTGATTGACAGATTCATCCCTATACACTGTAATAGGAATAAACCAAAACTGTATCAATTCTCTCAGTGGTACATTGAAAGGAATGCCCGATGGGTATGGATTCTCCCTCCACAGCCTTCATGCTGTTTTATTAAATATATCACAGAATCATAGCACCAATCATGGCTCCCTGTAATGAAGCTGATGAAGCAGAGGCAACATTTATCCTTGCTAAGTTGTACTGTGATGTATAGAGATGAGCGAACCCGAATGGTAAAGTTCAGCGTTCCTACCGGACACTGGGTGTCCGGGGCTCGGACCCAATCATGGACTTTGAAAAAAAGTCCTTGGTAGCTGTTTGGATACCGTTCGTGTATTAATAAAGTTTGTTGGCAGCGCACCACATTATTTTAGTTTTGTTATTTGTATTTTACTCCTCAAATTGATTTTGATTTGTTTCTCAATGGATTTATACAGATTATGGGAGACAATGAAGGTGAAAAAAGTTGGGAAAATACTATTTTTGATATGGCCTTTTTTTTTATAAAACAAAAATCTGTGATTTTTACGTGTGTAGACTTTTTATATCCATTTTATGCACCAAATCATCACAAGCATGGCCACTTTTATTACATTGGGTTTGAGCATGGAAATAAAAGCTGTGTGAGCAATGTAGTGATAACATTGCTCTTATCCCTTTCATCTGAACACTAAAGGGTGCTTTACACCTGCAACATCAACATTAGCAACATCGCTAACGATACATCGTCGGGGTCATGGTGTTTGTGACGCACATCCGGCGTCGTTAGCGACATCGCAGCGTGTGACAGCTAGGAGTGACGATCAATGATTGCAAAAACGGCAAAAATTGTTAATGCGTTGCTCTTTTTCATAATATTGTTGGTGGTGCATGCCGCTGGTTGTTCGTCGTTCCTGCGGCATCACATATCGCTGTGTGTGACACCGCAGGAATGACGAACATCTCCTTACCTGCGTCCACCGGAAAGGAGGAAGGAAGGAGGTGGGCGTCATGTTCCGGACGCTCATCTCTGCCCCTCCTCTTCTATTGGGCGGCCATTTTGTGACGCCACTGTGACGTCGCCATGACGCCGAACGCACCTCCCCCTTGAAGGAGGGATTGTTTGGCGGTCACAGCGACGTCGCTGAACAGGTATGTGCGTGTGACGCTGCCGTAGCGATCGCTGCGTTCGCTACGACAGCAATCACCAAATGTCACACAAATGACAGGGGCGGGTGCTATCGCTCGCAACATTGCTAGCAATTGTCTCTGGCATGGGAGGGCTATGCGACGTCACATGCAAAGTCATTGAACATTACTTGAACCCCTTGGTGGAGACGTTGTCAACGCAATCCCGACGGGCCAGTTTTTGCGTTTACGCAGACTGTGCTCCTTGGATGGTTCATTTGAAAGGGAATCGGGAGATATGAGGGAGAGGTTTATCAATAGGGGCTACAGTGGGAGGTCTATCAAAAGGGGTTACCAACGTGCTAAACACTCCCGACAGGACCAACTACTGTCTGGGAATGATAGCCCGTCAACACCATCTAATCCAGTGGCCAGGTTTATCTCCACCTACTGCCGTCAGTGGGAACAAATTAGAGGGGTGTTGAGCAAGCACTGGGCCATACACCAAACTGAACCCTCTCTTGAGGGGTATTTGCCTGAACGTCCATTAATGACAGCAAAGAGGGGCCGGAGTCTCAGAGACATACTGGTACATAGCCATTATGTGGCCAAGAGAACCCCCCTCTTTGGATGTGGCCCTCAACGAGTTGGTTGTTACCCATGCGGCAGCTGCCGAGGTTGCCAAAACATTATCAGGGCTACTACCTTTTGCTCCGCAGACGGAGGGAGAGAATTCTCCATTCGTGAATACATCTCCTGCAGCACATCTGGCGTAATTTATTACGCTACATGTGGCTGCGGTAAGATCTACATTGGTTTGACTTCCCGCGAGCTCCGCATTCGTACGAGAGAGCATGTGCGGGACATCCTGGCAGCAAAAGAGACCACCAACCCTGAGACCCTAAAAACGATACCCCGCCATTTCAGAGAGATTCACAATTGTGATCCAGTATCTCTGCGGGTTAGAGGTATCGATAAAGTACATCTAGTAATCCGAGGCGGCAATCTCAAAAAACGCCTGGCACAGATGGAGTGCCGATGGATTTTCACTTTGGGCACCCAGACCCCACATGGTCTCAATGAACGGCTTTCCTATGCCCCGTTCCTCTAGACTCCTTGTCTCCCTGATATAAATGGGCCCCGATGCTTTCATTACTCTCCCACTTTGATATCTCCCGAAGATGGATATATTTTTTATACATTTCCATGATGCATGTATTTCCGCTGGGGGCTACGCACTGCCCAGATTTTAGTATATTGATGTGTTTTCCTACATAAGTTGATGCCTGCTCATGCTGGTACTTGTGGCAGTCATATATAACTCTTTTTAACAGTGTGTCTTTTATATTTGTCTAGTTAAAAGGGATCCATTGCCGTTATCTCGCCACCTTACGCCCATTCCAGGCCCTCCTCAGGAATTAATGGAAATTCCGTGGCAATCATGCCTTCTGAACGAGCCTTATTTCTCTAAATCCATGAAGGAATTATGTAGCAGCCATTTGTTTGTTTTTTGCATATTCATGCATTATTGTGTGATTACTTATATTCACTATGTATTCTCTGCAGACGTCTGCTTCTTTCTCTATTCTCTATTCATCTTTTTCTATTAACTTCCATGTATTCACTTCTTTCTATAAACTAGTAACAAAGGTTTTCACCTTCTGCCATGTGGACTGGAGGTGATCATCGCTTTAGCGCAATTGTTTGCATTATAACTTACGGTTCAGAGGGCCTTTTTCCTCTTCCTGGATAGGAGACACTAGCGACGCGTCACTGACATACTGTCCGCTGCTAGGGGCGCGTCTGTGTTGGCGTCCTTGGCAACGGAGGACCGGAAACACTAGTAACGTGTCATGGACATAGTATCCGCCTCTATGGGCGTGCCTGTGTTGGCGTCCCTAGTAGCGAAGGACCGGAAGCACCAGTGACGTCACCGGAGGTTTTTCCTCCATCCGGCCTTCGCTGCTGACGCTGAACCACGGCGCAGCCCGTAGCATAATATCATGACGCGCCGCTTAATTGGCGATTAAGCGGCAACCTGGCCCCTTTATAACCCTTGTACTGAGCACTCATTTCTTATCTGTCCCCCGACGAAGCACACCACGCGAAACACGTGTTGGGACTAGAGATGAGCGAACTGGTCGCGGTTCGGCTCGAGGTCGGCTCGCCGAACGGGGGTCCCGTTCGAGTTCGGTTCGTCGAACGTTCGACGAACCGAACTCGAGCCAATAGGCTATAATGGGAGGCAATCACAAACACAGAAAAATGCATGATAAATGTACACAAACAGTTAATAAACATTGCCATAACACTTACCGGTCCTCGCGATCCCTTCTGCACTCTGTCTCCTGCCGCTATTCCATCCGATGATCGCTGAATCCTCCCGTGACCGGCACTGCCAGCAGAGATGCAGGACCTGTCGTGACGTCAGAATAGCCATGTGACCAGTCACGTGGCTATTATCTCATTGGCTACAGACTGGTCACATGACTATGACGCGTCATGTAGGACCTGCGAGTGCATCTCTCCGGTACACGGTGGACATATGTGTATCGCCGTGTACCGGCGACATGCTCAAGCACACGGTCGACTCCCCGTTCCGTTAGGGACCGGCTGACACAGCCGGTCATTAACGGAGATCACCGTTGCCATAGCAACGCAGTTAGCGGTGACGTCACCGCTAACCGCAGCTCCGAGAGCACCGTTGCTATGGTAACGCGTCTGTCAGCGTTACCGCTGTTACCGCTGACAGCCAGCACTGCTGCACGCTGCTTCCCGATTGTAGTGAGGATTGTACTGAGGATGAGGTTCCCCAGCCCCAAGTGATGGGCTGGTGAACCTCATCCACACTACAATCCTCACTACTACTACACTAGAAAGAAAGAAGACAGAAGAGCAGGATCGTGGAGGGCTGACAGGGGGTAATAAAGATGGAGTCTCTAATGTGTCTGTGTATTTATTTCTATTAAAGTATTTTTTCTCTGTGTGGTGTCTTTTTTTTAACCCTTTATTGGAGATTCTTAATGGCCGGGTCAAACGTGCCTGACATTAAGAATCTCTGGCTTAATACTGGCTAGTAAAACAAAGCCAGTATTAACTCATGATTACCCAACAAGCCACCCGGCTCCAGGGCTGTTGGAAGAGTTGGATACAGCGCCAGATGATGGCGCTTCTATGAGAGCGCCATTTTCTGGGACGGCTGCGGACTGAAATCCGCAGCAGAGGCGCCCAGAAACCTCGGGCTAACCTGTGCTGCGGATTCCAATCCCCAGCTGCCTAGTTGTACCCGGCTGGACACAAAAATGGGGCGAAGCCCACGTCATTTGTTTTTTAATTATTTCATGAAATAAGTGAAATAATTAAAAAAAATGGGCTTCCCTATATTTTTGGTTCCCAGCCGGGTACAAATAGGCAACTGGGGGTTGGAGGCAGCCCGTGGCTGCCTGCTGTACCTGGCTAGCATACAAAAATATGGCGAAGCCCACGTCATTTTTTTGGTGGGCAAAAAACTTCTGCATACAGTCCTGGATGGAGTATGCTGAGCCTTGTAGTTCTGCAGCTGCTGTCTGCTCTTCTCCATACAGACAGACAGCAGCTGCAGAACTACAAGGCTCAGCATACTCCATCCAGGACTGTATGCAGAAGTTTTTTGCCCCCTGAAAAAATTATGTGGGCTTCGCCATATTTTTGTATGCTAGCCAGGTACAGCAGGCAGGTACGGCTGCCCCCAACCCCCAGTTGCCTATTTGTACCCGGCTGGGAACCAAAAATAAAGGGAAGCCCTTTTGTTTATTATTTCATGAATTTCATGAAATAATTAGAAAACAAATGACGTAGGCTTCGCCCCATTTTTGTGTCCAGCCAGGTACAACTAGGCAGCTGGGGATTGGAATCCGCAGCACAGGTTGGCCTGAGCTTTCTGGGCCCCACTGCTGCGAATTGCAGTCTGCAGCCGCCTCAGAAAATGGCACTTTCATAGAAGCGCCATCTTCTGGCGCTGTATCCAACTCTTCCAGCACCTGCCTGCTGTACCTGGCTAGCATACAAAAATATGGCGAAGCTCACGTCCTTTTTTTGTAGTTTTTTGGCAAAAAAAATAAAAAATGCTTCCCTGGATTTTCCATTGCCAGTGAAGGTAACACCAAGCAGTGGGGGTTAGCAGCCAGTAGCTGCTTGGATTACCCTTAGCTAGCAATACAAAAAATGCAGCGGGAGCCCATATATATTTTTTTTAATTATTTATTTAAATAACTAAAAATAAAATGGGCTTCCCTGTATTTTGATTGCTGGACATCACAGTGCTGTAAAAATAAATCTTTAAAAAAATGACGTAGCGCTCCGCGGTATTTTTGATTCTCAGCAGATAAAGCAGACAGCTATGGGTTGCCACCCCCATCTGCCTGCTGTTACCTTGGTTGGCAATCAAAATACAGGGAAGCCCATTAATTTTTTCTATTTAAAAAATAGTTTAAAAAAAAAATGACGTTGGATCCCCCCATTTTTGATAGCCAGCTAGGGTAAAGCAGACGGCTGTAGCCTGAAAACCACAGCTGGCAGCTTTACCGTGGTTGGGGATCCAATGTGGAGGTCCCCTCAGGCTCTTTTTTATAATTATTTTATAAATATTAATAATTACACAATAAAAGTAGGGTCCCCCCCAAATTGGATCACCAGCCAAGGTAAAGCGGACAGCTGTGGTCTGGTATTCTCAGGGTGGGAAGGTCCATAGTTATTGGGCCTTCACAGCCTAAAAATAGCAGGCCGCAGGCACCCCAGACGTGGCGCATCCACTAGATGCGCCAATCCTGGCGCTTCACCCCAGCTCATCCCGTGCCCTGGTGCAGTGGCAAACGGGGTAATAAATCGGGTTGATACTAGCTGTAAAGTCACCTGAGATCAAGCCCAGCAGTTTGTGATGTCATGGCGTCTATTAGATACCCAACATCATAAACTGTCAGTACTAACAAAAAAAAAAAAAAAAAAAAAATCGACAAAAGAAATTTATTTGAAAAAACAGTCCCCAAAACATTTCCTCTTTCACCAATTTATTGTAAGAAAAAAAATAAAGGGGTCCCACGACGACTCTGGACCGTCTAGAATATCGGGGGGGGAGACACTCAGGGAACGTATCCCCCATTTTCTAGGAGTGCGGACCCTTCATGTGAGGAGTGTGGGTGCAATGAATCTGCACTCACTCTCCCCGGGTCCACAGCAGCAGAGTCCATGTCGTAATGGTTGCTACCAAAGCTGCAATGCCCTGCTCATGAGGTAAGGGCATGCCTAATCAGGAGAACTACTGTAGAGGAAGCTCTGCTCACTGGTATATAGGTGCTCAGAGGTAATAATAGATAAAATTAGTGAGTAACCTCGGCACTCTAAATCTCCCAGACTAAGTCAGTAAGTCACAACTGATAGTAATGCAAAATCACTCTTTATTGGTCCGTATTAAGAAAAAAAAATTTTCATAAGCATATATGTTTTTGTCCAAAACAAGTTACAAATGACGTTTCGGCCTGAGCCTTCGTCAGATTGGACTTATCTGCTTGTAATCATGAAAAACGACAATAATCAGTACCACATAAGAGTGAGAGAACAATAACATAAACTCCAACAATGTAGAGGTACAATTGGGATGCAGCAAAAAAATTGCAACACAGCAAGAAATGAAACACATGATACAAATGTCATAATACAGTACAAGGACAATATAGTAATGACAAATATGGGGTCAGAGTAGGCTTAGACAGCTCTGGTACGAAAGAGATGTCAATCATAAAGTAACATGTGCAGTAGGTGTAGAGCTACAGTATGCATGGCAGAACTAATGGGTGGACTGACCATAGAAAAAGAACGGAGAAAAAGTGGATAAAAAGTGGAGAAAAAAAATGGAGAAAAAGTGGATAAAAAGTGGATAAAAAGTGGATAAAAAGTGGATAAAAAGTGGAGAAAAAGTGGAGAAAAAAGTGGAGAAAAAGTGGAGAAAAAGTGGAGAAAAAGTGGAGAAAAAATGTAGAAAAAGTGGAGAAAAAGTGGAGTAAAAATGGAGAAAAAGTGGAGAAAAAATGGAGAAAAAAATGTAGAAAAAGTGGAGAAAAAGTGGAGAAAAAGTGGAGAAAAAAAATGGAGAAAAAGTGGATAAAAAGTGGAGAAAAAGTGGAAAAAAGTGGAGAAAAAGTGGAGGAAAAAATGGAGAAAAAGTGGAGAAAAAGTGGAGAAAAAGTGGAGAAAAAGTGGAGAAAAAGTGGAGAAAAAAATGGAGAAAAAGTGGAGAAAAAGTGGAGAAAAAAATGGAGAAAAAGTGGAGAAAAAGTGGAGAAAAAGTGGAGAAAAAATGGAGAAAAAGTGGAGAAAAAGTGGAGAAAAAAATGGAGAAAAAGTGGAGAAAAAGTGGAGAAAAAAATGGAGAAAAAGTGGAGAAAAAGTGGAGAAAAAGTGGAGAAAAAGTGGAGGAAAAAGTGGAGAAAAAGTGGAGAAAAAATGGATAAAAAGTGGAGAAAAAGTGGAGAAAAAAATGGAGAAAAAATGTAGAAAAAAATGGAGAAAAAAATGTAGAAAAAGTGGAGAAAAAGTGGAGAAAAAGTGGAAAAAAAAGTGGAGAAAAAGTGGAGAAAAAGTGGAGAAAAAGTGGAGAAAAAGTGGAGAAAAAGTGGAGAAAAAAATGGAGAAAAAGTGGAGTAAAAATGGAGAAAAAGTGGAGAAAAAGTGGAGAAAAAGTGGAGAAAAAATGGAGAAAAAAATGTAGAAAAAGTGGAGAAAAAGTGGAGAAAAAAATGGAGAAAAAGTGGAGAAAAAGTGGAGAAAAAGTGGAGAAAAAGTGGAGAAAAAGTGGAGAAAAAAATGTAGAAAAAGTGGAGAAAAAGTGGAGTAAAAATGGAGAAAAAGTGGAGAAAAAATGGAGAAAAAATGTAGAAAAAGTGGAGAAAAAGTGGAGAAAAAAGTGGAGAAAAAGTGGAGAAAAAGTGGAGAAAAAAATGGAGAAAAAGTGGAGTAAAAGTGGAGAAAAAATGTAGAAAGAAATGTAGAAAAAGTGGAGAAAAAGTGGAGAAAAAAATGTAGAAAAAGTGGAGAAAAAGTGGAGAAAAAGTGGAGAAAAAGTGGAGAAAAAATGTAGAAAAAATGGAGAAAAAAGTGGAGAAAAAGTGGATAAAAAGTGGAGAAAAAGTGGATAAAAAGTGGAGAAAAAATGGAGAAAAAGTGGAGAAAAAGTGGAGAAAAAATGTAGAAAAAATGGAGAAAAAAGTGGATAAAAAGTGGATAAAAAGTGGAGAAAAAATGGAGAAAAAGTGGAGAAAAAGTGGAGAAAAAGTGGAGAAAAAATGGAGAAAAAGTGAAGAAAAAGTGGAGAAAAAGTGGAGAAAAAATGTAGAAAAAATGGAGAAAAAAATGTAGAAAAAGTGGAGAAAAAGTGGAGAAAAAGTGGAGAAAAAGTGGAGAAAAAATGGAGAAAAAGTGGAAAAAAAGTGGAGAAAAAATGGATAAAAAGTGGAGAAAAAGTGAAGAAAAAGTGGAGAAAAAATGGAGAAAAAATGGAGAAAAAGTGGAGAAAAAGTGGAGAAAAAGTGGAGAAAAAATGGAGAAAAAGTGGAGAAAAAGTGGAAAAAAAGTGGAGAAAAAAATGGAGAAAAAGTGGAGAAAAAGTGGAGAAAAAAGTGGAGAAAAAGTGGAGAAAAAGTGGAGAAAAAAATGGATAAAAAGTGGAGAAAAAGTGGAGAAAAAATGTAGAAAAAATGTAGAAAAAAATGTAGAAAAAAATGTAGAAAAAGTGGAGAAAAAGTGGAGAAAAAGTGGAAAAAAAAGTGGAGAAAAAGTGGAGAAAAAGTGGAGAAAAAATGGAGAAAAAGTGGAGAAAAAGTGGAGAAAAAGTGGAGAAAAAGTGGAGAAAAAAGTGGAGAAAAAGTGGAGTAAAAATGGAGAAAAAGTGGAGAAAAAGTGGAGAAAAAATGGAGAAAAAAAATGTAGAAAAAGTGGAGAAAAAGTGGAGAAAAAAATGGAGAAAAAAATGGAGAAAAAGTGGAGAAAAAGTGGAGAAAAAGTGGAGAAAAAAATGGAGAAAAAGTGGAGAAAAAGTGGAGTAAAAATGGAGAAAAAGTGGAGAAAAAATGGATAAAAAAATGTAGAAAAAGTGGAGAAAAAGTGGAGAAAAAGTGGAGAAAAAAGTGGAGAAAAAATGGAGAAAAAGTGGAGAAAAAGTGGAGTAAAAATGGAGAAAAAGTGGAGAAAAAATGGAGAAAAAATGTAGAAAAAGTGGAGAAAAAGTGGAGAAAAAGTGGAGAAAAAAGTGGAGAAAAAGTGGAGAAAAAAATGGAGAAAAAGTGGAGTAAAAGTGGAGAAAAAATGTAGAAAGAAATGTAGAAAAAGTGGAGAAAAAGTGGAGAAAAAAATGTAGAAAAAGTGGAGAAAAAGTGGAGAAAAAGTGGAGAAAAAGTGGAGAAAAAATGTAGAAAAAATGGAGAAAAAAGTGGAGAAAAAGTGGATAAAAAGTGGAGAAAAAATGGAGAAAAAGTGGAGAAAAAGTGGAGAAAAAATGTAGAAAAAATGGAGAAAAAAGTGGAGAAAAAGTGGAGAAAAAGTGGATAAAAAGTGGAGAAAAAGTGGAGAAAAAGTGGAGAAAAAGTGGAGAAAAAATGGAGAAAAAGTGGAGAAAAAGTGGAGAAAAAATGTAGAAAAAGTGAAGAAAAAGTGGAGAAAAAATGGAGAAAAAATGTAGAAAAAATGGAGAAAAAAATGTAGAAAAAGTGGAGAAAAAGTGGAGAAAAAGTGGAGAAGTGACGAAAAAGTGGAGAAAAAATGGAGAAAAAGTGGAGAAAAAGTGGAGAAAAAATGGATAAAAAGTGGAGAAAAAGTGAAGAAAAAGTGGAGAAAAAATGGAGAAAAAATGGAGAAAAAGTGGAGAAAAAGTGGAGAAAAAGTGGAGAAAAAATGGAGAAAAAGTGGAGAAAAAGTGGAAAAAAAGTGGAGAAAAAAATGGAGAAAAAGTGGAGAAAAAGTGGAGAAAAAAGTGGAGAAAAAGTGGAGAAAAAGTGGAGAAAAAATGGATAAAAAGTGGAGAAAAAGTGGAGAAAAAATGTAGAAAAAATGTAGAAAAAAATGTAGAAAAAGTGGAGAAAAAGTGGAGAAAAAGTGGAAAAAAAAGTGGAGAAAAAGTGGAGAAAAAATGGAGAAAAAATGGAGAAAAAGTGGAGAAAAAGTGGAGAAAAAGTGGAGAAAAAAGTGGAGAAAAAAAGGAGAAAAAGTGGAGAAAAAGTGGAGAAAAAAGTGGAGAAAAAGTGGAGTAAAAATGGAGAAAAAGTGGAGAAAAAATGGAGAAAAAAATGTAGAAAAAGTGGAGAAAAAGTGGAGAAAAAGTGGAGAAAAAAATGGAGAAAAAGTGGAGAAAAAGTGGAGAAAAAGTGGAGAAAAAAATGGAGAAAAAGTGGAGAAAAAGTGGAGTAAAAATGGAGAAAAAGTGGAGAAAAAATGGAGAAAAAAATGTAGAAAAAGTGGAGAAAAAGTGGAGAAAAAGTGGAGAAAAAAGTGGAGAAAAAGTGGAGAAAAAGTGGAGAAAAAGTGGAGAAAAAAATGGAGAAAAAGTGGAGTAAAAATGGAGAAAAAGTGGAGAAAAAATGGAGAAAAAAAAGTAGAAAAAGTTGAGAAAAAGTGGAGAAAAAAATGGAGAAAAAGTGGAGAAAAAGTGGATAAAAAGTGGAGAAAAAGTGGAGAAAAAATGTAGAAAAAATGGAGAAAAAAGTGGAGAAAAAGTGGATAAAAAGTGGAGAAAAAATGGAGAAAAAGTGGAGAAAAAGTGGAGAAAAAAATGTAGAAAAAATGTAGAAAAAGTGGAGAAAAAGTGGAGAAAAAGTGGATAAAAAGTGGAGAAAAAATGGAGAAAAAGTGGAGAAAAAGTGGAGAAAAAGTGGAGAAAAAAATGGAGAAAAAGTGGAGAAAAAATGTAGAAAAAGTGAAGAAAAAGTGGAGAAAAAATGGAGAAAAAATGTAGAAAAAATGGAGAAAAAAATGTAGAAAAAGTGGAGAAAAAGTGGAGAAAAAGTGGAGAAAAAAGTGGAGAAAAAGTGGAGAAAAAGTGGAGAAAAAGTGGAGAAAAAAATGGAGAAAAAAATGGAGAAAAAGTGGAGTAAAAATGGAGAAAAAATGGAGAAAAAATGGAGAAAAAAATGTAGAAAAAGTGGAGAAAAAATGGAGAAAAAAATGGAGAAAAAGTGGAGAAAAAGTGGAGAAAAAGTGGAGAAAAAGTGGAGAAAAAATGTAGAAAAAAATGGAGAACAAAGTGGAGAAAAAGTGGAGAAAAAGTGGAGAAAAAGTGGAGAAAAAGTGGAGAAAAAATGTAGAAAAAAATGGAGAACAAAGTGGAGAAAAAGTGGAGAAAAAGTGGAGAAAAAGTGGTGAAAAAATGTAGAAAAAGTGAAGAAAAAGTGGAGAAAAAATGGAGAAAAAATGTAGAAAAAATGGAGAAAAAAATGTAGAAAAAGTGGAGGAAAAGTGGAGAAAAAGTGGAGAAAAAAGTGGAGAAAAAGTGGAGAAAAAGTGGAGAAAAAGTGGAGAAAAAGTGGAGAAAAAAATGGAGAAAAAAATGGAGAAAAAAATGGAGAAAAAGTGGAGAAAAAATGGAGAAAAAATGGAGAAAAAATGGAGAAAAAAATGTAGAAAAAGTGGAGAAAAAGGGGAGAAAAAATGGAGAAAAAAATGGAGAAAAAGTGGAGAAAAAGTGGAGAAAAAGTGGAGAAAAAGTGGAGAAAAAGTGGAGAAAAAAAATGGAGAAAAAGTGGAGAAAAAGTGGAGTAAAAATGTAGAAAAAGTGGAGAAAAAAATGGAGAAAAAAATGTAGAAAAAGTGGAGAAAAAGTGGAGAAAAAGTGGAGAAAAAAATGGAGAAAAAGTGGAGTAAAAATGGAGAAAAAGTGGAGAAAAAATGGAGAAGAAGTGAAGAAAAAGTGGAGAAAAAATGTAGAAAAAATGTAGAAAAAATGGAGAAAAAAGTGGAGAAAAAGTGGAGAAAAAGTGGAGAAAAAGTGGAGAAAAAAATGGAGAAAAAATGTAGAAAAAATGGAGAAAAAAATGTAGAAAAAGTGGAGAAAAAGTGGAGAAAAAGTGGAGAAAAAAGTGGAGAAAAAGTGGAGAAAAAGTGGAGAAAAAGTGGAGAAAAAAATGGAGAAAAAAATGGAGAAAAAGTGGAGTAAAAATGGAGAAAAAATGGAGAAAAAATGGAGAAAAAAATGTAGAAAAAGTGGAGAAAAAATGGAGAAAAAAATGGAGAAAAAGTGGAGAAAAAGTGGAGAAAAAGTGGAGAAAAAGTGGAGAAAAAATGTAGAAAAAAATGGAGAACAAAGTGGAGAAAAAGTGGAGAAAAAGTGGATAAAAAGTGGAGAAAAAATGGAGAAAAAGTGGAGAAAAAGTGGAGAAAAAGTGGAGAAAAAATGTAGAAAAAGTGAAGAAAAAGTGGAGAAAAAATGGAGAAAAAATGTAGAAAAAATGGAGAAAAAAATGTAGAAAAAGTGGAGAAAAAGTGGAGAAAAAGTGGAGAAAAAAGTGGAGAAAAAGTGGAGAAAAAGTGGAGAAAAAGTGGAGAAAAAGTGGAGAAAAAAATGGAGAAAAAAATGGAGAAAAAGTGGAGAAAAAGTGGAGTAAAAATGGAGAAAAAATGGAGAAAAAATGGAGAAAAAAATGTAGAAAAAGTGGAGAAAAAGGGGAGAAAAAATGGAGAAAAAAATGGAGAAAAAGTGGAGAAAAAGTGGAGAAAAAGTGGAGAAAAAGTGGAGAAAAAAAATGGAGAAAAAGTGGAGAAAAAGTGGAGTAAAAATGTAGAAAAAGTGGAGAAAAAAATGGAGAAAAAAATGTAGAAAAAGTGGAGAAAAAGTGGAGAAAAAGTGGAGAAAAAAATGGAGAAAAAGTGGAGTAAAAATGGAGAAAAAGTGGAGAAAAAATGGAGAAGAAGTGAAGAAAAAGTGGAGAAAAAATGTAGAAAAAATGTAGAAAAAATGGAGAAAAAAGTGGAGAAAAAGTGGAGAAAAAGTGGAGAAAAAGTGGAGAAAAAAATGGAGAAAAAGTGGAGAAAAAGTGGAGAAAAAGTGGAGCACCCTTTGGTGCCTTTCATGTGGCACTAAGGGGTGCTTAGCTTTGTATTTAGCCAAAAAAATGAAAAAAAAATGGACGTAGGGTTCCCCCTAGTTTTGTAGCCAGCTAGGGTAAAGCAGACGGCTGCAGCCTGCAGACCACAGCTGGCAACCTCACCTTGGCTGGTAATCCAAAACTGAGGGCACCCCACGCTGTTATTTTAAATTAAATAATTAAAAAAAAAAACACGTAGGGGTCCCCCAAAATTGGATCACCAGCCAAGGTAAAGCAGACAGCTGGGGCCTGATATTCTCAGACTAGGGAGGTCCATGGTTATTGGACTCTCCCCAGCCTAAAAATAGCAGGCCGCAGCCGCCCCAGAAGTGGCGCATCCATTAGATGCGCCAATCCTGGAGCTTCGCCCCAGCTCATCCCGCACCCTGGTGCGGTGGCAAACGGGGTAATATATGGGGTTAATACCAGGTGTGTAATGTCACCTGGCATCAAGCCCTGGGGTTGGTGAGGTCAGGCGTCTATCAGATACCCGACATCACCAACCCAGTCAGTAATAAAAAAAATAGACGACAAACACATTTTTATTTGAAAAAACACTCCCCAAAACATTCCCTCTTTAACCAATTTATTAGAATGAAAAACAAATCCAGGTCTGCTGTAATCCAAGGGGTTGCCATGACGATCCACACTGTCCCAGTCAATGAAGAGCAGGATGTTCCCCATTGGCTGGGAGAGCAGTGCAGTGACCTGAGCTAACATCAATGGGTCAGCCCAGGTCACTGCAGGGGATGACAAGTGCTGCTGTCAGCGAGGTACATTACCTGCGCTGATCTCCTGCACACTGACAGCCCCTGTCACTGAGTTCAATGACCGGCGTCTTCACACCAAGTATCGCGAGAGGCCCGTGACGTCACCGCTAGTCAGTCTCGGGTCAGACGCGAGAGGTGATGTGACAAGCGGCGGCCATGGAGGACAGTGACAGCGCTGAGGTCGGGATGGTGGGACTTCATCACCGCAGGTAAGCCGAGCGGGACCATGTGTGTGTGTGTGTGTGTGTGTGTGAGTGTGTGTGTGTGTGTGAGTGTGTGTGTGTGTACATGCCACGTGCAGGAGGGGGCGGAGCGAGCTGAGCGGGGAAGTGTGGGCTTCCTGCACGTAACTAGGATAAACATCGGGTTACTAACCAAAGCGCTTTGCTTGGATACCCAATGTTTATCTTGGTTACCAGCTTCTGGCAGGCTGCCAGCGATGGCTCCTGCACACTGTAGCTGTAAAAAGCCCTGCTTTTTGCTGCTAGAACCGTTCTCGAACGTATCTAGAACTATCGAGCTTTTGCAAAAAGCTCGAGTTCTAGTTCGATCTCGAACAACCCCAAAAATCACTCGAGCCTAGAACTGGAGAACCACGAACCGCGAACCGCGCTCAACTCTAGTTGGGACGCCGGTCCCCACGTGTACACCTGGGTCCAAGTCCAGTGATCTGCCGCCCTGGTAAGCTGTCCTATCTTGTTAGGCTATGCTTTGAGATTTTTGTCATCTCCTAGCTGGCCACTTTTTGCACTTGCATTTAGGCACTTTTTTGTATGTCCAGGCTTCTATGCAGATCACTGGTGAGATTTGATATCTTTCCCTAGGTCACGTGGGGTTTCTTCCCCTCCTACACTTCTTCATACTCTGGTTTCTTATGACTATTATGTATTTATGTCACACCCTATGCAATTATTGAAAATAAAAATGTTTATACTTTTTACTATGTCTGCCTCTTGGGTGTATTTCATACTTGGTAAATCTAAAGACTCTTTCCTCAAGATTTAACATTTTTTGAGTTGTTACCTGATATTTATCCACGGTCCTATATGTTTTATATTGCTAGCAATCGCTAGCGATGTCGCAGCGTGTAAAGCACCCTTTAGGGTATATGCACACCATCAGGACCCCTGGACGAAGCGGGTCCTTACTTGCGGGGCCACGGGTCTCCTCAGCAGGAGACTGCAGCTGCTCGTGCCCATGATCCAGTCTTGGTCAGTTGTGGTGTCTTGCTGTGTTCTCCCTGCAGAGAACACATGCGTCTCTGCAGCAAATAATTTACATAATTGTGGCTTGGGAAAGCGCACCGCAGGTCAGTTATACCAAGCACAGTGTGAGTGGAAATTGCTATAAATCCAATCCTTTGTGCGTGTACTGTACAACAGAGCTTTTTGGATGCAGCGAAAACACCCTACATCCAAAACACTGTGAACCCTGATTATGGGCAAGCAGCCTAAAACAGCTTTATACATTACATTGCATGCAGGACATATTACCATCACCAGGACTTCTACCCTGGACCCTCAGATTAGATTTCTGCATGCACTTCTAAATGCCCATAAACGTTTTGGTTTTCTCATACTTGCACTGTATTCACCATGATGAGTGCTACAAAGGACCTGCCTGATAAAAGGGGAATTTCTTTGAGGTTTTTTTTTTCTTGTAAATGTATTATCTCCATAATTCTTGAGTCTGTACTTTGATATACTTTATCAGCAGTATGTATTCAGAAGTGCATTTAGTACAAAAATTGATTACGTCTGTTGCAAAACATTTTTTTTTCATGTTTTCATAATTAAATCAAATTTAGAGCTATGTTCAGCTAAAACCAATGAAGTGCAACAAGTATAATCAATGCTGATGTCTTCAGGGTGAAGAATTTCTCATGCGTTATTATAACTGTGCTGTCTATACCTGCTGGAGGTACTCTACCAATCAATGTTTCCTGGGGGGCAAACAGCCTGGAAAGTATAATCTTAAATAAAAAGTCACACAACTTCTAACTTTATCTGATATATGGTTCTAATTTTAAAGCATAGATTAAATGAAACACAGCCTTATTAGATTACTGCATAGAGTTTAATTATATAATTCGAAAATGAATGTAAAATTGTATGTAGATGGTTAATTCCTAGGAAGTTAGAAAGGAATGGGTAAGCAAGGGATTTTGAGCATTTAGGGACCTAGGAACGTTTCCCACTTAAGTATACACATCAGCTTTTAACATTTTGGGCTGAGTCATCAAAGTATTTATGTAAAAAGCTTTCAAAAGTGCCAAAATTTTGGCTCAAAACTGGGCTGTGCTAAAAATTTGTGACTTATCTTTTTCTTATGCTGTTTTCAATTAAGAAGCTTGCGCTTCTTAAAGGGAATTTGTCAACAAGTTTTTGCTTTGTAAGTTGAAGACAGCATACTGCAAGGGTTAACATAGAAAATTCAGGGATGCCTGTCTTGTCACAGTCCGATCCATTGTTTATTTGCTGTTTGTTTAAGAAGCAGGAATTTTATCATTGTTAGGACTATAGAGTAATAGCATGGCAGTCCGACAAGCCCCCTTCTCTGATTGGCATCTATCTCATTTTCAATGTGCAATCTCTATAGAGAGACTGGTGTGAGCGGGGAAACTCACTCAGCCCTGCTCCATGACTAAACCTAAAAATACTGATTGTGTCAGAACAACTGCACTTAGTAATCTAAGTGATACATTGTTGGATTCAGAGTTTCTTTGCCTACATTATGCTGCTCTCAGATGAGTTAGCAAAAACCTGCTGACAGATTCCCTTTAATGAAGCAGCCACATCTGACTACAGCACTCTTCTGAATCAAGACAGAAGTTTCTAGATCTTGTGATATAAGGCCAGCACAATGCTTTATTATAAAGGGGTTGTCGACTACTAGGACAACCCCTTCTGATTCCACATGTTTCCCCCAGATAAAATTAAGCCTATACTCACCTCCCGTACTGGCACCATTCCAGCAGTACCACAATTGGCATTCCCGGGGCTCATTCAACATTATCACATCACACGAACCCAGGATCAAATCAGCCCCGGCTTCTGCCTCCCCGACTTAGGACCAAACGAGCTGCAGCGCTCACTTCCGGTTGATTAACTCGTTTGGTCCAAAGGCGGGAAGACAGAAGTCAGCACTAATTGGACGCAGTGCTCGAGTAATGTGATGACGTCACATGAACCCCAGGAATGCGAACCACAGCCCCGTTGGAACACTATTGGCATGGGAGGTGAGTATAGGCTTTTTAATTTTACCTAGGGGAAATATGTAGAATCAGAAGGGATTGTCCTAGTAGTGAACAATCCCTTTAACGTGAAAAAGAACCTAGCAGCTTCTTCATCCTAGCCTTTGTGAGAACAGAATGCAATATTGACAAGGATGCTAATGTGAACAGTTCATCTGTTTTGTAAGAAGGAGGTAAGAGAGGACAAATCTGCTATAAGTGCAAAGCAGCATGTCAGAAACATTTTACCCATGAGCTCAAGGAGCTTTCAATTTGCAAGTCTGCGCTGATGCACAGCCTAAAGAACACAGTGCTTGAGTGCTTGTAGACATCGTTTATAATGAAAAGATAACAATTTGAACAATTTTACCTGTTTCAGGCAGAATGTGCTTGGACCATTGTATTATAATCTTCATTGATGTACCTCCTCTGGGCAGTGTACTGTAGGTCATGAACGTTATTACTAACCAGATAGCTCATCTCTGTAGTGGCTTGTGAAATGCACACTGGAGCAAAGCAACGTCTACTGTGCCTTTCTTCAATCTTAGACCTACACCTGTGACTTTCAAATATTCTGTTTAAAATTCGGAAAAATCCACATAAACAGCTACATTGCCACAAAAAAGCCTTCACTTACATCTAAAAATTGGAAAGCTTATTTTGAGTTTGTCTAAAGACATGTAGGAGACTCCCCAAATGTATGGAGGAAGACCTAAATTTAACTTTTGCCCACCAAGGTAAATGCTATGTCTGGCGTCAAATAAACACAGCTCATCACCCCAAGAACAGCATTCCCATAGTGAAACACGGTGGTGACAGCATCATGCTGTGAGGATGTTTTTTGACAGCAAGGAAATGAAAAATGGTCCCAGTCGATTGTAAGATGAATGGTGCAAAATAAAGGGATATTCTTGGGCAAAAACTGTTTCTGTGTGTCTGTGATTTGAGACTGGGATGGTGGTTCAACTTCTAATAAGTAATTTATGGTCAGTAAAGGTGTGTATCTTGAAGTTCCAGCAATGGACCTTTAGCATTTAGCATACAGCTTGCTGTGCAAATTGAAACCTCAATGCCCACTATCCCCAAATCATTGCTGTTGGTCTTTCTGAGTCACTCAAGAGTATCTGACCACCTGCCTAACCTTCTCAGGAACCATGTGACAACAGGTGATAGCTTTCTCATTCTGCCTTGTCCCCATAGTGTAGCTAACTTTGAGCTTACAAACTATGCTTTCATTTGTATCGCCAAGAGAAACGCAATGCTTTTGCTATCCTTTTGTTTCTTTTTCCTTGCTTGTGCAATGATCTCTACTCAACTTTTTGAATCCCTCTCTTGACAATGCAAGAATATTAGTGAAGTGGAGGCTTAAGGAATGGACAAATATTCCTCAAGAGTACTGCCAGAAGCTAGTGTTGAGTAGTGTTGCTTATCATGAAGGGGCTGAATACTTCTGAGACTGCAGTAGCCATTAAAAGAGGCATTTTGTGCTACATTTTTGGAAATCTCGTTTTATTAGTTGTTCTTAGGTTGTTAAAAATACTCTTATTTCAGTGGTTTATTGCAGAAAGTTTGTAACTTTTGCTAAAACAACCCTCATTTGCAATGGGAGTTGAATCATTTTCATTGCAGATGTACAATAAAAAGGTTAATGGATTATTGTCTGCTGAAATGTTAGCTAGACATGGCATGGGGTGGGATAAAGGGCAGTGTGAATTATGTTGTGTTCCTTTTCATTATTGCTACATCAGTATCGCAGTTCACAAGTTCTTTTGATTAAAATTGGGAGGAAATAATTGAATTACATGGAAATGTTGAATGTTAATTTGGTAAAATTCGACTTAGCACTTGCGGAAAACATATCAACATTATAGAAATTGGTTTCAAATACAGGAAAATAATGTCGTGTGTTACATATAAATCTAACAGATGCTGAACTTCCAACCCTCCTTTAATAATAGTCTCTAATTTTTGTATCTCCAATTACGTTCTTTTCAGCAGAAGTTAGCCTACCAGATGCTGCCTAGAATGTACTTAATAGTCATTCATTATTTCCTATAGTTACATTTGTTCTGGTTTGAGAGTTTCTTCTAAAGTAAATGAGCCGTTAAAATTATAACCCTATTACTTCATCACAATGACATGAACAGTGTGCAAACATTTTGAAAAAACAAACAAAAAACAACTAAAATGGTATTTTTTTTTAAAGCATTCAGCTCAGCTATAAACAACTTTTGTCAACTCCTTTTTGGACTGTTCATTGCATTATACTGTAGTTATGAATACAAGCATAATTATCCCTAGCATCAATAGACCCTAGGAACATTTTTTATTTCTTAATGTTTTTTTAAAACTGGCATATGTCACTTTATGTAGCAAAAACTTTGGATTGCCTTTACGTATCCAACTGATTCTGAGATTATTTTTTGTGACACATTGTATTTTAAATTAATATTACAATTTGTTTAAAGGGAACCTGTCACCAATTTTGGGGCCTATAAGCTGTGGCCACCACCAGTAGGCTCTTATATACAGCCTTCTAACACGCTGTATATAAGAGTGCAGGCCGCTGTGAGAACATAAAAATCCCTTTATAATACTCACCTAAACGGTCGCTGTGGTGGAGTTGGGTCAGTGGAGTTGGCACCTTCTCTTTCGACCATCTGTGTCATCATTCTTCTGAAGCCGGGGTGCATGATGCGTCGTACGTCATCCACACTCGCCGGCATTGAGGTCCGTTGAGGGCATTGCGCATTGGCAGGCACACTTTGATCTGCCCTGAGCAGGGCAGATCAAAGTATTGTAGTGCGCCTGCGTGGGACCGGCAAGTATGTATGACGTAGGACGTGTCATGCTCACAGGCTTCAGAAGGAGGACGAAGATGGCCGGAAGAGGAGGTGCCGGCACCGGAGAATGGAGACGCCATGCCTCGTGCCTGCGACACACGTGACCAGCAGTCCTCGCGTGCATGGAACCTCGGGCACAGTGGGCGGCGTCTTGAAGTATGGAATGGAGCGATGGGGGACGGCCTAAAGCGACAGGAGGCAGACTAACGGCCACCAGAGAGCCCGCCCCCATGTACCATTATCAAGATCTGAATACAAAAAGGTACCCCTTTACAAAGTCTTTATTTTGGTCAGAAAGGGGGCACATAAACCACAGGAACATTGCTAGAATGCAGCCCAGGAGCTGCAGAGGGGGAATCTTTTAGGTTTCAAGCTAAATTTCTGATGACAGGTTCCCTTTAAAGGGTTTTGATTTTTTTCCCAATCAATACTGCTCTGTTGGTCCACACTATCATGAATGAGTACATCACCAAGGCAGACAGCTTACTGAAGGCACTATCAGATCAGCTGGCTTGTGGATTGTGGCAATGAAGAGATGTGTCTCATCAGCGCTCCATAGCTGCATTATTTGTCAAAGATTACGAGGAAAACGTCGACATCAACAAACGGCAAATCTCCCTGCAGATAGGCTACACACAAATCTGCCAATCACATACTTTGGTGTAGACATCTTTTGTCCAATGATCAGTTGTTACAAGAAGGACCTGTGCTGAAGCCACAAACAATAAGCACTGGGCTGTGTTATTATCCTGTCTTAGCAGTCATGCAGTGCACATTGAAGTGATTGAATCCATGGATTTTTTTGCTTCATCAATGCCTTCAGAAGAATCTATTCCAGATTCTAAGCACATCTTAAAACCTTAATCTCCTTTGAGTAGTAGATAGTAACTGTCTCTCTGTCTCTCTTTGAGTTTCTGTCTGTCTCTGTGTGTCTGTCTCTGTGTGTCTGTCTCTGTGTGTCTGTCTCTGTGTGTCTGTCTCTGTGTGTCTCTGTCTGTCTCTGTCTGTCTCTGTCTGTCTCTGTCTGTCTGTATCAGTCTCTCTGTCTCTGTATCAGTCTCTCTGTCTGTCTCTCTCTATCTCTGTGTCTGTCTGTGTCTGTCAGTCTCTTTCCCTGTCTCTCTTTCCCCATCTGTCTTGCTCCATGTCTGTCTTGCTCCCCATCTGTCTCACTCCACGTCTGTTTCTGTCTCTTTCCCTGTCTCTTTCCTTGTGTCTGTCTATCTCTTTCCCTGTCTGTCACTGTCTGTCTCTCTGTCTGCCTCTTTCCCTGTCTGTCTATGTCTGTCTGCCTCTGTCTGTCTCTTTGATTGTCTGTCTCTCTGTCTCTTTCTGTCTCTATCCGTCTCCCCACGACATCATATTACCTCACACATAAGCGTCTTATACTAACAATTTATTTTGTTCCTATAGCAACCACTCACAGCTCCTATTAATAACCCAATAGCTAGCAGCTCCATTAACTTTAATGGAGACAGGATTCTTGGAGAGAAACTGTAAAGCGCAGGGTTAAATTTTCCCATCCAAACATAGTCTATGACATTCCCTGAGTCACATGGAGTGTCTGTGCAAAATTTTATGATTGTAAATGCGACAGTGCGGATTCCTTTAGAGGACATACATACATACATACATACATACAAACATACATACACACATACATACACTGAGCTTTATATATTAGATTACTAGGCACGAGCAAACCTGAACTGAAAAGTTCGGGGTCCATACCGAACATCTTGTGATCGGTGCTGAACCCAGACTTTTGACTGTTCATCCAATTGCTGTTCAGGTTTGTCACCCAAACAAAGCTTGTTGAAAGGTTGTAGAGCAGCCAATCAGCAAGCTTTTAGGCTTTGGACACTTCCGGAGCCATCGCAGCTATGCTAAATGTTGCCATGGCTGTGATTCGCCAGGGAAAATCACTATAAAATAAAAAATAAAAATATGATGTGGGCAACAAATGAAAGTTAAATGGTAGTAAGAGCAGGATAGTTATGGTAATTAAACCAAAAAAATCCTTTATTTGAAAAAAAAAATACACACACCCTCTTTCATCACTTTTTTTTATTAACCCCCAAAACACTCTTGAAGGTCAGACGTAATCCATATGAAGTCCCACAGCAATTCGAACACTGCTGCATAGAAAGCTTGGTGTGAGAGAAAACAAGGAGGAAAGCATGACCCATAAGCAGCTTGCCGCCTTGACACAGCCTTAGTGAGTGGACCGCGTGCACTCCTACAACCTATCCCTTCCACCGACGTTTTTTAATCTTCGGATTCTGGTCCCCATAGACTTTTATGGGTACCAGATTCCAGAGCAGATTGGGGTTTCTTTTTAAATTGAGCAGTGATCCACCGGTCCCGTTTTTTTTCAAGTCCGAGCAGTTCTAATCATTAACTTTATGCAGGTGTACCTAAACACAATTTGAAGGTAAAGATGGTCACAAAAATATTGATTTGATCTAAATATCTCTTTTGTTCATGCACATTGCATTTTTAATTGATAAAAATAAACTATTAAGAGTTGTGTTTTTGAAAATGGTTGACATAATTTTTTTTTACACCCGCATAAAACTTTTATCACAGTGTTGTAGATACCGACTTGGAATGTTAAAATAGAAGCTAAAGATTCTTTGAAAAAAATATTTAGCATAAAAATAAAAATATAAATAAAACAATAGCTTATTTTCTTATGACATGTTCCCTATATGCTAATAAGTATGTTGATTTTATTAGAATTAGAGCATTTTAAGTGTGCTAAAAGATGTGCTAATATCTATTCTCTGCAACTTCTCTAAAAATGATGACCTTTGTAAATCTCTATTCTATCTCTGTCCTACTTTCAATCCCATCTCATCAGCTGACATTTTTCCGATATGTTGCCAATTGTAAAGAAATATCACTTGTTCCGAAAGAATTCAATCTTCTATTTAAGGCTGGTCTGGCACTTCTAACATTTTAACAATAGCAAGGACAACTACTTGGAAAATTGTCAGCAGTGCTTTATGGCAACCTAGACATGGCTAATGGGAATCCACCTTGACATTGTTATAAAAATAATCACTTTCTACAGATAGTAGGATTAACCCCTTAGTGACGGAGCCAATTTTGACCTTTATGACGAGGCCACATTTTTTAAAATTTACCCAGTGTCCCTTTATGTGGTAATAACTCTGAAATGCTTAAATGGATCTAGTGGTTATGGGTTTGTACTTTGTTAGGGGTAAATTTAGGCCAATATGTTTTGTGTTTATTTATGAGAATATCTGAATTTTGGCAAAAATGCTGAAAACTTTGCAATTTTAAAACTTTCAATTTTTATTCCCGTAAACCAGTTAGTCATGTTGTACAAAATCAATAAATAACATTTCCCATATGTCTACTTTACATCTGCTTCGTTTTTCAAACATCATTTTATTTTCTTAGGATGTTAGAAAGATTAGAAGTTTGGTAGCAATTTCTGATTTTTTAAGAAATTTCCAAAATCAATTTCTTTAGGGACCTATTCAGATTTAAATGGCCATTGAGGGGCCTATATAATGGAAACTCCACAGAAGTGATACCATTTTAAAAACTGCATCCCTCAAGTACTTCAGAACTGCTGTCAGGAAAATATTTAATCCTTCAGGTCCTACACAGGAATCAATGCAAAGCAGAATGAAAAAAGAAAAAAAGTAATTTTTAGTCTTAAATTTAGCTGTAACCCCAGTTTTTGCACTTTTACAAGGGATAGCATGATAAAATAGAGAAACAATTTGTTACCTACTTTCATCAAAGCACATTGATACCTGACATGTGGTCAGAAACCTCCTTTTGGACAAATGGGAGGGCTCAGAAGGTAAGGAAAACTATTTGAATATTGTAACACAAATTTGACTGAACTATATTGCGGTATTCATGTCATATTTGCAAGGCTCCTAAGGTGCCTAATCAGCAGAAATGCACCACAAGTGACCCCATTTTATAAACTACATCCCTCAAGGGATTTATCCAGGGCTATAGTGAGCATTTTTAATCCACCGGTACTACAAACAATTTGATAACATTAGGCCATCATATTGAAAATGTTCATTTATTTCACCCACATAGTTTCTCATGAGCCAGATAAGACAACCCAAACTTTGCACTGACGAGGGGCAAGCACCCCGAAACACAGTGTCTACAAATTGGGATTCTGATCTGGCATAAATCCTAAGTCATATGCAAAGGATTGTTAAAAATCCACTTTTGACTTTTAGGATCGCTACTTCCAATAGGTGGCACTGCGCTAGAGTTTGTCTCCTTTCCTGGAGAGACAATTTGAATATTTCCCAGAGGGGCATTGCAGCTATAAGTCCTCTTACTGGCAGCCAGACTGGCTTGCAAAGTCTCCTTAAGGAGAATAGTGTTCCCCCGTGGACCCCACTTAGCTTCTCATGAGCCAGATCAGACACCCCATACTTTGCACTGACGAGGGGCAAGCACCCCGAAACACCGTGTCTGCAAATTGGGATTCTGATCTGGCATAAATCCTAAATCATATGCAAAGGATTGTTAAAATTCCACTTTTGACTTTTAGGATTGCTACTTCCAATAGGTGGCGCTGCACTAGAGTTTGTCTCCTTTCCTGGAGAGACAATTCATTTATTTAACAAAATTGTTGCTTTAGCCCTGAATTTTTCCCTTTTGCAAGAGATAAAACAAAAAAAGTGGACCCAACAGTTTGTTACTTACTTTCTTCAGAGCACGATGATACCCAACAATTAGTAAAAAAGTTCTGTTTGGACAAACGGTTGGGCTCTGACTGGAAGTTTTGCAACATAAATTTGGCTGAAATAGATTGCGGGCACCATGTCGCATTCTCAGGACCCCTGAGGTACCAAATCCTCAGAAACTCACACAAGTGACCCTATTATGGAAACTAGACCCATCAATGAATTTCTGTAGGGATGTGTTGAGAAATTTGAACCCATAGCTGCTTCACAGAACTTTTTAAAATGTGGATATCAAAATGACAGTTACGTTTTTTTTCCACTAAAATGTTATATTAGCCTGAAATTTGGAATGTTGACAATGGATAATGGGAGCAAACAGATCCGATAATTTGTTATGAAATATATCATCAAAAGCTAATTTTTAGCCACATGGCAAAACTCGAAAAGTGAACTGCCCTATTTAATTTTTGGAAGGCAAATATGGACAAGGTATTGTATTTGCAGAGCCCCTGAGATGCCAAAAACGCAGACGCACCTGTGATCTCATTTGGCAAACTAAACCCTATAATCAATTAATTTATAGGTGGGGTGAGCAGTTTTAACCAGCAAACTACAGACTTTTATAAGATTGGGCAGTGAAAATGAAAAAACACAGAGTTTTTCTGCCAACGTTTTACTTTACCCTTAAAGGGGTTATCCGGCTTAATTTGTTTTTTTTTATTATTACCCTATTGGGCTACATTGGGGCAGGTAAGTAGATAGTGAGCACTTACCTGCCCTGCTGTCAGCCCCTCTCCCCAGGCTCAGAGTGGTCATGTGACCGCTGCTGCTGCGATTTTGCTACTTCCGGTCATTTCATGTCAACATGGGCAGGACCTATGTTGACATGCAAATCTGGAAACAGCATGTTGCCGCCCTGCTGGGTGGGTACAGTGCGTGGAGTCACCGCCCCCCTTCCCTGCACCCTCGCACACATTCCCCTGCACCCCGTACTCTGCCCACAAACTCCCCCTGCACTGCTATGGGGTCCGTGACCAGGGGGAGGGGCCTGGCAGTGGCTGCTGTGGTGTCAGCGCCAGCACCGGGCCCCCTGCTCAGAATCGCACATTCAAATGTACCGGCATCACAGATCACAGATGCCGATATATTTGAAAGCGTTGATGAGAGGTAGCGCTGCGCTGCTTCTCATCACTGCCCATGCAGTCTGTGTCTGACAGTTCAGGACAGCAGTGACGTCACTACTACGCTGATATGGCCAGAGCACAGACAGCGTGCGAACGTGCAGGAGCGGCGGGGACCGAGGACGGGTGAGTATGTATTCCCTACATGTGTTCCCTATGGGGGTAAGGGGGGTCAGTACAGAGCGCCGTGTGTGTGTGTGTGTGTGTGCGGTGCAGAGCCATATGTGTGTGCGCGGTGCAGAGTCCGATGTGTGTGGGTGGTGCAGAGTCCGATGTGTGTGTGTGCGGTGCAGAGCCCTATGTGTGTGTGTGGTGTGCAGAGCCCGATGTGTGTGGTGTGCAGCCCTATGTCTGTGTGGTGCAGAGCCATGTGTGTGTGTGGTGTGCAGAGCCCTATTTGTGTGTGCGGTGCAGAGCCCTGTGTGTGTGTGTGGTGCAGAATCCGATGTGTGTGTGTGCAGTGCAGAGCCCTATGTGTGTGTGGTGTGTGGAGCCCTATTTGTGTGTGGTGCAAAGCCCTATTTGTGTGTGCGGTGCAGAGTCCGATGTGTGTGTGATGCAGAGCCATATGTGTGTGTGTGGTGCGCAGAGCCCTATGTGTGTGTGGTGCAGAGCCATGTGTGTGTGTGTGGTGTGCAGAGCCCTATTTATGTGTGTGGTGCAGAGCCCTATGTGTGTGTGTGGTGCAGAGTCCGATGTGGGTGTGTGTGTGTGCGGTGCAGAGCCCTATGTGTGTGTGGTGTGCAGAGCCCTATGTGTGTGTGGTGCAGAAGCCCTATTTGTGTGTGCGGTGCAGAGTCCGATGTGTGTGATGCAGAGCCATGTGTGTGTGTGGTGTGCAGAGCCCTGTGTGTGTGTGGTGCAGAGCCATGTGTGTGTGTGGTGTGCAGAGCCCTATTTGTGTGTGCGGTGCAGAGCCCTATGTGTGTGTGCGGTGCAGAGTCCGATGTGTGTGTGTGCGGTGCAGAGCCCTATGTGTGTGTGCGGTGCAGAGCCCTATTTGTGTGTGTGGTGCAGAGCCCTATTTGTGTGTGCGGTGCAGAGTCTGATGTGTGTGTGATGCAGAGCCATGTGTGTGTGTGGTGTGCAGAGCCCTATGTGTGTGTGGTGCAGAGCCATGTGTGTGTGTGCGGTGTGCAGAGCCCTATTTGTGTGTGCGGTGCAGAGTCCTATGTGTGTGTGTGGTGCAGAGTCCGATGTGTGTGTGTGCAGTGCAGAGCCCTATGTGTGTGTGGTGTGCAGAGCCCTATTTGTGTGTGTGTTGCAGAGCCCTATTTGTGTGTGCGGTGCAGAGTCCGATGTGTGTGTGATGCAGAGCGATATGTGTGTGGTGTGCAGAGCCCGATGTGGGGCTGTTATTAGCAATGCTGTAGTAATAACAGGTCAGGTGCTGGGCAGAATACTGACAGGGAATGTGTGTGCAGGGGGCGGGCAGAGGGCAGGGCGGGCAGAGGGCGGGGCGGGCAGGGGGTGGGGCTGGACACTGAGGCCGGGCGGGGCCAGCTCTGACTGAGGTTTAGCACAGGAAGTGGTCAGTTTGCTGGAGCTGAATGTAAACAAGAAGCTGCAGAGAATAAAGGGATAATTCAAGAGCAACAAAAGTTAGAAAGCAAAAAATAACAATGTATGGGTGATTTATATGACAATCCAGCACAGATTAGCTTAACAAAAAATTTTGAGTTTATGTCGAACAACTCCTTTAAAGTTTTAATTCAAACAAAAGGTAACAGGAGATGTTCTAATGTTACTATGAGAACATTATATGGAGATCTGAAATCACACAATATAGAAGTCCTATAAGATTGCTGTACCACCTGAACATAGGTATAGTATATATACAATCACTTCTGGGACTTACTTTATTCTTCATGTATTCATGTATTCTTCATGAATATTTGACATTTTCAGATTATACTGTATTTCCTGCTATATTAGCCTGTGATAAGGTTTTCATATTTGAGCTCAAACAACCTCATTTTGGAAAGGAATAGAAAGGTAAAGCATTTTAATTAGTGAATAGAATGTAAATTTAGTTTAATGAGACATTTTAGATTTAATGACTAACAATTTGGGAGATAGCTATCTGCATTTTGTATCACATTCTGTCTTTTAATAAGAAAATTGCACTGCTGATTCTTTGAAGATTTATATGCACTGCCCATATAATGATACTATTTTTTTCATATTGAAAACAATATTATGCCTCATTAGGAAACCCAATTTGATTAGCTAAAAAAATAGAGCTAATGATGAAATAATAGAGAGAGATTACTACCTGGTAACACTGCTAACTATATAAACCTTTGTATCACATAAGACTAAAAGTTCCATTGCTGCAATCTCCAGCAATTTTGACCTTTAGGAAATGTTACCCCATGTGTCTTGTAGTACCACCTTTTTCCTATCAAAAGGTTAAGCTCTTCCCACAACAGTTCTAGTGAGATCGAGTATCGTATATCAGTTCATTTTTCTTGTAAAAATAAAATATTCAGTATGTAAGAATTCAGAGTGATGATTTAGGCGCTGGCACAGAGAGAGAATGCTGCAACACCAAAAGCAAACCAATGAGTTATCTGGCTATTAACAGATCTGGGCCAAAAACATATTGGACTTACAAAGATCTCTGAAGACAATCAATGATGCATGGTACTCACCCAGATGGAAAGAGCTAATGCAAAATAGCATATTTTCTGAGGGATTTTTAAAAACAAGGACTTATGGACTTATGGACTTACCAAGCCCTTGACCACAGAAAGAGTTTTACTCACCAGTCCCTGCTCCAGCACTTGGCTCAGCTTTCTTATCATATGACTTGGTCACTCTGAGTTAATTCATATGAGGTTACTATAATACCCAGCAGGCACCTCTTATGTCCTCTTTCAGTGCCTTTTAACCCCTTCAGCCCCGGGGCACTTTCCGTTTTTGTTTTTTGCTCCCCTTCTTCCGAGAGCCGTAACTTTTTTATTTTTCCGTAAATCTTGCCATATGAGGGCTTCTTTTTTGTGGGACAAGTTGTACTTTTAAATGAAACCATACGTTTTACCATATGGTGTACTGGAAAACAGCAAGAAAATTCCAAATGTGGAAAAATTGCAAAAAAAGTGTGATGGCACAATAGTTTTTGGGATGTTTTATTCACGGTGTTCACTATATGGTAAAACTGATGTGTGGGTATGATGCCTGAGGTCGGTGTGAGTTTGTAGACACCAAACATGTATAGGTTTACTTGTATCTAAGGGGTTAAAAAATATCACAAGTTTGTCCAATAAACGTGGCACACGTTTTGCGCCATTTTCCAAAACACGTAGCGTTCTTATTTTTTGGGATCTATGGCTCAGTGATGGCTTATTTTTTGCGTCTCGAGCTGACGTTTCTAATGGTATCATTTTTGCACAGATGCTACGTTTTGATCTCCTGTTATTCCATTTTGCGTAAAACTTGCGGCGACCAAAAAACGTAATTTTGGCGTTTGGAATTTTTTTGCCACTACGCCGTTTACCAATCAGATTAATTGATTTTATATTTTGATAGATCGGGCATTTCTGAACGTGGCGATACCAAATATGTGTATATTTATTTATTTTTTAACCCTTTAATTTTCAATGGGGGGAAAGGGGGGTGATTTGAACTTTTAGGCTTTTTTATTTTTTTTTATTTTTTAAAACTTTTTTTTTACTTTTTTTTTAATTTTACTAGTCCCCCTAGGGGGCTATAGCGATCAGCAATCCGATCGCTATTATCTATCTGCTGATCACAGCTATACAGCTGTAAACAGCAGATACAGTCACTTTCTTTTTCCCTCTGTTCCGTGCCGAGGGAAAACGAAAGTGAAACATCATAGCTGCAGGCGTCATCACATGACCCTGTGCTATGATGGCAACCACCGATAGTCACGTGATCACGCACGTGACATCCGGTGGGGGCGGCGGTAAGTAAAAAACATGGCCGTGCGCATTTAGCTCTTGCTGCCAGACTTTGGCAGCAAGATTTAAGGGGTTAATGGCCACGGGTGGAAGCAATTCCACCCGCGGCTAGCAGGCACACGTCAGCTGTTGAAAACAGCTGATATGTGTGCTGACCGCCGCCTGCCCGCGGCAGGGGGCAGGGCTTAACGGGACATGATGGATATATACGTCCATGGTCATGAAGGGGTTAAGGCTGTCTCAGGTGGATGATTCTCCCCTGAGTATTCAGTGCACACAGTTAATATGTGCTTTCCCAGAGTTACACTTTCCACTTGGCTCTGCATCTGCCATGTGTCTGATTATCTTCTTGGCTGCTCCTGACTGCTATTTAGCAACCAGGCTCTGCTATTAAGCCCAGTCCTGCTATTCCAGGTACTATTTGTCCCCTCAACTCTGCTATCAAGGTAACAGATAATTAATTTAGGCTAAGTTCACATGTCCAGTAATTATTCATTAGAATGGATCCAGTGTGACACCCCTGAACTAGTCAGGGTGTCACAGGGTACTGCACTTTTTCTTCTTCTGGTGCAGTACTCAACCCCTGATGGTTCTGGGATCCTAATCTTTGCTATTGCTCCATCAGCATGCAAATCCTAGTCACACCTCACAGCACACCCTGTCAGGCACACCAGTGGGTGGTCTAGCCCAGACCATGCCTGATTTCTGACAGGAGAGGAGGACTTTTATCCACAGCCTTACATCCTTACAATCAGCAGAAGGGGACTTCTGTGGTTATTTAAACCCTCCATCCCCCTTTTGTCTCTTCTTATCAATATAAGAAGCAGACTTACTTCTGATGAAACATGCAGTCACAGGAATGTTTTTCCTGTATGGATTTATAAAAACAACTGATTAACCATTGAAGGGTTCACTGACCTGTTATGGGCTGAGAGCCCTCTGTTTTGAAATATTTCATCAGAGTGAGGCTATATTTATGAATGGAAAAGAGGTCCCACTGATGAATTCTATTACATTGTAAAAATATCTTTATTTGAAGAATGAGAATCTAATCTGATATATTATAACGTGTGATACACTATGGAACATATGTAATATTTATACCCCTGATGAACCTCCACCCAAGGAGGCGAAACGCGTTGGGTAATATTTCTTGGGGCTAACTTGTTTATGCTTTTTTTGACATAAAAAGAATACTGTATGTTTATTTTATCCTACTACAGTACTCTATAATTATATTTTCTTACACTGTCCTACCAATAATACATATAGTTCAAGTTTCTGTATTTGAGAGATATATGCCAAATCTATAAATTTACATTTTATATAAGTCTCTTTTTAAATGCATGGTTAATTATTGGATCTGGATGATAATAATTGTGTATTAAAAATGTTTCTGCAATGAATGTTACAAAATTTATGTATCATCATTTGTAAAGTTGACTGGTGGAGCGATATAAGCCTTTCCCACCATTTGCTGGGATATACCGCTGGCTGGTCCACTAGACTGTATTTTTTATTGTACTTTAGACCCTTAGGGTATTTTATATTTTTCTGAACACCCCCCCCCCTCACTTCATGTTTCAATATATTGATATTCAATAAAAGTTTAACGAAAAAAATTTTAGGAGTATTTTTTCTGTGATTTATATAACAAGGCCACCCGCCTAGGGGTCAGGCAGACTGGTGGGAGGGGAAGAGTTAGTTGAGTGGTAGCTCTCATAGAGTGAGGAGCTGGAGGGAGTTGGAGCTCCCTGGCTAGGTCGCAGACGGTGGTCTGGGACCAAAGGAGTCGGAGACCCGGTCGCAGGGTATTGGAGAAAGGTGTAAGGCTTAGTTTTGGGGAACAGTCGGCACCAGAGTACCTAGTAACCGAACTGGTACCAAACACGTCGGGGTACTGGACCCCAGATCAGGGAGTAGTTTCACGCAACCTGATAATTAACCTGTGGAGGATAGTGTTTTTATGAACTTTCCCCAAGAGCTCAGAGATTGAAGGCCTCAACACAAAGAAGGGGATAGTTGTTGTGAATGTCAGTTATGCTTTTGCTGCTGTGAGGCTCCCTCTTGTGGCCAGGAATAATTTGGTCAGAAACCAGGTGTGTTGAGCAATGGGCGTTTCCATTGCTAACTCTCTGCTTATTTAAACCCTAGTCTGATAGCAGGCTATGCCGGATGTCAGTTGTTTTTTGTACACCAGCCTGCTTCATCCTGCTCTAGACCACATCTAACCCAGATAAGTGCTTGGCTCTTTATTTGTTGTTTGGTTCTTTTGCTCTTATCTGAGTGTGTCATTTGCTGTGGTTGTTTTCAGTTTATTTCCCTCTCAGTTGCTTAGCAGGGAAGCTCCCTGCAGCTATGTTTGGAGTATTGCTCCTATTAGTCTATGTGTTTGTTGCTTCTTGAATTTGTAATGATTCCTGCTTTCTGTTCATTGGTATGACAAGAGCGCCTGGTATAGGACGGAGTTCAGATCTAGCGATCTGAGGGTTTTTTGTACTATCAGGTTTTTGGATTTTTGCAGGGTTTTTCTCTGGCCACCATTAGTCCCTTTCCTATCCTGTCTTATTTAGTCAGTAGGGCCTCACCTTTTGCTAATCCTATCATCTGTCTGTGTATTGTGTTTTCCTATATCACCGCAGTCTTTGAATGCGGGGAGCTTGCTATTCTTTATCTATTTTCTGAGGCAGAGAGTTATTCATCTTTCCTTCCTTTAGGATAGGTAGTTCTCCGGCTGGGTTTGCGGTGCACAGGATGTTAGTTCAACCCTCGGCTACTTCTAGTGTTAATGGTTAGTAAGGGAATGGTGGCCAGATTAGTTGCCAATGTTCTTGTCACCTTTTACCAATGATTTATGGTGGTCTTCCATGGTTCCGGATCATAACAGATAGGGCTTTCCAGCTAATGTGGCCCACTGAAATCCCAAGTGTCAGCCATTGAGAGCACAGCTTCCCTACTTAACAGTGGGGAGCGGGACCCCGACAGCTTCAAGCAGAGGGGTCACTCAGAACATCTAAAATACAGTACATGGAGGCAAGATAGAGACCATCAGAATACCAAAGGGAGCGCACTCCCGGACGAGCTCCCCTGAAGTGGCAGGGGCACCCAGAGACTTGGTTTACCTTTGTGTCAAAGTCTGCTTTGCGGTCGCATCACTACCAACACTGCCTGAGTGAGTATGCTGTGCCTGAGTGAGTACGCTGTCCTCCCCTGCTTCCAATCTGCACGACGCTCCCCTACTCCTCCATCATCCAGAGTCCCGGGGCCTCCCCTACCCGTGGAGGGAACGCCATCTGGCTGCCCTACTCCTTCTTCCTTGGGTACTCCCATCGGCAGCGACGGTACTCCCCTTACCGCGAACCACGAGTGGCGTCACAAACTCCTATCCCCTGTAAATACCCCTTTTACATTTGAAGTGGCCGAGGCCCCCATGACCAGAGACTCTCGAGCCACAGCAAACCCAGGATCCGAGCGGTTCGACCGCTGCAGGAACGACACACCAGCAGCAATCCATTGGCAAAAAAACTGTACAAACACAACTTTTTTATCTGTTTTTAAATAACTGATTTAAGCTGGTTCTGTTTTTTTTTTCATTGAAGTATATAGAAAATTGATCCTTTAATTAGCCATCCATTTTTCTTTCATTTGTAAATGATCTGCTTTTTGATTACAGGATCAGTTTCAAATGGAAATTAAATAGCAATCTTTTAATGGACCCATTTTCCTTACACTCCAATGTAAAAAAAATAAATAGATTCTGCTGAAATTAGTTAATTCAAAATGAACAAAAAAGTTGTCTGCTGGATTTGATATAACCGATGAGTACTAGACATGTGAACTTAGCCTTATCCCTGCGTATCTTAGCTCTGTCCACACAATCAACTTTTCTATGAAAATACCAGTTAACCCACTCATCTCTGCTACTTTTGGTACTGTCCACACCCTCACCTCTGCTATCAAGATACCAGATACCAAATATTCTCTGCTAAATTTGATGTTGTTTGCACCATCAGCTCTGCTGTCAAGGTACCCGATATCCAACTAATTTCAGCTATTCATGGTGTTGCACTGTCAACTCTACTGAATCAAGGCACCTGATTACCAAGTGGTCTGAGTTATGTCTAGAGCTTTCCACACTGACAACTCTGCTGTTTCTGAATTTTACAACCCTCCTGCAACAAGGTACCATACTTCCTACACTATTTTGTTGTTCCTGAGCTGTCAACACATTTGGTTCTACTGTATCTACAGTAGACTTCTATCTCCACTGATCCACCTGTCATCCTGCATACCCTGGTCCTCATTGTTCTATATGCATTTGGAAAGTGTAACTCTAAGGGCGGAGTTACATGGTACGATATATCGTGCGATATGTCGTCGGGGTCACGGAATTCGTGACGCACATCCGGCATCGTTAGAGATGTCGTACCGTGTGACACCTCCGAACGACTGTTAACGAGCAAAAATACTCACCTTATCGTTGCTCGTTGACACGTCATTCATTTCCATAATGTCGTTCCTCTTTCTGCGCGCTTGTTGTTCGTCATTCCCGTGGCAGCACACATCGCTATGTGTGACACCCCGGGAACGACGAACAGCAACTTACCTGCGTCCCGCCGGCAATGAGGAATGAAGTAGGTGGGAGGGATGTTACGTCCCGCTCATCTCCGCCCCTCCGCTTCTATTGGGCGGCCGCTGTGTGACGTCGCTGTGACGCTGAATGTCCTTCCCCCTTCAGGAAGAGGATGTTCGCCAACCACAACGACGTCGTTAGGGAGGTAAGTATGTGTGACAGGGGTTTAACGACTTTGTGCGACATGGGCAATGAATTGCCCGTGACACACAAACAACGGGGGCAGGTGCGATCGCTCATGCGATCGCACGATAAATCATTGCGTGTAACGCTGCCCTTAGTCAATGTCTTTGGCCTGTGCTACTGACACTGACCTATGGCTTACAGCTGAGTTCCCCAAATACAGTCCTCAAGGCCCACCAACAGCAGATGTTTTTGGGATTTCATTAGTACTGCACAGGTGATAATATTACCAATGTGATGATTCCAACACCTGTACAATTCTAAGGAAATCCTGAAAACATGCACTGTTTTTTTGGGCCTGGAGGACTGGAGTTGGGGAGCTATGGTTTAGAGAATCCACCTCACCAGGTGAGCCCATAGGAAAGACTTTCCCAGATAAATAGTAGCTGGAGCTAACTGGCTATGTCAACAGTTGGGAAGGCATGTTGGGAGTTATAGTGATAGTTGCAGCTACGCCGGATAGAACGTAGTTGGTGCTATGCGAACTGAACTCTCAGTATGGCCACTGAGGAAGAATATATTGAAACGTGCGTCGGGCTTGGGACGCAACCCGGCATCTGTGCTGCACAATCACATGTTATGGGTGAGTCTGGAGGAGGGTGGTCGTAGTACTTGGTAACTTGGTATGAAACAAACAGTCACATATTATTGTGAATATGGTTTTTTAGCATGCTACTAGAGCGCCACCTAGTGACTGTTTGTGGATATTTCTGGTCAATTCAATTGAATTTATGTAAATCCACTCGTGTTCCAGTGTAGATATATATAGTTTTTCACCACTACTCACCTATATACAATTGGTGTATACAGGCTCAGATATTGAGTTGTATCCTATAGGCCTTTTATTGGTATCCTTACATTGTCTTGGTTCTATGGACTATAATAAATGATGTGACTAATGTGTTAAAATCTTTATCCCCATATTATGATATTTTTAATGCAATAAACTGTTTTTGTAGTTTTTCTAAATAAAATTTATTATAATTATTAACAGTGATTATACTGATTTATGGTGGTTTATTAAATTCTGGGTCATTTAACTCCCACGTGTTTGGGTTGTATTGAATTAGGTCTATATATGGGGAGTGACCCGATGATTTAAAATGAATATCCATTGTTCCCTTGTTTTTGTTTTCATTAGCTGGAGAGAAAGTAGTTGGTGCTATGTGAACTGAACTCTCAATCTTATTTGTATCAGTTAGTTCACCCTCCATGTTGTGATTATGTGCTAATGATTGCTGTAGGTTAAAATTAACAGTTGATTCTCCCAAATTTTCTGAGTGAATGATTTTGCTAAAACAGGCCTGCAAAACATGCAGCACGGAGGGCCTCATGCAGCTTGCTGATGGATATTGTGCAGCGTACAGAGAAACAGGAGACACCAGTTCTAAACTCTCTATATTCAACTCTATCCATGTCTTTCAGATGCAAATACAGTTGAATACTTGAGTGCTGGGATTGGAGCAGAGGGGAAGAGTAGTGGTCATCCCCCGCTTTCGTTTGTTGCGGTGTGATGAGGTCATCATGCTGTGGTCTCATCACACTTCTGCTATCGCTGCAGCAGCAGAGCAGAAGAGGTGAGGATGCGGCCGGAAACAGTAAGTATTCCAGAAAAAGCCAGAGACATACAGTACAGACCAAAGTTTGGACACACCTCATTCAAAGAGTTTTCTTTATTTTCAGGACTCTGAAAATTGTAGATTCATATTGAAGGCATCAACACTATGAATTGACACATGTGGAATGAAATACTTAAAAAAGCATGAAACAACTTTTATTCTAGGTTCTTCAAAGTAGCCACCTTTTGCTTTCATTACTACTTTGCACACTCTTGGCATTCTCTTGATGAGCTTCAAGAGGTAGTCACCGGAAATGGTTTTCCAACAGTCTTGAAGGAGTTCCCAGAGATGCTTAGCACTTGTTGGTCATTTTGCCTTCACTCTGCGGTCCAGCTCACCCCAAACCATCTCGATTGGGTTCAGGTCTGGTAACTGTGGAGGCCAGGTCATCTGGCATAGCACCCCATCACTCTCCTTCTTAGTCAAATAGCCCTTACACAGCCTGGAGGTGTGTTTGGGGTCCTTGTCCTGTTGAAAAATAAGTGATGGTCTAACTAAATGCAAACCGAATGGAATAGTACGCCGCTGCAAGATGCTGTGGTAGCCATGCTGGTTCTGTATGCCTATAATTTTGAATAATTCCCCAACAGTGTCACCAGCAAAGCACCCCCACACAATTATACCTCCTCCTCCATGCTTCACGGTGGGAACCAGCCATGTAGAGTCCATCCGTTCACTTTTTCTACAAAGACACGGTGGTTGGATCCAAAGATCTCAAATTTGGACTCATCAGACCAAAGCACAGATTTCCACTGGTCTAATGTCCATTCCTTGTGTTCTTTAGCCCAAACTAGTCTCTTCTGCTTGTTGCCTGTCCTTAGCAGTGGTTTCCTAGCAGCTATTTTACCATGAAGGCCTGCTGCACCAAGTCTCCTCTTAACAGTTTTTGTAGAGATGAGAAGGTGTGTCCAAACTTTTGGTCTGTACTGTATTTTCAAAAAGGAAGAAAAATTGTAGCAGACTAGGGAAAAAATTAACTAAAATGGATATGTGCACAAATGTCAAAAGGTTACCATTTGACATATCTTTCTGTACTGTATATACTATACTATTATACGAGGAAGAATAAAGTTTGGTGTTGGACACCTTATAGGGCATGGTTAGGTGGGGGAATTGTGAAGGGGGCACAGTATGCAGAGGGACAATGTTGGAGATATTTTGGTGAGGTGCAGGGTGTGGAGGACATTATGGAGTAGTGCAGGGTGTGAGGGAACATTTTGGAGAGGTTAAGGGTGCAGGAGACATTATATAGCAGTGCAAGATGTGGGGGATCATTATGTATCAGCGCAGGGTATGGGGGAAATTATGGAGAGGGGCAGTATGTGGGGAACATTATGGAATGGTCCAATGTGGGAGAAAAATTATGGACAGGGGCAGTGTGGGGGGATATTATGGAATGGTGCAGTGTGGGGAGATACTATGGAGAAGGGCAGTATGGGGTAATATTATGGAAAGGTGCAGTGATGGGGGGATATTATGGAGAGGTTCAGTGTGGGGGGATATATTGAAAAAGGCAGCACAGAAAGAATCATGTATTTATTTAGGGACGGAGAATGAGAGATATTTTTATTTATGAGGCAGATACTTTTATGTTTAAGGGCACCATGTCATAAAGTGCTGCAGAAGACGGAGAAGAGGGAAATCTAGGTGTGAAATCTCATCATGGCATTGGTAGTATAACAAAAGGGATGGACACAAAAGAGATGGGAATGACTAAAATCAGAGAACATGTCAACTAAAAGGTATCTGGATGTAAATGTTTGATTGAAATACTGACTACTTATCAACAGTGCTGTGGTTCCTGTATGGCCACACCTGATAATGGCTGGAAATAATAATCCTAGTATCTCCTTACCATTGTTAAGTACACACTGGGAGTTGAAGGTTCACTTGATACAAGTGTATATGTCAAGTGACGTGTCTCTATTCTGGAGAGGCTCAATGGTCTTCTGATCCGTATATTATAAAATACACACAGTTATTCAGTTCAACATTGTCCCTGATTGGTCAAAGATAACCAGCAATGTTCATATAGTACATCATCAGCCTGTTTCTGGCTTCCTAATACCAATTTAATGGAGCTACTGAATACTTCTTTGTTAACACGTTGCTGAGCAAGAATGAGGAGTCAACCTCCCACATCTCACATCCCATATCTCACATGGTGAGAACTAACTGATTACAGATTCTCTTAGTATATTCTAAATACCTCTTTGTTCATTGTTCATTTTGGTTTTATTATCTAGTTAACACATTCCTGATCACACATCTTAAAGTTATAATGGCGTCTATGCGATTGTCATATAGACATACAGATAATTATGCAACGAGATCTATACTTTGATTATATACACACACAAATAATCTTATTACACCTGGACAAACAGCCTATAGCCCAGCAGGCCTACCCTCACATATATAGTGCTGACCTGGAATTGCAATTGATCACAGTGCTAAGCTTGGTGATGCATTCATGTACTGACGGTGGTTCTGGTTCTGTATTTATATACAGATGGTAGTTTTGACACTATTTTCATGAATTGACGGTGAATCTCATCAGGCTCCACTCCATAATGTGCTTCATGTTAAAACTGAAAAATCCTCAAACTTTGTTTTGAGATTATGAGGAAGATTTAATTGAGTTTGTGCTCCAGAAACTCAGTGTAAGTTTGGTGTGTTCACACAAATTTTTGGGGAGCAGAACTGAGCAGAAACTCTCTAAATCCTTTTCAAAACTCAAATTTTTTTTCTTCTGATGTATTAATGTACTGATGGTGGTTCTGCTTATATATTCATGTAAGTATCCCTATAAATGTTTTTGCAGCCATTTGGATTAGATCACTATGACAATGTGGCCCTTGGACCAAAAATTGTGCTAAAAGCTAAAATCCCCAACAGGACATGCACAGATTATTGAATAATACCTATTTAAAATAATTAAATACTAAAAATGTTTCATGAAAGCAATGCATTTTGCTCATTAATTCTGGAAATCACCACTAATGAGCTCATAAACGCAAAATAAAATTAATTTTTTTTTTTGTAATATATGTGAACAAATGAAAAGCCGATCATAATTAAGACCATGGTAGAATGATGTATTCCCGGATGCTTTGAGTGACTCATCACCTAACTACCACTGCCATGACTCTTGAGGGGTAATAAGCTAAAGTTCATAAGCTATTATTTCTTCCATTTCCACACAATGCTAAAATGGACAATTTCTATGAGCAGTGTAACATTTGCCAGTGGTTTTAAGTGGAAAATCAAGGGACAAGTTCTCTTTAATTGCTTAGCACAATTATCATTCATTCATACATATTTTGGTTATTTTTTTTTCAGCCAGTATTTTTAAGGCAAAACTAAAAGTGGTGTATATGAAGAGAAAAATGTAACCTTACATGACTTCGCTGTAGTACCATCTGCCTTCAATGTCATAAACCAGTCAATTGATTGACACCTCTCACTGCCAATCTGTCTAATTCCAATTAAACGTTAATCATGAAAATTAGGTTTTACTGACTGGCCAAGGGCTGGTTTCGGAGAACAATTTGTAGGGTGGGTTTAGTGGCTAGTAATGTAGAGCGAGTTTCGAAATACCGGATTTGAGATACTTGTAACGAGTACTGTCTAATACTCGCTTATGTAGTCCAAATAGCGTGTGCAATGCAGGTCAATGGGGAATACTCGCAATATAACGAGTTACTTGTCGAGTATTTTGGTATTCACCTCATAAGTTTCGAGTCTCTTTCCAACAAGTTTGGCGCCTGATTTTCAGCCTCTAAACATGCAGGAATTCCCTGCTAATTACACTAGTGCACTTTTCCACCATGACAATGATCCAAAACACACACATCTAAGGCCACTGTTGCATTTCTGAAGAATGTAGTGAAAGTGATTCTGTGGCCAAGTATACAGTATCTCCTGATCTGAACCCAGTTGAACAATTCTTAAAAGACAAGTTGAGCACCACTCTCCATCATGCATCCAGGCACTAAAAGATGTCGTTCTTGAAGAATGGAAAATGATGGATGTCATAATATGTTGCGAACATGTTCATTCCATACATAGAAGACTTGGTTCAGGTTTTAAAAATCATGGAGGTCGAACAAAATACTAGATGTAGCAGCTTTTGATTTAGGGTATATTCAGTTTAGCATCGACTAATTTGAGGTAAAATGAAGATTTTGTAATGAGATATAATAAGTAATAACCTTCCTTTCATATTATGGGTTAAATACATTTTCTATGAAACTCAGTCTTTTGGAAATTGTTCTTGTGTTCAGTGAGGTATTTTTTTAAAATCTTACTTTTCAAAGGGGATGTACTCATTTATGCTGAGCACTGTAAATGCAGATAGAAATTCCACATTCAGGTCAATTAGGGAAAGCATCAGGGACTGAGAAAACAGCTGCACTGACTGAAAGCCACACAAAAAATTACACTTTGCTCTGAGGGAACTGGAAGTTATCATTCCCATTCACTAACATTGAACACCTGGTAGGTGCAAACAAATCCGAATGTTATGCAAGTGCTAAGCGAGTGTGTGTTTTTTTTCTAGGCAAGTAAAAAACCCTTGCATAGCCCTCGCATGACATACGGAAACCAGGTGAGGAAAAATACGCATGACACTCGCCAACTTTTCTGGCTGAGAATCTGGGCATTTTTATATAAGCCAATATGAGCGCACCCTAAAAGGACATCTAATCAGCTACTTGTTTGTTGATGTAAGTACTCTATTTAGGCAGGCAGTCTCCTTTTTCTATCTGCACATAACAATCAGTAGTAGATCATTCTTAGGGTACCATGTCATGATCACACAGGATGCTGAGAATGAGGATTTTTAATCCTTTTTAAAAACCATTTCACCGGACAAACAAGCATTTTGATCAACAGTGATCAACTGCCTGTTTAAACTGTTGTATATAAGGAAAAGTATTCCTAGGAACGCTTATTCTCGAAAATTGGATTGTGTAAATGCAGCTTAAAGGCCGCTTTACACGCTATGACATCACTAGCAATTGCTAGCGATTTCGAGCGCGAAAGGACCCGCCCCCATCGTACATGCGATATCGTGTGATCGCTGCCGTAGCGAACATTATCGCTACGGCAGCGTCACACGCACATACCTGCTCTGCGACGTCGCTGTGACCGGCGAACCACCTGTTTTCTAAGGGGTGGTTCGTTCAGCGTCACTGGATGTCACAGTAGCGTCACCGAACCGCCGCCCAATAGAAACGGAGGGGCGGAGATGAGCGGGACGTAACATCCCGCCCACCTCCTTCCTTCCTCATTGCGGCTGGCCGCAGGTAAGGTGAGGTTCCTCGTTCCTGCGGTGTCACACATAGCGATGTGTGCTACCGCAGGAGCGACAAACTACTTCGTACACCGAGCAGGAGCGATATTCGAGAATAGGGGGGCATGTCACCAATGAGCAATTTTGACCGTTTTTGCGACGATTCAAAATCGCTCATAGGTGTCACACGTAAAGACATCGCTAAAGCGACCGGATGTGCGTCATAAATTCCGTGACCCCAACGAGATCGCTTGAGCGATGTCGCAGCGTGTAAAGCGGCCTTAAGGCCAACTAGCTCATATTTGGGAAGTGTAAAGAAAATGATACTTAGTTTTATAAATATTTTAAAATTATAAATCTGAAAATTGTGATGTGCATTTCATTTCAGCCCCCCTGAATTAATGCTTTGTAGCACTACGTTGCTTAGCAATTACTGATGCAATTATTTTCAAGTATGTCTTTACCAGTCTTGAACATCTAGATGCTGAAATGTTTACCTATTGTTCTGTGTAAAGTAGCTCTAGCTATTGAAATTAGATGGAAAGCATCTGTGAACAGCAATTTTCATGTTATGCCTTTTATTTTCAATGGGATTTAGGTTTCGATTTTGACTGGGCCATTGTAGGGGTGGTTGAGCCCCCTACAATGTAAAGTGTATGGTTATGTAAAGTGTAATGTGTTGTGTGCTGTAAATGTGTTAACAGTGTATAGTAGTCAGATTATAGGAAGGTGGAGAATGTTAAGTAGGATGTAGAGTGAGGTAAAGTTTTAGGATGTCATTTATAAAAAGTAATGTAAAGCATAGGAATGTTATGTAGATAGATTTTGTTAGTGATAGTGTGACGCCCTGGCAAAACCAGATAGCCACACAGTTAGGCCCCCGCACAACACCTCTCTCACACAGGGTTAAAGCAGCCGACCTGAAATCCTAGTCACCCCCCTCAGGTAAGGACAGACACACCAATGGGCGGGACCAGGTGGATGGAGAACGCCCACCTTGGGGTCTGGAGAACAGTCAGAAAGAGTTCGAGTTCAGTTTTGGAGTTTGGAGGTGCTAGTTGACAGGCGTCGGGGTTGGAGCCCCAGCATGCTGGCTAGGTGGCAGACGGTGATCAGTGGCAGGAGGAGACGGGAAAACGGCTGCCAGAGATCCGAGGTGGACCGGGGCAGGGTTGGAGCCTGCCGGTACCGACATTGGAGAACCGACCCGGAAACCGTGCACAAAGGGGGTACTTGGACTTGAAGCCAGGACCGGCACCAACGGCCTAGCTAATTAACCAATTGAGGGCAGGATTATAAGTCCTGTCCCAACCTAAATCCCGAAAAGCAGACACGCACTCACAGAGAGGGATAGGGCATCCGCCAGCACCTGGTAGATCCCACGGGTCAGCGTCTGATGGGCACTCCCAACCAAAGGACCGGGAGCAGACTCCCGTGTTAAACACCGGGAAGTCCATCACTGAAAACACAAAGTGCAGAGGAAAGAGACATTGATCACCAGCCCGGGTGTGGGACCAGATACACCCGTTTGTGGAGGACGGCCACCATCACCTTGGTTTAACAAAAGAACTGTGTGTTTATTGACTCCACACATCAGTGCAACCTCATCCAGCACCAGGACAACCGAACTGTAAGTGTGCTGATCCCTGCCACCCTGCACAATACCGGGCCCCGGGGCATCCATCCCTAGCCATGGAGGCGTTAACATCCAGCTGCCATCACATCTTCCCCGGGCATCCCATAATAGCAGCGGTGGTGCTACACCTCACCACACACCGTGGGTGGCATCACAGACAGTTCATAGCAAATTCTGTACAATTACGTCCCCTTTTTTATTCGAAGTGTCCGCGCAACCCCTGGGTCCGGTAGAGTCCCTCAACCATACCACAGATCCGGATCCAAGCATCACCGTTGGCATGGGGGTGGCACAATAGAAACAGTTAATGTCAGGTTCAACTCACTGTGGGGTGGAACTAATGTTGAGCAGAGAGTCACTTCCTGATTACAGAGCTAGCTGAGAGCCACTTATGCAGAAAGGTTCAAAGTAAAGACATGGCATGGGGTCAGGAGCCAGTCAGGGAACCCTGAGGTAACCTATTAAAGGTCCGGAGCCTACGGATCACCATAGCGGGCTCAGGGAAGTTGTACAACTAAACAGCCATTGGGGACAGAAGCGGACAGCGGTGGGAAGAAGCATTGGCAAATGGAGACACAGGTGCCTGTCAGCTTGCGGACTAGATCCAAGATAGTAGGGATTCCTGAGGGAGATTACCCCCAAAAGCACAGTCAGTAACCATAGAACCATCAGAAGTGAGGCCATGTTTCTCAGTGTTGAAAGAATAAAGTGTTTAAGTTTTGGTTTGCCAAGAGTACTCTGTGTCATGCTTGTCTACTTTGTCTATGACAGGGACTGGCTGCGGTGTGATGGACACCAACCAGAAGAAAATAGTAAGTATCGCTCACCCTGCCCAAAGTCATAAAGACATACTGACTCTCTCTGGAGAAGGAGTGCGGAGTCCCCATAGACCGGCATTCATACCATCCTTCGCCATTCAAACACATGAATATACTTTGAACTAAACCATTCCATTGCAGCTCTGGCAGTATGTTTAGGATCATTTTTCTGCTGGAAGGTGAAACTTTGCCACATTCACAAGTCCTTTGCCGCATCTAACAGATTTTCCTTTGGAATTACCCTGTATCTAGCTTCATCCATCTTCTCATCAACTTGAACCAGCTGACCTGTGACGGATCAAGAAAAGTATTGCCTCAGCATGATGCTGCCACCACCATGTTTGATGGTGTGGATGATGTTTTAAGGGTAATGTGCAGTGTTCGTTTTCTGCCACACATAGTATTTAGCATTTCTCCCAAAAAGTCTACTTTTTCTCATCTGACCATAGTACCTTCTTCCACATGCTTGCAGTGTCCCACTATATGACTTTTTGCAAATGGGACTCCTTATGGCTTGCTTTAAAAAAAATGGCTTTCTTCTTGCCATTTTTCCATAAGGGTCAGATTTGTGGAGTATATGACTAATAGTTTTCCAGTGAACAGATTGTCCCACCCAGGGCCGCCACTAGGAATTTCAGGGCCCCATACTGGCAACATTTTCGGGCCCCCTTGGGACTCCGCCCAGGCTCTACCCCAGCTCCGCCTCCACCCCTCAAACCTCCTCCAGTCTCACTGCCCCTCTTGGACAAACATGTGTAATATACAGTACAGACCAAAAGTTTGGACATACCTTCTCATCTCTAGAACAACTATTAGGAGGAGACTTTGTGCAGCAGGCCTTCATGGTAAAATAGCTGCTAGGAAACCACTGCTAAGAACAGACAACAAGCAGAAGAGACTTGTTTGGACTAAAGAACACAAGGAATGGACATTCCATTCCACTCCAGTGGAAATCTGTGCTTTGGTCTGATGAGTCCAAATTTGAGATCTTTGGATCCAACCACCGTGTCTTTGCAGAAAAGGTGAACGGATGGACTCTACATGGCTGGTTCCCACCGTGAAGCATGGAGGAAGAGGTGTGATGGTGTGGGGGTGCTTTGCTGCTGACACTGTTGGGGATTTATTCAAAATTGAAGGCATACAGAACCAGCATGCCTACCACAGCATCTTGCAGCGGCATGCTATTCCATCCGGTTTGCGTTTAGCTGGACCATCATTTATTTTTCAACAGGACAATGACCCCAAACACACCTCCAGGCTGTGTAAGGGTTATTTGACTAAGAAGGAGAGTGATGGGGTGCTATGCCAGATGACCTGGTCTCCACAGTCACCAGACCTGAACCCAATCGAGATGGTTTGGGGTGAGCTGGACCGCAGAGGGACAAAAGGATCAACAAGTGCTAAGCATCTCTGGGAACTGTTGGAAAACTATTTCCAGTGACTACCTCTTGAAGCTCATCAAGAGAATGCCAAGAGTGTGCAAAGTAGTAATGAAAGCAAAAGGTGGCTACTTTGAAGAACCTAGAATATACAGTAAGACATATCTTCAGTTGTTTCACACTTTTTTAAGTATTTTATTCCACGTGTCAATTCATAGTTTTGATACTTCAATGTGAATCTCCAATTTTCAGAGTCATGAAAATAAAGAAAACTCTTTGAATGAGGAGGTGTGTCCAAACTTTTGGTCTGTACTGTATATATGTATATGTATATTATATATATAATGTCCCCCTCCTGAAATATATGTCCCTTTCTTTGTATATATTTCCCCATTTAGGTATATATGTCCCATCCTGGGCCCCTCCTTCTATATACATCACCCTCCTGGGCACATTCTGGTATATACAGTGCCTTGCAAAAGTATTCGGCCCCCTTGAAGTTTTCAACCTTTTCCCACATTTGAGGCTTCAAACATAAAGATAAAAATGTTAATGTTCTGGTGAAGAATCAACAACAAGTGGGACACAATTGTGAAGTTGAACGAAATTTATTGCTTATTTTAAACTTTTTATAAAAAATAAATAACTGAAAAGTGGGACGTGCAATATTATTCATCCCCTGTAAATTAATACTTTGCGATTACAGCACAAGTCGCTTGGGGTATGTGTCTATCAGTTTTGCACATTGAGAGACTGAAATTCTTGCCCATTCTTCCTTTGTAAACAGCTGGAGCTGAGTGAGGTTGGATGGAGAGTGTTTGTGAACAGCAGTTTTCAGCTCTTTCCACAGATTCTCGATTGGATTCAGGTTTGGACTGTGACTTGGCCATTCCAACACCTGGATACGTTAATTTGTAAACCATTCCATTGTAGATTTTGCTTCATGTTTGGGATCATTGTTTTGTTGGAAGACAAATCTCCGTCCCAGTCTCAGATCTTGTACAGACTCCAACAGGTTTTCTTCAAGAATGGTCCTGTATTTGGCTCCATCCATCTTCCCATCAATTTTAACCATCTTCCCTGTCCCTGCTGAAGAAAAGCTGGCCCAAACCATGATGCTGCCACCACCATGTTTGACAGTGGGGATGGTGTGTTCAGGGTGATGAGCTATGTTGCTGTTACATATCGTTTGGCATTGTGCCCATATAGTTCGATTTTGGTTTCATCTGACCAGAGCACCTTCTTCCACATGTTTTTCTCCCAGCTGGCTTGTGGCAAACTTTAAACGACACTTTTTATAGATATCTTTGAAAAATGGCTTTCTTCTTGCCACTCTTCCATAAAGGCCAGATTTGTGCAGTGTACGACTGATTGTTGTCCTATGGACAGACTCTCCCACCTCAGCTGTAGATCTCTGCAGATCATCCACAGTGATCATGGGCCTCTTGGCTGCATCTCTGATAAGTCTTCTCCTTGTTTGAGACAAAAGTTTGGATGGACGGCCGGGTCTTGGTAGATTTGCAGTGCTATGATACTCCTTGCATTTCAATATGATCACTTGCACAGTGCTTCTTGGTATGTTTAAAGTTGTGGAAATCTTTTTGTAACCAAATCCAGCTTTAAACTTCTCCACAACAGTATCACGGACCTGTCTGTTGTGTTCCTTGGTCTTCATGATGCTATTTGCGCTTTATACAGAATACTGAGACTATCACAGAGCAGGTGCATTTATACGGAGACTTGATTACACACAGGTGGCTTATATTTATCATCATCAGTCATTTAGGACAACATTGGATCATTCAGAGATCCTCAATGAACTTCTGGAGTGAGTTTGCTGCACTAAAAGTAAAGGGGAAGAATAATATTGCACGCCCCAATTTTCAGTTATTTATTTTTGACAAAAAATTAAAACAAGCAATAAATATCAGTCAACTTCACAATTGTGTTCCACTTGTTGATTCTTTACCACAAAATGTAATTTTTTTATCTTTATGTTTGAAGCCTGAAATGTGGAAAAAGGTTGAAAAATTCAAGGGGGCCGAATACTTTCTCAAGGCACTGTATATACATCACAGGAGGGTCTGGGGCATATACACATCACAGTAGGGGCTGGGGCTCGGACAGTTCTGGCAGTGGCATGGACAACACTAGAGGGGCACAAAGAGGACTGGAGACATGAACAGGACTGAGGGAGCACAGACAGCACTGGAGAGAGGGTGGCACACAGCACTGGGAGGGTGGCACACAGCAGCGGGAGGCAGGAGGCTCACAGCAGAGAGGCCAGGAGGCTCACAGCAGAGAGGCCAGGAGGCTCACAGCAGAGAGGCAGGAGGCTCACAGCAGAGAGGCAGGAGGCTCACAGCAGAGGGAGGCTCAAAGCAGAGAGGCAGGAGGGTCACAGCAGAGGGAGGCTCAAAGCAGAGAGGCCAGGAGGCTCACAGCAGAGGGAGGCTCACAGCAGAGAGGCTAGGAGGCTCACAGCAGAGAGGCCAGGAGGCTCACAGCAGAGGGAGGCTCACAGCAGAGGGAGGCTCACAGCAGAGAGACCAGGAGGCTCACAGCAGAGAGGCCAGGAGGCTCACAGCAGAGAGGCCAGGAGGCTCACAGCAGAGGTAGGCTCAAAGCAGAGAGGCAGGAGGCTCACATCAGAGGAAGGCTCACAGAAGAGAGGCCAGAAAGCTCACAGCAGAGGGAGGCTCACAGCAGAGAGGCCAGGAGGCTCACAGCAGAGGGAGGCTCACAGCAGAGAGGCCAGGAGGCTTACAGCAGAAAGGCCAGGAGGCTCACAGCAGAGAGGCCAGGAGGCTTACAGCAGAGAGGCAGGAGGCTCAAAGCAGAGGGAGGCTCACAGCAGAGAGGCCAGGAGGCTCACAGCAGAGAGGCAGGAGGCTCACAGCAGAGAGGCAGGAGGCTCAAAGCAGAGAAGCAGGAGGCTCAAAGCAGAGAGGCAGGAGGCTCACAGCAGAGAGGCAGGAGGCTCAAAGCAGAGAGGCAGGAGGCTCAAAGCATAGAGGCAGGAGGCTCACAGCAGAGAGGCCAGGAGGCTCACAGCAGAGAGGCAGGAGGCTCAAAGCAGAGGGAGGCTCACAGCAGAGAGGCCAGGAGGCTCACAGCAGAGGGAGGCTCACAGCAGAGAGGCCAGGAGGCTTACAGCAGAGAGGCCAGGAGGCTCACAGCAGAGAGGCCAGGAGGCTTACAGAAGAGAGGCAGGAGGCTCAAAGCAGAGGGAGGCTCACAGCAGAGAGGCCAGGAGGCTCACAGCAGAGACGCAGGAGGCTCACAGCAGAGAGGCAGGAGCTTCAAAGCAGAGAAGCAGGAGGCTCAAAGCAGAGAGGCAGGAGGCTCAAAGCAGAGAGGCAGGAGGCTCACAGCAGAGAGGCAGGAGGCTCAAAGCAGAGAGGCAGGAGGCTCAAAGCAGAGAGGCAGGAGGCTCACAGCAGAGAGGCCAGGAGGCTCACAGCAGAGAGGCAGGAGGCTCAAAGCAGAGAGGCAGGAGGCTCACAGCAAAGAGGCAGGAGGCTCAAAGCAGAGAGGCAGGAGGCTCAAAGCAGAGAGGCAGGAGGCTCAAAGCAGAGAGGCAGGAGGCTCAAAGCAGAGAGGCCAGGAGGCTTACAGCAGAGAGGCCAGGAGGCTCACAGCAGAGAGGCCAGGAGGCTCACAGCAGAGGGAGGCTCAAAGCAGAGAGACCAGGAGGGTCACAGCAGAGGGAGGCTCACAGCAGAGAGGCCAGGAAGCTCACATCAGAGAGGCCAGGAGGCTCACAGCAGAGAGGCCAGGAGACCACAGGCCAGAGGTTCCCCACCCCTGATCTAGCTGAAGCAAGACAGGGGCTGGGGTCAGCGGGTGGCCATGGGCAGAGATCAGCGCCCCCCCGCCTTCAGCAGAGATCAGTGGGCACCGGGCAAAGATCAGCGCTGCCCCCCTGGGCAGAGATCAGTGGGGCCCGTGCAGAGATCAGCGCTCCCCCCTTCCCCCGGGCAGAGATCAACGCGGGCCCTGGGCAGAGATCAGCGCAGGCCCCAGGCAGAGATCAGCGCGGGCCCCGGGCCGCGTCAGCACCGCTCCCCCCGGGCAGAGATCAGTGGGCCCAGTGCAGAGATCAGTGCCCCCCTTCCCCCGGGCAGAGATCAGCGCGGGCCCCGGGCAGAGATCAGCGCGGGCCCCGGGCCGAGGTCAGCACCACTCCCCCCATGGGCAGAGATCAGTGGTCACCGTGCAGAGATCAGTGCTCCCCCCTTTTCCCAGGCAGAGATCAGCGTGGGCCCCGGGGAGAGATCAGTGGGCCCCGTGCAGAGATCAGTGCCCCCCTTTCCCTGGGCAGAGATCAGCGCGGGCCCCGAGCAGAGATCAGCGCGGGCCCCGGGCAGAGATCAGCGCGGGCCCCGGGCAGAGATCAGCGCAGGCCCCGGGCAGAGATCAGCGAAGCAAAGATCTACAGTTAAAAATTCCCTTGCTCTGAGGAACCACAGCCAGCCAATAAAAAGTTCCTTGCTGAAGGGAAGATTTGTAATTTTAAAGTAGACCACCTATATAACTGAGATCATTTTCTTTCTAAGAAGGCTCATAACTTGAGATAAGATTTTTCCAAGGCAGACAAGTCCCTTAACCAAATTACAGCATTTGTAACATTACTGTATGGATATAGCGTTAACTCTACTGAGTGATAGAACTCTAATGAACGTTAACAAAAAGCAGCCTCCATAGACTTTCCCTCAGCTATTGCGGTCTGTAGGTCCTTAGTGGTATACATCATTTCTGCTCAGTGAAGCTTGGTAAATTTAGGATTAATTGCATCAGAGTGCTCTTTGATTGCCCTGCCACACAATACAATGTCATTTAGCAGGTTCCAGCAGTATTATTGGGAATGCATTACAAAAACACTCTGGTGTAGTAAAAGGGGCAACTTGACATTTACATTTACATTTAGCAACTAAAGTGGGAAAATTGAATGAGTCTGTATGTAAGAAGTCACCATTCTAGTATTCCCAACTCTCGTCACAACTCTTTACTATGTATATATTCCCAGTTTGTAGATTTTCATTCTACAATTAGGAGAGATGGCTTGGATTGTTTTAGACAGTCATTTACAGATAGCTTCAGCCAGCCCCCAGGGCTTTTAAATTCTAGGGCATGAAAAGCTTTATCCTCTTATTTCACATGGGAGATAAAAAAAATCTAATGAACAGATGAACAAAGTATGTTCTGACCTAAATGCCAACTTCCAGAACGTTGTATATCAAATATACTATTTCATATGCTCTAATTATTTAGCAATAAAAGGATGGAAGGTGCAAAACGTAAAGGTTATCATGAAGGAAATAACCAGAAAGAATGCATAACTCTCTTAGACAATGAAATATTTCTTCTAACAAGCAATATACTTAGTGCAACTTCAAAGTTTGCAAACCTTTCAGAATTTCCCATATTTCTGAATAAATTTATCCTAATACTACCTTAGATTTTCACAAGTCGTAAAAGTAGATAGAGAGAACCAAATCAAACAAATGAGTCAAAAATATTAATATTGTGTTTTTTTTAATTGAGGAAAATGAGCAAATATCACGTTTGAGAGTGCAGCGCCTTGAAAAAGTATTCATATCCCGTGAAGTTTTCTACATTTTTTCACAAACTTAAATTTATTTTATTGGGATTTTATCTGATATAAAGGAAATGATACATTGTTTTCTAAATATTTTAAAAATATAAATATGAAAATTGTAATATGAATTTGTTTTCAGTGATCTGTAGGTAGTCTTATAACCGTAAAGAGAATCCTGAGTGACCAGTTGTCTCCAGAAGTCACCTAGTTACTAAATGAAGTCTACCTATGTGTAATTTATTCTGAGTATAACTACAGCTATTCTGTGAAGGTCTCAGAGGTTCGTTGAGGACATTAGGGATCAAACAGCATCATGAAAAGCAAGGAACACACCACATAGATCAGGGATAAAGTTGTGAAGAAGAGTAAAGAAAGGTTAGGCTATAAAAAACATAGTCCAAGTTCTAAACATCTCATGGAGCACTGTTCAATCCATCATCCAACAAATGGAAGAGTATGGAACAACTGCAAACCTACCAAGACATGGCTGTCTGTCCATTTAAACTGACATTCAAAGTAAGGAAAGCACTAACTAGAGAAGCAGCCAAGAGGACCATGGTCACTCTGGAGGTGCTTCAGAGGTCCATAGCTCAGGTGGGAAAATCTGTCTACTGGAAAACTATTAGTCATACACTCCACAAATCTGGCCCTTATGGAAGAATGTAAAGAAGAAAGCCATTTTTGAAAGCAAGCCACAAAGAGTCATATTTACAAAAAGCCATATAGTGGGACACAGCTAGCATGTGGTAGAAGGTGCTCTGGTCAGAATGGACTAAAGTAGACTTTTTTGGGTTAAATGCAAACTGTTATGAATGGTGGAAAACTAACACTGCCCATCAACCTGAAAACACCATCCCCACAGTGAAAGATGGTGGGGGCAGCATCATGCTGGATGGATCCTCTTCTTCTGCAGGGACAGGAAAGCAAGTCAGTTGATATAAGATGCATGGACAGGGCAATTATGGAGGAAAACCTGTTAGAGGCTAGAAAATACTTGAGACTGGGGGTAGGTTCACCTTCCAGCAGGACAACAATTCTAAACATACTGCCAAAGCTACAATGGAATGCTTTAGATCAAAGCACATTCATGTATTTGAATGGCGCAGTCAAATTCCAGACCTAAATGCCATTGAGAATCTGTAGCAAGACTTGAAAATTGTTATTCTTGCGCCATCCAATCTCACTGAGCTGGAGCTATTTTGCAAAGAAGAAAGGGCACAAATTTCAGCCTCTAGATGTGCAAAGCTGGTAGAGACACTCCAAAAGACTTTCAGCAGTAACTGGAGAAAAAGGTGATCCCACAAAGTATTGACTTAGGGGGGCTGAATACAAATGCACATTACAAATTTTCAGATTTAGATTTTTTAAATTTTTAGAAAATCATGTATAATTTTCTTTACATTTAACACATAGATGCTACTTTATGCTGATGTATCACATAAATCACAATAAAACACATTTAATTTAGTGGGTATAACGTGAAAAAATGTGGAAAAGTTCACAGGGTCTGAATACTTTTTCATGGCATGTTCATAAACCAATACAATTAAAAGTTGACATTAACATACGTAAATCTATAACTGATTTACATCCATACGTTTTTTTCTATGTTCCAAAAAGATGAAATATTTCCTGTTTTATTAATTTGTATTATTCAGGAAATTAAATATTGTCTTTACAGTCACCTTAGTTAATGAGGTAAGATATACTGACCAGGAAATCTAGATATAATTTGATTGTTTGGTCATCAAGATTGTTAGTCCTTTAGCGTTACCCAGGGTGCACCACGTGGAGGCGGACTAACATTGCTTAGTTAAAAATTAGAACAACAATGTCACGCGCCTCAAGGCATATACAGTTATTGACTATGAGTAAAGATTATTTAATTTAGCTCCATTTGCAAATAATCGCATTCTAAAATATCTATAAGCAGCTATTCAAGAAAATTTCAAAAATATATAAAATTTCAAGGAAAGTTTCCTAATACTAAAGCCACTCCCAGGTCTACAAAACTTTAGAATTATTATTTGTGATGAATAGTGATGGCAGCACAGGTTTCCAGACATCACCTTTACTCATACGGCACAGAACATACATCACAAGTGACTTACCTATCAGAGGAACTGAATCCGATGTTGCAGGCATGATCTCTGCCACAAGTAACATGAAGACGGTAAGCGACAGGAGGACAGTAATCCCTGAATGTGCAGAAAATAGAAAGTTCAATGCTGGTCAGTAAATATTTCCTAAATGTTTTATTGTTACAATATAAAAGTGATGACAATATAAAAAAATCAGTTTGTGGCAAAGTAAGAAGGGTGGTTATGTGAGAAGGAGGAGAGATTTGTGATTAGTATGTAATGTATAGTATCTATGGAGAGAATGAAACAGCTAAAACACCTGTGCCACACTCGCCGCTTAAGATGGTAGTGTGGTAAGCAAAAATGGATCCACTGGACCATTCGGGGTCCCCGGGCTTACCATTTTAGTGCGAGGGGCCTGATAAGCACCCACCATGAGGAAGACGCCAAGTGCTACTCTCAGGGCAGGTACCGAGACTGTGGCAACTGACCCCCAGGGCAGAGGCAGATACAGGAGTAGAAAAGGCTGAGTCTCAAGTGTAGACAGTGACCACTGGAGTGGCAGAGGCAGATGGCATGGCCAGGACAGACAGGCAGGGTTGCTAACTAGGCTGGGACCAGCAGGATAGCCGAGGCTGGAGGCACAACCGGAGTAGACAGGAACATTCTCTGGTGTGGCCAAGGCCACAAAGGTAGCTGAGACTGGAGGCATGGCCGGGTTGGACAGGCACAGTTTCTGGTGTGGAGAGGGAAATCAGACTAGCTGAGGCTGGAGGCACGGCCGGGGTGAAAAGGAACAGTCTCTGGTGTGGCAAGGGCCATCAAGGTAGCTGAGGCTGGAGACATGGCCGAGTTGGAAAGGGACAGTCTCTGCTGTGGCAAAGGCCATCCACCAGGGTAGCTGAAGCTGGAGGCATGGCCAGGATGGACAGGCAGGGGCATAGTATAGTGTAACAAAAGCACAGCGGGCAAGGAGACATGAAAACTAGCAAACATTAACTAAACACGTTGATGAGGCACTTCTCCTAGTGGGAGAGAGTCTTATGTACCCAGTGCCTCTCAGCGATAGACTGAGAGGCACTTCCTGGGAGTGACGCGCTGGCCCTTTAGAAAAGGGCAGCGGCATGCGGCACAGGAACATTCCTGGAGGACCTGTGCTATGTGCACAGACCCCGGGAGGAGGAAGCAGAGAGCGCGCACGTGGGGGAGTGAGGGGACGTCAGGATATGTGTGAGAGCTGGCCGCTGTGGTGAGTAACGCACGTCCCTACGGGAGGAGGAGATCTTGGAGCGCAGGGACACCAGCACTACAACCTGTCCTCCAACTGTTTGTTTAAAAAAGAAAACTACTTTGCTCACCCTCCCTGGGTCCAGTACATAGTCTGTGCCAATATTTGTTACTCCAAAAAGTCCGTGCAGCCTCTGTTAGGAGTCTCAACACAGAAACTAGCCAGATATCCTTCCGGGAAGGACCTAGCCAAAGAGTGGCTCTTTTTTAGGAAACCACCATAACCACCATATTAAGTGTCCCTTTTAGTCAATATCCAACTCTTTGACAAGTTTAAAGACATGACAAGGGAATTACCAAGGCCAAGTATCCATCCACAGACAGCTGTTTTGGGGTATTGCCCCTCATCAATGTGGAGTAGGATTCTGGCCAGGTGGGAGCAATGCCTAGTAGACCAACAAAACAAAACAATCACTGATCTCGGGGAGACCAGCCAGAGAAAACACTGCCAGCAGCCAACAAGGGCGTTCAAGACAGTGAAATGCTAGGTGCATCGCCCCCTGGGAAATATGCAAATCAAAAAAGCCCGTGGAGCCTCTGTTGGGAGTCTCAACAAAGAAACTAGTCAGATATCCCTCTGGGATTTGTTACTGTCTGCAGCACTAAAGTCTACTACAGCCAAACAGTTAGTTCAGCGGCTTTTGTCATCAAGTTAAGCAGACCCACAAAAGTAAGTGATTGGCTGCAGCATTAGCAACATAACATGCAGATATTAAAACTAAAGATGAACGAACTTGAGCTTCAGTGTTCGTAGCAAACACAACCTTTTTTAAAAGAAAAAACAGAGTTTGGGTTCGGAGTTTGGATGCTTTACTTATGCAAATCACTCTCACAAGCATAATTGTGCTCAGGTACGTTCGATGCTCAGTCCAGAGCGAGCTGCTTGCAGTGTTTGATTGGCTTGCCCTGGAGGTAATAACAGCATGATTGGATGTAGTTTGCAACAAACAAAACAAAATGAAATAAACCTTGCCCACACTCCCTCGGAAGTGATCTGCTTATGACAGCATGTGGGCACAGACCTGAACTGCCCAAATATTGACTTCCATTGGCGTACAGGTCAAGTCCAGGTATCAAACTGAACTTTAAAGTCCAGCTGAACCCGCTGAACTGAATTTCAATGGGTCCACTCTTCTCTAATTAGGACACACTAGGAGCAGAGGAAGAGGTCCCAGCTTTGTCAGCATTGTCGTCTACAGCAACAATATTTTTGTGTTTTACTTTGTTCAGTGCAATGAGAAAAATGAAAAGTGATTGGCTTCTATGGCAGCAAGCACATTTATCTGGGAAAATATGTCCACCAGTACACAAACGTCTTAGCCCAGTGATTGGTTGAAGAGATCACATGCACTTGATTATGTGACATCACCACTGCTGCCTATTAGTAAAGACAAGAGCAGCAGAAGCTATGCAGTGCTGTAACTGGGGATGCTGAGGAACAGATCTGTTTATCACTTTATGAATCTACAAGTTTTCGGATAACTAAATGTATAACTCAGACAACCCCTTTAAACACATTTAGTTGATTGACAAAAAGAAATAAAATTCTAGTGCCATTCCTCTTGGAGTTTACCGCAGCCTCAAGTCTCAGCTAATTAGAATGTGTTTTAATTGCAGGATCTTGAGATAAAACATTAGGGAACCACACAACAGGCTTCCTTAATATATTCTTATTAATTAAATAATTTCTGTTGGCAGCAGGAGTAGTACTAAAATATAACTGGGGAGAATTTAAATAATGAGAGTCATCGTAATAAAGTTTTTGTGTTATCGTCAAGTGACTTGAATATTTTATGAAAATATCATAAAAAAGACAATTGAAATTCTGTTATCTACATGGCAGAATGTTAACTGTCATGGACTGCTATTACTCTTTCCCCCACTTCATGGCCATCCGTAAACCAGCCGGCCTGTACAGCTTCCTGCATGCCTTGCTCTGTCTTTCTGCTGAGACTTCTCATGCTGTCTCTAGCGTGGTTCGAAATTCTTCCATCTTTGCTAATTATCTGCCCTGTATGGATTCTTTAGGGCCCTTCTGTGTGACTAACCAATAATCTTGACTTCTGTTACTGACTTGGCTAGCTTCTTGACCATCTTTCTGTCCTCTGCATGATTTCCTTTCTGACTATTGTTGAGAGAGTACATGGCCTATCGATTTCCTACGGAGAAGTGTGGATACTTGTATAGGGGTTGAAAAGTGAAAAACTAAAACTCTCAGACTATGCTCCACCAAACCCAAATCTGTCTGAATCTTATGGGTCCTTAACTCAGTGGTAAGACTTTATGCAATAGATCCATTTAGTCTTCCAGAAATGTATCTTTCTTTGCTCTCCCTTGAATCCAGAGACACAACCCAATACCTTTCAGGCTCTTAACTTCAATATTAGATCTGATTTTGATTTCTTCCTGAACTAATAAGTACTATTATTATGTGTAATCAGTAAAACACCTCTCATTTGAAACTATGAGCTAACATGCTATCAGCGTCCTATTCACAAACTTTTTTTCATTGTCAGTTAAAGCTACTTTGATCTCTAAATAGTAAATCTGAGAAGCTCTACTATATCTTCACAATCACCCATATTTAAGCTTCATGTTACCCATTACCTGAAATTAAAAGAAATTAAGGTTTGACTCAGAAGTTTTATGTATCTGAGAAGTTGGAAAACAGAAAACTTTTAAAATACTTTGGATTCCAATGCCTCTCCATTTCCAAGATTACCAGAGGTTAACCATGTGTTTTGCTATTTCTTTTTTTTAATTTCTTTTTAAAACCACAAAAGAAGTTTCTGAATTAATTTTCCATCATATGTTATGTGCTAAGTACCTTTAACCCACTAAAGTGGACCTATTGGTGGGATTTTGGATGGCAAAATAAAAACAATGCTATAATGACACTTTTCTGAATATTAAATTGATATGTATTTTTAAATAATCTATGTTATCATTGTTCAGTAATCATACATTGAAGGTATATTCTAATGAGGTGCAAGTGCAGTGAGGACAGACACTGCACTTGGTCTTCTCCTGCCATTCTGGGTATTTCCCAGGCCTATGCCTGCACCTGGTCCTTGACTAACAGGTCAATGCTTTTTCAGTGACCTTCCTCCTCTAGTCAAAATCTCACAAATGTGCCTTCATTGCCATGAGTGGCGAATGTGCAGACCTCAGTTTCTCGGCTCAATTATGGGGTCATGGGGAAGTTACTGTGCATGAGGCTCTCCAACAATGACAGCGAGTGCCAAAATCTCACACAGATGCCGCCATTGTGGGTAAGTCACATGCTCTGTAACTTTCACATGAAGCAATTAAGCCAAGAAATCGGTCTGAGCATGTGCCGTGTTGATAGCACATGCATGGAATTTTAGCCAGAGGAGGTTATTGAAAAACCAGTGGTAACAGAGGTAACAGAAAAACCATTAATCAAAGACCAGAGACTAGTAGAGGGGCCAGCAAACATCTTGACTAGCAGGAAAAGACCAAATGTAGAGTCCAGCTCTGCTGCACTTGTGTCTCGTTGCCGTATAATTGTGTTTCATTGCCATATAACTTCACGGGTGATTACTGAAATACGAGAACACAGATTTCTTCAAAAAAGTTATCAATCCAAGCTGCAATTAAAGCCATGTCTTTACTTTTTAATTACCTCCAAGTAACATAACAACAGCTATGCTCACCTCCGCTTCCGGGGCGGTTCTAGCAGTATCAGCACTGGCTCTCCTGAAGTAGTGGACAACCTCTTTAAGGATTGAACCTGTAGGACAAAGCTTTTTTTTCCTTTTTCGTTGTCACATTCCATAGTATGAGGGCTTGTGTTTTTCGGGAGTTGTATTTGTCAGTGGCAGCACTTTCAGGTACATATAATTTATCACCTAACATATTAACTCTTTATGAAGAAAACATTCTGCTGTTAGTTTTTACTGTTTTATATTTGTTGCTATTCACAGTCTGCACAAATAAAGTGTTACCTTTATATTGTCGGTCAGTACATTTATGGGGATACCAAATTTATATGGTTTTATATTTTATTACTTTTGTTCATGAAATCCACTGAAAAGATATTGCTTTTGTCTGCATTCTGAGTCATAAGTTTTACAACTTTATGTCAATGGAGATGTATGAGGGCTTATTTTTTGCATTACAAAATGTAGTTTTCAGTGGTGCCATTTTCTGTTATATGGGTAAAAGTGTTTGTACTCTTAAAATTGTTCCTAAAAGCGAAGAATTTTTTCCCAAAAAAATATTGCAATTACACGTTTTTGAGGTAGTCTACTGTGAATTTTGACATCTGTTTAGAATCATTATCCATTTGTAGAAGCCATCCTCTTTTCAACTTATGCTTTTTTACAGATGGTGTTATGTTTGCATTAAGAATTGGTTGAAACGTCATTAAATCCATTCTTCCTTCTACCCATAAAATGTTCTCCGTTCCATTGGCTGCAGCACAACTCCAAAGCATGATTGATGAACTCCACCCCCATGCTTAATGGTTAGCGAGATATTCTTTTCCTGAAATTCCGTGCTCTTTTTTTCTCCACGCATACCTTTGTGTTATGATCTGGAACCATGGAAGACCACCACAAATCATTGGCAAAAGGTGACAAGAGCATTGGCAACTAATCCTGTGCACCGCAAACCCAGCCGGAGAACTAGCTATCCTAAAAAAAGGAAAGATGAATAACTCTCTGCCTCAGAAAATAGACAAGAATAGCAAGCCCCCCACATTAAAAGACTGTGGTGATATAGGAAAAACACAATACACAGATAGATGACAGGATTAGCAAAAGGTGAGGCCCCTGCTGACTAAAATAGGAAAGGACAGGAAAGGGACTGATGGTGGCCAGAGAAAAACCCTGCAAAATACCAACTTCCTGACAGTACAAAAAGGCCCTCAGATCGCACGATCTGAACTCCGTCCTATACCAGGTGCCCTTGTCATACCAATAAACAGAAAACAAGAATCATAACAAATTCAACAAGCCACATACACATGGACTCAAAGGAGCTATACTCCACACAAAACTGCAGGGAGTTCCCCAACAAACCACTGAGGGGGAAAATCCCTGCATGCAAATAAACTGAAAACAACCACAGCAAAAGACAAACCCAGATAAGCAAAAAAAATTTTTGCCTAAAATACAAAGGCAATGTGTCATTTTTAACCTTACATCTTTTAGAGATCATTTCATCTTCAGTTTGCTTAACTGTTCACAATAACAGTAATTTTGACCAGGGGTGACCAAATTGTGCATGCCATTGTATTTAGAGGGTGCTGTTATGACTGAACCCTAACACTTTCACGGGGATGGACAAACCAGGACAGTAACAGTTTAAATATAGTGGGGAAAAAAGTATTTAGTCAGCCACGAATTGTGCAAGTTCTCCCACTTAAAAAGATGTGAGAGGCCTTTAATTGACATCATAGGTAGTCCACAACTATGAGAGACAAAATGAGAAGACAAATCCAGAAAATCACCTTGTCTGATTTGGCAAGATTTTTTTTGTAAATTATGGTGGAAAATAAGTATTAAATCATCTAAAAACATGCAAAAGTTCTGGCTTCACAGACCTGTAACTTCTTTAAAAGGCTGCACTGTCTTCCATTCATTTCCTTTCTGATATTTTTCTTGGCCTGCCACTTCTGGGCTTAACAAGAACTGTACCTTTGTTCTTCCATTTCCTTACCATGTTCCTCACAGTGGAAACTGACCATTTAAATCTCTGAGACAACTTTTTGTATCCTTCCCCTGAACAACTATGTTGAATAATCTTTGTTTTCAGATCATTTGAGAGTTGTTTTGAGGAGCCCATGATGCCACTCTTCATAGGAGATTTAAATAGGAGAACAACTTGCAAGCGGCCACCTTAAATACCTTTTCTCATGATTGGATGCCCCTGCCTATGAAGTTCAAAGCTCAATGACTTTAGTAAGTCAGTAAAAAGTAGTTAGGAGTGTTCAAATCAAGAAATTGATAAGGGTGCCCATACTTTTGCACCGGTCAAATATTTTTTAAATGCGGATTGCACATTTTCTGTTAGTACAATAAACCTCATTTCAATCCAGAAATATTACTGAGTCCATCAGTTATTAGATATATGAAACTGAAATAGCTGTTGCAAAAACCCAAATTGTTATAAAGAAAAAAGGTTAACATTAATAGGGGTGCCCAAACTTTTTCATATGACTGTATATCCTTTGTTGGCAATGACAGAGGTCAAACATTTTCTGAAAATCTTCATAAGGTTGGCACACACTGTTGGTGACATATTGGCCCATTGCTCCATGCAGATCTCCTCTAGAGCAGTGATGTTCTGGGCAACATCAAAAGATTTTCGATGGGGTTGAGATCTGTAGACTGGGCAACCTCCAAAGGTTTTCGATGGGGTTGAGATCTGGAGACTAGCTAGGCCACTCCAGGACCTTCATATGCTTCTTACAAAGCCCCTCCTTCATTGCCCTGGTGTGCTTGGGATCATTATTATGCTGAAAGACCCAGCTATGTTTCATCTTCAATGCCATTGCTAATGGAAGGAGGTTTGCACTCAAAATCTCACGATACATGGCCCCATTTATTCTTTCATGTACACAGATCAGTCATCCTGGTCCCTTTGCAGAGAAACAGCCCCAAAGCATGATGATGCCACCCCTATGTTTTACAGTATGTATGGTGTTCTTTGGATGCAGCTCAGCATTCTGTCTTCTCAAAACATGACGAGTTGTGTTTCTACCAAACAGTTCTACTTTGATTTCATCAGACCATATGGCATTCTCCCAATACTCTTCTGAATAATCCAAATGTTTTCTAGCAATCTTCAGATGGGCCTGGACGTGTACTGGCTTAAGCAGGGGAACACATGTGGCACTGCAGGATATTTGTCCCTGGCGTCGTAGTGTGTCACTGATGGTAGCCTTTGTTACAGTGGTCCCAGCTCTATGCAGGTCATTCACTAGGTCCCCCTGTGTGGTACTGGGATTTTTGCTCACCGTTCTTGTGATCGTTTTGATCCCACGGGGTGAGATCTTGCATGGTGCCCCATCTCGAGGGAGATTATCAGTGGTCTTGTATGTCTTCCATTTTCCTATTGTTGCTCCCACAGTTGATTTCATCACACCAAGCTGCTTGCCTATTGCAGATCAATCTTCCCAGCCTGATGCAGGGGTACAATTTTGTTTCTGGTGTCCTTCGATAGCACTTTGGTTTTCACCAATGTGGAGTTTAGAGTGTGACTGTTTAAGGTTGTGGACAGGTGTCGTTTAGACTGATAAGTTCAAACAGGTGCCATTACTACAGGTTATGAGTGGAGGACAGAGGAGCCTCTTAAAGAACTTACAGGTTTGGGAGAGGCAGAAATCTTGCATATTTTTAGATGACTAAATACTTATATTCAACGAAGGCTCATTGTTTTGTAGTCTTCACTTTGTTTTAGTACATACAATTTTTTTTAGCACTTTTTGGGTTCACTCACACCGGCGTATGTTCTCTCTTGCGAGAGCATTGGATGCAATATGCTGATGACACTCTGCTCAAGCTCTGCTCAGACTAATGTAATTCACTGTGCTCTGATTATCTCACATGTGAGTATCGGAGCACATGTGCGTAGAAAATTAAAAACATTATATCTTCATCTTCTCTATTGTCTGTGTTAAATGAGGTAAAACTGTGGAGAGAAGAAGCGCAATAGGGTCTTACCCGGTATATATCCGGGGAAAATAAAAGGAATGCACTCACCTCAAGGAGTTGTGACAGTCACAACTCCTATGAAAGCTTATGTTGTTGGGGTGAAATCTGCTGCAGCCCCCGTGGTTGATAACAGAGAACAATAGAGAAGGGGTTTATGCCGCGCTGTTCATCAGGAAGGAGGACAGAGAGATGATCATTGTTCCTTTATTGTAGCTTGTGTCTACGCGTTTCAGGAGCTCTGCTCCCTTCATCAGGACATAAAGCACAAAAACAACATATCTCTGAGATATGTTGTTTTTGTGCTGTATGTCCTGATGAAGGGAGCAGAGCTCCTGAAACGTATAGACACAAGCTATAATAAAGGATCATCTCTCTGTCCTCCTTCCTGATGAACAGCGGGGCATAAACCCCTTCTCTATTGTTCTCTGCTATTGTCTGTGTTGGCGTATATCAGACTGCACTCAGATGACATCTGAATGCAGTCCGATGTTTTGCACCTATAGATTTTAATAGATGCGTGCCTTATGATATATCAAAAATGAAGAAACTTCAGCTCTCCCCTCTTCACTCCCAAATCTTACCTCCGGTGCACGGAAACACCCTGACCTGGGTGGGAACACATGAAGAAAGGAAGAAATTCCAGCAACTTCAGGAGAAAGTAGAATTTTCTTAAAAAACAGTTTCTTTATTGGTAATAAAAATATTAATATTCCATCCAAGCAAGACAAAAAAATAGAGAGGCAAGACAGAGGAGCTGTGTCCTAGGCGTTTCAACCTGAATAGGTCTTAATCATGGCATTCCATGATTAAGACCTATTCAGGTTGAAACGCCTAGGACACAGCTCCTCTGTCTTGCCTCTCTATTTTTTTGTCTTGCTTGGATGGAATATTAATATTTTTATTACCAATAAAGAAACTGTTTTTTAAGAAAATTCTACTTTCTCCTGAAGTTGCTGGAATTTCTTCCTTTCTTCATGCCTTATGATATACACTGACAATCACAGCATGAAGCAATTTTTTTCTCATGCCTACTCGTCATGAGAAAAAAAGAACTGGTTGGCACTGTCCCATAGAATAACATTTAACCAAAACCTAGAGCACTCAGCCATGTTATATGTCAGTATGAGGAAAACCTTAACCCCATAATTCATTTATTTGTGAAGTTGGATAACCAAAATCCAGCAACTATGGTATTCTTTTTTTTTTATATGTTTTTATTATGGCTTGCACAATATGGGATAAATATAGTACAGGTCATGAGAATTACAGTGATATCCAATATATCTTTTTTACACTTTATTACCTATGCACAAGAAAATAACTTTTTATTTTTAATTTATAGTACTGTAATGAGGGCTCTTTTTTTGTGTAACAAATTGTAGTATTTAAAGGTACTATTCTTGAATAAATAGTATACATCTTTTTGATCACTTTTTATTTTTTTATGTGACTGGATGAATAAAAATAGCAATATTATTATTATTATTATTATTTATTATTATAGCGCCATTTATTCCATGGCGCTTTACAAGTGGAAGGGTATACGTACAACAATCATTAACAGTACATAACAGACTGGTATAGGAGGAGAGAGGACCCTGCCCGCGAGGGCTCACAGTCTACAGGGAATGGGTGATGGTACGATAGGTGAGGACAGAGCTGGCAATATTGGCATTATATTTTCTTTTTATATGTGGCATTTATTATACAGGATAAATAATGATAAAGTTTTATAGTGCATGTCACTGCAAATGCGGTGATACCAAATATGTGAATTTTTTAGCTAAGTTACTCTTTAGAGTTTAACCTTTTTCTTTTTCTTGTGGAAATTGGGATTTCAAGGATGGTGTTTTTCCTTTTTTAACACTTAAAAACTTTTTTTTTTTTTGCAGTATCTGGTCCTTGAAGGCAAACTTGACATGCGATCTCATGATTGCATTAGTAATGCTCAGCACTCCATTAGCAGTGTGAAACACTGTCTTGTCAGTGCTTGAATGACTGCCTATTGTCACATCTCTTCTGATATCTGCTCTGTCACCATGTGGTGGTGTATTCATTCTGCGAGCAGTGATGGAGGAGACATTGTGACCAGATGCTCTGGGCAGAGCAGGCTCAGTTTAGCCACTGCATCCAGGGTGGCTGTAACCTGTAGTGCTGACCAGTTTTGCAGGATGGAAGTGTGTGCTATCCAGCTACAGAAATCAGCTCACTGACCTCCTGGTTCTCACTTGACTTCCTGACCAGTTCAGCCAATCTGCTTCCTTGGCCAGCAGCCGACTCATTGGTCCAACCTAGGAACCACAGCTCAAGATCTTGCAAGACTCATCAGTACCCGCAATTGCAAAGCGGGGTACTGATGGGCTATCAAAGGGATTGCTTTCCCTCTGTCAATCTCTGCATGTGCTGCTGTCAATCTTGATAATGGCATATTAGATGTTAAACTGCTAGGCTTGTCAAGAATCCTGGTCCTAGCAGTTGGACAAGAGCCTGACTGTGTATGTTATTCAAGATCCTGCATCTGATGTCATGGGTACTTAAGCTGTGCTATCTGATCACCATGACGTATATGAACTGACATGCTCATGATGGATATAGGCCCCAAATAGTTCTAAGAGGCAAAAGCGTCAATATTGACTTTCAGAAATACTACCTCCAATAGGAGGACCTACAGTTCCGGTTCTCTTCCTATCTGAAGAGGATGTTTGCATATCTAAATTCTCAGCCGCTGACTTGGCAATCTCCATATAAAGAAACTTTACTACTAGATAATCTTAAAAGCAGAATTATAGTTATAAACAAACATCTTTGCACCTTCTCATAGGAAAATTGAGAGATTGTGTGAAGTTGTCCATAAATGTAAATAGCTGAAAGGCATTTGTCGATATTCTAGTGATGATCATATAAAGACATGTGGTATCCCATAATGTGGACATCTTTTGGCGATATCAGATGTATAGTGTGAAATGTGTTTTCTACATATATGCAGTGAATATTGGATATTCACAGACAGAAAAGGGCCCCTGTGCAAAAACAATATATGGGCTTTTTGAAGTTTAAAAGCTCATAAAAAATGCAAAACTGCACCTGCTTTGGAGGTAGAAATGGCCCCCTTACCTCTTGACTCCCTGTGCTGCCGTACAGGTTGCAGCAATTATATGCCTTCCACTGGATTTGAAATGGAGGCTTTAACCCGTCTTCAAATGAACTTCTAGGTCAAATGGTCCATACCAGATATGTATGGAAGGTTTGCTCCAAAAATTCAACTTGGCATCCACAAATTCCGCTCTTACTTCCTATTCCTTCTGAATTTCCCTGAGTACTTGAATCCCTCATTGAGAAGGATATGGCTTCAATCTGACCTTTTCATAATATTCCACCCTGCCTCACTTCATAAAGTCCCCACCACCATATGCTATGCTCCCTCTCACAATCCCCCTAATTGCTCCATAATGTTACTCATTGCTCCATAATGTTCCTTATAGCTCCATAATGTCCCCCACAGCTGTAAAATGTGTCCCAATGCCCCATAATGTCCCCCACTGCTCCAAATTGACCTTCACTACTCCATAATATTCCGCACAGCTCCAATAAAATCCCCCACTACTCCATAACGTCCCCCACTGCTGCTTAATGTCCTAAAAAGCTCCAAAATGTCCCCCTTTGCACCATTATGTCCCCCATAGCTCCATAATATCTCCCTTTGCTCCATTACATCCCCTAGAGAGTAACACCAATCTTGAAACACATTTTATCTTTACTTTCTCCATTCCTCTGCGGCCTGGCAGCAGCAGTGGTGGGATGAGGTCAGTAGCGTGTTGTGCCGCTGCACTTCGGACTGGTGGCTGATGGAATCTCTTCTGGTTTGACCCAGTTCCAGGGACACAGTGTTCAAACTATAGCAGTAAGGAAATCTGTGTATCCTAGCTGTCGTGGGCTGCACCAAACCCCTTAGTCGGCCCCATGAGACCTGTGAGCTATATATTGTGCAGTCCAGCTTTAGATCAGTTTTTCCTATTAAATTTTTCCACAGACCATATCTAAGAGAGACAAAATATTGCTTCTATGGCAGAATGCTGTTTAATTGTTCATCAAGGAAAGCAAATGTCTCCTCCTTTGTCTGACCTACAGTACAGACCAAACGTTTGGACACACCTTCTCACTCAAAGAGTTTTCTTTATTTTCATGACTCTAAAAATTGTAGATTCACATTGAAGGCATCAAAACTATGAATTAAAACACGTGGAATGAAATACTTAAAAAAGTGTGAAACAACTGAAAATATGTCTTATATTCTAGGTTCTTCAAAGTAGCCACCTTTTGCTTTCATTACTACTTTGCACACTCTTGGCATTCTTTTGATGAGCTTCAAGAGGTAGTCACCGGAAATGGTCTTCCAACAGTCTTGAAGGAGTTCCCAGAGATGCTTAGCACTTGTTGGCCCTTTTGCCTTCACTCTGCGGTCCAGCTCACCCCAAACCATCTCGAATGGGTTCAGGTCTGGTGACTGTGGAGACTACGTTATCTGGCGTAGCACCCCATCACTCTCCTTCTTAGTCAAATAGCCCTTACACAGCCTGAACGTGTGTTTAGGGTCATTGTACTGTTGAAAAATAAATTATGGTCCAGCTAAACGCAAACCGGATGGAATAGCATGCCACTGCAAGATGCTGTGGTAGCCATGCTGGTTCTGTATGCCTTCAATTTTGAATAAATCCCCAACAGTGTCACCAGCAAAACACCCCCACACCATCACACCTCCTGCTCCATGCTTCATGGTGGGAACCAGGCATGTAGAGTCCATCCGTTCACCTTTTCTACAAAGACATGGTGGTTGGATCCAAAGATCTCAAATTTGGACTCATCAGACCATAGCACAGATTTCAACTGGTCTAATGTCCATTCCTTGTGTTCTTTAGCCTAAACAAGTCTCTTCTGCTTGTTACCTGTGATGATGATTTTAATTTTTGGCTTTTTGCTATTTTATTTAGCTTCATCTGATCATCATGTGGGACTGTCCATGCGCACAAGTGATATGGCTATCGGGAAGCAGCAATTTTTCTTTGGATAACGTCTGGATTGGCTACCTGATGATTATATCCAGGTCTACATCAGTGCTGGACATATTTACTATCATGGACTTTATTATTGATCAAAAAAATTTTTTTTGCATATTTCTAGTATGGTGTCCCTCTAATCAGTGTGGGACATGGTTCTATTATTACGCTGATGGCTTGGATTATATACATATGCACATATATGTCTGCTTTTGATGCATGATGATGAGGTTGCGGGTTAGTTGTAGTAACAAACTACTTTACAACTTTCCCCTGGTAGGATGTTTATATTGTTGTTCATTTACCTTACACTTTTTATGATACCGCTGTATGAGAAAAAAAGCAAAAAAGAAAAATAGAGAAAAAAATATATATCTTTTTATACGAAAAAAAGCATTTAGTATTATACAGTTTCCAGGAAACAGTGGTACTGTAATATCTACAATTGTTATATATGTCCCACATTATTATCTAACCTCGGTCATGGATCAACTACTAAGTGTTAACTGTATGAGCAAACATATATGCTTGGTTCTGAAGAACATCTTGCAGTCTCAATTTATTGTTATCTTTACAATGTTGATATTTTCCCTATATCCATTTGCACTTCCTTCCACATGGATATAATATGGCTTTTTGCCTTAGTTACGTCCCTTACATTGATCTCCCTCGGGCATGTACGCATGCGCAGTTTCGGCCCCGGCGCGTCATTGCTCCACTGTGTCTATGTGCCTCACGTGGTGTCCACTCACGTGACCGCCATGTGTCTTGTCACATGGCCGTCGCGTGACTTGGACGTCGGGTGACGTATGACGCGGTGGGCGATTGGCGTCCTGTGTTGCTGAGACAACGCATGCGTCACTTACCTGCCCATCGAGGATGATTGGATGATGCCTCCTTTTAATTCCACACGTCCCTCACCTAGCCACTCCCCCTGACGAAGGCTCTTCCGCCGAAACGGCCGTCGGGTGGACGCTGCTATTCGGTCTCCCGGATCTTGTGGTATGTATTCCTTTATAATGGGCTTCAATCTTTAGACTTTACCTGTTTCACTGTCTAAGGGGTATCTCTTGTACTAGTCATTAGCCACCATTGGTCCCTATGTTATGATATTCCATTTGAATCACTTTGGAATCACATGTGTGATCATCTGGGCTAATTTTTCTCCTAAAGGATGGTCTGGACTATTTAGTCCTCATGAGTTATAGTTGCACTGCATTTATACTGTGTATATCCTTGTATCCATCCTTATAGGAATGGTATAATCACCATCTTGTATACTGTATATATGTCATACCCCTGTTTATGTTTATACTAGAGTGTATTGCCATTTTTTCTGGGAGACCCTGTGCCAGCGTCTTTCTTGCTACGTATGCCGCTCACCAATAACCTAATAAAGATTCACCGTTGCAATTGGGCTCTTTGGTCGTTTCTCTTCTCCTCTATCACTTGTTACCTGTCCTTAGCAGTGGTTTCCAAGCAGCTATTTTATCATGAAGGCCTGCTGCACAAAGTCTACTCTAAATAGTTGTTCTAGAGAGGAGGTGTGTCCAAACGTTTGGTCTGAACTGTATATACTCGCATGAAAAACATTAGGAATTTTTAATATTGTGCTATTCTAAATGACAACATTGTAGAGAAGTTCAATCTTATTTGGTCCCCTTGGGACACCTTTTGGGCTTTCCTGACCATTTAATATTTAAGAGGCTACTGCAACAGGTCGTTCAATTATCCCTACTTTTTACCTTTCCCCTTCTAGTTTGTGTCTATACGTAAGTTTGTTATTTAGCTCCTTTCCTTTCTATATCAAAAAACACCTGATTCATTGTTAAAATATAATTTTATTATATGTCTGGTTTAATTTCTCATAAATGATATAAGATTTAAAATATCTCATGCATTTTTTTCTGTTAAAAGTGAAAAACAATCCATAAAGATTACAATATATAACAAATACTTACAAATTTCTTAACAGGAAAAAAGGGACATTTTATTGCAAGTGAAGTCATAGATGTGACAGATTTGCTGCTTTACAGAAGGACAATGACAAGATGATTTCCACTTTTGACTCATTCGGATCCGATTAAGTGTACAGAATGCTATCGGCTAATTTTACAATTTGTTCCTCTTCTAAATTCGTAATATAACTTTCTACTTTTATACTAGAAGCGTAAAGCTTTAGGTGATGCAGTTCTGAGAGAATACATCAGTAATACTGAACCCAAATGTCCTATCTACCCCCAAAGGTTACCAGATTCCTTGCTTGACAAACCTAAACTATTGAAGTAATAAAGTATAACTTAAACAATAATACAAGTAATTTCAAAAGGTGGCTAACAATATTTCAAAAAAGGTATATAAATGATATATGTATTTGTAATATATTGTATATGTATTTGCATAATTTTTATACTAGTAAAATATTGTCAGGCTCTTTGAATTTCATAAATTAATCTTTAGAAAGGTTAGACTTCTTTTTCACAGTGCCTCAAATTACATTCTCTTCTTCATGAATCTATAAAAAATAAGGTATTCCAGCCAAATTGAGAACTACAGGTACACAAATGTCATCATTTATTATCTAATTTATTATTTATTTAGCTTGCTTACATAGTAACACATATTGCTATTCTTGCCCAGGTGGTTTCCTATAACATTTGTTTGTAGTATTGTGATCTTGTGTTATCTGGACACTAATAACATAGGTGTATTTTATTTTAAATGTATTAACTACTTCTCAACATTGGATGTACTAATGTGTCTGCTGTTGGGTCCATGCCTTTTATGCAGGCTCAGGATCTGAGACTGCATATTTGCTCGCAGATGAAGGCTATGTAAATCAGTTATCATCCACAACTAACAGCCCTGGGTGGAGCTGAACTCCGCCTCTTGCTAACCTATTAACCCCTTCACGACCGGCCGATTTTGCGCTTTTCGTGTTTTGTTTTGTTTTTTCACCATTCTTGTTCCGAGAGACGTGACTTTTATTTTTCAGTCAATATGGTCATGTGAGGGCTCATTTTTTGTGGAACAAGCTGTACTTTTAAATTAAACCATGAGTATTACCAAATAGTGTACTGGAGAATGGCTAAAAAATTCTAAATGCGGAAAAATTGCAAAAAAAGTGAGATTGCACTATTGTTTTTGAGATATTGCATTCACAGTGTTCACTATATGGTAAAACTGATGTGTTGCTATGAAGCCTGAGGTCAGTGCGAGTTCTTAGACACCAAACATGAATGGGTTTACTTTTATTTAAGGGGTTAATAAAAAATCAGAAGCTTGTCCGAAAAAAGTGGAGTACGATTTGCACCATTTTCCGTGACACATTTTTTGGGATGCATAGCTCTGTGATGGCTTATTTTATGCATCTTGAGCTGAGGTTTTAACCGTACCATTTTTATGCAGATGCTATGTTTTGATAGCCTGTTATTGCATTTTGCACAAAATTAGTGCTGACCAAAAAAAACGTAATTTTAGCGCTTGGAACTTATTTGCCGCTACAACGTGTATCGATCAGATTAATTGATTTTATATTTTGATAGATTGGGCGTTACTGAATACAGAGCTACCAAATGTGTGCATTTTTTATTTTTTTTAACCCTTTAATTTTCAAGGGGGCGAATGGGGGGTGATTTGAATTTTTAGTTTTTTTTATTTATTTTTAATTTTTCAAAACTTTTTTGTAACTTTTTTTTATTTTACTAGTCCCCCTAGGGGGCTATAACGATCAGATGTCTGATCGCTGATTCATTTCTCTTGATCAGAGCAGCATCACTCAGACCAGGAGAAATGATCATCTCTTGTAACAGCCAGTACTCGGCTGTTTGTTTACAGGACCTTAGTCATGTGAGCACAGGAGTCATCACATGACCCTGTGCTACCATGACAACAACCGGATCCACGTGATCACGTCAAGTGACTTCTGGTGGAGGCCTTGTGAGTAAAGTTATAGCGCAATCACTATTATAATGGTGCTGTCACATATTGACAGCGCCATTTAAAGGGTTAAAAGGCATGAGCAGAATGAGATTCAACTCGTACCTAGCAGGCATACATGTCAGCTGTAGAAATCAGCTGAGATGTGCGCCAATCTCCCCTGGCTGCTGGCAGCAGCCGGAGGAGATTAACATTATGACCGCTAGGACGTAAGATTACTGCCCATGATCGTTAAAGGTACCGTCACACATAACGAGATCGCTAGCGAGATCGCTGCTGAGTCACGGTTTCTGTGTTACGTTATGTATGACACCTACCAGCGATCAGGCCCCTGCTGTGAGATCTCTAGTCGTTGCCGAATGGTCCAGGCCATTTTCTTCAAAGGTGATGTCTTGCTGGGCAGGACACATCGCTGTGTTTGACACTGTGTGAAAGGGTCACAGTGACTGCTGAGATCGTTATACAGGTCGCTCATCGATACAGCGTCGTTGGTAAAGTCTGACTGTGTTACATCTCACCAGCAACCTCCCAGCGACTTACCAGCGATCCCTCTCAGGTCGCATCTTTTTCGGGATCGCTGGTAAGTCGTTGTGTGTGACTGGGCCTTAAGGGGTTAAATGTTGCTATTAATCTTTGACCGAGGCTGAATAACATGTGGTCTGGGGGCACACCATCCCAATGGCACATTCACCTCCCCCCCTTTAGGGTGTCAATGGGTCATCATGACAAGAAGGGGTCTGTTGAGGACTCCCATGCTGTGATGCTGAAGTCCAGTCTGTGGTTGTGGTTCTTAGGAGACCACAATTACTACAACACTGTGGTATTGCTGTATAACTTAAAAGTGATTGGATTTTCACAGCTTCAAGTTTTCCACACAGTAAAAATAAAAAATAAAAAGTAAAGAAATAAAAAAAATGCATGTGTGGTAATGGTGGGTCAGTATAAGTCTATCAAAATATAAAGTTATTTTATCAGATCGCAAACGCTGTGGGTAAAAACATACCAAAAAGTTAGAATTTAGTTTTTTACAGCCACAACTCCACAAAAATGTCATATATACCCCAAACTAGCATTAATAAATAGTCTTAACTTGTCACTTGAAAAAACAAGGCCTCATACAGCTTAATCGACAGAAAAATTAAAAAGTTACTGCTAGGTTTCTAAAAATAACGACACAAGAAAACTTTTTTAAAAAATGAATTTCTGCATTTTTTTTTCACCACTTAAATAACTTAAAAAAAAACTATACAAGATCGGTTTTGTTATAACCATAATGACCTGGAGAGTGATATCTCTAGCTATTATTTGCTGCAAAATCAATTACATAAAATTGAAACCCAAATTTTGCTGCAATTGCAATTTTTTTTTGGATGGCAATACGGATGGTGTCATTCAAATATAAAATACATCCAGAAAAAAACAAGATGGAGAGGAAAACACTAAACAAAAAAGAATTGCCATGTTAGTAAGAGTTTAATAAAGATGTAGTTCTAGTTGTTTGCCCTTTATATGTATTGCCTATTGGCTGGTATATATGGTACATCTTTTGCTTATATAGCATCAACAGATAATACCGTGCTTAAAGGGGTTATCCACTAATTTAATATTAATGGTCAATAACAGGTGAGTTTTTGACATCCAGCACCACTAATGAATACCTGTTTATAATGCTGGTGAGAACAGGGAATAGCTGATCGGCGAGGTTATGGGGTGTGGCACACCCAATGATCTAGTATTGATGACCTACCCTAAGGATAGGCAATAAATATTAATGTACCAGACAACCCATTTAATATGTGGTGTAAAATCTGAGAATGTGTTTTAGGGTTCACTCACATCTGCGTGTGAATTATGACTCTGTTGGTGTCTCTGGTCTTTAATAATTATTTTTATGTCTTTCAGGTTCGCTTTTGTGGACTACATCGGATTCGGTGGATTATGTCGGAACGTAAAGGCTTTTTTTGTGAATAAATTGGTCAATGAGGAAGAGTGTCAGGGATTTTTGTAATAAAAATTATCCTTCCGAGCTTTCTGAGCTGCAACATGTCAACTGTTTGGTGCGCAGACGCAAGTGTTCTCCGCAGGGACAACACAGTGAGAGACCGCAGTGCCCCAAACCCTGATCGTGGGCATGAGCAGCTGTGGTCTCCTGCGTTCTCCTGCGGAGGACACTCGAGGCACTGCAGGATAGGACATGCCGCGTCTAGGACACATTGTGTCCTGATCAGGTGCCCATACCCTAAGAATACTTACTGATCTCCAGCACTCTGTATTCCAATTGTGCTTTTTTTTCTGGTTTCTATATACTGGTCTCTCAAAACACTGGAAATTGCTGGAAATGTCTGCTCGGCTATTGCCGTTTAAAAATAAAAATAAAATTTATTCACTGAAAAAACCTTTTATGATTAATTTAATGTCATGGGCAGCAGAATAGTAGATAAGACCAGACATTAAATGTTTTATTAAAAACAATCACCCAAAAATATATGACCTTATAATCTTAAAGAGGTTGCCCCATGAACAAAATACATTTTAATTAATATATCTTAGATAAACATACTTTCCATAATTGGATGTGTTTCAATTTTTTTTTTCTGTTGTAAGATAATTTTTTAATGTTTCCCTGCTATGTACTGTGTAATGGTTATTTCTGATCCTACAGGGACATGGTCTGATCATACCACAGCTCCTGGGCAGGGGAGGAAGTAATAAATTATACAAACATTATGGCATGGGATCATAGCTGATTCTTTCTGTGATGTAAAACATGTTTTTACATAAGGAAATGTTTTACCTCACAGAACAAAGCCTAGCAAATACAAGATAAGTTTGTATTAACTATATAATCAATATTATAGTAATGTGAGAGGAATGGTTACATTTTATATTGGCAGGTTTTATGCTTTATTTCTACATTCATTTTCTACAATATGGTGTTACAAACAAAGTCTTGGTAGCAGTAAGCCATATTTTTTGTTTTTCATGTGTTTAGTCATTTTTACTATAGGAAAATAAAGAAGATAGAAATCCCTCCAGACCGTAAAATCCAGACCATTTATTGAGAATTTGTCTACAGCAATGTGAAGTGCTGACTTTTAATAATGTTTCAATAGCAACAGCGCTCATTCCAAGGACGAATAAAGCATACGCGGGGTATCAAACAGTATTGATGTGATAGTTCTATGTAATTGGTAAATAAGTCAACGCAGCGCTTATCCTCTACACACTGCAGTAATAAGGAACAGACAGTATCAGGAGACATTATTCCGAACGTGAACACATACAGTATATTGGTTTCTAATATTTCCAAATAGAAGTTATTACTTACCCAATGATATCTTTTCTCCTGAATCAGCAGGCAGCAGGAACACCAACAACGCTAATCCGGATATAAGAACGCAAGGTATCAATAAATTTAATCCATAGTATAATGTGCGCCTCCGCATTGTCACGGTGTAGGTCACATCTGGGTATGGCTCCTTACAGCAGTCATAGTACAGTTCATTCCTTTTGCCTGGCACATCTGCAAAAGCAAATATAATGGATTTAACTTATTGTAAATAACGGAATATTTCATCTTTGTATTTTTTAATCTACTTAGATTAATCATTCTATGTCCATTACTTCGCTAATATATGTTTATAAAGGCTGAAGCTCCATTTTTCTAAACTAGAGCATAAAACCCACTGCATGTGCTGTACATATAGAGCCAAATGACAAACTTCTAGTTGTCTGCAGCTGTCACTAATGGGAGCTTAGGAGTTTACAGCATTTTCCACATATTGGACTCAATTATTAAATGATATGTAGTTAGCTTCCACGATCCCTATATCATAAGCTTTAGACAGACATATTTTTATCACTCATTATACATAGTGTTTTAAGCACTATATCCAAAAAAAGAGAGCCTATATCACTATAAAGGTGAATTTAATGTTATATCCCATCAAACGTTGCATAACTTAATAGTACAGATATTGTAATACAGCATAGAGAAACATCCTTGTTTTCTCCACTTACGAGCCACTTCTCCCTTCTACATCCTAAACTCATTATTTACGCTAAAGAACAGTTAAAATTCATCTTACTAAAAACAAGACAGACTGCCAACTGACTGAGGTATCACTGAGAGATTGCAGTTACCTATTGAAGTCTATAAAGAGGGGAGGAGGGAGAAGGAGGCAAGAGCAGAGTGAGAGGTAGACATAAAAGACTTTAGCTTTTATGTACTTTCCCTCCCCAGTGCTGGATTCAAAGCTACACTGTTGAATGAGGTCTTTGAAGGAAACCAGTAACCATGCCCCCTGCACTGACTGACAGCTGGCTCCTCAGTGCATCATTATAGAGCCAGCTGTCAGTCAGTGCTGGGGGCGTGGTTACAGCTGCCACTTACTATGCACAAAGCGGTTTCTGCAAAACTGAAAATTCTCTAGTCGCGCTTCTATGACTGAAGGCCCACAGTTGTTATTATTATTTATTATTATAGCCCCATTTATTCCATGGCGCTTTACAAGTGAAAGAGGGTATACATACAACAGTTGCTGGAAGGAATAAAGTTAATTTCCTCCCGAAAGCGGGGTTCTCAATGTGGCAGCCGCACAGCATCAGACCGCTATTAATCTGCAGATTAACTCTATATCTGAAGGTAAATATCATTTTTCTTTTTACATGACAGATTCCCTTTAACGCCTTAACAACCTAGGACGTATATACACTATATGGCTCAGTCTTCCTCCCTTTGATGTGGGCTCACGCGGTAAGCCCACATCTTCCCCCACACATGTCGGCTAATCTGATCAACTGATGTGTGCTGCTAACAGGCGTGGGTGAACTGGAGATGCACCCACGATGGTTAGTCCCTTAGATCAGGGGTGGGGAACCTTTTTTCTGCCAGGCACCATTTAAAATTTTTCACCAACCTTCGGGGGCCGCAAAAAATTATCAGCATGAAAATTACCCTAAAATATTTGGTCAAACAATTAATTAACTCACCCCTACACCCCTACTGTGGTGGCAGGAGCAGCTTCTCTTTATTGCGGCTCTGATGTTAGGTGATATTGATGATGTTGCTTCTCACAACTGCTTTTCAAGGTTTGTCTTGGACTGGAGCGCGGTCAACAGACTGATAAATCATATACATCACATCGGAGACGCTGGAGGCTCATACATCACAGGAGAGGCTGGGAGCATATATACATCATAGGAGGGGCTGGGGCATATATACATCACAGGAGAGGCTGGGGGTATACATACATCACAGGAGAGGCTGGGGACATATGTACCTCACAAGAGGTGCTGGGGACATATATACATAACAGGAGGGGCTGGGGACACACACACATTATATATATATATATATATATATATATATATATATATATATATATATATATATATATATATACACACACAGTACAGACCAAAGGTTTGGACATACCTTCTCATTCAAAGAGTTTTCTTTATTTTCAGGACTGAAAATAGTAGATTCACATTGAAGGCATCAAAACTATGAATTAAAACATGTGGAATGAAATACTTAAAAAAGTGTGAAACAACTGAAAATATGTCTTATATTCTAGGTTGTTCAAAGTAGCCACCCTTTTCTTTCATTACTACTTTGCACACTTTTGGCATTCTCTTGATGAGCTTCAAGAGGTAGTCACCGGAAATGGTTTTCCAACAGTCTTGAAGGAGTTCCCAGAGATGCTTAGCACTTGTTGGCCCTTTTGCCTTCACTCTGCGATCCAGTTCACCCCAAACCATCTCGAATGGGTTCAGGTCTGGTGACTGGGGAGACCAGGTCATCTGGCGTAGCACCCCATCACTCTCCTTCTTAGTCAAATAGCCCTTACACAGCCTGGAAGTGTGTTTGGGGTCATTGTCCTGTTGAAAATAAATGATGGTCCAACTAAACGCAAACCAGATGGAATAGCATGCCTCTGCAAGATGCTGTGGTAGGCATGCTGGTTCTGTATGCCTTCAATTTTGAATGAATCCCCAAGAGTGTCACCAGCAAAGCACCCCCACACCATCACACCTCCTCCTCCATGCTTCACGGTGGGAACCAGCCATGTAGAGTCCATCCGTTCACCTTTTCTAGAAAGACACGGTGGTTGGATCCAAAGATCTCAAATTTGGACTCATCAGACCAAAGCACAGATTTCCACTGGTCTAATGTCCATTCCTTGTGTTCTTTAGCCCAAACAAGTCTCTTCTACTTGTTGCCTGTCCTTAGCAGTGGTTTCCAAGCAGCTATTTTACCATGAAGGCCTGCTGCACAAAGTCTCCTCTTAACAGTTGTTCTAGAGATGAGGTGTGTTTATACTTTTGGTCTGTACTCTATACATCACAGGACGGGCTGGGGACAAATATATACACATCACAAGAGGGGCTGGGGACATATACATATCACAGGAGTACCTGGAGACATATACATATTACAGGAGGGGCTGGGGACATATATACATCACAGGAGGAGCAGAGGGCACATACACATCACAGAACGGGCTGGAGGCATATACACAACACAGGAGGGGCTGGGGCTCGGACATCACTGGGGGGCACAGACAGTACTTCCAGGCAAGGACAGCACTGGTGGTGGCACGAACAGCAATAGAGGGACATGAACACGACTGGTGGACATGGACAGGACTGATAAAGCACAGACATCACCATAGGGGCACAGACAGCATGAGGGGGTGGCACACAGCACTGGTGGGCGTACATAGTACTAGGGGTGTACACAGCACTGGGTGGAGAGCTCACAGCAGCAGGAGGCTTATAGCAGCGGGAGGCAGGAGGCTTACAGCAGCAGGAGACAGGTACAGCAGGGAGTAAGGAGGCTCGCAGCATCGGAAGGCATTTACAGCAGCAGGCTCACAGCAGTGAGAGGTAGGTACAGCAGGGAGATAGGAGGTTCACAGCAGTGGGAGGCAGGAGGCTCACAGCAGTAGGAGGAAGGTACAGCATGGAGGCAGGAGGCTTAAAGCAGCAGGAGGCAGGTACAGCAGCATGAGGCAGGTACAGCACAGAAGCAGGAGGTCACAGCACTAAGAGGCAGGTACAGCAGGGAGGTGGGAGGCACACAGCAGTGGGAAACAGGAGGCTCACAGCAGAAGGAGGCCAGTACAGCAGGAGGCTCACAGCAGCGGGAAGCAGGTAAACCTGCTGCTCTTCTTCTTCTGTGGGACAATAGCACAGCGCATCTCACGCTTACCCCACCCACAAAGTAACGTCCTCAGCAGGGTGGCACAGGCCAGCCAGCTGGGGACCTAATTGTATGCACACCAAACATAGTGATTTAAAGGGCCAGCAGCCAACAACCGCGGCTGCATCCCGAATACTGCAGTCCCTGGGAATGTGCCCAGGGGCCACATACAGAGTAATTGCGGGCCGCATATGGCTTGTGGGCTGGAGGTTCCTCACCCCTGCCTTAGATCATGTTGTCAAACTCTGACAGAGCTATCTAGTGCGCGCCGGCAAGGATCGAGCTGTTCCCCACCGCCATTAGCCTGATCACGTGGTGCCAATGGGTTGTCATGACAGCTTGGGTCAGCTGTTGACCCCTGTCACTGTTATGACTCACTTCCAGTGAATGTCGGTACAGCGCCGGTATTCACAGGTGATCAGCATTTCTGCTGATCCGAGCACTGCTGAAGCATTGTTTTGATCAGCAGAATCAATCGAATAGTGCATTCATAATGTCTCCTAAGGGGGCAACTAAAATCAATAGAAAATGTAAAAAAAAAATAAATTTAAAAATATGAAAAATAGTTCAAATCAATCCCTTTTGCAAAATTGAACTAAAAACAATAATAAAAAATACACATATTTGGTATCACCACATTCAGAAATGCCTGATCTATCAAAATATAAAATAAATTAATTTAATTGGTAAAGGTCATAGCAAGAAAAAAAATCATGACGCTAGAATTACATTTTTTTGGTCGCCGCAATATTGCAATAAAATGCAATAACAGGCGATCAAAACATTGTATCTACCTAAAAAAAGTATAATTAGAAACATCAGCTGAAGACACAAAAAATAAGCCATCACTGATCCCCAGATCCTGAAAAACGAGAATGGTATGGGTCTCGGAAAATTTAATTTTTTTTTTTTTTACTAACTTATGAATTTTTTTTCACCACTTAGATACAAGTAAAACTATACATGTTTGGTATCAACAAGCTCGTTTTGACCTGGAGAATCATAACGCCAAGTCAGTGTTACCATATAGCGAACATCGTAAATAAAAATCCCCAAAACAATTGTGATATTGCATTTTTTTGGCAGTTTCACTGCACTTGACTTTTTTTTCCCTGTTTTACAGTACGATATGGGGCAGAATGAATGAATGGTGTCATTCAAAAATACAACTTGTCCTGGAAAAACAAGCCCTCATACGGCTATTGTGACGGAAAAATAAAAACGTTATGGCTCTTGGAAGAAGGGGAGGAAAAAAACTTAAAACGGAAAATCGCCGGAGGGTGAAGGGGTTAAATCAGATGCTTCCAAACAGAGAAAGGAGAGCAGGAATGTCTCATGTCTCTGTGTACTGTGTATGGGAGACATTATAGTAGGTAGTCTGTACACACTTGATCAGAGACTACAGAAGATGACCTTTACTCATTTTCTTAGATATCTAGCCTGCAGAGGATGGTGACAACTGTAGGATACAAGTGGCCAGAAATAGTGTTATTCCTCATGTACATACACAACAGCTTATTCTGAAAAATCCCCTGAAATTACAGGTACAATTTATCAAATTATTAAGCTAAAACTGCTGGTCTTAAAAATAGCATAGTACTAAAGGGTAAAGATTTGATCTGAAACAGAAGAACATGTCTTGCACATATTATGCCATGTTTAAAATAGACATTTCTTTCCTTTTAGAATTTATTCTGCTGTTCTCTTCTGTCTTAGGAACGGTGAAGAATACGCTGCTTGATGTAAATCATTGGCACCTCTAGACCCCTTTGACTGTAATGGGATCTGTTGGGTTTCAGTCATGGTGTCCAGAATTTTACCAACATCCTGCTGTACTTTCTTGCCATTTTGGGCAGAATTTTCATCAGAGGTTCTAATGTAGATCTTAAATGAGTCCTGTTCGGAGTGGTGAATAGAATCTCAATTAATCTCAATAAAAATTATTAACCAAGGTCCTAACTAGTGATGAGCGAGTACTAAAAAGTTCGGGTGCTCGAGGCTCGGGCCGAGCATCCCAAGATACTCGTGTACTCGGCCCGAGCACCGAGCCCAATGTTATCCTATGGGAGACCCGAGTATTTTTATGAAATGACCCCCCGGCAGCATGTAGAAACCTTAAAAATGTCACAAAAGTCTCAGAAGAGTGCTCAAATGACATGGCAACAGCATGGGGAAGACCCCTTGAAGCATTTAATACTCAAAAGTCACAGCAGTGAACAATTATATCCGAGTTTTACGCCATTTTTACGGACTCGCCAGAAAGCCTTCCAAAATGACACCAAAATGAATTTTCATGGCGGAAATGTTAAGGGCACATACCCAATAGTGAGATAGAGCTGGTGTATGTTACTTTTTGAGATTACATGAAAGATTTTACGTGAAAACATTGTGTGGCACTCCGATGTCCCTGAGAAGAGACGTACATGAAGGCCTCTTGAGTCTAATGTGCCCATTTTGAGGAAGTGAGTCTTTGTAGTATTTTCCTTTGCCAGGGAAGTCCAAAATTGTGAGGTTCACCAATGCCCCTGCATACAGACGTGCATGATGGCCTGTAAACCTGAAGTGCCCATTGTAAGGAAGTGGGTCTATTGTAGTATAGCCCTTTGGCAGGGCAGCCAAAAATTGGGAGGCTCCACATTGTCCCTGGATAGAGACGTGCATGAGGGCCTGTAAACCTGAAGTGCTCATTGTAAGGAAGAGGGTCTATTGTAGCATAGCCCTTAGGCAGGGCAGCCAAAAATTGGGAGGCTCCACATTGTCCCTGGATAGAGACGTGCATGAGGGCCTGTAAACCTGAAGTGCCCATTGTAAGGAAGTGGGTCTATTTTAGTATAGCCCTTTGGCAGGGCAGCCAAAAATTGGGAAGCTCCACATTGTCCCTGGATAGAGACGTGCATGAGGTCCTGTAAACCTGAAGTGCCCATTGTAAGGAAGTGGGTCTATTGTAGTATAGCCCTTTGGCAGGGCAGCCAAAAATTGGGAGGCTCCACATTGTCCTTGGATAGAGACGTGCATGAGGGCCTGTAAACCTGAAGTGCCCATTGTAAGGAAGTGGGTCTATTTTAGTATAGCCCTTTGGCAGGGCAGGCAAAAATTGGGAGGCTCCACATTGTCCCTGGATAGAGACGTGCATGAGGGCCTGTAAACCTGAAGTGCCCATTGTAAGGAAGTGGGTCTATTGTAGTATAGCCCTTTGGCAGGGCAGCCAAAAATTGGGAGGCTCCACATTGTCCCTGGATAGAGACGTGCATGAGGGCCTGTAAACCTGAAGTGCCCATTGTAAGGAAGTGGGTCTATTTTAGTATAGCCCTTTGGCAGGGCAGCCAAAAATTGGGAGGCTCCACATTGTCCCTGGATAGAGACGTGCATGAGGTCCTGTAAACCTGAAGTGCCCATTGTAAGGAAGTGGGTCTATTGTAGTATAGCCCTTTGGCAGGGCAGTCAAAAATTGGGAGGCTCCACATTGTCCCTGGATAGAGACGTGCATGAGGGCCTGTAAACCTGAAGTGCCCATTGTAAGGAAGTGGGTCTATTTTAGTATAGCCCTTTGGCAGGGAAGCCAAAAATTGGGAGGCTCCACATTGTCCCCGGATAGAGACGTGCATGAGGGCCTCAAAACATTGTTCCCATTGCAAAGGAGCGGGTCTCCTGTCGTTGTAATGTCCATTCTGAAAGAATGGGTGAAAAAATTTACCACTGGGGGTATACCTGAAACAACGACCTAACTATTGTAACGGTCATCATGGTGGCGCATGAGGAGAAGGAGGAGCAGTCCAGCGATTATCCAAAGTCCAGAAGTGTGTACCCATGGGTGAGTGGAGGTACATGGCAAATTCCCATTACAAACTTTAAATTCCGCTCTCATTTGCTGGTGATGTGGTGAAGTCTGGCCCAATCCAACCCTTGTTCATCTTGATCAGAGTCAGCCTGTCAGCATTTTCAGTTGACAGGCGGGTGCGTTTATCTGTAATGATTCCACCTGCGGCACTAAAAACACGCTCTGACAAAACGCTAGCAGCAGGGCAGGCCAGGACTTCCAAGGCGTAGAGAGCCAATTCATGCCACGTGTCCACCTTGGATACCCAATAATTGTAAGGCACAGAGGAATGTCGGAGTACAGTACTGCTGCATTTTGGCTGACCTCTCCGCCTTGGGAATAAGAGACATAAAGTTCTCCTTGTAGCGTGGGTCTAACAGTGTTACCAACCAGTAATGATTGTCGGCCAAGATGTTCTTAACGCGAGGGTCACGAGACAGGCAGCTTACCATAAAGTCAGCCATGTGCGCCAGACTCTTAACAGCCAGTACTTCAGTATCCTGACCAACACGATGACTGAACATGCTGTCCTCCTCCTCCTCCTCCTCATCTACCCTGTCCTCTGGCCAGCCACGCTGAACCGAGGATATGACTGGTGTGCATGTCATATCTTCAATTTGGCCGGAGAGTTGCTCCATGTCTTCATCCTCCTCCTCGTCATAGTCCTCCACTGCACGTTGTGATGAGACGAGGCTGGGCTGTGTGTTATCACCCACACCCACTACTGTTTCTTGCTCGAACTCATCGCGCTCCGCCTGCAATGCATCATGTTTGTTTTTGAGCAGAGACCGTTTTAGAAGGCAGAGAAGCGGTATGGTGACGCTAATAATGGCGTCATCACCACTCACCATCTTGGTGGAGTCCTCAAAGTTTTGGAGGATGGTACATAGGTCGGACATCCATCTCCACTCCTCAGGTGTTATGTGTGGAGTTTGACCCATTTCCCGACGGCTTAGGTGATGCAGGTACTCAACAACTGCCCTCTTCTGCTCACATATCCTGACCAACATGTGCAGAGTTGAATTCCAACGCATGGGGACATCACACACCAGTCTGTGAGCCGGAAGATGCATACGGCGCTGAAAGCCGGCAAGGCCGGCTGAAGCAGTAGGTGACATTCGAAAATGTGCAGACAGGCGGCGAACTTTTACCAGCAGATCAGACAGCTCTGGGTATGACTTTAGAAACCGCTGAACCACGAGGTTGAGCACATGGGCCACGCATGGAACATGTGTCAGCTGGCCTCGCCTCAAAGCCGCCACCAGGTTCCAGCCATTGTCACACACGACCTTTCCTGGCTTTAGGTTCAGAGGTGTGAGCCAGTGATCTGCCTGCTGTTTCAGAGCTGTCCACACCTCTTCTGCATTGTGGGGTTTGTCACCTATGCAGATTAGCTTCAGCACAGCCTGTTGCCGCTTCGCCGAGGCAGTGCTGCAGTGCTTCCAGCTTGGGACTGGTGTGGAGGGTAAAGTGGATGAGGATGCGCAGGAGGAGGAGGAGGCTGAGGAGCATGACATTCCGGAGCTGTAGAGTGTGGGTGAAACCCTGACTGAGGTAGGGCCTGCAAACCTTGGTGTGGGAAGGACGTGTTCCGTCCCTCGCTCAGACTGGGTCCCAGCTTCCACAATATTAGCCCAGTGTGCCGTCAACGAGATGTGCCCACAAGCACTTGTCCACGTGTCTGTGGTTAGGTGGACTTTGGCTGAAACAGCGTTGTTCAGGGCACGTGTGATGTTTTGTGACACGTGGTTATGCAATGCGGGGACAGCACACCGGGAGAAATAGTGGCGGCTGGGGACCGAGTAACGTGGGACAGCTGCCGCCATCAGGTCACGGAATGCTTCTGTCTCCACCAGCCTAAAAGGCAACATTTCCAGCGCAAGCAGTCGCGAAATGTTAGCATTTAGAACTGTGGCATGTGGGGCGTTGGCAGTGTATTTGCGCCTGCGTTCAAAGGTTTGCTGAATGGATAACTGAACGCTGCGCTGGGACAAGGACGTGCTTGATGATGGTGTTATTTCTGCGTAGGCAACTGCAGGTGCAGGGCCGGAGGAGGCTTGTTCGCAGGCAGCATGGACAGGGGATTGGCTCGCATGCACAACAAGCGAAGATGTAGCAGTGACATCAGCAAGCACTGCTCCTCGACTCTGTTGTACATCCCACAAAGTCGGGTGCTTGGCTGACTTGTGCCTGATCATGCTGGTGGTGGTCAGGCTGCTAGTTTTGGTACCCCTGCTGATGCAGGTGTTGCAAATGGCCTTTTTAGAATCATCTGGAGCCAACTTAAAAAACTGCCAGACTCGGGAAGACCTAACATTTGTACAGGCACCTTGTTTCGTGTTGTTGTTCCGGGAATGGTTGCCTGACTTCTGCCTGGGGCCACCACCCTGCTTCTTACTGCCTGTTGGGATGCTACGCCTCCCTCCCCCTGTGCACTGCTGTCCTCACTCTGCATATCCTCCTGCCAGGTTGGGATCAGTTACTGGATCATCCACCACGTCATCTTCCTCTTCTGCATCCTGCTCCTCCTCCTGACTTCCTGACAATTGTGTCTCATCATCGTCCACCCCTTGTTGAGACACGTTGTCAACTTTGTGAGAACGTGGCTGCTCAAATATTTGGGCATCTGTACATACGATCTCCTCATGACCCACTTCAACAGGAGCTGGCGAGAGGCCAGAATGTGCGAATGGAAACGTGAACAGCTCTTCCGAGTGTCCAAGTGTGGGATCAGTAATGTCCGTGGACGTGTACTCAGCCTGGTGGTAGGAAAGAGGATCAGGTTCTGAAATGTGCGGTGCAGTATCACGGCTACTGACACTTGACCGTGTGGAAGACAGAGTGTTTGTGGTGGTGCCAATCTGACTGGAAGCATTATCCGCTATCCAACTAACAACCTGTTGACACTGGTCTTGGTTCAAGAGCGGTGTACTGCTGTGGTCCCCAAGAATTTGGGACAGGATGTGCGAGCGAGTAGATGTGGCCCTTTGTTGTGGCGAAATTAGAGCTTGCCCACGACCTCGGCATCTGCCTGCACCACCATCATGTCCACTTCCTTGTTCGTTGCCAATTTTGCAATGCTGTGCTGACGTGTATTCACTAGACTTGTGCGTTATATCCAAGTTTGTGCAAAACGCACACAAGTGCACCTGTACGCTGCCACCGACAGGCACACACGTGCGGTTTTTAAATGCAAGCACGGACACACTAAGAACCTAACAGGTTTTTAGGAGCGACAATTACTGAGAAGTTTGACACTATCAGACACTGCTGACTGACGTGTATTATTCACTAGACTTGTGCGTTATATACTAGTTTGTGCAAAACGCACACAAGTGCACCTGTACGCTGCCACCGACAGACACACACGTGCGGTTTTTAAATGCAAGCACGGACGCACTAAGAACCTAACAGGTTTTTTGGAGCGACAATTACTGAGAAGTTTGACACTATCAGCCACTGCTGACTGACGTGTATTATTCACTAGACTTGTGCGTTATATACTAGTTTGTGCAAAACATGCACCTGTACGCTGCCACCGACAGGCACACACGTGCGTTTTTTAAATGCAAGCACGGACGCACTAAGAACCTAACAGGTTTTTAGGAGCGACAATTACTGAGAAGTTTGACACTATCAGACACTGCTGACTGACGTGTATTATTCACTAGACTTGTGCGTTATATAGTAGTTTGTGCAAAACGCACACAAGTGCACCTGTACGCTGCGACCGACAGACACACACATGCGGTTTTTAAATGCAAGCACGGATGCACTAAGAACCTAACAGCTTTTTAGGAGCGACAATTACTGAGAAGTCTGACACTATCAGGACTGTTTTAGACTGTGTACACCAGCCCCAGATATGATGAAGGCTGGTATACGGTCACCACTAGGAATGGCTATATACCCTGCCTGCCTGCCTGTATACAGCTACAATAGTCCTGAGAAGGACTCTTCTGGTCACTAGCCTGTATTCCGACCTGGCTATACCCTGCCTGAATACAACAACAATAGTCCTGAGAAGGACTTCTGGTCACACTGTTTGCAGCCCTGCTACGGAAATAACTATAAAGGGCCGTAAACCTTTCCCTGAAGCAGCAACACTCTCCCTGCACTGACTGTCTGGATGGCTGTGTGCAGAGCACAGCGCGCCCGCCGGTATAAAGGCTCGGTCACGCTGTGCAGGCCGGCCAATCACTGCAATTCCACAACTAACAGGGCTGTGGCATTGCAGTGGTCTGCCAGCCAATCCCTGCATGAGGGCTGGCTCTCAAAAGAGCGCCAACATGCAGGGATGAAGACCACGAGTACAGCACGAGTATCGCGAGATTACTCGGTCCCCGCCGAGTAGCCCGAGTACAGTGATACTCGTGCGAGTACCGAGTAGTGACAAGCATACTCGCTCAACACTAGTCCTAACCCTATAATTATTTATCCTACAACTATATATAATTAACTTTGTTCCTTATTGCACATCGATATATGTAAAATAAAACTTCATTAGAAATAATTTGATATCAGCTGTTTGCATAATATCTATTTTTTTCTAAAATTTTGATGACAGATAATATGGGTACCACAGAAATTGTTAAATGGATACCTGCTTTGTCATGTTGTAATATGTAGTAATATGTCAAATTTTCAAATGTACATGCCCCCTTTCATCAAAACTGGCTATGTTGCCAACGTTGTGGAGTCAGATGCTCCTTATTCATGAAGAGGTGTGTAGGGGGACGGCGAATAGCACCCTTTCCTAAGAAGGTGGTGTGACTATGTATGGTATATATATATATATATATATATACACATATATATATATATATATATATATATATATATATATACAGTTAGGTCCAGAAATATTTGGACAGTGACACAAGTTTTGTTATTTTAGCTGTTTACAAAAACATGTTCAGAAATACAATTATATATATAATATGGGCTGAAAGTGCACACTCCCAGCTGCAATATGAGAGTTTTCACAACCAAATCGGAGAAAGGGTTTAGGAATCATAGCTCTGTAATGCATAGCCTCCTCTTTTTCAAGGGACCAAAAGTAATTGGACAAGGGACTCTAAGGGCTGCAATTAACTCTGAAGGCGTCTCCCTCGTTAACCTGTAATCAATGAAGTAGTTAAAAGGTTGATTACAGGTGTGTGGTTTTGCATTTGGAAGCTGTTGCTGTGACCAGACAACATGCGGTCTAAGGAACTCTCAATTGAGGTGAAGCAGAACATCCTGAGGCTGAAAAAAAAGAAAAAATCCATCAGAGAGATAGCAGACATGCTTGGAGTAGCAAAATCAACAGTCGGGTACATGCTGAGAAAAAAGGAATTGACTGGTGAGCTTGGGAACTCAAAAAGGCCTGGGCGTCCACGAATGACAACAGTGGTGGATGATCGCCGCATACTTTCTTTGGTGAAGAAGAACCCGTTCACAACATCAACTGAAGTCCAGAACACTCTCAGTGAAGTAGGTGTATCTGTCTCTAAGTCAACAGTAAAGAGAAGACTCCATGAAAGTAAATACAAAGGGTTCACATCTAGATGCAAACCATTCATCAATTCCAAAAATAGACAGGCCAGAGTTAAATTTGCTGAAAAACACCTCATGGAGCCAGCTCAGTTCTGGAAAAGTATTCTATGGACAGATGAGACCAAGATCAACCTGTACCAGAATGATGGGAAGAAAAATGTTTGGAGAAGAAAGGGAACAGCACATGATCCAAGGCACACCACATCCTCTGTAAAACATGGTGGAGGCAACGTGATGGCATGGGCATGCATGGCTTTCAATGGCACTGGGTCACTTGTGTTTATTGATGACATAACAGCAGACAAGAGTAGCCAGATGAATTCTGAAATGTACCGGGATATACTTTCAGCCCAGATTCAGCCAAATGCCGCAAAGTTGATCGGACGGCGCTTCATAGTACAGATGGACAATGACCCCAAGCATACAGCCAAAGGTACCCAGGAGTTCATGAGTGCAAAAAAGTGGAACATTCTGCAATGGCCAAGTCAAGCACCAGATCTTAACCCAATTGAGCATGCATTTCACTTGTTCAAATCCAGACTTAAGACGGAAAGACCCACAAACAAGCAAGACCTGAAGGCTGCGGCTGTAAAGGCCTGGCAAAGCATTAAGAAGGAGGAAACCCAGCGTTTGGTGATGTCCATGGGTTCCAGACTTAACGCAGTGATTGCCTCCAAAGGATTCGCAACAAAATATTGAAAATAAAAATTTTTGTTTGGGTTTGGTATATTTGTCCAATTACTTTTGACCTCCTAAAATGTGGAGTGTTTGTAAAGAAATGTGTACAATTCCTACAATTTCTATCAGATATTTTTGTTCAAACCTTCAAATTAAACGTTACAATCTGCACTTGAATTCTGTTGTAGAGGTTTCATTTCAAATCCAATGTGGTGGCATGCAGAGCCCAACTCGCGAAAATTGTGTCACTGTCCAAATATTTCTGGACCTAACTGTATATATATATATATATATACATATATATTAGTAAAGATAAGATGTAGCAGAGCTGAACAAGAGCGTCGTTTGGCTCCCCCTGGCGGTCACTGCTGTTATAGCTTTATATATTGTAAATATTGTGTATAACATGTACTGGTCCCTCATGATGTGTTCGGGAGAGGGTATCGTACAGGGCCAGGTATAGATGTAAGATTAGGCATAGTATTAGGAATAGTGGAACTAGGGAACAAGCAAAGCAGGTGGTGGAGGCTGGGAGTAACTTAGTGAGTTAGAGAAGGAACACAGAATACAGTAGAGGGTTTTCAAGGAAATGGAGCTAAGGGGGGAGGAGTAAGCAGAGGGTTACAGCATGTGTGCAGAAAGAATCTAGTGAGTGGAGCAGCAGGAATCGTGCTAGAATCTGCTTGAGCTGGAGGGAATCCCTTCACAAAGTGTCAAGAACTCACCCGGCTGATGAGGGCAGATCGACCCCGGACCAGTGGGACTCTTAAGTTTGGAGGCTTCAGTGGGACTTTGTACTGGTGCCAGGAGAGACTGCATGTCCAGGACGCGGGAAACAGTGAGATACGGCAGCTGCCAAAGGAACAGATAGCAGGGGAAGATAAAACATATGGGACTTAGCTGCTAGAGGAAGTTTCCTAGGGCAAGTCAGCAGAGTCTTCCCCTGAGGATGAAGGACACAGCACAGGGGTCCTATGGACCAGAAGAAGGGACATTGACCAAAGCAGAATGAAGAAGTTCCAGTTATTTTGATTAAGACTGTCATGTGGGTATTGCCGTCTCCTCCCCGTCTACGACGAGGAGTCCTGCAAGGACACATGGGGTCACTCTTGAAGGTAATGACGCATCTGCACACATCCTCATATACAAAAGTCAGGGGAAGCAAGGCTGGCCATCAAATGGCTCCCTTCTTCAGTTGCATGCCTCTTCATGAATCTAGAGCATCTGCCAAATGGCATGTGCCTTTATGTGCGCAATGCAAAACATCTCACTCCAATCAGGAACTGAAATGAGATTTATGGTGTGTGGAACACCACCGCTCATCATGAATTAGAAGTGCTATGGTCTCATGCCCCTGTCCTGCCCCTGCCCATTTCAATGGAGTGGATAGAAACTGGCCTTAAAACACCAAAATTTGCAAAATTGTGGCACAACTGAGTTGTGACCAAATCTTGCAAATTTTCAAACCTTTTAGGACACTTTTTTGGTGTAAATGCCTTGATGAATCAGGTTCACAAAATTTTTGTGCAGCCATCAATTTCACCAAAATGATGCAACTTTTCAAAACTTTTTGTGCCGAACACTGGCTTAAAAACTTAGATGAGTCGAGTCCTTAGTATGTATTATGGTACTCTCTTTATCATTATGGCCTTGTGGCATTCTCACACGATTTCTGTCTGGGTACCAACAAAGTGGACCAAGCTGTTTGCTCAGTAGAAGTACAAGGAGGTTTATGCCACTAGTCTGACGTTCCTGATTGATGAGGAGGCTTACACAAATTTCCTAATCAAGACTAGTATGAACTTGATGTATTGGGCCCTAACTTAGGGCCCCTAAGTGTATAGAGATATGCTCATCATGTAGTTCCCTATAGTTGTCACAAAACAGCATGGTGTATTATTTTGGCAATACTCCATACGAATCCTACCAAGTTTCATATTATTCAGTGCCAAGATGTAGGGCATTTTGCTAAGCATGTACCTGTGACATAACCGTTATTTATAGGATTGTTCTATATCTTAAGTATGCTTATCTCTCACAGTCATTGCGACAGATATGTCTAAAAGGGCTGCTAGTTAATGTAAAAACATGGTTCTTCAGTCACATTGATTATTGTGCTGTCAGTATACTCACTGCCTGCAAGAGGTTTCAAGCCATGTTACGGCAGTCATCTCTGTGCTGCACAGATAAATGAGAATTGTTCTTTTCTCTTACAAAGAGATACATTTCAATATAGTCTTGGACAATAATTTGATATATGACTTTAAATTTAAGAATTTTAATAGATATATGGCTAAGTATTTAAGGATTTTAATAGATCTATTTAGAGGGATATTTTTTAAAGACTGATTTAAAGGACTCCAGACACGTATTTCGAAGATGTAAATACATTCCATAACTTAAATTTTTCACTGACATTTCAGGACATATGTAATAGCTCATAACTTTAAATGCTTGTTTAAATTTATGTACTCCATAATGTTGTTTACTTTTCTATTAATTTTCTTTTTTTCCTTTGATTCTCTACATGAAAAGTTATTGCTGATTTCAAAATGGTATTTTATGTGAATATATCATTGTTACAAGTAAAATATATCTTTGTACCGTGTTAGCCAGTAGAGATAAAAAAATTGTTTAAAAGAACTGAGAGTCCTCAGTGGTTGATACCTTTTAATGGCTAACTGAAAAGATGGTAATAATAGCAAGCTTTCGAGACTACTCAGGTCTCTTCATCAGGCATGGTATAACACAAAATCTGAAGAGTCACATATTTATACACAACAGGACTTAGAATAGTGCAGTATTACTGCACTATTCTAAGTCCTGTTGTGTATAAATATGTGACTCCAGATTTTGTGTTATACCATGCCTGATGAAGAGACCTGAGTAGTCTCGAAAGCTCGCAATTATTACCATCTTTTCAGTTAGCCATTAAAAGGTATCAACCACTGAGGACTCTCAGTTCCTTTAAACAATTTTTTTTATATCATTTTTATTGTTATTTAAAAATTCAATAAAAACTTAGTTGTTCATAAATTTAAATGCTTGCAGTGACTAGAATAAAATGTCTTGATGTCTTGGTGTCCTACTAAGTCAAGAATTCGCGAGGTGCCAACCTCCAACATGACGCAGGATGCTGGAGCTGCGGACAGGAGTGGCGTGTTGGACGCTCTTGCCGCCTCAGCCGGTATGCATGGGCCGAGCCTGTAACTCCTGAGGCTGATGCTGGCACCGGCTCCTGTGAAGTAACTCTGATACTGCTGGATCCGCCAGGGGAGGAGGAGCAGCGGGGGTCCGTGAGTAAAATGGCGGATGCCAGTCCTGAAGGGGTACAGGAGACTCACCAGCATGGCCCTGGGGGGAGCACCCGGAAAAGGCTGCCTGTGCTATAGAACCTAGAGCAGCTGAACCCACTCTTAATGATATGCTGCTGGCTGTGAATTCCTGCAATACTATGCTGGCCAGCATGAATATGCAGTTGGGAGAAATTAAAGGGGACATCTCTTCTATTAAACAGGAGCTGCAAGGGGTTAATGTACAGGTGGGGGCCCTGGAAGAATGAGTCAGCTCAAAAGAGGACAGGCTTCCTCCTCTAACTCGGAGCCTTGGCAGAGCAATCCATAACATCTCGTTGCTCACGGCCAAGGTGGACAACCTCGAAAATAGATCCCGCTGCAGCAATCTCCGCCTGGTTGGGGTTCCCCGAAAAGGCGGAAGGTGGCCTTTTTTGAAACGTGGCTTCCTAAGACCTTGGGCACGGATCAATTCTACCCCTTCTTCACAATAGAGCGCGCACATAGAGTTCCCACCCGACCCCCCCACCGGGGACACCTCCCTGTCCTATACTCCTCAAGTTGCTACACTTCAGGGACAGAGATACTGTGCTTCGCACTGCCCGGGAAATCAAGGATCTGGCTATTGATGGTCACAAAGTCAGATTGTTCCCGGATTCCCTGAAATCCAGCAGAGGAGGGTGCAATTTATTGAAGTCAAAAACGTCTGAGGCAGCTGCAGGTTCCCTACTATACGCTGTACCCTACCAGGCTAATAGTGGTGGCGGATGGTGGGACACAATTCTTTGACACACCAAAGGATGCGGCAGCATGGCTCGATATTAATGAAAAATTGCTGCGCAGAAATAACAGCTGAAGGTTACCACTGTTGTCTTGCTGTTGGATTGGCAGAAGTGATTTTGTTACGGTACCCGGCTAGAACACGTATGGACGGTTGGCAGGAGCTAGCCGGATAGGTTATTTTGCAGTTACTGACTGTTTAGGCATTTAACCCGCTATATACTTTTTGGGTTATGTTTAGCCCCAACTCCGTCTGTTTGAGAGGAATGTCTTGGTTTATTGTATGTATGTCTCTGTGTTGTCCAACTTTTTTGTTATGTGCACCTGCTTGGTATATAGTCAGTCATCTATAGCACTTTGTTACAGATAGGTCTGAAAATGCCCTACTGCTGCCCCCTGCTGTTACATATGTACGCTCAAGCTCAGGGGTCCCCAACTCCAATCCTCAAGGGCCGCCAACAGTGCAAGTTTTCAGGTTTTCCTTAGCATTGCACGTGATAATTTAATCACCTGCACAGGTGATGATTCCAACACCCATGCAATGCTAAGGAAATCCTGAAAACATGCACTGTTGGCGGCCCTTGAGGACTGGAGTTGGGGAACCCTGCTCAAGCTTATGGCGAAGGAGGTTAACATAGTGGCCCGGAATGTGCGAGGATTGGGCGATGCTACTAAAAGATGTGCGGTTTTTATGTTTCTACAGCAGCTTAAACCAGCATTAATATTTTTGTCAGAAACACACTTGGTGAAAGAACGGATCCACCTGCTGCACAAAAACTGGATAGCCCATGAGTACCACTCCATATACTCCACACATTGCCGGGGGGAGGGGGGAGGGGAAGTGTCCTAGTACACAGGACAGTGCCGTTTGAATGCCTTAAATCCTCTGTATGTCTCTATTGTGTCCTCCATAATGTGCACTGTATTCTAGTTGCTATATATATTCCATCACCGTATTCTAGTGAGGCATTGAAACATGTTTTTAACTTTGTTGGCTCCCTTCAACAACTACTTACACCCGTATTGGGATAAGCTACATACTGGGAATATCTCAGAGGCAGCGGCTGCTACTTCTTTTTCAAGGCTGATAGAGGAGATTGGGTAAGTGGATGACTGGCGTGTCGGGAACCCGCGAACTCGACGGTTCTCCTGCTATTCCAGCTCTCATCAGTCATTGTCCCGGATAGATTTAGCCATTGGTAATGTTCGGCTGTTGCCATATGTAGCCTCCATCATGTATTTGGCCAGGGGGTATCAGATCATTCTCCACTGCAGGTTCATCTCAGGCTTGGGGACCCGAGCCAGCTAACAAGTGTACCATGGCGGCTTAACCCTTTCTGGATACAGCTGATAGGGTGCACCCTGACTGACACTATATGGGAATTTTGTCATAAGAAATGACGGAATGGCATTTAAACATATTGCGTGGAACACTATGAAGGTGTTTGTCCATGGAATATATATTAAATAAATTTACAGCCGAAAAGCGAAAACAAGGGAGCGTATTAAGAACCTGATGGATGCTTTGGGGGATGCGGAACAGCATTTTATGTCTAACCCTACCGATGATACCAAACAAGACTTAGAGAGGGCATAGAGGGCTTTGAAAGAGCACATGACTACCCTGGCCACCAACAAGCGTTTTTTCCTTAAGCAAAAATATTTCACAGAGCGGGAGAGTGTGGGACATTTGCTGGTCACTATTGCTAAGTTGCTATTACTATTGCTATAGTGCCACACTGAAACTTGACACGGGAGAGGAGGTAAGGGACAGTGGGAGGATTGTGGAGGTCATGCGACAGTATTTTACCCAGCTGTATTCTTCTAGATCTCATTTTGGGGAGTTTGAACTTTGGGACTTTCTGGAGGAGATTCCCCTTCCCTGTCTGTCAGATAAGCTGAAAAATAAGGAGCGCTGATAGTGTAATACCAACAGATCAGTGAGGTAGATCAGGAAAAATACACTCACCTGAAATGGTTGTGATAGTCACAACCACTGATAGAGCATAGGATGATGGCGTCTGCTGCAGCCCCACGTGGATGTGCATACAAATCAGAGTGAAAAGGGGGTTAATGCCGCGCATCAGCCAAAATGAAGATGTAGCACGTTGATGTTATAAACGTATTCTTTTATTCCAATAGTATAGTATACTATGTTGATGCACTGGTCCTGAAGAAGAGGTATATCCTCGAAACGCGTAGACCGATGGAATAAAAGAATACGTTTATAACATCAACGTGCTACATCTGCATTTTGGCTGATGCGCGGCATTAACCCCCTTTTCACTCTGTCTGTCAGATAGTGAGAGAGAATCCCTAAATAGGGATGTAGATCTGGAAGAGATGGTGAAGGTGCTTGGCCAGATCCAAAATGAAAAGGCCCCAGGTGCGGATAGACTCCCAGGAGAATTTTACAAACTATATACTAATTTGCTGCTTTCAAGGCTCTTGGAGGTCTTCAGGAACGCTGAGGAGCAGGGGTCCCTTCCTGCATCTATGAAGGAGGCAATTATTGTCCTGATTCTGAAACCTAGGAAGGACCCAACCACACCTGACTACTACCGGCCTATTTCACTCCTCACATTAGATATTAAATGTATTGCTAAAATATTAGCCAATAGAATATCCCGGGTGATCACATTTGTGATACCTGAGGAACAAACCGGTTTCATCCCTAGTAAATCTATCTCTATTAATTTGCAATGCTTATTTCTGGGAATGCAGCTTAGTTCAGAAGGGAGAAATAGAGAGAGGGCAGTCCTGTCATTAGATGCAGCCAAGGCGTTTGATAGCATTGAATGGAATTTTCTATGGGCTGTCCTGGAGAAACTTGGCCTGGGTGCCAGGTTTATAGGCTGGATCAAAATTTTATATGCGTCTCCTCTCTTAATGGTTGCATTTCATAGTCTTTTAGTTTGGCTAGGGGTACAAGTCAGGGCTGTCCTCTCTCTCCCCTTTACTGTTCATGGCGGCAGTTGAACCATTGGCGGCTATGCTCCGCACCTCTATTGTTGTGATAAAGTTTAGGATCGGTGACTTGGAGCATAAGGTATCTCTTAACGCGGACGATCTGTTGCTCTATCTTCGAGAGGTGGGGACTTCACTGGGTCCAGCTGTTAACATTATTAAGCAATTTGAGGAACGATCGGTGCTTCTAATAAATTGGGGGAAATCGGCTTTACTCCCTATAGACCCGCTCACACTTAATCTCATTACTCTAGGATTGCCAATCCCGATGGTGGATAAATTTAAATATCTTGGGATAGTAGTTAGTACCCGACCACAGGATTATTATAATCTGAATTTAGAACCTATGTTGCTTCTGTTTAGAAACAAGATAGATGCCTGGTGTCAACTCCCGCTGTCCCTTACTGGCTGTGCCAACCTACTGATGCCTAATCTTCTGTATCTCCTCCGCAACGCCCCAATTTGGATACATTGGAAATTCTTTCAGAAAATTAACACCTTATTTCGGGAACTCTTGTGGAAAAAGCAACAACCTAGAATTCGTCTTGAGAATTTGCAGACAGGGAAGGAGGAGGGGAGTCTGGCAGTTCTTAACCTGTGGTTATATTATATTGCAGCACAGCTACAGCATTTCAAGAGATGCGGAAAGGACAACGTAGTGTATATGACAGTGGGGGAAAACTGGTAAAGACAGAGCGTTACAAGGTGAAGACACCAGGTTGCCTTTTTGGAGACAGGATATACCTCCAAAAATAGATCATTACACCCGACGCTAGCACTGATATACAAGGTGTGGGATAGTGGGAAGACATTGCTGGGAATATTAGGAACAACAGAATAGTGGCCCCTAGGGCATAATCATGGACTGTCAGAGCTGCAGAAGCTTTTGGGCTGGAGGATGGGGGTGGATAGGGGTGTTTATTTGGTGTCCCAGATACTGCAGAACAATGCACTTAAAGGCCCCGTCACACTAAGCAACATCGCTAGCAACATCGCTGGTAACGAACAACTTTTGTGACGTTGCTAGCGATGTTGCTGTGTGTGACATCCAGCAACAACCTGGCCCCTGCTGTGAGGTCGTTGGTTGTTGCTGAATGTCCTGGGCCATTTTTTAGTTGTTGCTGTCCTGCTGTGAAGCACAGATCGCTGTGTGTGACAGCGAGACAGCAACAACTAATGTGCAGTGAGCAGTGAGCCAGCTTCTGCTGAGGCTGGTAACTAATGTAAACATCGGGTAACCAAGAAGCCCTGTCCTTGGTTACCCGATATTTACCTTTGATACCAGACTCCTCCGCTCTCACTGCCTGTGCTGCCGGCTCCTGCTCTGTGCACAGATAGCTGCAGCACACATCAGGCAATTAACCCGATGTGTGCTGTAACTAGGAGAGCAAGGAGCCAGCACTAAGCAGTGTGCGCTGCTCCCTGCTCTGTGCACATTTAGCTGCAGCACACATCAGGCAATTAACCCGATGTGTGCTGTAACTAGGAGAGCAAGGAGCCAGCGCTCAGTGTGCGCTGCTCCCTGCTCTGTGCACATTTAGCTGCAGCACACATCGGGTTAATTAACCTGATGTGTGCTGTAACTAGGAGACTGGGGGCTGGCCACTGGTTGCTGGTGAGCTCACCAGCAACTCGTGTAGCCACGCTCCAGCGATCCCTGCCAGGTCAGGTTGCTGGTGGGATCGCTGGAGCGTCGCAGTGTGACAGCTCACCAGCAACCTCCTAGCAACTTACCAGCGATCCCTATCGTTGTTGGGATCGCTGGTAAGTTGCTTAGTGTGACTGGACCTTAAGAGTTTTGACTAGCTTCAGGCTGAATTTGGGATACTGCACAGTTCTTAAGAATTAATAATAAAGTAAGTTGATTGGAGATCGCTTACTTGTGTTTATGTTACAATTATTGTAAAAAAAATAATTCTTTAATACAAGCTTTTGTGCAATTGTTTCCTCTCTAATACATTTTCAGCTACAAATAACATACAATTGTATGTTGCCACGAGGGAAATACTATCAACAAGAAACAAATGAGCAAATGTTTATTCCATTGCTAGGTGTGTTGTTTACTCCATAGTATTATTGAGAACGATCTTATGATTCTTATCATCCCAGGCCTTTAGCTGCTATTTCAGCCTCCACACATGCTTGTGGCAATTAGAAACTTTCTCATTTTTTAGGAATCAGAACTGTATGCTCACTGTACCTTCTTAAAGTCTACTGGTAGCTAACTACACAAGTCATGGCTTCACTGTCAAGATTAAATGCTCATCGCATCTTATACAGCAAGAAGAGTGCAATTTCGGAAACAACTTCATTTTACAGTACTTTCACATTCCCACTCAATGTTTTCAGGTCAGGGTATTGGGGCGTATTCTCAAAAAAGTGGCTGAATCATTGGCCCTTAAAAATTTCAGACATCCGTAACTTTTAATGATGGTGCAGAAGAGGTGGAGACTAGATTTAAAAAACCAAACAATTAAAAAATAAGCTAACAAAGCCTTCTATAGCGCAACAATTCACCATAGTTACAGCTAGGGATTAGCAAAATCAAACTGTAAAGTTTGATGTTTACACCGAACACTGGGTGTTTGGGTCCAGGACTTCTACACAGACTTCTACCTGTAAGTGCGGTTCTTTTTCGGGTTTGTAATGTTGAAAGGCCGCAGAGCAGCCAATAACCATGGCCCTTCCCACCCTGATAACCTCAACCCCCAGCTGTCAGCTTTACCTTGGCTGTTTATAAAAAAAGGAGGACCCCATAACGTGTTTTTTAAATTATTTAAATACTTTTACAAAAACTGAGTGAGATTCCCTCTATTTTTGAAAACGAGCCACAATAAAGATGACAGCCAGTAGATGTCTATTTTACCAGGGCTGAATATCAAAAATAGGGGAACCCTATGCCATTTTTTTTATTTATTTATTTTTACACTACAACACAGAAAACTGCTCTGCAAAAAAATCACAGATGCCGACACAGAGGGTGGTGGGGCGTGTGTATAGCAGTCTGCAACCAATTACAGATGCTGGCACAGAGGGTGGGCGTAGAAGCAGTGAATATTCATAAAGTTTAATGAGCAGGCCAAGAAAAGAGTCTTACTGCAGTATTATCTTTTGGAAAACATGCTATGTATAACGGTCCTTCTCTTAGCCCATTTTGTTTCCTTTTGCAGCCCCTTAGCCCTTACTATGACCATTAAACAACCATTTTTCAGCACAGAAATTCGTGTTACCATTAACTTGTATTGAGTTTGGCTTCCGAGGTCATCCGAATCTCCATGGGTCCACTCATTTCTAATTATCACACAAAATTCTCTGTTCTTTTATACTAATACATAATGTGGGAAGTAAATTACCACAGTTTCTTAGAAAATTGCAAGTGGCAGAGCTTAATTGGCTAGTATAGCATTAGTATGTTTTCTAAGCAGTGAAACCTTACTAATATACTGTATAGTATAGGATCGATGTGTTTAATATGCAACACAATACAAACATTTGATTCTATAAAAGTATTATTTCCATTTATGCAGAAAGTCTTACCTACTAAATCCCATTCACCATTAGAAATATAATTGGAAATATCGGCATCTAGCATTTGTAGATCAAGTAGCCAGCCATTATGTGTCCAAGAACCAAATTTTAGTTTGCACTTTTGGACATCAAAAGGAAACCATCGTACATCAATGTAACATGTACTCTTCAAAATACCTGAAAAAATCAAATACAGTATTAATACATTAATTTAGTGCTACAATTACTGGGTACATTTTTTACATAATAAGTTCCTCCACAGACAAGAATTTTTAGACTGATCTTTGTTACTCATGTTTAGATAAACTAGACTTTTGTTAGGTGAGCATGAACAAATATAAAGTAATAAATCAGTATAGTTATACTTACCAAGTTTCCGATGCAGCTGTCACATGGCTTCCGGGTCTGCTCCCCCACCCACCGGCAGTCCCAGCGTCTGATTGGTTGCAGTCGGATCGCGCCCCTTCCCTGTGTGACAGCGTCTGTGATTGGTTGGAATCACACACGCCGTCTGGGTCCCCTAATGGTATGTAACAATCTATAATTTAAAAAAGCCCCAAAACATTTGCATAGGGTCCATATATACATACCCAGAGCAGATAAAGCAGATGGCTATAAGCTGTAGCCCCCATATCTGCATCTCTTAGCAAAAAACACAGTACAAAAACGGTCTTGACTCTGTTTTGGTGCGGTTTTCTGCCAGGAGATGCAAATTTGGTGCTGAAATGTCTGCACCAGATGTCTGTACCAAATTTGCATCAACTGGCAGAAAACCGCACCGAAACAGCGTCAAAACCATTTTTGTGCATTTTTTTGGACAGGAGATGCATATTTAGTGCTGAAATTTATACACAAAATCTACACTAAATCTGCATCTACTGGCAAAAAAACGCATCTAAATGTGATGCAGTATTGATGCTTTTTTGTGCCAGAAGATGCATATTTGGCACAGGACTATAGAAAAAGACAAAATCCAGTGAGCTTAGTCAGGGATGGAAGAATATAAATTTTAATTTATTTTACATATTAAAATAATCTGCATTGGCAATAACAGTGCTGATGTGTGGAAATGAAATCCAATGTGTTTCGGCAAGTAAAGTCATTTATTTGCCGAAACGGGCAATGGGGCAGCAGTAGATGGACCCTTGGCATCCCCACTATGGGTAAAACTATCATGTTACTGCTCTAACCTACTGAACTCCATTATCATACTGGGATGCTCATAGCATCTCTTATATTTGGATTTAGTAGAATTGATATACTGCACTGACCACCCTTGTGACAGATAGTCAGATACATGTATGTGCCTTAAAGTGAGAGCAATAGGTGGTGATTCACTAAGAGAAAAATGTATCCCTATATGATTGCCTTTATTTAAAAGATTGAATGGTCACTGCTATAGCAAGTAGGTGACAGAGTCTCCTTACAGACTCATAGTGACCTTACTTAAACAAGCTCTAAAGTGGGCTTTACACGCTACGATATCGTTAATGAATTATCGTCGGGGTCACTTTGTTTGTGACGCACATCCGGTGTCATTAACGATATCGTAGCGTGTAACAGTCATGTGCGACCTAAAACGATCGCAAAAGCGGCAAAAATCGTTTGCCACGGAGAGGTCGTCCTAAAACAAAAAATCGTTTTCTTCTAATTAGCGATGTTGTTCGTTGTTCCTGCAGCAGCACACATCGCTGTGTGTGACACCGCAGGAGCGACGAACATCTTACCTGCCGCACCGGCTATACGGAAGGAAGGAGGTGGGCGAGATGTTTACGTCCCGCTCATCTCCGCCCCTCCGCTTCTATTGGATGGCTGCCGTGTGACGTCGCTGTGATGCCGCATGACCCGCCCCCTTAGAAAGGAAGCGGTTCGCCGGCCAGAGCGACGTTGCAGGGCAGGTAAGTCCTTGTGACGGGGTTAAGTGAGGTTGTGCGTGACGGGCAGCGATATGCCTGTGTCGCACAACCGACAGGGGCGGGTACGATCGCTTGCGATCTTGCTACCGAGATCGCAGCGTGTAAAGCCCGCTTAAGTGTTGTATTTGTTATAACTATATGCCTCTACTCTCTTATATATGACATTTTGTATTATATGATTGTAAACTTACAAATACAAAGTCTATGATTGAATTTCTGTGCAATGTTTACATGCCTAAGGGTCTGCCAAGCTCCCATACTGTAGTCATTTACTGGAATAATTAATTGTATTTTTAATGTTGTTGTAATAAATTGTTGTTTTTATTTGTGCAAAAAAGACTCCGACTGCCTTCCTTTTTCAAAACATGTCTCTATGGAGTTAGCACTCTAATGAATCACAAAACCGGAATTCTATTGATATTAAATGTTATTGATCACTGCAGACTCAGGATGTAGCGGATACGGTATCATCATGAAACCTCATGTGGATAACATTAGACCTGCTGGGGTGTTTTGGGGTTAATAAATTGGTGAAACGGAATGTTGTGTTTTTATTTAAAATGAAAGGATTTTTGTGTGTTTTTTTTTCTTTTGACTTACAGGATTAGTAATGGCGGGTCTCATACACCCTTCCCCATTACTAATGTAGCGCTTGATGGCAGGTGTGATTTTTTTGTCAAATAATAGCTGTCATTAACCACTTATATTACCCTGGTTGCCACCGCATGAGGGCAATCGGGATGAGCCAGGTAAAGTGCTAGAATTGTCGCATTTAATGGATGCGACAATTTGGGCGTCTGCAGGCTGCAGGGTATCAAAATTGGGGGAACCGCATACTTTTTTAAAAAAAATTATGTATTTAAATACGTTTTAAAAAACTGCATGGGGTTCCTCGTATTTTGATGTGCAGCCAAAATATATCACACACAGCTGGGGGCTGTCACCTGTAGCAGTCTACTTCATCAGTGCAGGGTATCTATATAATCCTTGGACATTTTATTTATTTATTGTTACACTCCCTTAGGGGACCCAGACAGCTACTGGGAGGGCAGTCAATCAGAGACGCTGTCACGTCAGCGACTGACTGCAGCCAATCACAGACACCAGCAGGTAGGGTGGGCATGGGAAGCAGTGAATTTGTATGAGATCTAATGAGCAGACCCGGAAGTAGTGTGAAATGCAGTAAGTCTTTTCCTTCATAATCACAGAAATACCAGTAGCAAAGATGTTTAGTGGCTGAAAATAAGGCGGCAAATATGCTGGGAGGGGTCTTGAAACTCACAAGGCAAAGACCAAAATACTCCACAATTAACGGATATCATGAATAACTTAATATTTGTGCAAGTAACAAATAGTGCTGAATATAATTGCTCATCACTAATTATTACACATCACTAAATTTATGGACATCTATGGTTTGCTTTCTTTGCCTGTGTGGACTGGATAGGTTGTTACTATCATCTGGGGAGAAATTCATGTTAACAGCATCTTTAGAAATATATTTACTTAGGTAATGTGTTCTCAGAGAGTGAGAGAAATAATAAGGTAGGCAACACTCCAACAAGTTAATTAAAAAAAGGGCTTTGTTAGCCCATATAATGTGGGCTAATAAAGTTGTTATTCCATTAGATTTTTGGAGTGCTGCTTTCATTATTATTTTTCTAAATGTCCACAACTGGAGTGATTGACTGGTAAGCCTTGCACCCACAGTGCTGGCTCTGTGCTGCTCTGATTTTCTTATTATATACCTTATATACAGTATGTATATATATATATATATATATATATATATAGATATATATATATATATATATGTATATACATATATATAAATATATATATATATACATATATATATATATATATATATATATATATATATATATATATATACATACATACATACACAGTACAGACCAAAAGTTTGGACACACATTCTCATTCAAAGAGTTTTCTTTACTTTCAGGACTCTGAAAACTGTAGATTCACATTGAAGGCATCAAAATCATGAATTAAAACATGTGGAATGAAATACTTCAAAAAGTGTGAAACAACTGAAAATATGTCTTATATTCTAGGTTCTTCGAAGTAGCCACCTTTTGCTGTCATTACTACTTTGCACACTCTTGATATTCTCTTGATGAGCTTCAAGAGGTAGTCACCGAAAATGGTTTTCCAACAGTCTTGAAGAAGTTCCCAGAGATGCTTAGCACTTGTTGGCCCTTTTGCCTTCACTTTGCGATCCAGCTCACCAAACCATCTCGACTGGGTTCAGGTCTGGTGACTGTGGAGACCAGGTCATCTGGCGTAGCACCCCATCACTCTCCTTCTTAGTCAAATATCCCTTACACAGCCTGGAGGTGTGTTTGGGGTCATTGTCCTGTTGAAAAAAAAATGATGGTCCAACTAAACGCAAACCAGATGGAATAGCACGCCGCTGCAAGATGCTGTGGTAGGCGTGCTAGTTCTGTATGCCTTCAATTTAGAATAAATCCCCAACAGTGTCACCAGCAAAGCACCCCCACACCATCACACCTCCTCCTCCATGCTTCACAGTAGGAACCAGCCATGTAGAGTCCATCCGCTCACCTTTTCTACAAAGACACGGTGGTTGGATCCAAAGATCTCAAATTTGGATTCATCAGACCAAAGCACAGATTTCCACTGGTCTAATGTCCATTCCCTGTGTTTTTTAGCCCAAACAAGTCTCTTCTGCTTGTTGCCTGTCCTTAGCAGTGGTTTCCTAGGAGCTAATTTACCATGAAGGCCTACTGCACAAAGTCTCCTCTTAACAGTTGTTCTAGAGATGAGAAGGTGTGCCCAAACTTTTGGTCTGTACTGTATATATATACAGTCATATGAAAAAATTTGGGCACCCCTATTAATGTTAACCTGTCAGGTTTCCAGGTTTTCCAGTTCTCTTTTGACTGCCCTTGCCCTCGGTTAACATGGAGGTTACCGTTCTGTTGCCCTACTTCCTGTCCAGCGGCTTAAAAGGCCGCCTCCCAGCCCAGTCCAGTGCCTGAGTATACTGCCTGCTGTGTGCTCCTGCTGTGTTTTGCTGCTTATTCCGGATTGCCTCTGGATTCCCCTAAGAAGATTACCTACCGATTGATTCTGGACTGTACCCGGCTCTCAAGGCTGTGCCCGGATTCCGTTTACCATCTTCGGTCAGCACTCCGCCTGGTTCTCTTTGTGGTTCGTAACCATTTTGGACAAACATTTCCGTACGGACACTCATTGACTTTACCGCTTGCTCCTTATCCCGGCCGCTGCGCATTTAGGCCTTCCGGGGTAGATTGCCGGACAGTCCCTGTATAGGGGTTTGCTCCGGTGGTCTCCCTGGGGGAGTCCGGTGCGTGGTCCCGGGAATCCCCTGCGCGTCCATTCCGGAAAGTATTGTCTGTGTTATTGTATTGTTGTGTTTGTTCTGTTTCTACCGTGGTGACATACTATAAAACATCTTGTACCCGGAACTCGTCTCTGATTGTCATTGCCCTACGCTATCGAAATCCTCAGAACATAGAATAAGTATTACATTATACTCAGGCCATTAGAGGATTTCGCTGGGGCAATGACTGAGACACGAGTAGATCAGCTGTTCTCCATGATTAACTCCCTGCAGCAGGAGATGGAGGTGGTGCAGACTAAGCTTAGAGATGTGGAAGCGCAGCTGGGCCATGATCACCAGGTACTGGGTCCGGCTATACAGGATTTGCAAGTCAGAGTGGAGGCTCAGGAAGCCGTCCCCACTACGTCCGTACCAGCTGCCGGTATGCCTAGGTTACCCCCATTCCGTTTTAATGGTGATCGTAGTCAGTTCCGTGGATTTATTAACCAATGTATACTGTTTTTCGATGTACATGCTGATTATTACCGTTCTGACCGGTCAAAGGTGTTATGTATCATCATGTTATTAACCTCACGAGCACTGGCTTGGGCTAATCCTCTGATAGAAAACCGGGACATCCGTTTAAATCACCTAGATGACTTTCTGAACGCAATGGCGCAGATGTTTGATGATCCGAATCGCCGTGCTACCGCTGAATCTGCTCTCCTTTCCTTACGTCAGGGAAAGCGCTCTGTCATTGAATACGCCACTGAGTTCAGGAGGTTAGTGGTAGACACCGACTGGGGAAACAATGCATTATTGTCCGTTTTCAGAAAGGGTTTGTCCGGTACCATCAAGGACGAGTTAGCCCGTTCCGAATCCCCAGGGGATTTTGACCTGTTTCTCCAGCACTGTGTGCGCATAGATACCCGTTTAACGGAACGTAGACAGGAAAAATGGGCAGCTATAAACCGTATAAACAATAATACATTTCCTTCCAGAGAACCTGCTTTCAGGACGCCACGGGAGGCTGAGGACGTTCCTATGCAAGTGGACTCTCTACAAAAGCGAGAGACCAACGAACGTCGTGAACACCGGCTCCGTGAGCGTTTGTGTTTCTACTGCGGTCAATCGGACCATTTTTTAATCGACTGCCCGAAACGTCCGAATCGCTCAAATAAGGTATTGGCAGCCATGGCAGAGTGTGATAACACGGACGCAGAGTCTGATATCTCTGAGGCAAGTGGACACTTGGATGCGGTATTTCCCTTGACTGTAATGTCTACCTCACCGAAGGACTCAGAAGGGAAATATACCCATTGTTCACTCCCCATTCAGATCCGGTGGGAGGGACAGCTAATTCCTACCTCTGCAATGATAGACTCTGGGGCAGGGGGAAATTTCATGGACTTTTCTTTTGCTAGTAAACACGGTATCCGGACTCAGCAAAGATCCTCACCGGTTACCATGGAGACGGTAGACGGATCTCCGTTAACATCTGGACCAGTGGATCGGGAAACAGTACCGCTAGAATGCATGATGAAACCAGGTCAGCAGGAGACTCTTATTTTCATGATGATCTCTTCTCCACATTTTCCGATTATTCTAGGTATTCCGTGGCTACGGTCTACAAATCCGGTTATCAATTGGGAAACTAAGGAGATATCCTTCCCACCGCAGAGTGATCCGGCCATTTGTCCAACTGTTCCGGTTCCGGTAACACCACATGCAGAAGGCACGGTACAGGTACCCGTTTTACCCTCGGTTTATCGTGACTTCGCTGACATATGCGACAAAAGAAAGGCCGATCGGCTTCCTCCGCATAGACCGTATGATTGCCCCATAGACTTACTCCCAGGGGCAGAAATCCCGTTTGGTCATGTTTACCCGTTGGCGGCACCTGAGCTAGAAGCCCTAAAGGAATATATTGATGAAAGCCTGGCCAAGGGATTTATTCGCCCGTCTACCTCGCCCGCAGGGGCACCCATCTTTTTTGTGAAAAAGAAGGAGGGGACTCTGAGACCCTGTATTGACTACCGGGAACTGAATAAAATAACCATCCGGAACCGGTATCCGTTACCGTTGATTCCGGAGCTATTGGAGAGAGTCCAACAGGCAAAGATATTCACCAAATTGGACCTCCGTGGGGCATATAATCTGCTTCGTATACGTCCCGGAGACGAGTGGAAGACCGCGTTCCGATGTCGGTACGGACATTTTGAGTATTTAGTGATGCCTTTTGGACTTTGTAACGCTCCTGCGGCATTTCAACATCTAGTTAATGATATTTTCAGGGATATCATGGACCAATTCATGGTGATCTATCTGGATGATATTCTAATCTTTTCTGATTCTCTCCAGGAACACCAGGAGCACGTCAAGACCGTACTTACCCGGCTGAGGGACAACCACCTGTACATTAAACTGGAGAAATGTGAGTTCCACTGCTCACAAATACAATTCTTAGGTTATGTCATCTCTCCTCAGGGACTGAACATGGAATCTAGCAAGATACAAGCCATTCTCGACTGGCCGGAACCGGGAAACATCAAAGAGGTACAACGCTTTGTCGGTTTTGCCAACTTTTACCGACGCTTTATCCGTAACTTTTCAGAGATTGTTCGTCCCATCACCCTGTTGACTAAGAAAGGACAGAAGTTTGTATGGTCCGCCCAGGCTCAGGAAGCGTTCCATCGTCTCAAGGGATGTTTTACCTCAGCACCCATACTAGTGCATCCGAATCCCGCACTTCCCTTCATCGTGGAGGTCGACGCTTCCGACTACGCATTAGGGGCCATTCTTTCTCAAAGGACCGGGGACAAGAGTCTCCTGCATCCGTGTGCCTTCTTCTCCCGCAGGTTGTCCCCTGCGGAAAGGAACTACGACATTGCGGATAAGGAATTATTGGCGATTATTGCCGCCTTCAAGGAATGGAGACACCACTTACAGGGAGCCGCGCAGCAAGTGATAGTACTCACAGATCATCGTAATCTGGAATTTCTTAAGTCTGCCAGGTGCCTGTCTCCACGACAAGCCCGTTGGAGCCTATTCCTTAACCAATTCAATTTTGTTGTTACATACCGTCCAGGTTCACGTAATGGGAAAGCCGATGCCTTGTCCCGAATCCCTGCCGTGGACTCCGTGCCTGGAACCCCGTCGCAGACCGTGTTATCAGATGCCAATTTCGTTGGAGTAATCCAGGACCAGGACTTGTGGAAGGACATCAAGCGGGCCTATGATGGTGATGTATTTCTTGCTGCCCCCCCGAATGATGTAACTCTTGTTCTTCGGAATGGGGTGTGGTTAAGAGAACGACGCATTTATGTCCCGGAGGCCGTAAGACTTCGGGTTCTCAAGTTGGTTCATGACTCCGTGTTGGCCGGTCATAGGGGGGTACAGAAGACGCAGGAATTTCTGAGCCGGTTTTTCTGGTGGCCTACCTGTCTAAAGGATGTAAAGGACTATGTCCACTCATGCGTGGTTTGTGCCCGGTGCAAGGTCCCTCGTGTGGCTCCTACGGGACTCCTCCAACCGTTACCCGTGCCATCCCGCCCTTGGGGGTCTATCTCCATGGATTTTATTGTGGAGTTGCCAGTCTCAGGCGGGCATAATACCATTTTAGTGGTGGTGGATCGATTGACTAAAGCTGCTCACTTCATTCCGTGTACCGGTCTTCCCTCAGCCGCAGAGACAGTGGATTTGGTTGTCCAGAACGTATTCCGATTGCATGGGGTACCGGATGAGATCATCTCCGATCGGGGCGTGCAGTTCACGTCTAGATTCTGGAAGGGGTTTTGTACGGCACTCCAGATTGATGTCTGTTTGTCTTCTGCATACCATCCTCAGACAAATGGACAAACCGAACGGACGAATCAAACCCTGGAACAATACCTTCGCTGTTATGTCAGCCATCTCCAAGACGATTGGATGAAGATGCTTCCGTTGGCGGAGTTCTCCTACAACAACACTCAGAGCAGCTCCACTAAGGTAACGCCCTTTTTCGCTAACCTGGGTTACCATCCGACTATTTTGCCTAGGTCACCGGTTGCGGTTTCGGTACCAGCGGTGGAGGACAGAGTGACAGAACTACGACAAAATCTGGAGGTTCTAAAGAACACCGTAGCTACGGCCCAGGAGCGTTACAAGAGGTCGGCGGACACTCACCGGAAACCGGCACCCATGTATAAGGTAGGGGACTCTGTATGGTTATCCACCAAAAACCTGAGATTGGGTGTTCCTTCGCAGAAACTGGGACAAAAATTCATCGGTCCGTATAAAATCACCGGGATCGTGAGCCCTGTGGCCTGTCGGCTACGGTTACCGCACCATCTAAAGGTACACCCGGTCTTTCATGTGTCTCTCCTCAAACCCGTTTCCCCTAATACGTTTCATGGTCGTATTGTGCCTCCTCCTCCGCCTGTGATGGTCGACGGCGAGGAGCAGTTCGTGGTTGAGGACATTATTGACTCCCGGCTCCATCGTCGTCGGCTTCAGTATCTGGTACGTTGGCAGGGGTACGCCCCCGAGGACGATTCCTGGGAACCGGTGGGTAACATTCGGGCACCCCGGAAGATTGCTCAGTTTCATCGCCGGTACCCGGACAAACCTGGCCCTGATCCGTCCTGAGGCCGTCTCTGGGGGGGGGAGTAATGTCAGGTTTCCAGGTTTTCCAGTTCTCTTTTGACTGCCCTTGCCCTCGGTTAACATGGAGGTTACCGTTCTGTTGCCCTACTTCCTGTCCAGCGGCTTAAAAGGCCGCCTCCCAGCCCAGTCCAGTGCCTGAGTATACTGCCTGCTGTGTGCTCCTGCTGTGTTTTGCTGCTTATTCCGGATTGCCTCTGGATTCCCCTAAGAAGATTACCTACCGATTGATTCTGGACTGTACCCGGCTCTCAAGGCTGTGCCCGGATTCCGTTTACCATCTTCGGTCAGCACTCCGCCTGGTTCTCTTTGTGGTTCGTAACCATTTTGGACAAACATTTCCGTACGGACACTCATTGACTTTACCGCTTGCTCCTTATCCCGGCCGCTGCGCATTTAGGCCTTCCGGGGTAGATTGCCGGACAGTCCCTGTATAGGGGTTTGCTCCGGTGGTCTCCCTGGGGGAGTCCGGTGCGTGGTCCCGGGAATCCCCTGCGCGTCCATTCCGGAAAGTATTGTCTGTGTTATTGTATTGTTGTGTTTGTTCTGTTTCTACCGTGGTGACATACTATAAAACATCTTGTACCCGGAACTCGTCTCTGATTGTCATTGCCCTACGCTATCGAAATCCTCAGAACATAGAATAAGTATTACATAACCTTTTTTCTTTATAACAATTTGGGTTTTTGCAACAGCTATTTCAGTTTCATATATCTAATAACTGATGGACTGAGTAATATTTCTGGATTGAAATGAGGTTTATTGTACTAACAGAAAATGTGCAATCCGCATTTAAACAAAATTTGACCGGTGCAAAAGTATGGGCACCCTTATCAATTTCTTGATTTTAACACTCCTAACTACTTTTTACTGACTTACTAAAGCACTAAATTGGTTTTGTAACCTCATTGAGCTTTGAACTTCATAGGCAGGTGTATCCAATCATGAGAAAAGGTATTTAAGGTGGCCACTTGCAAGTTGTTCTCCTATTTGAATCTCCTATGAAGAGTGGCATCATGGGCTCCTCAAAACAACTCTCAAATGATCTGAAAACAAAGATTATTCAACATAGTTGTTCAGGGGAAGGATACAAAAAGTTGTCTCAGAGATTTAAACTGTCAGTTTCCACTGTGATGAACATAGTAAGGAAATGGAAGAACACAGGTACAGTTCTTGTTAAGCCCAGAAGTGGCAGGCCAAGAAAAATATCAGAAAGGCAGAGAAGAAGAATGGTGAGAACAGTCAAGGACAATCCACAGACCACCTCCAAAGACCTGCAGCATCATCTTGCTGCAGATGGTGTCAATGTGCATCGGTCAACAATACAGCGCACGTTGCACAAGGAGAAGCTGTATGGGAGAGTGATGCGAAAGAAGCCGTTTCTGCAAGCACGCCACAAACAGAGTCGCCTGAGGTATGCAAAAGCACATTTGGACAAGCCAGTTACATTTTTGAAGACGGTCCTGTGGACTGATGAAACAAAGATTGAGTTGTTTGGTCATACAAAAAGGCGTTATATGCATGGAGGCAAAAAAACACGGCATTCCAAGAAAAGTACTTGCTACCCACAGTAAAATTTGGTGGAGGTTCCATCATGCTTTGGGGCTGTGTGGCCAATGCCGGCACCGGGAATCATGTTAAAGTTAAGAGTCGCATGGATTCAACTCAGTATCAGCAGATTCTTGACAATAATGTGCAAGAATCAGTGACGAAGTTGAAGTTGCGCAGGGGATGGATATTTCAGCAAGACAATGATCCAAAATACCGCTCCAAATCTATTCAGGCATTCATGCAAAGGAACAATTACAATGTTCTGGAATGTCCATCCCAGTCCCCAGACCTGAATATCATTGAAAATCTGTGGGATGATTTGAAGCATGCTGTCCATGCTCGGCGACCATCAAACTTAACTGAACTGGAATTGTTTTGTAAACAGGAATGGTCAAATATACCTTCATCCAGGAGCTCATTAAAAGCTATAGGAAGCGACTAGAGGCTGTTATTTTTGCAAAAGGAGGATCTACAAAATATTAATGTCACTTTTATGTTGAGGTGCCCATACTTTTGCACCGGTCAAATTTTGTTTAAATGCAGATTGCACATTTTCTGTTAGTACAATAAACCTCATTTCAATCCAAAAATATTACTCAGTCCATCAGTTATTAGATATATGAAACTGAAATAGCTGTTGCAAAAACCCAAATTGTTATAAAGAAAAAAGGTTAACATTAATAGGGGTGCCCAAACTTTTTCATATGACTGTGTATATATATATATATATATATATATATATATATATATATATTAGACAGACAGATAGACATATAGAGAGAACAAGACCAGTGAGAACAAGCGAGAGAGCGAACAAGGCAGAGAACAAGAGAGAAAGGAAATAATACATATACCGAGAATTACACTGAGTATAAATGTTACAGGCACTGTATGAAAACCCAACATTCTATAGAATACCTAGGCAATGTATACAATCCCTGTCGTTTTCAGGCAAGGTATAAAATATCTGCGTTGTTCTATACTTTCCTTAGGCATTACATAATATGTCTAGGTATTATAAAGAATGACAAGAACTGCTCAGGCAAGGTATGAAATATCTGTGTTGTTCTAAACTTTTCCCTAGGCATTACATAAAATACCTAGGTATTATAAAGAATGACAAGAACTGCTCAGGCAAAGTCTGATATAATGCCCAGATTGGAAAAGTTAGCCACTACATAAAATGTCTAGGTGACCAGATTGGAAAAGTTAGCCATTACATAAAATGTGTAGGTGCCCAGATTGGAAAAGTTAGCCATTACATAAAATGTATAGGTATTATAAAGAATGACAAGAACTTCTCTAATAATATAATATTTCTATTATAATATAATAATTCTATAATGCACAGATTGGAAAAGTCTTTAGTAACAAACAGTCAAAAAAACTAATGAAAGACGTAACAAACAGTCAAAAAATTAATGAAAGAAGAAATCCTAAATGAACAACAGGATATCTTTACTGGGAAAAACACAAATAAACAGAAATGTCATTCCTGACTATTAGTCTTTAGTAATAGTCAAAAACATGAAAGAAGAAATGCAAAATGAGCAACAGGATATCTTTGCTGGGAAAAAAAAAGGAATCAGAAGTGTCATTCTGACTATTTGTTGCAGCATGGGAGGCTAGAATGGCATTTTAATGCTAAGGGCAACTGAGCAAGTTTCACAGATCTGCTGCTGCCTGCTCTGTCCACCTACTTTTGGACGGACCACCCCTGTAGTATTCTACACTCCGCCTGTTTGTCATTTAGGTATCATACATAATGACTAGGAAATGTATGAACATCTGATGTATTTCATACTTTCACGACCCATTTCCGGCATTGTATACATTGCCTAGGTATTCTATAGAATGCCTGTTTTTACACATTGCTGGTAACATATATATATATATATATATATATATATATATACAACCATTGCCGAAAGTGTTGGCACCCTTGAAATTGTTCCAGAAAATTAAGTCTTTTGCAATTATTGTAATTATTGCAATTACACATGATTAGTTTATGCACGTTTATTTCCTTTGTGTGTGTAAGCTGTGGACCGATTGCAACACCAATTCACTCACCAAAGATAATTTAATTAAGTTATGTGAATATGCGTACTCAGAAAGTGAAGAACTCACACTCAGCCAGGACACCCTTGCGCTGCACAGCTGAGCACCCTAGAAATCTGTAAAAACTAGTTCTACTTTAAGTGTACCTACTGGAGCACCTGTCTAAGGCTGGTTTCACACTACGTTTATTTAACATCCGTCCATAACGTTTTTTTAGCGGAAAAACGGATCCAGTGCAAATGCGTTTTCACTTCAATGCATTTGCAATGGACTCGCGTTAACATGCGTTCACCTTCGTTTGCGTGTGTTATAGTGAGGATCCAGCGACTTGCAGTTTTTTAACATCTTTCAAAAACGCTACTTGTAGCGTTTTTGAGCTGCGTCCAAATACTGCATGTCACCGGATCCTGACTAAACAGCACGCAAACGCAGGTGAACGCTGGCGTGCTGATAGACAGAATCCTGCTTGCTCTACTGAGCATGCACAGAACCAGTCTCGCGTGATCTGTCTCTCTCTCCTCCTCCCTCCCTCACCCTCTCTCTCTCTATCTCTGTCTTTCCCCCTTCCTCCCCTCCCTCTCTCTCCCACCTGAGAGCTGCGGACACTCGTAACCAAGGTAAATATCGGGTAACCACTTCTCTTAGTTACCCGATGTTTACGTTGGTTACGTGTGCAGACAGCCCTGCTCCTAACAGCTGCAGACACTCGTAACCAAGATAAATATCGGGTATCCAAGCCCGATGTTTACCTTGGTTACCAGCGTCTGCAGCTGTCAGAAGCCGGCTCCCAGTCTTGTTCCCCTCACTCCCGATCACATGACTCCAATGCCCGCCCCTAAACATCCAGTGACAGGATCCTGCAAAATAACAGATGTGTTTGCATGCGTTTTTTGCTGTAAAAGCAGGATCCGCTTTTGCAGCAAAAAAACGTTCCTGACGCATGTTAAATAAACGTAGTGTGAAACCAGCCTAAACCGGCTGCAGATTACCTTTAAACCCTCTTTGATCTGGAACAATTATATGCACCAAGTTTGCGCTCCCATGCAAGGCATCACAACAGTTCACAAACTTATATTCAATTATCTCTATACCCCAACCAAATACATTCTCATCCCAGGATGACGTCTGGAAAAACAGAAAAATAATCCTTTCTTAATTACATTGGGTATACCTAAACGCTTAATGAAATGCAACAGCTGCTATGCAGAAAGCGAGGTTTAATAAACATAATCAATTACCTAGCACTAAAATGTCTTGCAGGTGTTGACTCCAGTAAAAGTTCAGATATGGACTGAAGTCTTTTACGTGCCATGATGGTACCTAATTGTGCGTATTAAGTCCTTTATAACAGGGAGGAAATAAGGAACATGGCAGCAGCACTGGAGAATCTGGTTGCTGATCTTGCAATAAACTTTAGCCTGACTACAGGTTCGGTCCTAGTCTCAAGTGTTTTGGTGCCAAAATGGGAGAAGGCACCTTCAAATATGAGAGACCTGGAGCAGTTTGTGAAAGAAGAGTGGTCCAAAATTCCATTTGAGAGGTGCAAGAGGCTTGTTGATGATTATAGGAAGCGATTGATTGCAGTTTTTTAATCCAAGGGGTGTGCAACCAAATATTAAGGGGTACTTTACACGCTGCGACATCGCTAACGATTTATCATCCAGGTCACGGTGTTTGTGACGCACATCTGGCGTCATTAGCGGCATCGCAGCGCGTAACACGTACGAGCGACCTTAAATGATCGCAAAAGAGACAAAAATTGTTCGTTTTGGAGAGGTCGTCCAAACACCAAAAATCGTTGTCTCGTACGTAGCGATGTTGTTCCTCGTTCCTGCAGCATCACACATCGCTATGTGTGACACCGCAGGAGCGACGAACATCTCCTTACCTGCGTCCACCAATGAGGAAGGAAGGAGGTGGGCAGGATGTTACCTCCCGCTCATCTCCGCCCCTCCGCTTCTATTGGCTGCCCGCCGCAGTGACGTCGCTATGACGCCGAACGCACCTCCCCTTTGAGGGAGGGATTGTTCGGTGGTCACAGCGATGTCGCTGACAAGGTATGTGCGTGAGACGCTGCCGTAGCGATAATGTTCGCTACAGCAGCGATCACCATATATCGCTGGAACGACGGGGGCGGGTGCTATCGCGGTGGACATCGCTAGCGATGTCGCAGCGTGTAAAGTACCCTTAAGTTAAGGATGCCAATAATTTTGTCAGGCCCATTTTTGGGATTCTGGTTCAAATTATGTTCAATTTACCTTTTTTGTATGTTCTTTTTCTGTTGTTCCAATACAGTACATAGAAAGGAAATAAACATGTATAACATAATGTGTAATTGCAATAATATTCTGTAGGAAACAGTTCATTTTCTGGAACAATTTCAAAGGTGCCCACACTTTCGGTCATGACTGCATATCATATTACGCTATGGGTACAAAGCTTTTTAGACATATAACTATAGGTCTAATGGATATAGATAAAGAAAATATGCAGCAATCCAATTAAATGCGAAAAAAGGACTCTTTATGAGCCCATGTGGCAACATTTCGGTTTCATATGAAAAACTTTTTCTGTTATGGAACCGAAAGTATGGTAGTTTAGTGCTGCAGATCACTGGCCATCTGCCCAATTTGGCAGATTGCAAATCTAGGTCTCATGTGACAGCTATATTGTTAAGAATATAATGGATAATTAACTAACACAGAATATATAAGGTGCCAGGTTTTACCCATATTAACTATACTGCCAAATTGATGTAGCAACCAAACGATTAATATGGCCACTTCATCATTAAGAATATAGTGGACTATTAACACAAAATATATAGCAATGGAATGGAATTTCATAAGTTAAAGGTTATTAATGTAGAAGTATAGCAGGTCAACATTGACTGTTGTGATTAAATTAGAAAATTAACTTTTTATTATATTAAGAAGTAGTATGCTGCTGTCCCCCTGAGTATTATGGGGTTTTTTTGTTTGTTTTTCAATCTATCATTCTGCTCTAGAGATATGGGTCTTTATACTTATTGAACTCAATATGCCAATTTTTATGATCTTTTACAAGGGGTTGTTCTCAGAGGATAAATATGCATAGAAGTTTAAAGACAACCTCCTCCTCCTCGATTATTTTAAGAGAGACACACTTTTGGGAAAGACCATAAAAAATAGCACTAAATATAAAGGCCCATATCTCTGGAACCATATGGCAGATTTTAGAAGAAAACATAAATGGAATACCCAGGGGGAGTAGCATGTATAAAAAATATTAAAACTGTTAACTTTGACCTGATGACAGGTCCTTTTTAGAGATAGATGGCAGGTTTGGTACTGAAAGTCCTAAAAGTAAATTATTATATTAGAGAGTAAATACAAAGCAGACCAAATTAGTAAATAATTGAAGAAATATTCAAATTTTACTTAAAGGAGTTGCCTACTACTTTTATACTGATGACCTATCCCTGGGATTACTATAAGATCTGGCACTTGGCACTCCACCAGTCAGCTGTCATCACCACCATCTATATAAAAGTAATGGACAATCCCTATGTCCGAGGCGGAATATAATGATCTGGAAAGATTTCTGCATGATGATGAATAGTGTGGAGATTTGGTTTGAGTTAAATACAAATAGCACATATTGGGTCTTACCTGGAGGAATATATTGACATGCCCCTGAGGAATTCACCAAAACATTAGTGTGAAATGTTGCATCAAATCTTTCATCTGCACTAAAACACATAGAGGACAAAAAGAAGTTAGTTATATATTTTGTAAATACTACTACACATTTACAAGCACAACTTTGTGCACACTTCCATTGGAGAATAGATCTCAAAATATGTTGACTTTATAATGTTATACGTAAGATAGGATTAAATTATAAGTAGCCTCCATAATATAAAAACTAGTTTTGATCTATTAGTTTTATTTCTGGAATTTCAGCTAATTTTTTAAAGCGAACCTGTCACCTTGAAAATTAAGTCTAATCTTCTAGCACCATGATAAAGGGCAGGGGAAGCTGAGTAGATTGATTTGTAGTTTTGTAAGAAAAGATTCAGTGTAAACTGTATTTTATCATTAAACTTTTGCTCTTTCTAGGATTTTTGGTCCAGTGGACGGTTCTTTCAGTGATTGACAGCTTTCTTCGTATAAGTGTGCATACAGAGATGAATGTCAGTCACTCATAGGATAGGACCGCCCACGGGACCGAAAATCCCAGAAGGAACAGTGGTTAAAAAGATTAAATATGTGTTATACTGAGTCTTTTCTCACAAAATCATATATTAATCTACTCAGCCCTCCCTGTTCTAGAACAGGATGACTGCAAATTTGTCTGCAATATCATGATGACAGGTTCCCTTTAAAGAAGTTTTCCAAGAATGAGATAAAATGGAGTCCCTGGAATAATTCAAACGGCAGCTTGTCCTAGTCATGTCAGTATGGGCTGCAGACTCCCAAGACCTTTGTGTCAATTAACAAGAGTTTGTGGCTGTCCTGGACAAGAAATCTGTACATTTTGAAGAGTGTAGACAATAAACCACTTTGCATTATCCTCCTTGTGTGACTGGTACTGGATTCATCAGCAGCACAGAAATCCTGTTTCTCCATTATCATTTGTCGTTAACTCCTTGTGGGCCTGGAGCAGCTCTTTTCCTTGAATGTTTATAATGGTCAAACAACCTTTTTGTGTCAAATAACAACAAATATCCTTTTGTGTCAAACAACCCCACCAAGTGAGTAAACCCCATAACCTTTTAAATTGCTTTTGTTTCTTTCACAGTATAATTTTAAGTGACAAGAGCTGTATTATACATACCTCAGTCAGCAGCTAGGATCACAAACTGTCATATGATAACCCCCATTGGGTTCCTTGTGGACCCCAATGGGGGTTACCTCCAGATTCAGTCCTCTTAATATTTATTTGGTTTCCAGTTGGGTCAAGTCAGTCCAAGGTGCACTGCTGTAAAGCTGTCAAACTAATGGAGCAGGGAATGAAGCGGGAGATTTTTTCATCAAGGAGAACATGGTTGAAATATGTCTTTACACATCACAGCTGGCTGCTGACTGAGGTATGAGTGATACAGCTCTTGTGAGTTGAAACGCAGGTCTCAGGGCTGAACTGTATATCTTCAGTCTGCAGCCCTTACTCAGCTGTGATTAGGACAGAATGCAGTTTGAATAACATCAGGGACATCATTTTATCTCATTCTCGAAGAACCTCTTTAACGTATGGTAGGATCTCTTGCTATTACATCTCTACTCAGACCTGATTCAGTGATATCTTCCAATGTCTCCTACACTGGTGCATTCATCCTAAGGGAGATGCTGGTGATACAGAAAATGATATAGATAATATTGCTGAGCAATGCAGGCTCTGTTCAGCCAGGTACACTCATGTGACTGGAACCTGTGGTTGCCGCACATTCAGATAGAATTGTTGCCTCTAGATATTGCTTGTATTTTTCCTGGTTTACTGGTGCTACTCTTTATGCTCTTATCCTGACACCATTTATGACCCTGATCACATTAATTTTGTTATCCCTCCTGGCTTTAACCCGGGCAAGCCTGACTTTGCTTTTACTGACCACTTGGTAACTGACTTCAGCTGTTACCTGACCATGGGTTTGAGTCCTGATTTTGTCCCTAATTCTGTCCCTTCACTTCCTGACTCAGTTAGTGAGACTACTCAGGCTCACTCCTCCAGCAAGCAGCCACACCATAGAGTCCACTCAGGGAGCCCCTTTGTAAGTTCAGATACCTGTATAAATGTTAACGGTTGAAGGCTGGTGTTTACCTTGGATATGCTAGACTTGAGTAGCAAGCACCAAGTCTGTCAGAGACGGGCATTTGTGCTGTTGGCTTCAGATAAAATAAACAAAACTACTTAAAAATATCAGTATCCTCTGCCACTCTTGTCTGAATCTCTATAACAAGTTCTTTGGAGCTTATCACCAAGATTGATTTTAGGGGGAGGTGGGCATAAAATGTGATCCTAATCTGACAACAAGGCATTGAGTTCACTGAGTTCACCTGAGGTCACAGATGGGGTTCCCACGGTATCACAGCTGTGACCTCAGGTGAACTCAATGAACTCAGTGATCTCACCTCAGGTTAACTCAATGAACTCAGCTGAGGTGAGTTCACTGCATCTCCTGGCACAAAAAACACACCAAAAATACCACGCGATTCTGATACATTTTTGGTGCATTATTCTGCCAGGACATGCTGATTTGGTGCAGAGATTTCTGCAATAAAATACTCAACATGGGTACAGAGCCTAATCTGGTAATCTGCTACCAAATTCAATGAGTTCACCTGAGGTGAGTTCACTGTATCTCCTGGCAGAAAAACACACACAAATCGAGTCAGAATTGTGTTTTTGCCACGACACACTGTGAACACAGTGAAGTCACCTCATCTGAGTTAATTGAATTTATTGAGGTCACAGCTGGGGTACCATGAGAACCCCAGCTGTGACCTCAAGTGAACTCATTGAACTCAATGCCAGATTACTAGATTAGCCAATGTGTACATTTTGAGCATTTGTTTGCAGACATTTCTCCACCAAATGTGCTTCTCCTGGCAGAAAATCTTACTAAAATCACATGCATTTTTTATGCAGTTTGGTGCAGATTCTGCCAGAAGATGCAGATTTAGTGCAGAAATGTCTGCAAACAAATACTCAAAGTGCACACATCGCCTTATTTGATAATATTGAACTAACTTAAATTATTTTACCTGAGGTGAGGTCACTGAGTTCAGTGAGTTCACCTGTGGTGAGTTTACCTGATGTTACATCTAGGGTACCATGGAAACCCCCGCTGTAATGTCAGGTGAACTCACTGACATCACTGCTCACAGCTGTGTCTCTACAAGTGTTTCTCTGATGCGCAGTGAGCAGTCACATTTTCTAGTGCGACCTCAGATGTAGCAGAGCCAGGATCATTGTGGGATGTCTTGGTGTTGATTAAGTCGGACCTGCAGGGGTGTTTTGTGGGTTAATAAATTGGAAGAAAAGGATTTCTTTTGTTTCTGTTTGTTAAATAAAAGATTTTTCTGTGTGTTTTGTGTTTATTTCTTTTGACTTATTAATATTTGGTATCACAAATCTATCAAAACATTTTTCTTGGTTATAATCCTCATTTTTGTTCTTTTTCAGCCTTCATGATGGAAACTCCAGATGCTGAAAAATCTTTGGATAGCTTAAAATTGATCTTTTCTAAAGTCAGAAAAAAATTAAGTTAAGCACAAAGTAGCCAAAATTAATTTGCCAATAAGAAATGTTCTAATGGGCCAAGCTTGAATTTGGAGATAAGTTTTGGTTATCCATTAAAAATATTAAACTCATGGTTACTTCTTCTAAGGCCCGTTTCACACGCCAGTGAAAAACACAGACGTTCGTCACTGATGTGTAAAATACGCACATGTCCCTCCGTGTGCTGTGATTCACGGCACACGTGGGTTGTCTCTGTGCAATCCGAGGTCCGTTCTCCGTAGTCCGTGATTGCACATAGAGATCAACTCACCTGTGCCCGCTCTCCTTGGTGCTGAACGCTCCCACGGGGCAGCATCCGGCCAGCTGCTTCCAGGTCGGCTGTGTCGTGCATTCATGAATATGCATGACAGTAATGAGCCGGCTCAGAAGCAGCAGGCAGTACAGGCTGCAGAGAGCGCCGCTGGAGCCAGGTGAGTAAAAATGATTTTGGTTTGTAGTGTGGTCCATGGGACATCAGTGATGCCAGAAAAAAATAAACATGTCTCCGTGCGGCAATCACGGACACGCGTGTACGCCGCACGGAGACACGGTCAGTGAAAAATCACTAATGTGTGCGCAGACCCATTGATTATAATGGTTCTGCATATGTCAGTGATTCTGCTACGTATAAAAAAAAGCATAAAATGTACCAGAATCACTGACGTCTGAAACAGGCCTAAAGCTGAAGACCAAAATTATTGGCCCATATGAAACAGCTGAGGCCTTTAACTCTGTGGCTTTCTGTTTGTAACTTCCTCCATCTATTTAACATAGCATATATTAAACAAATCTCTCCTCAAAATATATCATTTCTCTGTCCACAATGTCAGTCATGCTTTGACTCCTATTATTATGAGAGGTAAGCTGGAATATGAGATACAAAAGATTCTTGATTCCCATATGGCGAGTCTCTGCTGTGTCTGGTTCACTGGAGAGGTTATGATCCGGAGGATAGTTCCTGGTTTCTGGCTAGTAGCATCTATGCCGACATCTAATGGGGAAATTTGATCTATCTTTTTCTGATAAGCCTGGACCAAAGGATCCGGATTACCTTTGTACAAAAATTAGCTACAGTTACACCTCTGCCCTGCTCCTGTGACATTTGTCTCTGTTGCCAGATATTGCCATATTCATCCTGTTCGAGGCGCTGGTAATAAATTCGATATTATGGCCAATATTGCTGGGTGGCACAGGTTCTCTCTACTTAGGTACCATGGTGTTGCCAGTAATTGCTTGCGTTTCTCATGGTTCACTGATGCTATGGTACGCTTGATGCTCTTATAATGATTTTGACCTGATTTGTAACCTGACAACTATTATTCTGTAATTCCAATTGACTCCGAACCTGGCTAGCCTGATTTTGCTTTGACTGATAACCTCATATCTGTCACACTGATTACAGTTTTGATCCTGACCCTATATCTCTTTCTGTACCTCCAGTTGCTGACCTGGCTAGTTAAGGGGGCATTACATGCTACGATATCGTTAATGTTTTATCGTCGGGGTCACGTCGTTAGTGACGCACATCTGGCGTCATTAATGGTATCGCAGCGTAACACTTACCAGCGACCTTAAACATCCTCCAAAGTGGTGAAAATCGTTCACCATGGAGAGGTCGTCCTAAAACCAAAAATTGTTAATGGTTGTTTATAGATGCTGTTCCTCGTTCCTGCGGCAGCACACATCGCTGTGTGACACCGCAGGAGCGAGGAACCTCACCTTACCTGTGTCCCGCCCGCAATGAGGAAGAAAGGAGGTGGGTGGGATGTTCGTCCCGCTCATCTCCGCCCCTCCGCTTTGATTGGCCGGCTGCTTAGTGACGACGCGGTGACGCCGAACGCACTTGGGGAAGGGATTGTTCGGCAGTCACAGTGACGCCACCGACCAGGTAAGTGCGTGTGACACTGCCGTAGCGATAATGTTCGTTGCGGCAGTGATTACACGATATCGCATGCACGACGGGGGCGGGTGCTTTTGCGTATGATATCGCTAGCAATTGCTAGAAATATCGTAGCATGTAAAGCCCGCTTTAGACTCTTCTTGCCATATGTTTGCTCAACAGATGCAATCCAAGAGGCCCTGTTTTAAGTCCAGATTCGTATACAGATTTTAAAGGGTAAACGTTGGGCATTCTCTGGGATCTGCTAGATGGTGTGGCTAGTGCCAAGTCTGTGGTTGTCTTTTATAGCAGACAGACTTAACACTTGTATTAACGTGAACAGTTGTTTTTGTTGAATATACTAAATTATAGCCCCCATTAGACTCCTCCGATGCAGTTCACAGAATAAAAATTAAATTTTAATTGGTTTCAGTTAGAAAAACAACATTGATACATTATGCACATTGTTGTATGATTATTGTTTCATTTTCTTCTTGCAATAAGGATAACAGTGTGTAGCTAGCTGCGTTCTCAGACATTTAACCAACTGTCAAGCACTTGTTTGGTCAACAGCTGTCTCTCCTGTATGTCCCATACACAAGAAAGCACTGCTCAGCTGAGGATTTATGATTCCTTTATGGGGAGAGTGGAGTAAGCCACTGCCAAACTCACTTGGTGGTGGCTCAGCTGCCAACAAAAAAAATAGTTTTGAGTTTAAAAAAAAAAAAAAATTCAAATTACTCAAAACATTTATCTATATTGCAGAATCAACCACTCTAAAAATATATAGAACAGCTTTTTCACTGCAGACAGTTCAGTAAACAATATGTGAATATAACAACCTAATCTGTCTTGATTTTCACAACACATAACCACAGAGTAAAGGCAAAAACATACTCCATTAAATTGATAAGCAGTTATTGCCATGTGAGGTATTGTCACATGGTGTTCTAGCTACAGACTCTGACACTCCACGCTATGCTTTCTCTGGTTCTTTTGAGTTGTACAGGCAGGCTGGGGTGTTGAACAGCTGTGTGCTCATTAGTGATCGGGAGTTAATGTCTTAGTTAATTAGTTAGCAGGAGTTAATTTATGCTAGCCTGTTGGTTACCTTTTGGATCACGTTTCAAGAGACCTATCACAGTTGCACGCCGCCTTTTTAAGATGGAGGAACCTGTCTTCTCATGCCGACTATAGCTTTTTGCTTATCCAGTCCATATGCTGCTGTATTCCAATAACTGGTGATTTACTGCGTATTGCTTGGTGTGCTGTGGAATTCCTCCTGTCATCTGCTTATTAACTGCCTGCCATTTATTTACCTTTTTATCATTTGTTGCCTGATAACTCTGTATAAGGCTATGTGCACACTCTGCGATTTTTTGACGCTGCGTTTTTGTGCGTTTTTGGCCGCTAAAAACGCACAAAAACGCACCTGCGTCGAAAAAACGCGGCAAAAAACGCACGCGTTTTGCCGCGATTTGGTGCGTTTTTTTGCTGCGTTTTGCTGCGTTTTTGCTCACTGCGTCCTTATGCGTTTTTTATCAGTGAACAAAAAAAAAAAGGTCTGATGTCATTTCCTTCTTCAATGTGTTCTTCATTCTCCACTAGTGTATACAGAAGAGCAGACAGCTGCAGAACTACAAGGCTCAGCATCCTCCATCCAATAGTGTATGCAGGAGAGCAGACAGCAGCTGTCGAACTACAAGGCTCAGCATCCTCCTTCCAGGACTGTATACAGGATTTCTTTGCCCCCCCCAAACAAAAAAAATGACGTGGGCTTCGCCATATTTTTGTATGCTAGCCGGGTACAGCAGGCAGGTACGGGCTGCCCCCAACCCCCAGCTGCCTATTTGTACCCGGCTGGCAACCAAAAATATAGGGAAGCCCTTTTTTTTTAAATTATTTCATGAATTTCATGAAATAATTTAAAAAAAAAAAAATGACGTGAGCTTCGCCCAATTTTTGAGTCCAGCCGGGTACAACTAGGCAGCTGGGGATTGGAATCCACAGTGCAGGGTGCCCATGCTTTCTGGGCACCCCCGCTGTGAATTGCAGTCCCGCAGCCACCCCAGAAAATGGCGCTTTCATAGAAGCGCCATCTTCTGGCGCTGTATCCAACTCTTCTAGCTGCCCTGATGCCGGGTGGCTAGCTAGGTAATAATGGAGTTAGGGCTAGCTGTATATTATCAGCTGGACCTAAGCCCGAAATTCATGGTGTCACGCCAATATTAGACATGGCCACCATGAATTTCTAGTAAAGATAAAAAAAAACACAACAGACAGAAAAATATTTTTATGAGAAATAAAACACAACACAATTAGTGACTCCATCTTTATTGAAATAAAGAACCCCCCTCCGCAGTAATCCTGGGTTAGGGTCCCGCGCCGTCCAATCAGGATCCAATATCATCTGATCGGTTTGCTGGAAGGCAAAGCGATCAGATGATGTCAGGTTAAACTACGTGAATCCCATCACACATCAGCTGATTGTATAAAAGCCGATTATACAATCAGCTGATGCATCGGTGCAAAAAAAATACTCACTTATGTGCTGATTACCGGCAGCTCCTGCAGCGATGGGGCGGGAGTCTGATCCTGTCCGATCGCTGCAGCAGCTGCCGGTAATCAGGGATGAAGTCTCCTGACGGCAGGATCAGCTGATACCGGCTGGGCGCCCGCATCACCGCGATACTTACGATCACCTGATGCGTCAGGTGACTGCATCAGGTGATCCATCGCCAGGTCCTGCATCCTGCAGGCATACGTACCCGGGGAGACTGCATACAGCCGGAGCGGCGATACCGTGACAGAATCTGGGAGCGGGCATGGCACCGGGACCCTGCAGACAGGTGAGTATAACTTTTTTTTTTTCTACTGTTAACTTTTGTTTTCGCAGCCGCTTCCACCTGCCACCCAGACATGGCGCCGCACGGCAGCATACATGCACAGGACGGGAGGTGGAAGCGACGGTGACGGTACCGGGAGGATTCACGCTTCTGTTTATACTGACAGAAGGAATCCTCTTCCTGTACACGTCACTTTACTACCCACCTCCTGCGTTTATAGCTGCGTTTTTGGTCTTAGAAACGCACCAAAACGCACCAAAACGCAGCTATTTGCATTTCTCATTGCGTCTTTCAACATCCCATTGAACTCAATGGATGAAAAGCGCAGTGAAAAACGCGGGAATAATTGACATGCTGCGTTTTTGTGGCACCACAAAAACGCAGCTGAAAAAAAACAGATGTGTGGGGACAGCAAAAATGAAAACTCATAGACTTTGCTGGGGAAGCAAAGTCATGCAGTTTTGAGGCCAAAAACGCACCCGAAAAACGCTGAGAAAAACGCACTGTGTGCACATAGCCTAAGCGTGCTGCGTGATAGTTTTTGTTTCACCTGTTTGTCCATATCTGTGGATCTCTGGGAGTAGAAACAGCTAGGGCCCCCTAGCCTGAGGGCCAGCCTAGGAGCCCTGGTCCCCTGTTATTCCTTCACACCTCATGACAGGTATATACTGTTTAGTTTAGGTCAGGGGTCTCAAACTCAGCTGGGTGTATGGGCCGCATATAGAAAAAAAAAATGAGGGGGGCCGCATTATTTGCAGGACAAAGTGACATTTTTAATGAATCCATGTTTTTTTTCTATACATCTTGGATCACTTTTGTAAACATTTTTCGCTTGTTTATTATAACAAACGTGCACTTTTTTTGTTAAGTTTATATACAGAAAAGCATTTTTAATGTAAATAAAAAAAATGTCATGCTTTAGGATTTTTTTTTTTTTACATTTTATCACCTTCTTGTAATTGTTTTACAATTAGCAGCATCATATAGTAATCTTAGCCAAAATCTTGTAGTAATGTGCCCATGCTGCAGTAATGTCCCCATCCGTGTGCCCTGTAGTAAGGTGCTCATCCTTGTGGTATTGTGCCCAGTAGTATCTGCCCATCCTTGTAGTATGTGCCCAGTAGTATAGTGCCCATCCTTGTGCCCTGTAGTATTGTGCCCAGTAATATTGTTCCAATCCTTGTAGTATTGTGCCCATCCTTGTAGTATTGTGCCCAGTAATATTGTGCCCATCCTTGTAGTATTGTGCTCATCCTTGTAGTATTGTGCTCTGTAGTATTCTGCCAATTCCCGTAGTATTGTGGCCATCCCTGTAGTATTCTGGCCATCCCTGTAGTATTCTGGCCATCTCTGTAGTATTCTGGCCATCCCTGTAGTATTCTGGCCATCCCTGTAGTATTGTGGCCATCCCTGTAGTATTGTGGCCATCCCTGTAGTATTGTGGCCATCCCTGTAGTATTCAACCCATCCCTGTAGTATTGTGGCCATCCCTGTAGTATTGTGGCCATCCCTGTAGTATTCTGCCCATCCCTGTAGTATTCTGCCCATCCCTGTAGTATTCTGCCCATCCCTGTAGTATTCTGCCTATCCCTGTAGTATTCTGCCTATCCCTGTAGTATTGTGGCCATCCCTGTAGTATTGTGGCCATCCCTGTAGTATTGTGGCCATCCCTGTAGTATTCTGCCCATCCCTGTAGTATTGTGGCCATCCCTGTAATATTCTGCCCATCCTTGTAGTATTGTGGCCATCCCTGTAATATTCTGCCCATCCTTGTAGTATTGTGGCCATCCCTGTAATATTCTGCCCATCCTTGTAGTATTGTGGCCATCCCTGTAGTATTCTGCCCACCCTTGTAGTATTGTGGCCATCCCTGTAGTATTCTGCCCATCCCTGTAGTATTCTGCCCATCCCTGTAGTATTCTGCCCATCCCTGTAGTATTCTGCCCATCCTTTAGTAATACGCAAACAAAAAAACAATTCTCCTCACCTTTCCTCCGTTCCCTGTGTGCCCACGATCAGTACTTGCAGAGTTTTGGATGCAGCATGCTTCAGCTGCGTCCAAAACCCTGCTATGTATGGTAAAAGCACAGTGGGCATGGGATTTCTAAAAACCCCATGCCCACTGTGCGTGTACGGCCCGCAGTGAAAACGGAACTGCGGTGTGGCTTCCAGAGGCTGCAGCATGTGAATTTATGCTGCGGAGTCGGAAGCGTCCTTCCTAGGCAGAGCACAGCGAGGAGACCGCAGCGGCCCGAACCCTGATCACGGGCACGGGCAGCTGCAGTCTCCTAAGGACTTGACTCAAAGACTTGAGGCCCCGCCGATCAGGACGCGCTGTGTCCAGCACGCAGCGGGTCCTGATCTTGAGCACGTACCTTACCTGCTTGTTGCGGCCCGTGACGATCGCGGCTCTGTGCTGAGGGTCGGCGCCAGCAAGAACTTCACTGCATTTGAATCCATTTGCGGTGCAGCGCAGAGGAGCTGTGTCTGGACCAATGGCTGCTGCCTGCCAATCAGATGTAAGGAAGTGACGTCGCTGTATGACGTCACCTTCTTGCATCTGATTGGCAGACAGCAGCAGCAACTGGGATAGAACTGACAGCTCCTTGCGCGGCACCGCAGATGGATTCAAATGCAGTAAAGTTCCTACCGGCGCCGACCCTCAGCATAGAGCCGCGATTGTCACGGGGTCTGCGGGCCGCAACAAACAGCCTCAGGGGCCGCATGCGGCCCGCGGGCCGCGTGTTTGAGACCCCTGGTTTAGGTGGTCCTTTTTTAACTGCTTGGTATTGGAGTGCTCAGGGGCAGTTATTTCCTTTTATTTTAAAGTACTACATTGGCATAATTATTAAGGCAGTCTTTTGTTTTAAATGTATTTTTTTATTGACATCAGGAATTCTGGTTCCTAGTAAAGCATCACCTATGCGAAGCAATGATCAACACCTTGTTTACCAGACACTATACCTGTAAGCATTCTATTATTAATCTAAAAAATTTTTAAAAGAAGCATAAGCTGTGTATAAGTACATACAAATACAAACAGTGTAATAGTACTATAAGTACTATAAAAAGATTGTCCAAGCAAGAAGAACAAGTTTTCCAGGGACTTTGATCAGTAACAAATAAATTAATATTCTCACCTACCTCCACCCATCTGGACCCAATGCTGTTTGCTTCATGGTATCAACTGACAAAGGAAGAGGAGACAACATCATTCAGCAGTCAGCAGTACCGCTCTGGCCTGTGATCAGTCAGCTGATTTTAGTAGTGAATCATCAGAAAGAAAGACGATGAAATGTTGCTCAAGTTACAGTGAAGAAAATAAATGATTCTTTGCTGATTTTGTAAGTTTGCCCACTGACAAGGACATGAACAGTCTATAATTTTAAGGGTAGGTTAATTTTAATAGTAAGATTGAATATCAAAAATAAAATCTAGAAAATCACATTGCATAAATTATAAAAATCTATTTGGTATTTGCAGAGAGAAGTAAGTATTTGATCCCCTACCAATTAACCATTAAGAGTTCAGGCTCCTACAGACCACTTAGACGCTCCTAATCAACTCATTACCTCCACTAAAGACAGCTGTCTTAAATTGTCACCTATATAAAAGATTCCTGTCAACAGACTCAATTAATCAGTCAGACTCTAACCTCTACAACATGAGCAAGACTAAAGAACTTTCTAAGGTTGTCAGGGACAAGATCATAGCCCTGCACAAGGCTGGAATGGGCTACAACACTATAAGTTAGACGCTGGGTGAGAAGGAGACAACTGTTGGTGCTATAGTAAGAAAATGGAAGAAATACAAAATGAGTGACATCGATCTGGGGCACCATGCAAAATCTCCCCTTGTGAGGTATCCAGGATCATGAGGAAGATGAGAGATTGGCCTAAAACTACACGGGGGGAACTTGTTAATGATCTCAAGGCAGTTGGGACCACTGTCACCAAGAAACCAATTGGTAACACATTACGCCGTAATGACTTAAAATCCTGCAGCACCTGCAAAGTCCCACTTCTCAAGAAGGCACATGTACAGGCCTGTCTGAAGTTCGCTAATGAACACCTGGATGATTCTGAGAGTGATTGGGAGAAGGTGCTGTGGTCAGATGAGACAAAAATTGAGCTCTTTGGCATTAACTCAACTCACTGTGTTTGGAGGAAGAGAAATGCTGCCTATGACCCAAAGAACACCATCCCCACTGTCAAGCATGGAGGTGGAAACATTATCTTTTGGAGGTGTTTCTATGTTAAGGGCACAGGACGATGTCACCGCATCAGTGGAACAATGGATGGAGCCATGTACAGTAAAATCCTGAGTGACAACCTGCTTTCCTCCCCCAGGACATTAAAAATGGGTTGTGGCTGGGTCTTCCAGTACAACAATGACCCAAAACATACAGTCAAGGCAACAAAGGAGTGTCTCAAAAAGAAGCACATTAAAGTCATGGAGTGGCCTAGCCAATCTCCAGACCTTAATCCCATAGAAAACTTATGGAGGGAGCTGAATCTCCGAGTTGCCAAGCAACAGCCTCAAAATCCTATTGATTTAGAGATGATCTGCAAAGAAGAGTGGACCAAAATTCCTCCTGACGTGCGCAAACCTGATCATCAACTACAAAATTGTTTGACTGCTGTGCTTGCCAACAAGGGTTTTGCCACCAAGTATGAAGTCTTGTTTGCCAGAGGGATCATATACTTATTTCTCTCTGCAAAACGCAAATACATTTTTATAATTTATACAATGTGTTTTTCTGGATTTTATTTTGGATATTCTCTCACTGTTAAAATTAAGCTACCATTAAAATTATAGACTGTTCATGTCTTTGTCAGTGGGCTAACTTATAAAATCAGCAATGGATCAAATAAATATTTCCTTCACTGTACCGCTCTACTGCAGACAAGCACAGGCCACATGTTCTCGTTGTTGGTGGAACGGTGATGACTTCTCTTCATGTGTCAGTGCAAATCACAGAGTGGCCTATACCCATAACATACATTATCATAAGAAAGCCCTGTTTCTCCTGAAAAAACACAAACCAATATCAAAATCATAGGATGTTCATGTACACTGATGGGCGAAAGGGTAACAATGTTTTGAACTTTTGATTTTCAGGCTCCATATCTCACTATCCACTACAGCTTTAAGTGTGAAAATACCTTCATTTATAGATAATCTTCTTCGCTATCTAGTACATAAACTTGACTTGCAACTATTTAGCATATGATTAGTAATGCACATTCTTGTCATGGCACGGCATTGTTACTGTTTTGCCTCTTGTGGTGAAAAATCCAATTTTCTTCATGTACATTATAAATTACAACTAGTGATCAGTGAACACCAAAATACTCAAGTGCTCGGTACTCAAATTGAGTAGGTCGATTGTATAGGTATGGAACGATCTCTCCCATAAATTATAGTTCTTTAGGGCCTGGGTGATATCCAGAACTGGTCCTGTGATCATTAATTAAGGGGATGGGGGAGAGAAACCGCTTATGACACATTACTCCCAGCACAGGATCCAGATGCCACTAATTTTCTTAGGCTACGTACTCCCGATGCATTTCCTTTTTTGTAGAATCATCAAGGAAGCTTTAAATTATAGCACACAAGCCCAGATAGACCATCTTGCATTTTGTCCCTTCGATTCCCAATAATTAATGATTACAGGACCAGTTCTGGATATCCCCAAATCACAGAAAGCTTATGGGTGAGATCATTCTATAAATATACAATATATGGCATATTATCATATGTACTCTTTGCACTAGACACTTTATTGTTAATTTACACTCAACACTTTTGTCATTTACTATAGTGTGATAAATATTTATATCTCATAAAGAAGATTTATTTATATGAAATATTTACCAGTGGTGCCAGAAAAAAAACTTTTAATGATTTGAATAAAGGTTATAATTTTAATAGGTTTACAATCGCTAGAGTATTCCTTATCATTTAGTTGTAAACAAGTTGTTATTTAATTCTTCTACATCTTTGTCCCTGGAGACACCAATCACATTAGTGTCATATGAACAATGTAGTGAATCTTGTGCAAATATTGTGCTTTGTAATGTAGAGTATAAAGGCCCCATCACACATAACGAGATCGCTAACAAGATCGCTGCTGAGTCACAGTTTCTGTGACGTAGCAACGATCTCGCCAGCGATCTTGTTATGTGTGACACCTACCAGTGATCAGGCCCCTGCTGTGAGATCTCTAGTCGTTGCCGAATGGTCCGGACCATTTTCTTCAAAGGCGATGTTCTGCTGGGCAGGACGCATCGCTGTGTTTGACGCCTACCAAAGACCTCCTAACGACCTCATTGACGACTGAGAACTCAGACACGTAGGCGTGCACTGTGTGTCACCTTTCCACGCCCCTTCAGTTCCGATTGGTGGCTGCTACTGCATTGTGATTGGGCGGTCTTGCCTTTCGGATCGTAGTTGCGACTCCACCCGGATTCATTCGTCCCCGGTTCATTTGTTCCTGGTTGCGTGCTGTTTTTCGGATCATAGTTGCAATTCCACCCAGATTTCACTGATTCTTCAGACAGCTATACTCCCTGGACATGCATCTTTTGGGGGTCTCAAAATTGTTCCCATTTTCATTCATAGGACACCTACCATTTATAGTGCCATTCTTCCATTTGTCCTCATACTGTCCTCTGTCCTCTGGCCACCAATCAGAACTGAGAAGCGCGGAAAAGGCGACGCATATGCACGCCTACATGTCTTACATCTTCAAACACTACGCCCCTATTCGAGGTCTGAATCGTCACACTAGCTGCTCTGTGAAAGGATCCCAATGACCCCGAGATCATTATACAGGTTGCTCATCGTTACTGCGTCATTGGTAAAGTCTGACTGTGTTACATCTCAACAGTGACCTCCCAGCAACTTGCCAGCGATCCTTATCAGGTCGTATCGTTGTCGAGATCACTGGTAAGTCGTTGTATGTGACTGGGCCTTTAGTTATAACGTCTAGTAAATGTTGTATGTGGTAATGTGTTGCATAAGCAGTTGTTTAGGAAGTTGTAATACTGTAGAGTCAGCAATAGTTAAACGTTGGGGCTAGCTCATCATGGGAGGAGTCAAGTGAAAGAGAAAGTGACAGTTCATTCTAGAAGAGTCAGTGAAAACTTAGTGAAAAAAGTGAAGTTTACATACAGTGGGTGGTTTGTGGCAACAAAGAAAAAGGAGAGGAGATGAGAGCCGAGATAGCAACAATCTCAAGTGTTGACAGAGACAGGGAGTGTGGACAGCATTGAAACGAAAGACTGATCCTCAAAAGGAGTCGCCCCAGACAACAAGAGCCAGAGGACAGGACTCTAGGGGCCAAGCCCTTTAACTATCAAGGCTCCAGGTTAATTTGAATTGGTGTGTAAACAGTCATCGACCGGAGCCGTGTTCCTATAGACATCCAGGAGTGCTAAGCTTTGCTCTAGTTTTAATGGGACAAGACAAGACGTGGGACTGCGGGAAGGCAAGATGACAGTCACAAACTGGGGTATAACACTGGGCTGGGTTGCGTTTTAACTCAGTAAGACCTCAACTTATTGGCAACTTGAACTGTGTCTAATAATGCTGCACAAAACTGTAATGTCCTGGAAAAAGTGTGCCTGCTATCAAGAAAATGAATCGTTGAGTAAAGTGTTGTGTGAAAAGAACTGTTTATCTCCTTGTGAGTACAAACCATCAACTGGTCCTGGCAAGCCGACGTCAGTGGCAGTATACAGCCTACACGGGTTCACATGACACAAGTCCATACACCCAGCAAGGAAAAGTAATTTCATGTAGCATGCCGGGACATCCAGCTTCAAAGAGGTACCACCTCCACATCCACTCCACACACCACTCTGCCCCCAATGTCTGTAGTGTGCTGGGGCAGGTTGTTGTCTGCAGCCCTCACCCACGACTACCGTCCCTGGCTACGATACACAAGAACAAGGGGTTAAAGTGCAGACATAACACTCCCACAGAGTGCCAAAAATACACGGCTAAGTATCGTATTTTTCGGACCATAAGACGCACCCTGGTTTTAGAGAAGGAAAATAGGAAAATAAAATTTTAAGCAAAAAATGCAAAAAATCTGCTGCTGACACTATTATGGGGGTAATGTCCCCAAATTCTCTACTAAGGCACTCCATCCTGATAATTATCCTTCTACCTTGTATATATATGTCCCTCATTCTGGTATAGCCCCCATCCTGCTATATACTGCCATCCTGGTATGTGCTCCCATCCTGCTATATACCCCATCCTGGCATATAGCCGCATCCTGCTATATACCCCCATCCTGGTATATGCCATCATCCTGCTTTATGCCATCATCCTGCTATATACCCCTATCTTGGTATATACTGCCATCATGGTATATGCCCTCATCCTGATATATATACCCTCATCCTGCTATATACCCCCATCCATTTTGCTACATACCCCCATCCTGCTATTGTACCATCCCCATGTCAGCAGCCTGCCGCTGCTGCTCGGATCCGGATCCGCGGTGGCTCGAGGGGTCTTGCGGCCAATTGAAATTAAATGGGGAATATTTACAGGTTGTGTATTTATAGTTAGTGACGCCACCTAGTAGTAACAAGGAGCCCAGCTCCTGACCTCCTCCAACTGTCTTGTTACCTCTCCTCACGAGAGTCACCACACAACTGACTTGCTCCTGACACTCCTGATCTTCCCTTACCAGCCCCCCAAGTGGGCGGCCCTATTCCCTTCAGGCTACCCATTGGTGTGTCTGGTGGGTGTGGTGCAGAGTGTTTCTAGGATTTTGATTAGCTTGTTCTTAGCAACACCAAAGGCCAGGGACCCGTAACCAAGGAAGATGTGGATACTGTGCAGAAGGGCAGATTGCACAATACCCTGTGAAGACCTGATAGGCCAGGGTGTCACACTATATACCCCCATCCTGCTATATGTCCTGCATCCTGTGGCACACAAAAAGAAAATAAACGTTTATACTCACCTTTCCTCGCTCCACGCAGCATCGCTCCTCCTCCCGTCTGTGTCATCAGCAGCACCGCTGAGTGGAGTCGGCCACGATCTCTGCAGCACCGCAATGTCCTCCTGTCTGTGCTGGCCCCGCCTGTGTGTGGACACATGCGCAAAGCGATGACGTCATCGCTGTGAGCACCGCTAGTCTCCACACAGCCGTGGCCGACACAGACAGAAGGACATCGCGGTGCTGCAGGGGAACGGTGAGTATACTAATTCACTGCACCCCGCGCTGATGATGATGCACGGGGTGTAGTGAATACAGCCGCACCTGATCACTCCAGGCTGTAGTTGCCAGGGGGGAATCATGCGGGCTGGCTGTTTAGTATGCGCGCACCCCCTGACCATCATCCCACCCACCTGTCAGCGTCGGCTTCAGCGCTGAGAGATGGGCGGGGGAATAGGCGTGCATATGAAATGAGCGGGCCCACGTGATCACGGCAGCCGCTGCTATAGCCTGCTCGTGCCCCCGATGACCTGCTCCACCGCAGCACCCTCATTCCCCGCAGCCCTACATTCAGACTATAAGACGCACCCCCCACTTTCCCCAAACATTTGGGGGAAAAAAGTGTGTCTTATAGTCCAAAAAATTCGGTATCTCCCAAGCCTGATCATAGTGCAGGCAGGGTAATGGAAGGCTTGCATTTTAACCTTGTAGTTTACCATTTTATTATACAATACATTACTTAATTTATGTGTGGTTAGGCAGGGGCGTAACTAGGGGGGGGCTGGCGGGGCATGTGCCCCGGGCGCAAGTGTCATGGGGGCGCAGTCAGACTGACTGATGCGGGCGGCGGTCCGAGGCTTCTCCCGGCGGGAGCATATGCCGCCGACCGGGACCGGGAGCTAGTTGTTTCTCACCCTGCTGCAGTGCGCCGACTGCCTGTGATGCATTGGTATGTATTGGCTGTGATGCAAGTGCCGGGCCGCCGGCACTTCCGTGTCAGGACACGTGAGCAGCGTGATCCGGTCAGCTGATCACGCTGCTGACGTCACACGGCGGCCCTGTAAAGGCGCGGCATTGTCCCTGCCCGCCGGCACTTCCGTGTCAGGACACGTGAGCAGCGTGATCCGGTCAGCTGCTCACGCTGCTGAAGTCACACGGCGGCCCTGCAAAGGCGCGGCGTTGGTTCAAAGTGCTCCAGTGGAGCTGAAGATTTAGTGTAATTAGGGGAAGGGGGGAAGATTAGTGATGGGTGTGGAGTGGATACAAAATGGGGAGATGGATTTAAGTTAAGGACACAATAGGAGAAGCAAGGAAGGGGGAGATGAAGTAGGATATACATGAGGAAACAGTGTGAGTAGGGGATGGAGGCAAGCTCAGTTTGTGTGCAGTATGGATAGTAGAGGGATGGATTTAAGGATACAATATGAGAAGCAAGGGAGGGGGAGATGAAGTAGGATATATATGAGGAAACAGTGTGAGTGGGGGATGGGGACAGGCTCAGTTTGTGTGTGCTGTATGGATAATAGTAGAGGGATGGATGCGGGCACAATATAGGGAGATGGATTTAAGGATACAATATGAGAAGCAAGGAAGGGGGAGATGAAGTAGGATATGTATAAGGAAACTGAGTGGATGATTGGGCAGGTATGGGGAGCAGAAAGGGAGAAATTTGAGTACAGAGTACAAGGAGCAAGACGGGTGTTGACAGTATGAGGGGGGGGGTAATTGGAGTACACAGTATGGAGAGCAAGGGGGAAGGTATACAGACAGTATGGAGCGCAAGGCGGATGAGTGTGGAAACAGTATGAGAAGCGGCGGGGGGGGGGAATGTATGAGCCAACAGCAAGAAGTGACTGTATGAAGGGGGAGTGTGATGAGCAGATGAGCAAATACAGTATAAGACGACACAGTGTGAGAGAATATATTTAACAATCCATAACTTGTAACATCACATGATTCATACATGGCTATTTTAATAAAGTTTTGCCATCTGACAAGTTAAATGGGCCAACCATAACTTTTACATTGATGGCCTATCCTTAGGATAGCTCATCAATGTTTGATCAGCTGGAGTCCGACACAGCACCCTGATCAACTGTTCTCGGTGCCAGCGGCGGCAGTAGTCGGCCGGAAATGCTCAATTCCAGAGCTGCCACGTCTTCTTATAACGACTGGCCAGCTACGCTCAGGTGCTGCAAATCCACCTCCCATTGTCAGACCCTGTCTGATCAGACATTGAGGACCTATCCCAAGGATAAGTCATCAATGTAAAAGTTGTGGACAACCATTTTAAGAGATACTATGTTTTTGTTAGGAGCACTAAAAGGGATTGTCCAAGTTTGTAATGAAATGTAATGATTGTCCAATGTTTGTAATGATAGCCGAAGGGATGAAAACAATGGGAGACTGTGGGGGCTCATACTGTATTTAGGAGGCTTTGTGGGGGCTCACACTGTATATAGAGGCTATGTGGGGACTCACACTGTATATAGAAGGGCTATGTGAAGGCTCATACTGTATATCAGGGCTATGTGGGTGGCTCATATAGTATATAGGGGTTATGTGGAGACTCATACTGTAATTAGGGGGTTGTGTGTGGACTCATACTGTCTATAGGGGGATATTAGCATACTTAATTCAATATTAAATGATACAATTGGTATTACTAAAATAATTATAATTAATGTCAACATTAATGTTGAGCAAAACTAATTTCACCCTATTGGATTGGCCTCCACACCAGTTACGATCTATCACGTGGCCCCTCGGGAACATTAATTGCCCACCCCTTCTCTAAATGACTGCAGAACTCTGCATGCTGTCCGGATTCTTGGGTGACTGTGGTGAGAGTCAGAAGTCACAAAACTGCAAGTAAGCGGTTTGCATACATGCAATCAGCCATATTCCATGCACCACTCCACTGTTCGTGCTACTTGGTGCAGCCCTCCATTAGCTGTAAACTTGAAGGCGATACCGTGAAATCCAAGGCACCAAAACTCCTTCTATTGCTCAAAAACCTTATTGGTTCCAGCATAAACTGAGCAAAATATAGAATACAACATTTAGGCCAACACGACCTTTGTCAAGCCATGTACATCATTAGCTGGCTTGACAAAGGCCCTGTGTTGGCCAATACATTGTATTCTGTATTTTTCCAGTGTATGCTAGGACCAATAAAGTAGTTAGAGCAATACAAGGAGTTTCAGTGCCTTGGATTTCACGGTATCTTCTTCAAGATTGCATACATGCAGTCATATTCCGACTAGACGTGTGGCCTCGCACAGTGAAAATTAATTGAGCAAGACCAGGCACGTCTAGTTGGAATGTGGCCAGAAGTATAAAAATCACATATTTGTGCTCACATGACCGATCACTCTTGCCACTAGCAAGGGAGAATCCAACAAGAGTGTAGTGCTGTGCATGTGTTTTGATCATTCAGAAGCCTTCAGTCACCTGAAGCAGTGTTCCCCAACTCCAGTCCTCAGGAGCCACCAACAGTTCATGCTTTCAAGATTTCCTTAGTGTTGCACAGGTGATACTTTAATCGCCTGCATAGGTAATTATTTCAACACTTGTGCAACACTAAGGAAATTCTCAAAACGTGCACTGTTTGTGGGACTTGAAGACTGGAGTTGGGAAACTCTGACCTAGAGTGACTGCAGACTTTCATCTCAAACCTGGACAAGCACTTTAATAATAAAATGAAACACAGTTGCATGTCAGTCTTAGCAGCTTGCAATATACTCACTGTCAGGATTCAGCTCTGCTTGTCATCATATGGCTACTTCATACATATGGTCACGTGACAACTACCTTTTTTGACTGCCTCTCTCAGTTGAACATTGAGATCCTATATATATATATATATATATATATATATATATACATACTATACTCTATTATACTATACGATGTGTATAATATAAATATATTGACACCTTTTGTTTACTGGACAGGGGATAAAATTGTTCTGCTACCAATAGCGATGTTAAAGAAACCATCAGGAGCAGAATTCCGAAAAAGAGCAAAGGTGAAAGAAAAACAAGACCAACAATTTTCATCATCAATGTCATCATGGCTGAATAAAAATCAGGACGATATAATAGGTATGTGTATACAACTAACTATTTTTAACAGATCTCGTGAGGGCTTTTTGTAGTTATAATAATTTGACTCTTGACTTGAAGCTGTTTCTTATTTTATGTTTGCTTTATTTTAGTTGAAACCAGAGAAAATTTGAGTGTTAATAGAAACTCTGAGCATGAAAATCAAGAAGGTAATACAGTGGTGGAGCATGAAACAAGACAGACTGCAGATGCCACTACAGATGAACCCACTGAAGATCACTTGTTAGATTTTAGACACCCTGCAATGTTGTAGCAGTACAACACATTCTCTAGAGCTGAATCCTATTTCATCGTCTTCTCATGGTGAGTCTCATTTTGACATTGACTGCTATGAACCAGGAACATGGCCAGGCAAATTTTCAGATGCACAAAGGTGCTTTGTTACCAGCATGAGGACAAAAGCAATGTATGAACCTGATGTCACTAATAGTTTAAGGGATGGAAGAAAACTCACAATAAATTGGTTTTATAAACAGCTGCCAAATGGACAGAAAGTGCGCCGGTCTTGGCTAGAATATAGCCAGTTAAAAAATGCCATATACTGCATACCATGCAGAATGTTTTCCAATTTAGAACCAAAACTCTCAGTTTTGTCAAAGGAGGAAGGTTTGACACAATGGAAAAAATTAAGCGACAGAATTCCCGAACATGAAAATTCATTACACCATAAAATGTGTTTCTGTTCATGGAAAACACTTGAGGCCTCATTAGGTAAAGCTGGCATTGACAAAGCACTTCAAGACCAGATAAAGAACGAAGAAAACAACTGGAAAGAAGTTCTTCGTGTAATTGTTGACGTAATCATGCACTTAGCCAGACAAGGAAGTGCATTGCGAGGCTCACATCCAAGTCTTGATTTTGCAGACCCTAAAAGTGGAAAATTTCTAAATGCAATTGAACTTGTTTCTCATTATAACGCACCTCTGCATGAACATTTGCAGCGTCATAAGAAAGGGCAAGGGAGCTATTTTTCTCCTACTATTCAAAATGAATTTTTAGACATCATTGCAGGCAAAATAAGGGAACATATACTCAATGATGTTGTGGAGGCAAAGTATTTTTCTATGATGTTTGACTGCACACCTGACATAAGCCATTTGGAGCAAATGTCTGAAGTAATTAGATATGTCAAAATTACAGAGTATGGCCCTGACATTGTTGAAAGCTTCATGGACTTTTTTACTGTGAGTGAAAAAACTGGACTTGCTCTCTCTGAAATAATTTTACAAAAAATTAAAAAAGATGGCTTAGATATTACAAATTGTAGGGGTCAATCATATGACAATGGGGCAAATATGGCTGGAAAGTATAAACGGGTTCAAGCACGATTGCTTCAAGAAAATAACCTAGCGTATTTTGTACCCTGTGCCGCTCATTCTCTTAATCTGGTTGGTGTAAATGCGGCTAGTGTGTCACGAGAAGCAGAGACATACTTTGGGACACTACATTGTCTTTACTTGTTCTTTGTTGCCTCCACTTTTAGATGGGAAGTTTTACAGAAACATGTAACGGTTACCCTGAAGTCACTAAGCAAAACCAGGTGGTCTGCAAAACTAGAAGCGGTAAAGCCTATTTATATGCATCTAAGGGAAATCATTGATGCTTTAAATTATCTAAAAACTAACTCAGTAGCAAACATGGAGACAAAGGTTGAGGCTGCTTCTCTGATGCATAATATTACAAAGTTTGATTTTGTTGCCATGTCTTATTTTTGGTACAAAGTGCTATGTCACATTGATCGCATCAACAAACTTCTACAAAATGACATCACTATTGATATGTCTGCAAAGCATATTCATGGTCTCTTGATCCTGTTAGAGTCAACTAGAACAAATAATGCAGCTGATGCTATCACTGAAGCAAAACATATTGCAGAGAGGTGTGGCCTCGATCCACACTTCAGAGAGGCAAGGAAGCGGAAGATAAATAAGATGTTTGATGAAGAATGTGAAGATGAGAGTGTTCAGTTGTCACAGGAAGACAAATTTAGGTTTTTCCTTCTAGAAATAAGTGACAAAATTCTTTTTGAAATTAGAACCCGATTTGATGCTATAGACAAGCTTAACCCTTTCACGACCGGCCGATTTTTCGCTTTCCGTTTTTTTTTTTCGCCATTCTTTTTCTGAGAGACGTAACTTTTTTATTTTTCAGTCAATATGGTCATGTGAGGGCTCATTTTTTGCGGAACGAGCTGTACTTTTAAATGAAACCATCAGTTTTACCATATTGTGTACTAGAAAATGGCAAAAAAATTCCAAATGCTGAAAAATAGCAAAAAAAGTGTGATAGCACTATGGTTTTTGAGATATTTTATTCACTGTGTTCACTATATGGTAAAACTGATGTGTGGGTGTGATGCCTCAGGTCAGTGCGAGTTCGTAGACACCAAACATGTATAGGTTTACTTTTATATAAGGGGTTAAAAAAAAATCGGAAGTTTGTCCGAAAAAAGTGGCGCACGTTTTACGCCATATTCCGTGACCCGTAGCGTTCTCATTTTTCGGGATCTTAGGCTCAATGACGGCTTATTTTTTGCGTCTCGAGCTGACGTTTTTAACGGTACCATTTTTGCGCAGATGCTACGTTTTGATCGCCTCTTATTGCATTTTGCGCAAAAGTTGTGGCGACAAAAAAACGTCGTTTTGGCGTTTGGAATTTTTTTGCCGCTACGCCGTTTACTGATCAGATTAATTGATTTTATATTTTGATAGATCGGGCGTTTCTGAACGCGGCGATACCAAATGTGTGTATATTTTTTATTTTTTTAACCCTTTAATTTTCAATGGGGCGAATGGGGGGTGATTTGAACTTTTAGGTTTTTTTGTTTTTTTTTAATTTTTTAAAACTTATTTTTTAACTTTTTTTTTTTATTTTACTAGTCCCCCTAGGGGGCTATTGCGATCAACATTCCGATCGCTCTGCAGTATCTGCTGATCACAGCCACAAGGCTGTAAACAGCAGATACGCTGTCTTTCTCTTTTGCTGTGCCCCGGGCACAGCGAAAGTGAAACCAAGTCATGTGTAGTACAGGAGTCATCACATGACCCTGTGCTACCATGACAACTATCGGGAGTCACGTGATCGCGTCACGTGACTTCCGGTTTCGGGTGGTAAGTAAATGCTTACCGCAATCGCGCTTATAATGGCGCTGTCATGTATTGACAGCGCCATATAAGGGGTTAATCGGCACGAGCAGATAACGATTCTGCTCGTGCCTAGCAGGCACACATCTCAGCTGTGAAAATCAGCTGAGATGTGTGCCGATCGCGGCATGCTGCCGCCGGAGGACCGCGGGCAGTAAGATTATGTCATTTAGGACGTAATTTTACTGCCCGCGGTCGTTAAGGGGTTAATAATACATTTGGTTTCCTCTCTGGACCTCAGTTTAACTCAACAACAGAAGAACTCAAGGAACAGGCCATGAGATTAGCCCAGATATACCAGAAGGATCTTGATAAAGATGAAATAATCCTAGAAGTAGAGAGTTTTAAATATCACGCACTGAATTTTAACATATGAAAAGTGCCACACCTGAAGGTCTGCTCATCTCCATATACAAAAATGGACTGCAAGATGTCTATCCCAATATTGCCACAGCTTTGAAAATCTTCCTCACTATATCCGTATCTGTTGCTTCTAGTGAAAGAAGCTTTAGCAAACTAAAGTTGCTGAAAACACATCTTCGAAGTGTCATGGGACAACAACAGCTAACAAACTTAACCATTATTTCCATAGAGCATGAGTTGGCTTCAAAACTTTCTTATGACGATATCATAAAATCTTTTGCAGCACAAAAAGCTCGTAAAATTTAATTTTAGACAATTCTGTTGTAGAACATAGTATTTTTTATGCCACAAAACAACCTCACAGGTGTAAAGTCAGTTGTAGTCATACCCATTGACTTGTTTAGTTTCATATATGTTATTGTTTTGTTAAAATACTGTATATACATGTAGAGTGTGTATATATATATATATATATATATATATATATATATATATATATATACATACATAACCTTCTATTGTTGCTTAAGTTAAATAAAGCAATGTATGTATAGTTACTTGATAAAATAAAGTTTCAATAAAGTTCAGGTTCAAATGGAAAGTGGGGGGGGGGGGTTTGCGCCAAACTGAGTCTTTGCCCCGGGTGCCAGAAGAGCTAGATACACCTCTGGGTTAGGTCTACTTATTTGCCATAGAGCGTTTTTTTTTATATTGCAATACCCTTTAATTTATTGTCTTGATTTGATCAACAAAAAATAATTCTTAATTAAGGTTTATCCAATACTGCAGATATCCAATCCTTTATTCAAATCTAAAAAAAAGTTTAGGAAACAAAAATTTCTAAAGAGTTAAATGTTTAATTTCTGATAAAACTAATATACTTATTTAAATTTAACTTTTATAACTTTACTAGTCATACTATTATATATTGTTCTGAAAACATCTTAAATGTCCTTCATGACTGGAAAGCCTGATGGAAATTTCCAATTTTATGCAGTGCAATTTTTACTTTGCTCTTTTGAATAATTTACATTGCACATTCATAATATTTTTCAATGACCTTTTGTAGGACATTTATTATCATTCGTTACTTGCCCAATATATACACTGACGAGCAAAAGGGTAACAATGTTTTGAACTTTTTACTTTCAGGCTCGGCTAAAGAGTATGATTAGAAGGGTTCAGGCAGGGTTGAAAGACAAAGGTCAATTTACAAAATATTAACAAAATAATAAAAATATTTTTTTTTATTTTTAGGAGCAAAACAGTAACAATGCAGTGACATGACAAGAATCTGCATTACTAATCATATGCTAAATAGTTGAAAGTCAGATTCCTGTATGAGATAGCCAAGATGATTGTCTATAAAATGACGGTAGCTTCACTTTGAAAGCTGTAGTGGGTGGTGAGATATGGGGCCTAAAACATTTTTACTCTTTTCCTCGTCAGTGTATTTACGCCATTCAAAATGTTCAGCTTCGCCTGGCTAAATGTCGCATATTTTTTTATCCATCACCACATTTATAACAAATATATAGCAAATAAATTAACCATAACCAAAAAACTTGCAGACATAAAAAGCGCTTGTTGATCAAGTGCGGTAATATACGGTGTATTTTCTCTGCTTTTTATGTCAGCAAGGTTTTTTTATTTTGTTGTGATTCTTCGACATTTTTGTATGGTTAATTTATTTACTATATATTTTTTATATATGTAGTGATGTTCTATTGAATCAATCATGACATTTTAAATGATAATAAAATAAACAAAAAATGCCATGCTTACTCGTATGCTTCTCTGTGTGACACTTACTTTTGAGTTTAAATACCGTTAATCTTTCTTGTTGTGGGTATATTGATGTATATTTTTGCATCCAGTTCATTGCTTTGAATAACGTAAGGGTATGTACATGCATTAAGTATTTGCAGCATAAATTTCCAGAGTGGTAGCAGGAAAAATGCGTTTTTCTACATGCTTTTGAAGCATTTTTATGAGTTTATTTGTTTTTATCCATCCATATATATGGGTGAAAATGATGCAAAAAAAAATAAAACAAATTGTCACTGGCAAAAATGCAAGGAAATAAAGAGGCAAAATGCAGCATGTAAACCTTTTTACTTTTTAACATCTTTGGCTTAGTGATAGCTTATTTTTTTGCATCTTGAGCTGTTTTTTTTAATGATACACTTTTTGTGTAGATGTACCTGTTTTGATCATCTGTTAATGCATTGTAATGCAATGTTGCGGTGACCAAAAAAACATAATTTGGGGGTTTGGAATTTTTCTCTCACTACGCCATGTACCGATCAGATTAGTTGACTATATTTTGATACATCGGGCATTTCTGAACATGGCATTACCAAATATGTGTATTTTTCCAAATTGTTTTATTTTTGAGGGGGCAAAAGGGGAGTGATTTGAACTTTTATTTATTTTTTTGTATTTTATTTCAAATAAAGGATTTTTTCGGTGTTTGTTTTTTTTCACTTACAGATTAGTAATGAGGGATCTCATTGACCCACTCCATTACTAATCTAGGGCTTAGTGGTTGCTGAGGGCTGTTATTAACCCTTTATTACCCTGAATGACACTGCACCAGAGCAATCGGGAAGAGCCGGGTAAAGTTCTGGGATTGTGACATCTAATAGACGTGATAATCCTGGGTGGCTGCAGGCTGCTATTTTTAGTCTGGGGGGGGCCAAAAACCATAGGTCTACCCAACCTGAGAATACCAGCCCCCAGCTGTTGGCTTTATCATGGCAGGGTATCATAATTGGGGGGGGACAGCACGTCGTTTTTTAAAAATGATGTATTTATATTTAATAATTAAAAAAAGCTGCATGCAGTTCCTCTTATTTTGATACACAGCTAAGATAAACATATGGCTGGGGGATGCAGCCTGTAGTCTTCTGCTTTACCTGTGCTGGGTATCATAAAATGGGGGAACCCTATGTCAATTTATTTATTTATTTTTATACCACAATAGTGACCTGCAAACAGGTTCTGTGATTGCAAGCAGTCAGACGCTGTCACACAGGCTGGGGGCATGTGTGACTGCAACAAATCACAGGTGCCAGGACTGCCAGTGGGCAGGGGAAGCAGTGAATATGTATGAAGGTAAATGAGCAGCCCCAGAAGAAGAGTGTCTGGTCTGTAAGCACTTACAGCCAAGCCAGAGACTCAGTAAGTATAGCGCGCTTGTTCTAATTCCCCTTTCCCGTCTACCATCATTTTCAAGTGCCAGATTCTAGTCCCCATAGACTTATATGGGGACCAGCGTCCGGGCAGATATCCGGGATCAATTCCATACTGGAACCATTTTTTTTATTTTTTTTTTTAATTCCGGTTAGTCCTGCTGATCCCGGATATCTGCAAGTTCGCCCATCACTACCCTTTAAGAAAGTAACTAACCAGTGCCGTATTAAACCCCGTGTAGGCTCCTGCTCGTTTACACATTTCTACAGTTGAAAATCAATTAATTAATCTGAATTGGGATGGTTCTGCCTCATGTGCATGGATTACTGCAAGCATGAGTGAATGTTACAGTTGTAGACATTCCTGAAATATATCTATTAGTACAGTATATACAGTATGACGCATGTATCCATAGTCCCTTAATGCTGTTTTGTACAAGTTTTTAATAGATTTAAAGTAAATGTCTCCAGCTTAAGTGAACCAACAAGCTTTACCATCCACACAGAATGATAGAAGTTGACAGCTATATAAAACTGGATAGGTCCGTCCCAGAAACCCCATTTTACCGTTGATGCTTTATGTAAAAATAATGAAAAGAAATTGACAAACTTTGTGACATCAAGTAAGATTTTTATTTGCTCTAGTTGCTTTGGAACTGTGATTTTATGATTTTCTTGAGGAGTAGAAACTACATGTGCAAACTCTATTTTTATATTTAGAAACTAGTACATTTAAAGGGAACCTGTCACCAGGTTTTCGCCACCTAATCTGAGATCAGCATAACATAGGGGCAGAGACCCTGATTTCAGCAATGTGTCACTTACTGGGCTGCTTAGTGTGAATTTGATAAAAACCACTGTTTAATCAGCAGTAGATTATCATTAGAGGACTACTTGGCATGCTGCAGGTAGTCCAGCATATTCATCATGAGCTCTGTATAACTTAGATCTGCAGCAAAGAAAACAGTTCAAAATGATAGCAAACAGTAAGTGACACATCGCTGGAATCAGGGTCTCTGTCTCTACATTGTGCTGCTCTCAGATGGGGGGAGCAAAACCTGGTGAAAGATTCCCATTAACCAAATAACAAGAAATTCACAATATTGTAATTGTGTAGTGTTTGCATAGAAAGAAAAATAGCTCAGCCCATGACTATGATGCCGGTATATAATTCTATGCCTTTTGCAAATACAATGCACAATACATTATTATACTAAAATTCAGGCAGTATTTCTGCATTTCCTATTGTTTTATGTGGTTAGTGGTTTCTAGAGGTTTTATAGGTCAATAATTAAATACCGGAATCCTAAATGTAATACTATGAGACAGATTCTGTCTTGGATTGTAAATTTAACATGAATTTGAAAATTATTTACCTTCATAACGAAAAGGTAAATACAAATCCTTGTAACCCAGATAAGCTACTACAACACTCCTCACACTAAAATCAGCAATACCTGTTAAAGGGGTATTCCCATCTCCAAGATCCTATCCCAATATGTAGTAGCTGTAATAATAATAATAATAATAATAATAATAATAATAATAATAATAATAATATTAGCAAATACCTCCAATTAGAAATGTAGTATATTTCTTCTAATTCACTATAGCTTACCTCATGTGCAGTGCATTGCAGGACCTTAGCTATCCATGGTTACGATCACATATCTCGTCACAGTTAGTTGCTCATGGTCATAACCATGGATAGCTAAGGTCCTGAAATGCCCTGAACATGAGGTAAGCTATAGTGAATTAGAAGAAATATACTACATTTCTAATTGGAGGTATTTGCTAATATTATTATTACACCAACTATACAGTATATTAAGATAGGATTAAGATAGGATTTTGGAGATGGGAAACCACTTTAAACTCCTTTACAGAGAACCTGACAGCTGATACATGCTGCCTGGTCCGTGGGCAGCATGTTTGAGATGCTGGCTGCATGATTTAAACCAGATATGTTTGACTCGGAAAAGTAATGTGAAAGCCTCCTTCTCCCCACTCGCTGCCAGTAACTCACAGGTGTCTCCCTGTAAATGCATGCAAAGAGAAATGCATCACTCAAGGGGAGCAGGTGTGGAGAAGCCACCGGGAAGCCACCTTTCTGAATAGTATCCATTGGGGTTCGGTCCTGGGCGGGTTTTCAGCATTTCAGAGTCAAACATACCTGGCTGATCATGCAGCAAGTGTTTGATACATGGCTCATTAAGCTTGTATCTGTTGACAGGTTCTCTTTAAGGGAGCCATTCTCTGAATATTTTCTACCAGCATAATGTACAGGCAGTGACCCTGATTCCAGTGATGTGTCACTTACTTGGCTGCTTGCTGTCATTTCGATAAAATGATTGTTTCATTTTCTGTAGATCCACCAGTTCCCTTTATGCTGACCTCTGTATAACTGTGCCTACAGCACTGATTGGCAGCTTTCTGTGTGCACTGTGCATAGGCAGAAAGCTGCCAATCAGTGGTGTTATATAGAGATAATGAATATGGAGGACTAAATGGCAGCAGGTTTACTAGTCCTCTAGTAATAATGTCCTGCTGCTAAAAGATTGGTTTTTTTTTTCAAAACTACAGCACGCAGCCCATTAAGTGAAACATCGCTGGTATCAGGGTCTCTTTCTCTACATTATGCTGCCCTCAGATTAGGTGAAAAAAAACTTTGTGACAGATTCTGTTTAACCCTTAACGACCGCGGGCCGTAAAATTACGTCCTAGCGGTCATAAAGTTACTGCCCGCGGTCACCTGGCGGCAGCATGCTGCGATCGGCGCACATCTCAGCTGATTTTCACAGCTGAGATGTGTGCCTGCTAGGCACGAGCAGAATCGTTATCTACTTGTGCCGTTTAACCCCTGTAATGCCGCTGTCAATATGTGACAGCGCCATTATAAACGCGATCGCGGTAAAGTTTTACTTACCGCCCGATACTGGAAGTCACGTGACATGATCACGTGACTTCCGATGGTTGTCATGGTAGCACAGGGTCATGTGATGACTCCTGTGCTAGACATGAACTACTTTCACTTTCACTTTCCACGGAGGCCAGGGAAGCAGGAAGTGCACGTATCTGCTGTTTACAGCTGTGTAGCTGTGATCAGCAGATAGTGCAGAGCGATCGGATTGCTGATCGCAATAGCCCCCTAGGGGGACTAGTAAAATAAAAAAAAAAGTAAAAAAAAAAAGTTTTAAAAAAATAAAAAAAAACAAAAAAACATAAAAGTTCAAATCAACCCCCTTTCGCCCCATTGAAAATTAAAGGGTTAAAAAAATAAAAAAATATACACACATTTGGTATCGCCGCGTTCAGAAACGCCCGATCTATCAAAATATAAAATCAATTAATCTGATCAGTAAACGGCGTAGCGGCAAATAAATTACAAACGCCAAAATGACTTTTTTTGTCGCCACAACTTTTGCGCAAAATGCAATAACAGGTGATCAAAACGTAGCATCTGTGCAAAAATTATACCGTTAAAAACGTCATCTCGAGTCGCAAAAAATAAGCCGTCACTGAGCCTCAGATCCCGAAAAATGAGAACGCTACAGGTCACGGAATATGGCGTAAAACATGCGCCACTTTTTTCAGACAAACTTCCGAATTTTTGTTAACCCCTTACTAAAAGTAAACCTATACATGTTTGGTGTCTACGAACTTGCACTGACCTGAGGCATCACACCCACACATCAGTTTTTACCATACAGTGAACACAGTGAATAAAATATCTCAAAAACAATAGTGCTATCACACTTTTTTTGCAATCTTTCTGCATTTGGAATTTTTTTGCCATTTTCCAGTACACTATATGGTAAAACGTATGGTTTCATTGAAAAGTACAGCTCGTTCCGCAAAAAATGAGCCCTCACATGACCATATTGACTGAAAAATAAAAAAGCTACGTCTCTTAGAAAAAGAATGGCGAAAAAAAACGGAAAGCGAAAAATCGGCCGGTCGTGAAGGGGTTAATAATAATATCAATTATATTAACAAATATTGTATTACAGTAAGCAAGCTGTTTTTGCCTGCTGTTTTGTGTTCCCGATTTTCCTCAGGTAATATTCATTTTTTCTATAAATGACACTAACATACTGCAGAAAGCTTTGTGCGACAGCAAAAGCAATAAAAAATGTAGGTGGTTAGACAGAGGTCTGAGTCCCTATCATTTATTGGGTGGCAATGAGAATGCTAACAGGACAATAATGTGTTAATACTGATTGCATGTTCATGTCCCCCAATGTAGTATATAAAACCGTATCTTTCAATATCAGTATCTATTTATGAAAAATAAAAAAATTAAACATATTTCGAATTACCAAATTTCTAAATGTAATAACCATTTAAAATATCATATTTTTATATATAACAGTCAACACCATGAAAAGAAATTAAAAAAAAAAAAATCAGAATTGTTGTTTTTTGTCAAGTAGTTTCCCCCTACAAAAGTTGTAAAAAAGTAATAAAAAGAGTGTCATGCAAATGCCAAAATGATACCAATAAAAACTACAACTTATTTGGTAAAAAAAACAAGTAGTCACACCGGCCTGCCAAGGCAAATATAAAATCAAATGGCTATCTACTCGCTAAAAATTAAAATGCATGGAAACAAAAAGAAAGCAAAAACTGATCTTGGCGGGACAGCTAATGTAAGGTGTGACGCCCCCGCGGTAACCAGGTGTCACAAAACAAGGTAACATCACAGCAACAGCTCGGGTCCTGCATAACTGTGCCAGTCAGTACACACACTAGCACACCAGGACATTTACACTCACAACCAGGGCGGGAGACCCCCCTTAGAACCAGGTGACAGGGCTGGGTACTGTGAGCTAACAGGCAGCCAACTGGGATAGGAGGGACCAGACCTGGGGGAGGAGCGAGTGACCTGGGAAGTGTGGCTAGTCAGCGGAAAACAGAGAGAGAGAGAAGAAAGGAGGAGAAGGAGAAAGGAGTTGAGAGTTGAGGAGAGGAGTGAGAAGTGAGCGGTAGTAAAAGGACAGGTGTCAAGACAGACAAGGGAATCTTGAGACACAGTGAAAGTAGCAAAGACCCCGCCAAGACCTGAGTAGAAAGATCAGCCACTCAGAGGAGAAAGTAGCTGGAGAGCGAGAGAGCAAGCTGCAAGGACGGAGGAATCCTGTGAGGTGGATATCCAGGGCTCCCAGTACTTTGCACGCACAGGGTGCAGACCCCAGAACAGACCAGGACTTTAAGCCATCTGTTAACTCTGCCAGGTGGGTGGGTTTCCAGGACTCATCTGCCATCACTAACGTCCGAGGCAACAGCAGCAAAGGGAGGACCGGGACATATTCCCTTAAATAGTCCAAGCTGCCTGCGGCAGGACCCAGACACCAGACGGACCTCCAGGAACTCCACGCCAGGGAGGACCGACGAATACACCAGAGTGCATAGGTGGGAGATTGGCACCAGGTTGGCTGGCACAGCTATAGTAGACTCGGGTGCACCTGGGATCTAGCACGTCTCCAGGGTGCGAATCCAGCAGTAACTAAAGGCAACCAAACTGCACTCCCCTGTCTGGACTGATTTATTGCCCTGCACCTCCACGTTAACCCTCACCTACCCCTGGGGAAAAGCCCTGCTCGAGGAGAGCTCCACCATCCACGCTGCCCCCATCCATCATCCCCAGTGGGAACCCGCAGCCGCGACCCTACCATCCATGGCCACACACCGCAAGTGGCGTAGTCAGACTTTGTTTTTCTTTTTCTTTTCTTTTTATTTAAAACTGGTCGACGGTGCCCCCATATCTGGAACCCCTCAAGCCACGGACCGTCCGGATCCGAGCAGCCCGGCTGCTCCCGGGCGCAACATAAGGCATCTTTAAAATTGACCACGTTAATGAAGTGGTATATTTTTGCACCATATTACTATCCTTCAATGTAAATCATGGCAAGGTCAGGTTACTTCAATTATTGGTGTAGACAGAGTAGAATTGGTGTGAATCGATTTGCAGGTCACATCCCTTATCAGTGGTTTTTGGACAGGAGCCCTCTTACCTTCTGGTATCCGTGACTCTGTTTTTTATTATTATCTAGCCTGGCAAGATATCACATGTGTATAAATTGGCAATGGTGATGAACTGTGACGCCAGCTAAAAAAGCTAAAAAAAAAAAAGACCAGGGATATTGCCAAGTAAGAGGCAGTTCTCTAAGTTCCCCACCAGCAGCTGATGCAGCTTGGTTGGTATAGCACTTCACAGGTAGAGCTGCTGGGAGTAGTAGTCTTTGTAATTGATGAAGGGACTTAATGTTGGGGTGCAGGACTGAGGACGCCAGTAAGAACTGGACAACACAAGGGCCATAGTTTCCTTTACCTTTTACTTGGTAGGTGATGGTACAGGCCTGGGAGACTGGTCCAGTAGGTAACAGAGGTCCAGTCAGCCTGGAAGCAATTGAGGGGATCCACCTAGCCAGGTGGGTTCAGAGGCCTTCCTGTTTGTGCTGTGATGTGTGGGACCCTGCGGCTTGAAGCTACGCTGAGTCCCTGTTCCTTGGGTAGGTTCTGGTTCTTACCCGTATGGCAGGCAGAGTGAGTCCTTTACTGGTGCAGCTCTTTTGTCACGGCTCCTGGCTCTATTATGCTGCTGTGCCCTGGGCATTCTGTGGGCCAGGAGGTTTGCAATCTTCTGCCCTCCGAATTCTGCTGGTGGGACTTTAGTACCCACGCAGCCTCAGACTCCGATGTCTGGTTCTATGCGCTCGGTCCCGAGGAAGCTTTTGCACATCTCCCTTCCCAGTGTGTAGGTGTGGTTCGGTGTAGGAAGTGTTGAGTGCAATGTACCTAGCATGGGAGACCCCCCCCCTTGCTTCCAGGCATAGCATCACCTCCTGTGAGGAGGGCAACACTACTGTGGCAACCGGACCACTGGGGTGCCACACGGCCACACACTATGGATGTGGCTGATGTATCGGTTCCTGGGAATCGACTCTAGTGTTACGTTTTTGCTTTTTTCTCAACATATAAACAACGAAAACATATCATTCTACTAATAGGCCTTGTGTGCCACCCCTGTGGAAGCAGACGAGCTACTCGGATCCGGGTTCGCTGTGGCTCGAGGGTCTCCGGACCCGGGGGTCGTGCAGCCACTCAAATGAAAGGGGGGTATTTGCAGGGGAGTTGATATATAGTTTGTGATGGCACCCGTGGTGTACGGTAATTTGTAGAGTACCGCCACCACCTTTGGGAGTACCTGGGGTGATGAAGTGGGGCAGCAAGATGTCATAACCCTCCATGGGTAGGGGGATGCCCCGGGACTCGGTGTGGGGTGCCGTGGGGTGCAGGGGTCATTCTCATACTCACTCAGTTCCTAAGCATACACTGACAACCGGGTAAACCAAGTCTCTGGGTACCGCTGCCGCTGATGGGAGCTCGTCCGGGTCAGTCCCTTATAGTGTTGCCTGGTGATCCGTGACCTGCCTCCTGGCACTTAGTTTAACTTCAACTTGGTGGCCCGGTAGTATGGAACTTGCCGGGCCCTGTTCCCCATTATGGCTAAGTATGGGAGCTTGCTCTCAGGGCTCACACGGGATTTTCTGGACCATTTTGGTTTGGAAAGTCCTATCCCCCTCATTGCACTAGTGCCCCGATTCTGGAGTGGGTGGGAACAGATCATAAAGGCTCTGTTCTCCTCAGGTGAATTGTCGGGTTGCCTGAAGCTACTCCCTGACCTAGGGTCCGTGTACCCCGTTGTGCCTTTGGTCCCGGACTGGTGACAGTGCTGGGCTGCCGGCTGTCCTCCTCGGCAGGTCCAGGCACCTGGCCACAATCCCGTGCGACCGGGGGTCTTACTCCTCTAGGCCCAGACCACCGTCTGCAACCTAGAGAGTTCCTCCAGGAGCCACCGCTCCCGACTTCCTCTGAGCTCCTCACAGCTCAAGGGCTACTTCCCAACCACTCTCCTTCACTCACTAACTAACTACACTCCTCACCTCCCCTCCCTGACCCCCCAAGTGGGCGACTCTTTTCCACTCAAGCCGTCCACTGGTGTGCCTGGTGGGTGTGGTGCAGGGTGTATCTAGGATTTGATTTGTTGTTGGAGGCAACACTATTAGATAGGGACCCAGAACTAAGAGGGAGGTGGAATACTGCACGGAAGGGAAGCTTGTGCAGTACCCTGTGACGACCTGATAGTCCAGGGGCATCACACTTACGTTTTCTGTAAATCCCACCAAGAAACAATCCAGCTACAATCTATGGTTGCTGTAATCTAACAGTAATTGTAGGGAATGTGAGAAGTTAAGTTTTGCTTGGAATATGTTCACTTTCTTCACCCACGATCTACTTAAAGTGGTTGTTAAATTTTAAAAATCAAGGCGGGCAAGTAGCTCAGACTAGACTGCAATGTTAACAAATAATGTTATAAATCCAATTATTTCTTTTATAACACTCATTATGAAGTCACAAGTGAATATCATCAAATTTTAACTATTATCCTGGCCAAGATAAACAAGTATGGTGGATTCATATCTCCTTTATTTGCAATGGCACATGATTTCAAAGAAAATAAATCAAGCATTAAATACTTTAACTGCTCATCGGATTCTGGCTACATACTTCTTTCTTTGGTTCAGAGTCTTGCCATGCAACAACCTCTACATAAGAGAAGCTGACAATCAGTTTTCTTTTCAAGTATTCTGTGCAAAAGTAAAAAAAAATAATTTGTGAAATAGGCATAGAAGTGTTAATGGGGATGTCCACTACAGGACGTCTTAATAGTTGAAGTGTGTGCAGAAAATAAAGTAAATATCGTATTTTTCGTTTGATAAGATGCACCGGATTATAAGATGCACCCCAAATTTAGAGAAAAAAAGGGGGAAAAAATGTGGTCCGTCTTATAATCCAGTGGTGTCTTATCGGTGGGGGGCAGCAGTGGTGGTGGAGCAGGGTCACAGGAGGCAGGGGCGATGGTGGTAGAGAGCGATGCTGTGGGCGGTGATGTGAGTCAGAGAAAACATCCAGGAACTGTCGGCGGTGCGAGCTCCAAAGAAATGGCTCCCGGAGTCAGCACTTGCTCAGATTGAGGTCTCGGCTCAATGACAAGCTGAGATCTCATTTGCGCACAAGCCACTTTCCTTAAGTCCGCTGCTGGGACATCAATGGGCTGGAGGCAGAGCATACGCACATGAGATATTGAGCCGAGAGTGCAGTCTGCGCATGCGCTGACTCCGAACATCAAAATTTGAAGCTTCGACATCTTCAGGAAGGATGGCTCCTGCCTCACCGTCTTCAGCACAGAGCAGCGCCCGCACAGAGCAGCGCCTACACAGAGAAGTGGACATCCCGCAGCCAGCACAGAGCAGCACCCGCAGCCCGCACAGAGCAGAGGACAGCCCGAAGCACCCTCATCATTGCCTACTGCGACCCCTCTCCACCATACACCGGTAAGCTTCATTCAGATTATAAGACACACCCCTCATCTTCTTCCCAAATATTTGGAATGAAAAGTGCATCTTATAATCCGAAAAGCACGGTACTTAGATCCTGGATCAGCGATCTTGGCTGTTTTTCCTTGTGGTCATAGTTATATCACATGATTAATGCAGCTAATCACCCGCTAATCAGATGCAGCCTTCACTATTCCAAGAAAGCAGTCTGTGTCCCATCTGGGGAAGGCAAAGTTTAAAAAGTAGTAATACTAATGAAAAAAACTTTATAGGACAAGAAGATGATTCAAGTAAAGATAAAAGGAATCAGGGTAAGTACATGAATGCAAACTGGTATATTAGGGTAAAGATAGACTAAATATTCTGGTATCAAGGAACATTTAACATGCGATAATGGCCATGGTATAAAGTAAATGTAGTATTCTTTAGTTGGTATTTATAATTAATACTACCTTGCTAAAGTGAAAAAAAAAAAAAGGAAAAAAGTTGTAGCATCAACATATGTTTTATCTGAAACATTGTTTTTTTTTTGTGACTATAGGGCTAACAACTTGCTGGCAGACGGCATTACAGACGGCTCCAGACGGTGATTCTGCTGCTTCCCGTTACGTCACCACCGACAAAGCAGCTCCATAATAATAATAATAATTATAATAATTATTATGATTATTATTTTATGTATATGGAGCCAATATAGCAGTTTACAATTACGCAGGGACGTACAGAGAATTAAGACAATACAAAGTAACACATAGATCAACAGTTACAGGAGGAGTGATGGCTTGTTCACAAGCTTACAATCTATATGGAAATTGGGGGACACAATAGGGAGACCATGCTTGTCATGTATGGTCCAACCATCAGTATAATAAATAGCATTTTTCAAATCAGCTGCATAATTCAGTCATCAGCCAATTTCTAAGTACAGTCACCAGGTGCTATAGTCTGCATGGAGGATGTGGACAGTGGACACATAAATAGGAGGGAGCAGATTCTGAGTCAGAGGGAACAGGAGAGAGTAAAGGCCCCGTCACACGCTACAATATATCTAACGATATGTCATCGGGGTCACAGAATTTGTAATACACATCCGGCATCGTTAGAGATGTCGTAGCGTGTGACACCACCAAACTACTATTAATGAGCAAAAATACTGGCCTTATCGTTGCTCGTTGACACGTCGTTCATTTTCATAATGTTGTTCCTCCTTCTGCGCGCCGGTTGTTCGTCATTCCTGAGGCAGCACACATCGCTACATGTGACTCCCCGGGAACGACGAACAACAACTTACCCGCGTCCCGCCGGCAATGCAGAAGGAAGGAGGTGGGCGGGATGTTACGTCCGCTCATCTCCGCCCCTCCGCTTCTATTGGCCGGCCGCTGTGTGATGTCGCTGTAACTTCGAACGTCCCTCCCCCTTCAGGAAGAGGATCTTCGCCGCCCACAGCGACGTCGTTAGGGAGGTAAGTACGTGTGACGGGGGTTTAACTACTTTGTGCGACTTGGGCAATGAATTGCCCGTGATGCACAAATGACGGGGGAAGGTGCGATCGCTTATGTGATCGCACGATAAATCGGTGCATGTAACGCCGCCTTTAGATTAGTGAATTGAGGTGATAGGTCTGTATAAAAAGCACACTCAAAAACGTGGGGACAAAATAATAGTTAGGCTATGTGCGCACGTTGCGTAAATACATGCAGTTACGCTGCGCTTTGTAGCGCAGCGTAACTGCATGCGTCCTGCGTCCCCTGCACAGTCTATGGAGATTGTGCAGGGGCCGTGCACACGTGGCGTTTTAGAGCGCAGCGCTTCGGCTTCTGCTGAAGCGCTGCGTTCTAAGAAGTGACATGTCACTTCTTCCGTGCGCTTTGCCGGCAGCTCCTGCTCTGTCTATGGCAGGAGCTGCAGGCAGAGCGCATGGAATCGGCTTTTTTTTTTTTTCACTACGGACATTTCTGCAGCGATTTAAAGCGCACATGTGCTCTGCAGATCGCTGCAGAAATTTCTGCAGTGACTGTACGCAACGTGCGCACATAGCCTTAGATTGTTCGAAATACTGCATGTCAGTAAACTGGCGCAGCATGAGAGAAGTCTTGTCTTCTGATGTGCTCTGTCAAGGGGGTCTCTCTGCCGCTGTCATGCCAATGACATCTAGTTTCCTGCTGCCTAATTACAGGGAGCCAACTGTCAATCAGCATATTAGCAGTGACACCCCTTTTATATAGCAGACCAGAAGTGAAACAGCTACCCTTTTGAGGTGAAATGAAGAAGGAATGGAAGACAGGCAGCTAGTTAGAAACTACCTGCTAGTCAGTTCTTAGCCACATAGTTTCATTCTATTTAGGCCCCTTTCACACGTCAGTGATTCTGGTACGTTTGTGCTTTTTTTTAAACGTACCAGAATCACTGACATACGCAGACCCATTATAATGAATGGGTCTGCTCACACATCAGTGATTTTTCACTGCACGTGTCTCCGTGTGGCGTACCCGCGTGTCTGTGATTGCTGCACGGAGACATGTCCATTTTTTTCTGGCATCACTGATGTCCCACGGCCCACGCAGTAGTGTGGTCCGTGAAACACGTGCCAGAAAAAAACGTGCTTTTAAAATAAAAAACATTTTAACTCACCCGGCGTCCAGCGATGTCCTCTGCAGCCCGTTCTGCTTGCTGCTTCTAAGCCGGCTGATTACTGTCGCACATCTTAATGATGCATGACACAGCCGACCCGGAAGCAGCTGCTGCAGGGGTCAGCGCCGGCCGGATGCTGCACCGCGGGAGCGATCAGCACCATGGAGAGCGGGAGCGGGCACAGGTGAGTTGATTTCTAAGTGCAATCACGGGCCACGGAGAACGGAGCCCGGATTGCACTTAGACAACCCACGTGTGCCGAAATTCACGGCACACGCAGGGACATGTGCGTGTTTTACACGCCAGTGAAAAACGTCTGTGTTTTTCACTGACGTGTGAAATGGGCCTTAAAGCGTTTTTTTTGGCTAACCGAAAATAAGGGTGAAATACACTTAGGCGGGCTTTGCACACTGCGACATCGCAGGTGCGATGTCGGTGGGGTCAAATTGAAAGTGACGCACATCCGGCATCGCATGCGACATCGCAGTGTGTAAAGCCTAGATGATACGATTAATGAGCGCAAAAGCGTCGTAATCGTATCATCGGTACAGCGTCGGCGTAATTCATAATTACGCCGACGCGATGGTCCGATGTTGTTCCTCGCTCCTGCGGCAGCACACATCGCTGTGTGTGAAGCCGCAGGAGCGAGGAACATCTCCTACCGGCGTCACTGCGGCTTCCATAGGATATGCGGAAGGAAGGAGGTGGGCAGGATGTTTACATCCTGCTCATCTCCGCCCCTCCGCTCCGATTGGCCGCCTGCCGTGTGACGTCGCAGTGACGCCGCACGACCTGCCCCCTTAACAAGGAGGCGGGTCGCCGGCCACAGGGACGTCGCACGGCAGGTGAGTGTGTGTGTGAAGCTGGCGTAGCGACAATTTTTGCTACGCCAGCTATCACCACATATCGCTGCTGCGACGGGGGCGGGGACTATCGCACTCGGCATCGCAGCACCGGCCTGCGATGTCGCGGTGTGCAAAGTGCCCCTTACTCCAAGATGAAGATCTGCAGCCACATCTCTTGGCCAAGGTAAGCAGCAATTATGCCACAATCGAACATTTGTGTTTTATGGACTGAGTATGTTCTATGAGTAACTGACCAGTGACTGGTATCCCAACCAGAACTTCTAGCACATCATGCTCTATCTAACCTGAACTTGACAGCTTCATGTACTGTATGCCTTTAAGGTGGTCAAGTTCATGAATCACAGTCTGTAATTGGACACACAGATGTGTGAGTGTGACACTACAAAGAACGTCTATCTCTCTGAGGGACCTGACCTTCGCTGCATTACACGTAATCTATTGGTTTGAGTGGGCATTTTGTAATGTTTAATTTCCCTGTGGTGGCTCTAACCTGCCATGTTTACCCACAGATAGTTGATTGCTGAGTTTCCCAGGTATTCTTCTGTGCTAATGGTTTTACATGGAGATACACAGGGATTTTAACTTCATAGAATATTATATGACAACTTCCATCACATATGAGTTTAGCATTCTAAAATAAAATTAGTTATATTAGGATTGGGTTATCTACAAGTGAACCGACTAAACAACATATGCAAGTTTATGAAAAATTCCATTTTCACATAATTGAAATCCAATATATGATATTACAGTGACCTTCATTTCCAGCATGAATATAGCAATGATTTTAATCATTTGTGATGGTGCCAAATCTCATATGCATCCAAATTACAATTGCCACAAACCCTGTGCTGTGAATAATAGGCCGGACAAATTATCTAATGTGATGTGAAAGCCATCCCAGTCATGTTGTCGACCATGGCAAACTCATATGATAGGCACAGCAAAAGTTTATCACATTGATTTAATGCATCTATCAAGCATGAATGAATATCTCAGCAATTAGTAATACCATTTACATGAGCATTCAAGTGACAGCCCTGATTACTTAGAAATATTGACCAGCTGTCTAGAAATATTTTGAGATAGTTGTAAATTACTCACAAAAAGTTAGGGATATTTGGCTTTCGAGTGAAATTTCAGGATAATCCTAAGGCCTTTTTCACACGTCAGTGATTCTGCTACGTATGTGACAGCTTTTATACGTACCAGAATCACGTACATATGCAGAACCATTATAATCAATGCGTCTACACACACATCAGTGATTTTTCACTGACCGTGTCTCCGTGTGGCGTACCCGCGTGTCCGTGTGCTCCGCACGGGGATGTCAGTTTTTTTCTGGGGCTGGTGGTATTGAGCAGCTTGGATGTTATGCCCTCCGCAAGTAGAGCTAAGCCCCAGTGGAGAATGATTGTGGTTGTAGTATGGTGAAAGTTGGTGATGTAGAGGTGTAGGAAGAATTCAGACAACACAGGGGCTGTGGGTTAACATGTCAATTGTTTTTGCCATTTGGGTTTTGCACTGCAAAGCTGACTTTTTGACCTTTTTGACCAAAGTTCTGCAACAAAAAGGCTGCAGTTTGAACAGCATAGTGCGGTCTAGAAAACCAAATTCCCATAGACTTTGCTTGAAAAGCAGAACACATCCATTTTGGCATTAAACGCTGCAGTTGAAAAAGCAGCAAAAAAGCAGGTAAAAAGCAAATTGCGGTCGCACCCTTTAGGGGGTGCAAAAAACTTCCAAAATTGCAAAAATAAGTTTTACAGTGCAGCCCCACTGTTTTGGCACAGCCATTAGCTTCCTAGACTATTATAAAAAACTAGAAGGTGGCCCGATTCTACGCATCGGGTATTCTAGAATTTACGTATTGTGTAGTTAATGTATGATTTTTGTTATATATATATATATATATATATATATATATATATATATATATAGATGTTGCTGTGTGTAGTTACCAAGTGTTTGTGTAGGGCGCTGTTCATGTTCTGGGTGTTGTTGTCTGGGTGTGGCGGGGGGTGAGAGCGGTGTTGTTTGTGTGTTGCGTTGTTTGTAGAGCGCTGTGTGTCTGTAGCGTTGTGTGTGTGTGTTGCGCGATTTGTCTGGGTGTGGGTTGTGTGTGTGTTTTGGGGGAGGTATGTTTTGTGCAATGTGTGTGTTGTGTGGTATGTGCGTATATTTGTGTGTGCCGCGGTGTTTGTGTGTTGGGTGTTGTGTGTGTGCGGCATTGTGTGTGTGGGTGTCTGTGTAGGGCAGTGTTTGTGGTTCCCAGTGTGTGTGTGGTGTGTTGTGCAGTGCGTGTGTGGCGGTGTGTGTGTGTTTTGGGGGGAGGTGTGAACCCTATCCCCCATGCTGCGCACCCCCCATCGTGCTCCATCCCCCATGCTGCGCACCCCCCATCGTGCTCCATCCCCCATGCTGCGCACCCCCATCGTGCTCCATCCCCCATGCTGCGCACCCCCCATCATGCTCCATCCCCCATGCTGTGCACCCCCCATCGTGCTCCATCCCCCATGCTGCGCACTCCCATCGTACTCCATCCCCCATACTGCGCACCCCCCATTGTGCTCCATCCCCCATGCTGCGCACCCCCCATTGTGCTCCATCCCCCATGCTGCGCACTCCCCATTGTGCTCCATCCCCCATGCTGCGCACCCCCTATCGTGCTCCATCCCCCATGCTGTGCACCCCCATTGTGCTCCATCCCCCATGCTGTGCACTCCCCATTGTGCTCCATCCCCCATGCTGTGCACTCCCCATCGTGCTCCATTCCCCATGCTGCGCATTCCCGATCGTGCTCCATTCCCCCATGCTGCGCACTCCCCATCGTGCTCCATCCCCCATGCTGCGCACTCCCCATCGTGCTCCATCCCCAATGCTGTGCACTCCCCATCGTGCTCCATCCCCCATGCTGCGCACTCCCCATCGTGCTCCATTCCCCATCGTGCTCCATCCCCCATGCTGCGCACTCCCAATCGTGCTCCACCCCCCATGCTGCGCACTCCCCATCGTGCTCCATCCCCCATGCTGCGCACTCCCCATCGTGCTCCATCCCCCATGCTGTGCACCCCCCATCGTGCTCCACAGTCACACATCAGACAGTATACACGCACACATTTGATCGCATACACTCACACACACACCCCACTTCTCCCTGTGCCCACCGGTGGGCGGTCCCAGCAGCTGTGCTGCACGCCGTGCTCCTCTGCCGACACTCACAGATCCGATCGCATACACTCACACACACACACTCACACATCAGAACACACTCACACACATCCTATCGCATACACGCACACACACTGATGATATCGCACATACGCGCTCACACAATCACAACATCTGGAGATACCACATGCTTCCGGCCATGTGATCCCCCGGCAGGTCCTGGAAGGTCACTGCACGCACAGTATCGCCGCCGAGAAGCAAGCGATATCACGGGATGTTGTGAGTGTGTGGATGCGATCTGATGTGTGTGTGAGGTGTGTGTGAGAGTGAGTGTGATCTGATGTGTGTGTGTGTCTGTTCTTATGTGTGTGCGTGTGTGTGTGTTCCACCGCTGCAGGACCTTGATGTGCTCACCTGGGAGCCGGTGTACGCTGGTAACCATGCTACAATATTCCTCGATGTGTTCCATGGTTACCAGCGTACCCCGCCCCTCGCTCGCTTGGGAGCCCACACCAGCGTACGCCGGCGTACGCTGATGTGAGCTCCCGGGGGTACAGCACTCACCTGGGAGTCGGTTCGGGGAATGCGTGCGGGGGGCGGGGCCAGAGCGAGCGTGCAATGCGTGAGGGGGGCAGGGCGTGGCCGAGTTGCCAATGCGTGCAGGGGGCCGGGGCGAGAGGCCAATCCGTGCGAGGGGGCGGAGGCGAGGCGAGCGGCCAATCCATGCGGGGGGGCGGAGCCATGGCGAGCCCAGCGGCCAATCCGCTGTTTGTTACCGTAAGGACACAGGACACAATTTTGGAGCAAAACAGACAGACAGACAGACAGAATAAGGCAATTATATATATAGATGCAGGTGTAGGGCTGGTGCACATATGTTCCTGTCAGTACAGACAAGACACAACTTGGAGACCCATCTTGAAGTCTTGACATTTAAAAACCATTCAGCAGACAGCAGGAAAGTGGCATCCATTGCCCCCCCCTCCTTCCCATTTCCCCATAGTGGGTTTGCACAGCAGGGAATTATGGTCCATGGAACTCACAGGATCGGGGCTGGCATTTTCATTTTAAAAATCAAGAGATACATGAGTGACAGGCGTAGGGCTCTTGCTCTCAGAACCCTTGCACTGCAGACAAAAGACAATTTGGAGACCCTACTTGGAGTCTCCACATTTAAAAAAATAAAGGTTAGACAACAGGAAAAGTGGCAACAATTGGCACAGACTACAACTAGCCTAACAAAGCAACCTAGATGCTTGGAACCGGCCTTGTAACAAGGCCTGAATCAACATTTCTACCTTCACCCGAGACAGCAAGATGACAGACAGGCGTAGGCCTCTTGCTCTCAGAATCCTGGCACTACAGGTAAAAGACAATTTGGAGACCCTACTTGGAGCCTCCACATTACAAAAAAATAAGGTCAGGCAACAAGAAAAGTGGCAACAATTGGCACAGACTACAAATAGTCCAATAAACAATAAAGCAACCTAGATGCTTGGGACTAGCCCTGTAACAAGGCCTGAACCAACATTTCTACCTTCACCAGAGACAGCAAGATGACAGACAGGTGTAGGCCTCTTGCTCCCAGAACACTGACACTAAAGACAACACACAATTTGGAGACCAATATTGGAGTCTTGATATTTAAAAACCTTTCAGGCAGACAACAGGACAGCAGCATCAACTCATTCCCCCCATTTACCCATAGTGTGTTTGCACATCAAGTAAGTATGTGTGACGCCCTGGACTAGCCAGGTAGTCACAGACAGGCCCTTGCACAAACACCAGTCCCCTAAAAAGGTAACAGCAGCCAACCTAAAAAAACCCTGAGTCACCCCTCTCAGACTTTGATGTTCACACCCGGGGGCGGAGTCAGGCGGTTGCCACGCCCACCGAGGAGTTCGGATAGCCTGAGGCGGGAAAAGCAAGCAGATGAAGTTAGGGAGGAGAGTAGTCTAGAAGAAGAAAACGTCTGTCGGGGATCTGGGTCGTAGCCCGGATACCCTGTGGCCAAGAGGCAGACGGTGGTTGCCGCCTGCAGGAGCCGGGAAGACGGCTGGTGGAATCGTAAGGGACCGGGACAGGGTAGTGGCCTGCCGGTACCGAACCGGGGAACCAACTGGAAACCGGAGCACCAGGAGGGGTACTCAGACCCAGAACGAGGCCCAGAAACAACTGGACCGAGTCAAATTCACTGATTGGGGTCTGGACCTTAGGTTCTTTCCCACCCAAGTCCCGACTGAAGACAACAGACCAACGAGGGGGATAGAAAGCCACCGCTCAGGCAGAGAGATCCCACGGGCCAGCGTCTGCGGGCAAACAGGCTCTCCCGACACACACAAAGCCGGGGAGCGGACTTCCGTCGCTGAAGCGCAGGCAGTCAAAATCTACAAACGAGGTGCAGGAGAAAGGTGGGGACCACCAAACCGGGTGGGGGACCAGACGCAGCCGGCTGCGGGCACCAACCACCATATTTTAGTTTACCAGAGACTCCGGTGTATCTGTCATAGTGAGTACAACAGTGCCCTTGGGCCGCGCACCGCCCTGCATCACGTCAACACGCCCGCACCCCCACATCCTAACCCCAACAACCGGGCCCCGGGACCATGAACCCCCTACCCACGGAGGGGTCAACACCTGGCTGCACAACACCATCACCGGGAGCCTAGTGAACGGCAGTGGTGGTGTCCACACTCACTACGACCCATGGGTGGCGTCACGAACTTAAACCCAAAACCGCGGCTCCGGCCGTGAACCTCCTCACTGAAACCCCCTCACGTAGCGCCAGCCCCCCTGGTCCGGAAGCGCTCGAGCCACCCACCGACAAGCCCAGATCCGAGTGGCTCGGCTGCGGCCGAGCCCCGGGGCGGTACATATGGTCCATGATATGGGCTGGCATTTTCATCTTAAAAAATAAAGAAATGAACAAGTGACAGGCATAGGCCTCTTGCTCTCAGAAACCTACATAGGTACTACAGGCAAGACACAACTTGGAGACCCATATTTAAATCTTGATATTTAAAAACTTATTGGGTTGATAGCAGGACAGTGTCATTAATTGACCACCTCCATTTCCTCACAGTGTGTTTGCACAGCAAGGAGGTATGGACCATGCAACACACAGGATGTGGCCTCGGTGTCTCATATGGGTCAAAAACACCAGGCATGGTCACTTCCTTAACAGCTGATGGGCTCTCACTCCCCCTTACTGTAGCGAGTAAACAAGTATAGGTTATGCGGTCGGAGACCTGTGTGAGAATAGTTTCGGCGGTGTCGCAGGAGGAGGAAGAAGCAGCATAAGAGGTGTATTTGGCGGCTGGTGGTTGGGCAGGCCCGGTAGTATGCATTTTAGCACAGCAATATTCCCACAGTAAAGCATGTTGCTTGCGCATGTACAAGTTCATGCATGTAGTACTCAAATTATTTTAATTTTTACCTCTACTGACTCGTTGCTTACAATGTTTGTGGTCTCAAAAAATGCCCAGGCTAGGCAACTCTTCCTGCGCACTGCAGACCAACGACCGCTGCTGGCCACAACCACATTTGTGGCTGAGGATACAGTGTTTCTCATGGTTGCATCACTACGTGTTTATATGGGAATTGCCAACGTAACTTCCTCGACTTCCTCCTACTCATTATCTGCTGAGCTACATAGCTGCATGCCTCTGGGTTCACAATAAGTGGGATCTATAACTTCATCATCAGGCTCTATGTTGTCCCACTCCTCCTCTTCCTGACCTGACATCACATAACCGGATGCATATATCTCAAATATCTGAGTGTCATCATCATCACCTCAACCCCCCGGGCTTAAAGTCAGTTGACGTGGGTCGGGGTCCTTCTTGGACCCCACTTCATCCAGGCGAGGATCCAACTGACAATGATTTTAGGCATTGGTGTAGATGCCTTCCTCCTCTTGAGTCTGGGAATCTTTGGGGCAGACCTCTTATGCCCATGGGACACAAGGTGTGAACAGCTCTGCAGACTCGCCCATGTGTGGTTCCCCACCCATGTGTGGTTCCCCACAGTCAGTTTGCCAGTTGGAGATATGTGACGCGGGGGGAAATAAGTGTAATTGGGGTGGCACCTCTGAGGAATGAACTGTTTGTAGTTTTAAGGTGCAGGAAGAAGACGAGGGCCACATAATGCAGTACTTGCCATCCGCTAGCACCTGCTGTTTTTCAGCCTCAATTGAATATTGAAACAATGTGCAGCTGCCAAAGAAATCTAGTACAGTAGGCTGTCCAGTAATAGAAGTTGTTCTCATTTCTTTTGTGATAGGATGATCCGGTGTTTGCTCACCAGAGCTTTGACTAACAGAACTTCCCATGTACAATACCCCGTCTATACACCCTTCCACCACATACCTAGTCGTGATTTACCACTCATGGTTGATGTACCCTTCCCTTTTGATACAGATGTTTTACAACCCTATTACCACAGACACCTGACGCAAAAGATAAATTATTTATTTCCTGCCTGAGTTGGTAATATTGTGAAAACACTGAAAAGTTCCAATAACTCCAAACAAGGTTCACTGCGTAATTTTGAGCAGACACTGAAAAGTGCCAAGACTTTTTTAGCTACTTCAGTAGCAAATTGACAGCAGGAGGTACAAACTAACAATACCTACAAATGTATAAATAAATGTATTGACTGCATAGTTTTCAGTAGGCAATGAAAAGTGCCAAAACCTTTTTACCGAGTTCAATAGCAAATTTACAGCAGGCACTACTAAATGACAATACCTAGAACCCCTTCTACTTAAAAGGGAGGCATCATGGTTCCTGAAGTTGGAAAATTGAGGACTGGAAGGCGGAGATGATGGAGGTGGTGGCAGCCATGCGGGCTCAAGAGAGTGGAGCGCCGCTTGACCAGGCTACACCGACCAAGCTACCGGGATCCGTCTTCGACCAGGCCACAGCACCGCCAGAGTCGGAGAGACCAGAAGCGGTCGCATCACCTTCTCCACTGGAGAAGGACAAAGTGTTGCCTGCATCCCCTGCCAGACCAGAAGCGGTCACATCACCGTCTCCGCTGGAGAAGCAGCAAGCACCATCTGACCCAGTGACAGCAGCCCAGGCGATGACATCATCAAGAGCCGTGGAGGAGGCCACCACCAGTGCTCACGACTGTCCTCAGGTACTGTGACCAGTCGCTGTCGGGGCTCCGGCAGCGAGCTACCATGATCCAGGTAGCGGGAAACAGCGGTCGTCAACTGAGAGTGGGCCCATGTCGAGGAGAACATCCGTGGAGGCTGCCAGGCTATGATCACCCGGTTGGCCTGGGAGTGGGAACAGTGGGAGGTGCGGCGGATGCAGGTGGAGGCCAGAGACCTCTAGGAGAAGCAGCGCTTGCGGCTCTCCACCTACCGCGCCCGGGGCCTGATGTACCAGGGTGTTGTTGAACGGTTCAGCATCAAAAGGGGATGGGGGTTCATTGTAGAGCACGGCCTGAAGGTGGAAGTGTTCATCTCCTGCCGGGATGTGGGACCCCATCTCCCTAGAGGACACCATGACCGGGATCTACATGTGGGTGACAAGGTTGCCTACACCCGACACTATGGAGAGCGGGGCTGGTATGCCCTTGATGTGGAGGTCCTTGCTGAAAAACCAGCCCCCGCTCCCACTTTGGCACTCACTGCACCACCAGTCCCTCAGCTGCCTCCAGGAGGAAGTGCAGGTGCATGGGACAAGTGCACACAGACCCTAAGTGTGGATCATGGGAGGCCATGTGAACCTGATGGTCCCTTTCCAACCCCCTGGTAACCATGACCTGATTTGCTACCAGTTTGTTGTTTATTTGGACTGTTCCAGAAAATTTGAAAGTTACCAGTTGAAGTGTTTTTTTATATAAAAATGGACCCAGGCTGCAGGATTGGCAGCAGCCAAGACAAAATTGTGTCTTTGCAAATAGTTGCACCAGTTGTGCCCCACCAGAGTACACCCACCAGTGGACCCTGTTGAAGCACCGCCACCAGGAGAGGCCGGGTGCAGGAAAGGTCCGGGACAGAGATGGTCTGGACCTGGTCACCAACGGAACCAGTAACCTGCCTCCTTAGAGGGTTCTGAGACCATGACCTTTGGGTGGTGGGTGCAGGGAGGGGTACTCCAGTTGAAATGTTTAAAGTGATGAACCTCCCCTGCGTGGGAAGACCTGTTATGTATTAAAGTTACCTGTTAAAAAAAAAAATAATAAAAGTGTAACCAGTTTTATCTTGCAGCCCGATGACATGCTGGAATTAATCAAGGGGGAATGTAGCGCCCCTGAAACCATGAGGGTGCTACAAGTTTCTGCATCTCCACAAGGATGCTGGGCCTACCCCCTTAGGGACTCAGAACCCCAGTGCCAGTACCAACAAAAACCCAGGCAATCACAGTTTTCCCCAACAATCCCCCATATAATGGAACCCAGCTAAGGTGGGACCATGGATGGCCGCCTAGAGTTGGAGCCAATCCAGTCCACTAGTTGACCAGGTGGGAGGGGCAGACTGTGGAGAGTAGGGAGTCAAGTGTGGGACAGGTGAGGAGTGAGGGTGGAAGAGAAGTGATGTCCTGACTCGGGTTAACTGTGACCTGGTACCCAGGAGAAGTAGTTGCCGGTGGAGTAGGGTGGAGTACTCCCGGAACTACGCACCGAAGGGGTACGGGGAAGTTCTGTCGCTTATCCATGTTTGAAGGGACTGGAGATATTTTTGACAAGCCTAGGTCCGGCATACCCTGCAAGACAACTGCTCAGGAGGAACGTTTGTTGGTTAGAAAATCCAAAGCCAGCCCCTCTTCCACTGCAGCAGAGCTCCAAAAGGTCTGGTCACCTCAAGTCCCTGTGTCAACTAGAACAGTTTGTAGGATTCTGTCTCGAAATGGCCTCCGTGGTCGAATCAGTGCCCAGAAGCCAGCACTAAACAAAAGGCTATTAAAAAACCTACTGGAGCCCGTATTGATCCAGAAAACAGTAAGTTTGGTGGTGGAAAGATCATGGCCTGGGGTTAAATTCAGTATGGGGGTGTGCGAAACATTTGCAAGGTGGAAGGCAATATCAATAGCCTAAAATATCAAGAAGTATTAGCTACCTCTTACATTCCCAATCATAAAAGCGGTCAAATTCTGTAGCAGATGGTTCTCCATCTCATACATCCATCTCTACAACAAAGTTTCTCCTGGCAAAGAAGATCAAGATGCTCAAGTACTGGCCAGCCCAGTCACCAGACATGAACATCATTGAGCATGTTTGGGGTAAAATCAAAGAGGAAGCTTGGAAAACAAAACCAAAGAATCTAGATGAACTCTGGGAGGCATGTAAGACTGTATTCTTTGCTATTCAAAAAATAACTAAACCAGGCCGCAACCAAAATTAGAGGGGTGGAAGTAACAAAAAACATAGAAATAAATCCCCATTAAAAAATAACTTTTAATCTAATATTATTAAAAGGTCATAAAAACAAACTAACAAACACAAAACATGACAATGCAGGGTATGTTGTAATAAACGCTAGGAGGGAGAAGGAGAAACTATCCATAAGTTGCCCTAAGCAGGCTCTCCCTACCAAGGGACTTGTTTCAGATAAGTTTCTTATTTTGATGGTGCTTTTTTGCTAACTGTATGGTGTCGGTGTTGACCTGTGCAGGATTTATTAGGATCAATTAGGGTCTCCCATCGGTGAATGGGGGCGCCACAACCCTAGAGTGTCTTACCCTCCATTGCTAGGTAGGGAGAGCCTTATTAGGGTAACTTAGGGATAGTTTATCCTTCTCCCTCCTAACATTTGTTATTACAACATAAACTGCATTGTCATGTTTTGTGTTTGTTATTGTAGTTTTTTGTACCTTTTAATATTAGATTAAAAGATATTTTTAATGGGGATTTATTTCTATTTTTTTTTTTATTTTTTGCTATTCCTAATGACTTAATCAATAAATTGTATGAATCATTCTTGAACCGCATGGATGCAGTCCTTCAAGCTCATGGAAGTCACACAAAATATTAAATATGGCTTGAATAGCACCACAACTTCATTCACCAATGTTATGCAACATATCTTTGTATTAGAAGTTAATTTTTTGTTTGAATTTTACATTACTTTCTGTGGGCGACAAAATTTTGTCTTGCCAAAATCTGACCTTTCTGTGTTCATTAAATTATCAATATTTCAGCTTTGCAGCTACTTTATTTTCATAACCTAAACCAAATTTGGGAGGGTTTCAGCTTTCAACAGAGTAATTTATAAAACCAATGGATGAATTTAAAGTCAGGTTATAAGCTTTTATTTACATAACATGGGTAAGCGACAACTTCTGTCAGGGACTGTAGGACAGGAAAGAGCTGCAAGCCGACCTGTTAACACCTGCACAGCAAGGGGACCATCAAGGACCTTGCTGACTCTAAAGAATCCGAAGACTCAGTAGCAAAGGGAGAACCGGGGACAGGACCAGAGACTCCAAACCCACAGGGTTCCCGCTACCGTCATGTGAACAGAAGTGGACAAACCACAGAACGGGGATCCCCATTTGTTCTATACCATGGGGACCCACTTACCAGAGACAGGTGCAGGGGAAGAAGGTACCAGAGAACCAAACTGGCACTGGGACGAAGGTGACCTGGAAGCGAAACCAGCCGGCCTCGGGCAACCAGTCAACACCTACTAGCAGTGAGTAAACCAGTTGTACTGAACACCTGTGTATACTACCTTCTTCCGACGCCCACTGCACCATACACCCTCTGGGGCCCTACTTGTGAAAGGTCTACCATTCTAGCTGCCAATTCCACCAGCCCCAGTAGAGACATTCTGCAGTGGCGGCTCCCTACACTTAGCCGCAACACCGCAAGTGGCGTCACAACTGAGCATTATTTTATTCTCCCCTATAAATATCCCCATTACAAAAAGGGCCCAGGGCATGGAACCGGGCAACGGGCACCACTGTGACATTCCCAATAGAGACACTGCCCGGGACCGAGTACCTCATATCTCTGGGCGCGACACTTGTTATAGAATATAAGGATGCATACAGTCCTTTTGGCCTATATGAGAAGACCTAAGAGACCAGCAGCACTGCTGAGCCAGAAGAAGAAGGAGCAACAGTAAAACTTGACTGCTCCCTGCTACAGTTATCATGATGACTGATCATGCTGTCGTGAGCACAAAGGTTAAAGCCACCCTGTCCCTGAGGATGAAATTGCAGTGCAATGTGCAAATCCACTATAAATGCTAGAGATGGGGAGACAGAAGGCGCAATAGGGTCTTACCCGGTATTAAACGTTAGAAGTAAAGAGAGGTACATTCACCTGGTCGGGTTGTGTCAGTCACAACTCCTTAGCAAGCATGTGAGTGTCCACGTGGTCCAAGCAGCGGCCCCGTGCAGAATGTGGTAGAAAATATCATATGAGAAAAACGGGTTTTATGCCGAGCTAAAAAACCACTGGTGTCAAGAAGATAAAAGTAATCTCTTTTTTATTTTAGTCAATCCAATGAGTTTCAGAGACAAGGACCGTCTCCTTCTTCAGGGAAAAAAAGAAATCATACATGCAGCTTACAGACTGGTTACTTATAGAAGAATCTATACTGCCACCAGTGTTTTTTTAGCGCGGCATAAAACCCGTTTTTCTCATATGATATTTTCTACCAAATCCACTATACACATTGTACTGTTCATTTCAATTGAACACTGGACATAGTGAGCGCCTGGTTCTATAGGCTCTGCCACTTGCCCAGGTTTGTTAGGAGTTCTTAGTGTCACCGCTGATAATTGGCACCATTCCAAAAAGCAAAATATGAGCAAAGCCACAATGTGAACAGACTTTAATCAGGGACCTACTTAAGTTAGAAGCAGAAAGCTCAAGGATTTTTAAATGGTTCAATTAAAGCTGTAATATACAGTGACGAGCAAAAGGGTAACAATGTTTTCAACTTTTGACTTTTAATCTCCATATCTCATCATCCACTACAGCTTGGAAACTTAGACTACCTTAATTTTATAGACAATATTTTTGGCTATAAAGCCATTTACACACTATATTTTGGCTATATGGCCATTTACATCGCTAACGATATATCGTTGGGGTCACGGTGTTTGTGACGCACATCCGGCGTCGTTAGCGACATTGCAGCGTGTGACAGGCTAGAGCAACCTTAAACGATCGCAAAAGAGGCAAAAATCGTTTGTCTAAGAGAGGTTGTTTATTTATGAAAAATCGTTGTCTGGTCAGTAGCGATGTTGTTCCTCGTTCCTGAGGCATCCCACATCCTTATTTGTGACACCGTGGGAGCGACGAACATCTCCTTATCTCCGTCTACCGACAATGAGGAAGGAAGGAGGTGGGCGGCATGTTCCAGCCGCTCAACTCCGCCCCTCCTCTGCTATTGGACGGCTGCCGTGTGACATCGCTGTGATGCCGCACGAACCGCCCCCTTAGAAAGGAGGCGGTTTGTCGGCCAAAGCGACGTCGCAGGGAAGGTAAGTCCGTGTGACGGGTGTTAGCGATGTTGTGCGCCATGGGCAGCGATTTGCTCGTGATGCACAACCGATGGGGGCGGGTATGCTCGCTAGCAATATCGGTACCGATATCGCAGCGTGTAAAGTACCCTTATCTCATACATAAATATGTCATATAAAAAGTATAATTCTTGCACACCTAGAGAACTACATCAACCTTGGAGCCTTAAGGCCCCGTCACACACAGAGATAAATCTTTGGCAGATCTGTGGTTGCAGTGAAATCATGGACATATTGTTCCATTTGTACACAGCCACAAACCTGGCACTGATTGTCCACAATTTCACTGCAACCACAGATCTGCCGCAGATTTATCTGTGTGTGTGACAGGGCCTTTAACCTGAGGGATAACAGAGATGCACACTAATGCAGTGTAACTGAGTCTAACATGCAAGCAGAAACAAATGTAGTGGCACTCACCATCCTGTAGGAAAATTTTATTGCGGCATTACATTCAATGTGGGAAAGAAACAGGGAAATGTTTGGGCACTTAGGGGATTGGGAGAGAGAGTGCTCCCTCTCTCCTCCGATTGATGCCCCCGCGATGTAATCATGATGGCCCAATCGTCGCTATAGGGACCTGAGATCATCATGACGACCTTCAGGTCACCTGACTGAGGAAGCCTGCAGCATGGTCCCTCTTGCTTCTCACAGCCAATTATTGCAGTATAATGCAGCTGCGATCAGAGTAATGTAAGGCAATGTGATGTCCCCTATAGGGCCTAAGTAAACAAATATTTAAAAAAAAAAATCATAAAAGAAAGAACAAAAAATAAAAAATATATACCAGTAAATAGTTATATTTGTGTAAAAAAATAATATAAAAAAGTACATATTTGGTATCGCTGCATCCATAACAACCTGATCTATAAAACTGTCAAAAAATGTAACCCCGTCTGTGAACACTGTAAAAAAATAAATAAAAAATCTAGCAAAAATTATGCTTTTCCATCATACAGCTGACAAAAAATGAAAAATAAAATGCAATCAAAAAGTTATATCTAAATAAAAATGGTACCTCTGAAGATGTCATCTTATTCTGCAAAAAACAAGCTGTGACGCCCTGGCCTATCAGGTCGTCACAGGGTATTGTGCAATCTGCCCATCTGTGCAATATCCACCTCCTCCTTTGTTAAGGGTCCCTAACCAATGGTGTTGCCAAAACCAGCTAATCAAAATCCTAGGAACACTCTGCACCATACCCACCAGACACACCAGTGGAAGGCCTGAGTGGAATAGGGTCGCCCACTTGGGGGGTTGGTTATGGGGAGGTTAGGAGTGTCAGGAGTTGGCGAGTGTAGTTTTGGAAGTGAAGGAGAGAGGAGGTCAGGAGCTGGGCTCCTTGGAAGTACTAGGTAGCAGACGTTGGTATGGGCCTGGTAGGAGCTGGACCCCCCGGTCGCAGGAGATCGTGACAAGGGCACGGCATTGTCATGGAGGACAGCCGGCGGCCTTGTACCATCGCTGGGCTGGGACCAGGGCACGACGGGGTACGTGGACCCTAGGTCAGGGAGTAGCTTCAGGCAACCTGACAATTCACCCAATGAGAACGGAGCCTTCAAGATCCTCTCTCCACCCGCTCCAAAATCGGGGTACTAGTGCAACAAGGGGGATAGAACTTTCCACTAAAACGGTCCAGGAAATCCCAAGCGTGAATCCTAAGAGCAAGCTCCCTCAGTTAGTCACACTTGGGAGCGAGACCCAACTAGTTTCAAGCTATAGGGGGCAACTAAGGCTATGTTCACACTTCCGTTGTTTTGCATCAGTCACAATCCGTAGCCTTGAGGAATTACGGTATCCTGCAAAATATTTTGCAGGAATCCTGTTTTTCCCCATAGGCTTCTATTAGTGACGGATTGTGACTGATGATGCTGCGTTGCATCCGCTGCGTCGCGGTCAGTCATTTTTTAACTGACCGCCGGGTGGGAGCAACGCAGCCTGTAATGTTTTTTGAGCAGCGCGATCCGTAGGATTTCGCTGTGCATGCACTCTCTGGCTCCCCGCCCCCGTAACCAGGATAAACATCGGGTAACCAAGCAATGCGCTTTGGTTAGTTACCCGATATTTACAGTGGTTACGGGTGCAGGGAGCCAGCGCTAAGCTGGTATCCAAGATAAATATCGGGTAACCAAGCAAAAAGCGCTTTGCTTTTAGTTACCCGATATTTACCCTGGATACAGTGTGCAAGGCCGACACTTCCCCACTCGGCTCTGCTCCCTCCCGCACTCCGCATGTGTACACACACACACACCCACACTCACACACTTGTCCCCAGCCCTGCAGTCCCCGCGGCACTGACGTCCTCAGCTCCATGGTCCCGCTCGGCTCCACCTCCTCGCGCTCCGCCCCCTCCTGCACTCCGCATGTACACACGCATGTAGACACACACACACACACACACACTCACCTGTCCCCAGCCATGCAGACCGCAGCACTGACGTCCTCAGCTCCGCCCCCAGAACTCCGCCCCTGAACTCCGCTCCCCGAACACAACGGAGTCCGACAAAGAAATTCTTTTCTTTGTCACCGTTGTCATCCGTTGTACAACGCATCAGTCACATGCGTCAAGCAACGCATGTGACTGATGCAAAACAACGGAAGTGTGAACTTAGCCTAAGAAGAGAACAAGGTACCAAGGGAAAGGTCACAGATCAACAGGCAACACCAGCAGAAACGGGACCCAAACGTGCTCCCCCTCAGTGGCAGTGGTGTCCAGAACTTTGGTTTACTAAGTTGTCGGTGTCAGCGCTATTGGACTGAGTAAGTACGCAAGTGACCCTTACCTCCCCAACGGCACATCCCTGTCACTATCACTGAGTCCCGGGGCATTCCCCCTACCCATGGAGGGGTTAAACACCTGGCTGCCCACTCCATCGCCAGCGGGTACTCCCCAGCTTCAGCTGTAGTACTCCACTTTACCACACACCACGGGTGGCGTCACGAACTATAAATACACCATCCCCTGTAAATATCCCTTAATTGGAGTGGCCGCACGACCCCCCGAGTCCAGATGCCCCTCGAGCCACCGCGGATCCGGATCCGAGCAGCCCAGCTGCTGACGTGGGGGCGGCACAAAGCCACCACACATCTCCATCAGTGAAAAAAAAGTTATAACTCTCAGAATACAGCAATGAAGAAACTAACTGTTTTTTTTGCTATAAAATAGTTTTTATGGTGTAAAAGTGACAAAACATTAAAAAACTATATAAATGTGGTATCGCTGTAATAGTACTGACCCAAAGAATAAAGCTGTCACTTTGAACTCCTGTCTGGCTTATGGTCTGGCGGGGTCGATCTTTTTACTAGTCTTTTTAGGTGTGCGGTCATCAACAGTTTTGTTTATGTTTGATAAGAAGGACACCTCTGAACACAGGCCAAACAGAGTCCGGAGTAAAGGTTGCTTTACACGCTGCAATCTCGCTAGCGAGATCGCTAGCGTGCGTACCCGCCCCCATTGTTTGTGCATCACGGGCAAATCGCTGCCCATGGCGCACAAAATCGCTCGGACCCATCACACTACTTACCTGCCTAGCGACGTCGCTGTGACCGGCGAACCACCTCCTTTCTAAGGGGGCGGTTCGTTCGGCGTCACAGCAAAGTCCCTAAGTGGCCACCAAATCGAAGCAGAGGGGCGGAGAAGAGCAGGACGTAACATCCCGCCCACCTCCTTCATTCCTCATTGCCGGCGGCCGCAGGTAAGGTGAGGTTCCTCGTTCCTCCGGTGTCACACATAGCGATGTGTGCTGCCGCAGGAACGATGAACAACATCGTACCTGCAGCAGCAATGATTTTTGGGAATAGGGGAGCATGTCAGCGATTAATGATTTTGAACGATTTTGCGACCATTTTCGATCGCACGTAGGTGTCACATGCGACGACATTGCTAACCCGGCCGGATGTGCGTCACGATTCCGTGACCCCAATGACATCGCTTTAGCGATGTCGCTGCATGTAAAGCGGCCTTACTCTGCTGCCTCATTAGTGAATCACGTATTTCGGAGATGTAGATGGAAACCTCGATGCTCAGATTACAGAATACATGTTAACCAAGTAGCTTTCAACTCAATCCAAAAAAAACACAAGTCCCGGCTTAGGTTCGCCATCTGTTAACGGAACTATATGGGGCATTCATGTTATTGGTAACACAAAAAATGCTACGGCTGCCCACCCCCCAAAAAAATAAATAGAAATCCAGCAAAATCTGTGCTCTCGCATCCAAATGTCCCTTCCATTCTGAGTAGCACAATCTGCCTAAACTGCAGTTAGCATCCACGTTTGGCATTGTTGCAGTGAGGAGATCACACTTAATTTACGGGGTGCAGGTTTCCAGAAGCATGAAATGGGCACTACAATGTACTGGGCATGACAAGGACTTAATTGCAATTTTTAATTCTGCAACATTCACTGCCTTTGACACCATGGGTGTTTTTCAGAGACAAAGCACTACACTCGTAAATTAATTCCCAGAGGGGTGTAATTTCCAAAATGTGGACACTTGAGATTTCTTCTGTTCTGGAACTTAGCGGCTCTGCAAATGGAGTCCGCAAACTGTTCTAGGAAAATCTGTGCTCCAAGAATCAAACGGCGCTCTTTCCCTCCCAAGCCCTGCGGTGCAGCCAAACAGTACTATACAGTCACAATAGGGGTATTGCGACATTCAAGAGAAATTGTTTAAAGGGGCCCTTTTTACCTATTTCCCTAATATAAAATTGGAAATCTGGGGTTAAAACAACATTTTAATGGTAAAAATGTAGTTATTTTTTGCTCACGACTCAATAGTATAACATTTTGTGATACACCTGTAGTGTCAATATGCTCACTGCACCCATGGAATTGAAGAGTGCAGTTTGTAAAATAGAGTAAAAACAGGCTTTGGTTTGAAGTAGGTAAAAGGGAAGATATATATAAAGCTGTATAATAATTTTGCTTTATAAGTAAATAATTAGCATTTTCAAATGTTTTATAGATATGTTATGGTCATAGAGGAAGACAATTAGGTTTTGATCCTTATTATTATTATTATTATTATTATTATTATTATCATCATTACTTTACATTGTCACAGATTGACTAAGGAATATAAATGAATATTAGCCAAGTACTACCACAGAGATCATAAGGATAAGGATAAAAAAAAACAAACTATCATGCTATCAATTATTAATAAACAGTTGCATACATGGAAACTAAAACAAATACACTTTGACAAGGAAAAACTTTAGAATGATGTGTTAATTAAATTACCATCTTCCAATATAATGCATATAAATTAAACAAAATCTACCAAAATGTTAGGATTATATTAAATTTCTATATTATATTTCTAATATTGCATATGTAAAATTATATTTACACAGTTATAATTTAGCATACATTATATATGATTGTGAATTTTAACAGCCAGCACAAACAAAAAAAGCCGAAACCCCCCACAAAATTCATTCAAGCAAAATTAGGCCATTTTGATTATTTCATTTAATTCATTCTAACTTGTTTCAGCAGCGTCCGCACTGTAAATTTTGCATTCATTCTAACAGATTGTCATTCTTTTGTGGCTGGGCTGGGGGGTGTCCCAAGATGGGCAACCTTCTTCTTGACATCTTTTTTTAGTGGAGCATGTGGAAAGGGGTTGTGTTCATGAAATAAATTCTTTGATAGATGTCATTAAAGGAGTTATCTTAAGTTCATAAATGGTAGAATTGCAAATTAATTTAAAAAGAGGTAATTTTGCCATTTTACTCCGTTTTAAAAATTCTCTCCTTTCTCAAGAATGAGGGGTTACTTTACTTTTATAGTGTACAGCTCATTGCCTAGGGTCATACGCTTGTACCTTCCCTTCTTGTTGTATTAGTGCAGTGATGGGACTAGTGATACTCACTTGCCAGCTCACTAGCTAGGGTTATTACAGGAACTTCATGTATCCTGCTCGGCAACAGGTGCAGAACCTGTATAGGGACTGGCTAGGAGTGCAGGGTGCAGCTGCAGGTTAGTGCAGGAGGTGTCTTATCATCCCCTTCCCTAGCACCAGGTCGTGATCAGACTCTATCCTTTACAGCCTTTTTCTGTTCTTCTCAAGCTGGCTGGACCAGTCACTGTGCACTTCTTCTATGCTACAGAGTTAAAGTGGCCTTTACTAATAGCCTGGTAGAGAGTTCAGTTCGGACAAATAGAGTGACCCTATCGGTTTTCTGAACTCTCAATTTTCAGGCAAACCAGGAAGTTGGGGAAGGGAACAGATTAATTTAGAGACAACCCTGATTATCAATTTAAGAAACACTACTACTGTGCCAGAAAATACATTACCTGTTGTATAACAAAATATCAGGAACCCAAATTTGATCAGATGGAAAACGAAGTGTTTGTACTCCAGGGTATTCTGCTTGGTCCCATGTCAAGTAGAAGTCATTCCAGTACTGTGGAATAAATAGTAGAAAAATGGTAATTTTTATGAATGTTTATATATGATGGTACAATTGAACATACATGCAACTACATGTCCATACAATGAAATACATCAATCATTGATGGGCACAGAAAAACCCCAAAACATTTGATTGCCATACTTTTGGCATACAGCCAGAATCGGACTGACTACCAGAGGAACCACCAGTAATACCAGGCCTGGCTGCAGTTACCGGCATTGAACTCCGGAGCTCTCACCTGAGCTCTGGAGTGCAGCCTGGACTGAACTGAGGGTTTGCAGGACTGAAACGCGAGCGCCTACTGATTCCCTGGCGATTGCAGTTCAGTTCATGACAGCTGTTTACAGGCCGGGCTGAACTCCGGAGCTCAGGTGACAGCTTCGGAGTTTAGCCCGGCCTGTCCGCAGCTGTCATGAACTGAACCGCAATCGCCGGGGAATCAGTCTGTGCTCGCGGTTCAGTCCTGCAAACCCTGAGTTCAGTCCAGGCTGCTCTCCGGAGCTCAGGTGAGAGCTCCGGAGTTCAATGCAGGTAACCGCAGCCAGGCCTGGCATTATTGGCGGTTCCTCCAGTAGCCAGTCCGACACTGCATACAGCTGTACTGAAAAGCTCAGTTAGAGTCACAGGATCCTGATGTATACTAGCTAAAATATATGCAAAATGGACACACTAATATTAATGGGTTCTGAAAAGAAAGTTAAAAAGTTTTTGCAAGCTCTAACATGTGATGTCTTATAAATTCCTCCGCTTTTACACTTTTTTGCTTACAAACTTCTGCATCATTGGACCACTAAACCTCTCTTCAGCAAATATAGTAAAAACATCATGTATACTTTTTTTATTTATTTTTTTATTTTTAGGTTTTTTATCATTAAAAGGTTTATTGGACCATAACATGTCTGAAAGAACCATTAACTTCAACATAAACAAACATTAAACAGAGACCAAATCAGCATCTCCCAGCAGGTTAATTACTATTAATGCTTTCAACAAATGTATTTGGCCACACTTTATAGAGCAAATTGGCTATGATATTAAACAGTTTGTGGAAAATGGAGGAACTGAATCCCATCATCAGCTTTAGTGGTTAATTAATTTCTCACACAGAATAATTTACTCCCACTAAATGACAGAATTCTTCAATAGCCTAAACAATTAAACCCTTAATAGAACACATATACATGTCTTGCATAAATGGACTACATTATGCTCTCCATAATGAAGGTTTGCTACTATTTGTGCATTGAAGAAGGTTTTATGGTTGTCACGGCCATCTCTTTCCATCTAGAGACAGGACAGGATCTGGGCTAGAGTCGCTCTTTGCCATCTGAAACTCCTCACATTAAACATAATTCCCTTTCTTTTGGTGCTGAAAGGGTTAATGTCAGTTTTACTTTGCAGCAGCTTCTGACTCCTGGCCTCAGGTGCTTCCGGTTGATGACCACTCCCTTCCCCTGTATATGGTCACATTTCCCAGTAAGGGGGCCGGTTATTCTGATTCATTCTGTAGCTAGGCCTCGAGGTGGGGGGAGCTGCTGGAGCCCTTTGTTGATGGAAGCGGTGTGGCTGCAGTCCTGGTGTCAAACTGCAGCTGTGAAGTTGGACTTTATCCTTTGTTTTTTCCCCTGTGTGTTGTACCTTTCCTTCTTGTTGTATTAGTGCAGCAGTGGGACTAGCGATACTCACCTGCCAGCTCCCTAGCTATGGTTATTAAAGGGACTCTCAGGACTTCAGGTGCAACAGGAGCGGAACCTGTATAGGGACTGGCTAGGAGTGCAGAGTGCAGCTGCAGGTGAGTGCCGTAGGTGTCCCATCATTCCCTTCCCTAGCACTAGGGCATGAGCAGACTCTATCCTTTAAAGCCTTATGCATGGCCCTCCATTTCATCAGGTTCCACCTGCATAAACACGTATTTGATAAAACATGCGAACAAGCACATGTAAAGCACCACAAGTTGCTTCAGAGTGTATGGAGCAGACTCAAGAGATGAGGTCGTTAATATGCAGCAGACCTGCATATTAACGACCTGCAATTGTTGTTAACTAATCTAATGGTGCTGTTAATACCTTTCAGTGCCATTTAAATCGCCCAATTTTAATGAAAAAAACATTTATTTGGTGTAGAGTCATGTCTGAAAAAGACAACTCAATCAAAATATAAAATTATTTAAACTCAGAAAGGTAAAGAAAATTGAAAACATTACAATTTTTTGGTCATTTCAAGTCCTTAAGTAAGTACAATAGAAGGCGATCAAAATGTTGTATTTACCCCCAAATAGTATCAGTAAGGCTATGTGCGCACGTGTGCGCATTGCACCGCACCGAAAATGTGCGCTTCAGAGCGCAGCTGAAAAGCTGCGTTCTGAAGCGCATGGTGCCGGCAGATTCGTGCGCTCTGCATGCTGCCTCTTCCTATAGACAGCATGCAAACCGCACGAAAGAAGTGACATGTCACTTCTTAGAACACAGCGATTCGGCAAGCAGCCGAATCGCTGCGTTCTAACATGCCACGTGCGCACGGCCCTTGCACAATCTCCATAGATTGTGCAGGGGACGCAGGACGCATGCAATTACGCTGCGGTGCAGAACGCAGCGTAACTGCATGTAATACGCACACGTGCGCACATACCCTATAAGCTACACCTCAGCACATAAAAATCAAACACTTGCTCAGCTACATAGATGGAAAAATAAACAGTTATGGGTCTACTGGGACACAAGCAAATCTTTTTTCTCTCCATTTGGAATTTATATGGTAAAATGAATGATTTCTTTCAAAATTAAAACTCCTGCTATAGGCTATGGCAATGGAAAGATGAAAAAGTTATGGCTCTTGGAAGAAGAAGATTAAATCAACGAGTGTACAAAAACAAAAATATGTTCAGGACCTTAAACTCTGCCAGCCTAAGCAGTTTTTGCTCTTACTATTTAATTTTTTTTCTTCCCTTCTTACGAGAGCTATATTTTATTTTATTTACAGTTGTATTTTTGAATGACACCATTTTAGGTTCCCTTCACACGTATGCATCTGTCTGTACATGTGTGCCATGTGTGTGCCATCTTTGTGCAATTTATGTGCACCATCTGTTTGGCATCTATGCGACATGTACTGGGAAAAAGCATGACATTTTTTTATGTATTAATGATGTGCAAAGATGCAAAGATAAACTTCAATGCTAGAGAGGAGAATGGGGTTAATGCCCACTGCTCCCGAAAGAATAGACTGTTTATTTAATGAACTTCTTTATTTTACAGGTCTATGTGTTTCAGAGACCAAAGTCTCCTTCATCAGGGCAAAGAAAAAAATCAACAATATTGATATTGTTGATTTTTTTCCTTTGTCCTGATGAAAGAGACTTTGATCTCCGAAACGCGTAGACCTGTAAAATAAAGAAGTTCACTAAATCGACAGTCTATCTTTTGGCAGCAGTGTAGTATTAACAAGGTTCTCCTCTCCAGCATTAAAGTTTAACCCATGTGGGGTTATGTCAGGCTTGCATAGGGGTTGTGACTTACATAACCCCAGTATGTAAGTGTTACTTTATGTACAATTCCCTATAATATCTGGTAAGACCTTATTTGCACTTTTTATCCTCAGCTTTATTATAAGATACAAAGATAGATAGATAAATAGATAGATTGATACATAGACAGATGCAAACTATAGATGCAGCACTAGCATATGAATAGGAAGGTGCAAATCTTCCCAGGGAAAGTCCAATCCTTTCAATATAATGGAGAAGAAAATAAGCAGTGCTTTAACTTGTGTCTTTTTATTTACCTATTATAGCAATGCTTTGGTCCATATGTTGAGCTTTCTAAAGCAAGGTGGAAGTGCAAATAAGATGCTATACACCGGAAATTATTACTTTTGCTTCAACTAATTCTCAAGAAATTTTTTTTTTTATTCTGTGATGATTATTATGGACAGCAATGAGGGACCGTGATGGGCATTAGTATAGCATCCACTTATACAAATTTGGTAATTATGTCATTGTAGGAGGATCTTTTGTATATATCACACCACTTTAAGCATGTAGTGAAGTGGTGAAGGTACATTGATGATGTCTTTCTCCTTTTGACTGAATCAGTGGAAGATTTATTGGATTTTAAGGCATTTTTGAATGACATGGATGAGAATATTAAATTTACTCTAGTTTTTCTGAGACAGAAATTCAATTTTTGGATGTTCTGGTTATACTAGCAAATGAGAACTTGACTACAAATATGTCTTTAAAACCAAAAGACACAAATAATTTACTTCAGTTTGAGAGTCATCATTACAGGAGGATGGTAAAATCACTTCCATTTAGTCAATTTTTAAGGGCTAGAAGGATAGTGAGTGATGATATATGTTAAATAAGAATTTTGATAATATGATAATACGTTTTAGAGATAGAAACTATTCTAAAAAAATGTTGAAAAAATGGACACCAAAGTTGAGGAATATTAAGCGTAGCACTCTTTGAATAGAAAAGGATAATAGAAATGTGAAATTAAAGAGTCATCCATTGGTGTCAATATACTGTGAAGAAGGTAATGTTATTCCAGCTGTAATTAGGAAACATTGGTCTATCTTAGGATAGTGCCTTCCAGATATTGATGAATGTTAAATCCCCTCATTATTCAAGATAAACTGGAACATTCAGCTTTAGGATCTTTTAAATCATCTATTCAATCGACCTTGATGAGTCGTAAACGTACTGGTTTTTATCCATGCATAAACTGCAGAAATATGCTTACAGAATAACATTTACACACACTGTTTTAGAAGAGGGGTTTTTTTTACATGCAATTGTGAATATGTGGTATATACGCTTGAATGCCCCTGCACATTGATATGTGATAGAGACCACTTGGGATTTTAAAACCTGTATAAATCATTTTAGATATACCATTTGGAAAATAAAATTGGATCTCCCTGTACCAAAATATTTTGCTGAGTTTGGTCATTGTGAGAAAGACTTAAAGTTTTGCATTATAGATCAGATTCCCCCATTGATAATGGGTGGTGACTGTACTAAATTATTGCAAATTAGGGAATTGGAATAGATGCATAAATTAAATACTTTAAAAACATACTATTTAAATGTGAACTTTAAATTACATACTGTCATTTAGTATGGCGAAATTAACCTTACTTTGATGCTCTTTAAGATCCTGGACCTAATTTTATAGTGTAGTAAGATATATGCTTTACAATTCATTTGTGTTTTTATCTTTATGCAGGTCATATTGATTGGAACTATGTAAAAGACTTGTCTCATCCCACCATAAGAACTTCTACAAGAAACGTTAACTATGGAATTATAAATATAGCGCCCAAACCTGAAAAATAAATAATGTTATTATTCTGATTAAATTCTTTATTACTTTTAATGGTCAGAGCGTAAAAATCTTTACGGTGTCGTCCTAGTTACTGAGATGCTCCCGGGTAAGTACAGCGTATGTACCACTACGTAACCTTTAAGATGGTGCAGTCAGTGTTGGTGATATTATGGCATGTGTGCGGATACGCGTGGTCGTAAGCATTCAACCAACAGGACTTTCCTGGCTTTAAAAAAGCAGAGGGCTCCTGAATATTCTTGTTTCTTACACGTTTTGTCATATGCACGAGCACTACTGCAATTCCGAAAATTGTGCTGAAATGTAGTTGTTTGTACATATGCTGGGGTGAGTCATGGACAATAATGACAGACACATGTGATGCACTTTATTATCCACTACTGAATATGTGATGTGGTAACTAAGCATTTTGTGAATACCTTATACGCTGACGAGCAAAAGGGTAACAATGTTTTTAACTTTTGGCTTTCAGGCTCTATATCTCACCATCCTCTACAGCTTTGAGCATGAGATTACCATATTTTTCGGACCATAAGACGCACTGTTTTCCCCCCAAATGTTGGGAGAAAGTTGGGGGTGCATCTTATGGTCTGACTGTGGCTGCGGAGAATAAGGCTGCTGCGGTGGAGCGGGTCATCGGGGCCACGAGCAGGCTGTAGCAGCCTGCCGTGACCACGTGGACCCGCTCATTTAATATGCACGCCCATCCTCCCGCCCATCTCTCAGCGGTGAAGCAGGCACTGACAGGTGGGCGGGAGGATGGGCAGGGATAAACAGTCGGCCCGCATGATCAACTCCTGGTAACTGCAGCCTGGAGTGATCATGTGCGGCTGTATTCACTGCCCCCCGCGCATCATCATCAGTGCGGGGGGCAGTGAATCAGTACAGATTACTCACCGTTCCCCTGCAGCATCGCTCCTCCTCCCGTCTGTCCGGTCAGCTGACTTGCAAGACTAGCGGCGTGCACAGCGATGACGTCATCGCTGTGCGCACGTGTCCACACGCAGTCGCTGGCACAGACCACCAGAAGACATCGCGATGCTGCAAGGGGACGGCTGCATTCAGCGGTGCTGCTGCTGACATAGACGGTAAGAGGAGCAGTGCTGCAGGGAGTGAGGTGAGGTGAGTATGAACGTTTATTTTTTTATGTGCCACAGGATGCGGCCATACACCAGGATGAGGGCATATAGCAGGATAGGGGTATATTATGAGCAGCATGGGGAGTTTTTGAGCAGGATGAGGGTATATAGCAGGCTGGGGAGTATATGAGCAGGATGAGGGTATATAGCAGGCTGGGGAGTATATGAGCAGGATGAGGGTATATAGCAGGCTGGGGAGTATATGAGCAGGATGAGGGTATATAGCAGGCTGGGGAGTATATGAGCAGGATGAGGGTATATAGCAGGCTGGGGAGTATATGAGCAGGATGAGGGTATATAGCAGGCTGGGGAGTATATGAGCAGGATGAGGGTATATTATGAGCAGCATGGGGAGTATATAGCAGGCTGGGGAGTATATGAGCAGGATGGGGAGTATATGAGCAGGATGAGGGTATATAGCAGGCTGGGGAGTATATGAGCAGGCTGGGGAGTATATGAGCAGGACATTACCCCATAACAGTGTCAGCAGCAGATCCTCGCCCCATAAGTGTGTCATGATGACCACATTTTTTGCTTAAAATGTTATTTTCCTATTTTCCTCCTCCAAAACCAGGGTGCGTCTTATGGTCAGGTGCGTCTTATAGTCCGAAAAATATGGTACCTTCATTTTATAGATAATCATCTTGGCTATCTCATACATAAGTTTGACTTGCAACTATTTAGCATATGGTCAGTTCTGCAGATTCTTCTCATGTCACTACATTGTTACTGTTTTGCGCCTGATGTCTGAAAAATATTTTTCTTCCTGTATACTACATATTACAACCTGTTCTCAAATTCCCTAATAGCTCAGTGTGTTATTAGGTTGATTCCCAAGTGAAAGATTACAGGTTTGAATCAAAGAGCAGCCATGAAGAAGATTTCCCAAGAAAAGATAAACAGCATTATCTCGCTCATTAATAGCTGTCCAGCAGGACAATGACTCAAAGCATATGTTAAGATTGGCAAAGAAATGGTTCAATGACAATGAAGTAGTGGTACTGGATTGGCCCCCACAGTTCTAGACCTCAGTTCGATCAAATACCTGTGGGTAGAGATGACAAAAAAGCTGTATACATTCCCAAGTGAGTTGACCAGTACGCAGCAACTTTGGAAACGTGTAGAAGAAACCTGGGATCAGATTTTGGTCAAGACATGTTTGAATCTGACTGAGAGCATTCCCGGAAGAATTCATGCAGTGTTGAAAGCCAAATATGGATTTACAAAATACTAATAAATTAACAAAAAACAATAACATGACAAGAATCTGTACAACTAATCATATGCTAAATTGTTGCAAGTCAAATACATGTTTGAGCGAAGATGATTGTCTATAAAATGAAGGTAGTTTGATGCTCAAAGCTGTAGTGGATGGTGAGATGTAGAGCCTAAATAGCAAAAGCTCTAAACATTGTTACCCTTTTGCTTGTCAGTTTAATTGATGATTTGTATTCATTATTGTGAACACATATTTCATTCTGAGTATGTGAAACACTATAAAAAGCACCTTATTTGCATTTACACCTTGTTTGAGAAAAGTCCACATATGGACTGAAATGTTGCTATAATGGGCACATTTATTTCTCATAATCATGGAGTGGAGTGCTGCTTCTAATATTTTTCTAATTGATAGATAGTAGATAAATGCAACAAAAAGCAAAGGCTTATCAGGTGAAAAAAAGATTCCAGATATTCAGGCTAAAAAAGTGGACTTTGAGCCCAGAGGGCTCAAAATAACAAAAAATCCCAGTACTAGTCCAGAGTGAATCTGATAAGCAAAGGCTATGGAGCTTCATTCTGACACTAAAAAGGCTTTGGCCAGCAGCCACTCTCGCCTCACGTTGAGCTCCAAGAGACCTAAAGACTGTGATGAGCGGTGATGTCAGTAGCGTCACTGCTCATCCAACGGTGATGCTGAGCTCTGCGTGACCAACCAAATGATTCTGATGAGCGGTGATGTTACTGACATCACCCTTCATTATAGTCACCGGGTCTCGTGGAGTGCAGCGTCAGAAGAGAATGGTTGCTGCTCAAAGCCTATGGAGTGTCAGAACGATGTTACATAGCCATTTTGCATTATATTCCTTCTGGACTGCATTGGATCTGCTGGGGATTTTTTATTTTTTTGGGAATAAAGTGGTGAACAAGATCTATCTATCTATCCCTCTATCTATCCCTCTATCTATCTATCTATCTATCTATCTATCTATCTATCTATCTATCTATCCATATATCTCTATCCTATCTATCTATCTATCATCTATCTATCCCTCTATCTATCTATCTATCTATCTATCTAACTCTCTATCTATCTATCTATCATCTATCTATCCCTCTATCTATCTATCCATATATCTCTATCCTATCTATCTATCTATGCAGCTATCTATCTATCTAGCTATCTCCTATCTATCTATCTATCTATCTATCTAGCTATCTATCTATCTTTCATCTGTGCACATCTTTAACCTAAAAATCTTAAATTTCTTGAATGTATTTAATTTGGCAGGTGCTATCTGTGTGCTGTACATGTTATTCATGGACCCATAGATTTCTGTTGACCCATTTTATCTGTGAAAACATGAAGGTGTGAAGAATAAGAGAGATTTTAATGAGCATGGGTGTGAATGTGTCCCCAGTACATGTGAAAATGGACACCACACCTACTGGGCACACCAATGTGTAAAGGAGGCCTTACCATAAAATACACTAGAAATAGAGAAAAAAATTCCAAGCAGTAAAATTGCAAATAAAAACCCCAAAACAAAACACAACTGTCTTTTTGGGGTTTGTTTTTACTGTACTTATTGTATGGTTAAACTGACTTGTCAACATGATTCTCTAGGTAAGTACAATTATGGCAACTTCAAACTTTTATGTATTTTCTTTACGTACTGAAAAAAATTGTGGAAATTAAAAAAAAGTAATTTAGCCTGTTTCATTATTTTCCGTAATACTTTCAGTTTTACATTGATAGAGCTGTGTGAGAGCTTGCTGTTCGGCAAGATGACTTTTTAAATTAATATTATTTTGGGCTAAATACAACTGATAGTTGAGTTCTTATATTTTATATACAGAGCTGACATGACCATTACCAAAAAATGTAATTCTGAATTATTTTGTTTTCCTTTACGTCATTTACAATCAGGTAAATTCATTTTATGCTTTGAAAGTCTGGAATTCTATGGAACTAATGATACCAAATATGATTTTTTTTGTCTTTATTTTAAATGGGGGAAAAGTGGGTTATTTTTGCACATTTTTATATTTGTACTTACAATTTTTTTGCATTTAGGGGACTTGAACCTGCAGTCATCCTGTGATCACTTACTGTATGCTATGTAACACCTCAGTATTTCAATATACTGTATAGTAAAAATAACAGTCTTCTATGAAGGCTAGCCAGAAGAACACTGTCATGGTAGGCATGATGGAATTAATTTAGTCCTTGCCTGCCATTACAAAACATCAAAACCCTATATTCACAAAGCAATGCATAAATTGACGTTCCCCCCTGGACTGCATGTTATAAATCCCACTGTCAGAAATAACAGTAGTATTTAAGGAGTTAACAGATGTGGGCAGGTACGAAATCAAACAATTTCAGATTCAATTACGTAAGAGGACAAAAAATAAATAAATAAATATATATATAATAATAATAATTTTATTCATTTATATAGCGCTATTAATTCCACAGCGCTTTACATACATTGGCAACACTGTCCCCATTGGGGCTCACAATCTAGAGTCCCTATCTGTATGTCTTGTATATCTTATATATACAGTTAGGTCCAGAAATATTTGGACAGTGACACAAGTTTTGTTATTTTAGCTGTTTACAAAAACATGTTCAGAAATACAATTATATATATAATATGGGCTGAAAGTGCACACTCCCAGCTGCAATATGAGAGTTTTCACATCCAAATCGGAGAAAGGGTTTAGGAATCATAGCTCTGTAATGCATAGCCTCTTCTTTTTCAAGGGACCAAAAGTAATTGGACAAGGGACTCTAAGGGCTGCAATTAACTCTGAAGGCGTCTCCCTCGTTAACCTGTAATCAATGAAGTAGTTAAAAGGTCTGGGGTTGATTACAGGTGTGTGGTTTTGCATTTGGAAGCTGTTGCTGTGACCAGACAACATGCGGTCTAAGGAACTCTCAATTGAGGTGAAGCAGAACATCCTGAGGCTGAAAAAAAAGAAAAAATCCATCAGAGAGATAGCAGACATGCTTGGAGTAGCAAAATCAACAGTCGGGTACATTCTGAGAAAAAAAGGAATTGACTGGTGAGCTTGGGAACTCAAAAAGGCCTGGGCGTCCACAGATGACAACAGTGGTGGATGATCGCCGCATACTATCTTTGGTGAAGAAGAACCCGTTCACAACATCAACTGAAGTCCAGAACACTCTCAGTGAAGTAGGTGTATCTGTCTCTAAGTCAACAGTAAAGAGAAGACTCTATGAAAGTAAATACAAAGGGTTCACATCTAGATGCAAATCATTCATCAATTCCAAAAATAGACAGGCCAGAGTTAAATTTGCTGAAAAACACCTCATGAAGCCAGCTCAGTTCTGGAAAAGTATTCTGTGGACAGATGAGACAAAGATCAACCTGTACCAGAATGATGGGAAGAAAAAAGTTTGGAGAAGAAAGGGAACGGCTCATGATCCAAGGCACACCACATCCTCTGTAAAACATGGTGGAGGCAACATGGTGGCATGGGCATGCATGGCTTTCAATGGCACTGGGTCACTTGTGTTTATTGATGACATAACAGCAGACAAGAGTAGCCGGATGAATTCTGAAGTGTACCGGGATATACTTTCAGCCCAGATTCAGCCAAATGCCACAAAGTTGATCGGACGGCGCTTCATAGTACAGATGGACAATGACCCCAAGCATACAGCCAAAGCTACCCAGGAGTTCATGAGTGCAAAAAAGTGGAACATTCTGCAATGGCCAAGTCAATCACCAGATCTTAACCCAATTGAGCATGCATTTCACTTGCTCAAATCCAGACTTAAGACGGAAAGACCCACAAACAAGCAAGACCAGAAGGCTGCGGCTGTAAAGGCCTGGCAAAGCATTAAGAAGGAGGAAACCCAGGGTTTGGTGATGTCCATGGGTTCCAGACTTAAGGCAGTGATTGCCTCCAAAGGATTCGCAACAAAATATTGAAAATAAAAATATTTTGTTTGGGTTTGGTTTATTTGTCCAATTACTTTTGACCTCCTAAAATGTGGAGTGTTTGTAAAGAAATGTGAACAATTCCTACAATTTCTATCAGATATTTTTGTTCAAACCGTCAATTTAAACGTTACAATCTGCACTTGACTTCTGTTGTAGAGATTTCATTTCAAATCCAATGTGGTGGCATGCAGAGCCCAACTCGCGAAAATTGTGTCACTGTCCAAATATTTCTGGACCTAACTGTATATTTGGTATCACTGTGTCCATAAAAGCCTTACCTATCAAAATACAAAATTAATTGACATAGTTCACACTGAAAAAAATAAAAATAAATGAAAATGCTAGAATGGCGTTTTTGATCATCACACCTCTGTGGCAAAATGCACTACAAAGAAAGCAAGATGTTGTATGTACACCTCATTGGTATCACTAAGACAGACAGGCTGCCACTTGATAACTAGCCCTTGTACAATCAACCAATACTAAGATAAACATTTTCCGGAATTCGGAATATGGTGACACAAATTATCCCCCCCAAAATTGTTTTTCTTTCTTTTATGAAATTAATTCTATTGATTGCAGAACTCCAAATTTAGTCAGTTTTCGATGGCAGTATTGAGCGAGGAAGGCAGTGAAAGACAAACATTAGTGTGACAATACATGACTTTTCCCAGGGTGGAGGATCACATTAATGTTTTGGGAATGAACTAGAACCTTATGAGATTTAAGTTGAACCGTGACCTTTTAGGCATATTTTTACAAAACAGCTTAAATATGTCATGAATGATACATAAAATTATGTAGTATATTGTTTAATCAAGTCATAAAACAATATAATCCAATCTCATTTAAAGATCATTATTTCAATTGCTTTAATATGCCGCTGAACTTAAACTAGAATGTGATTAAATATGATTTTTTAATTGTGCTGCAATTTTCTAATTCACCAGTAGGATATAATTACTTAGCTAAATAAAACCTGGAAAGTAATTTAATGCATTAAAGAAAAGCTAATTACATAGAAGTATGCTACTTACAATTTGAAGCCAAGCATTTGTAATCAGAACTTGATTCTTTTCATCCTGGAAGAGAAAGAAGAAATCACTGTGATGCTGATTGCTAAAATGACACTGGGAATGTCAATGATTTTTCTCAATCCTTTCCAGAAATGTGATGATTTTAGTTTGGATTTGTTACATTTAAAGAAAAAGCAACTTTTCATTTGTTTTTATAAGAGCGGTGACTTTAAAAGGTTTTTTCCACTTTTCGGAAAAAGGATCCATAATGTAACATAACAAGAAAGTTAACAGTCACCCTCCTTAAGTTGCGGTTCTGGTCTCTGGTGTTTTGGCTGTCCATCATTGATGTTAGGTTGACAGCTCGCCTCACATCACTACTGCAGCCAATCATTGAACACTGTGGTTCTGCTAATGTATAACTTAAATAGAATGACCACTCTGGTAGTATGTTAGACCTCTTTTGTCCTTAAAACCACACTAATTGGTCCAAGTGGTAAGATATTTCTGCGGGAATAGTGGCCCATGCGGACAGGAGAGTTTCTAGCAGTTGCCCCAGATTTGATGGACATACTGAATGGCTTGTTCTACTTTGTTCCAGAGATACTTTATAGGATTAGGATCTGGGCTTTGTGAAGGCCAGGGATGCAAGGAAACGTTTCTATAATATTACTTGACTCAATCTATAATTACCCTTGTGGCATGGTGCATTGTCTAACTTAAGTGTTCATCTGTGTATGTAGAGTAGAGGAAAGGGTTAACCCGTGCTGCCGTGTGGATAGAAGAAATCGATCTGGAAGAGTAATCTTTGTGATTTGAATATTCAACGTATTCAACGCGTTTCAGAGTATATACAGTTAGGTCCAGAAATATTTGGACAGTGACACAAGTGTTGTTATTTTAGCTGTTTACAAAAACATGTTCAGAAATACAATTATATATAATATGGGCTGAAAGTGCACACTCCCAGCTGCAATATGAGAGTTTTCACATCCAAATCGGAGAAAGGGTTTAGGAATCATAGCTCTGTAATGCATAGCCTCCTCTTTTTCAAGGGACCAAAAGTAATTGGACAAGGGACTCTAAGGGCTGCAATTAACTCTGAAGGTGTCTCCCTCGTTAACCTGTAATCAATGAAGTAGTTAAAAGGTCTGGGGTTGATTACAGGTGTGTGGTTTTGCATTTGGAAGCTGTTGCTGTGACCAGACAACATGCGGTCTAAGGAACTCTCAATTGAGGTGAAGCAGAACATCCTGAGGCTGAAAAAAAAGAAAAAATCCATCAGAGAGACAGCAGACATGCTTGGAGTAGCAAAATCAACAGTCGGGTACATTCTGAGAAAAAAGGAATTGACTGGTGAGTTTTGATTAAAAAAAAAAGTATTTTATGGGTGTGTTTATTTCTTTTGACATACAAGGTTAGTAATGAAGGTGTCTCATAGATGCCTCCTCATTACTAACCTAGGGCTTGATGGGAGCTGTAATTTTTGACAAATCACAGCTGTCATCAACCTCATATATTACCCTGATTGCCCCTGCACCAGGAAAATCTGGAAGAGCAGGGTAAAGTTCAAGAATTGGCACATCTAATGGATGCGCCAATTCTCGGAATGCTGTGGGCTGGTATTTTTAGGCTGTGAAGGGCCAAATAACCGTGGGCTTTACCAGCCTGATACTACCAGTCCCCAGCTGTTGCTTTATCTTAGCTGATTATCAAAATAGAGGGGACCCCACATCTTAAATAAATAAATAAATGAACAAAATAAATAAATGATTGGGGTCATGAAGTTTAACAAACGGGCCCAGAAAAAAGTCTAACTGCTGTGTTATCTTCTGGGAAACACAGTATTTATAACTGTCCTGCTCTTACCCCTGTTTTGCTTTCTTTTGCAGTCCCCTAGTCCTTACTATAACAATTTTAGAGAACATAACTTCTCTTCCCTATTGACTTATATTGGGGTTCACTGTCTGGGGTCAAGTCCAGATCAAGTTCGGGTCTTGAACCAAATTTTTTCAAAGTCCGTGCGAATTCAGCGAACCCGAATATCCAAGGGCTTGCTCATCTCTAAGTGTCAGTGATTTCTTGCTCTATTTTGCTCATTAATGTCTTAAAATTTTGTATCTTTTAAATAGCAATGATATTGTATTTGACTCCAATTTTTTTGACTGTCACCATCTGTTCATAACTTATAAGTGCGACCCCTTTCATTGCTGATTATTGTACATTCACAGGATCACCTTTGCTGAATGTTTTCCTCTATTACACCATTCTCATTAACCTTTCAACACTGTTACACAAAAAACACTTCACAAGGTTGGCAGATCAGATCACTTAATTTTCCCATTATTTCATTTGATCCTATGTTGCACTCCAGGGTCATCAGCTATGAAAGGGCAGTTGTCCCTGATTAATTAAATATTAAGTGTATATTTTATTTTGCTCACATTAAGACAACAAAAAAAATATCACATCTATATAAATATAGACCATTATTTTTAGCATGCCATTAGAAATTAAATGATCTGTAATGTAATGACTAGTCTTGATGAGGGAACATGGAGCCAGATTTATGAAGAGTTGCATGCCTGTGGCATCCCACCTACGCTTTGTTCCTGTCCCAACACAGATACGCCCAATTCAGCCTGAGCGGCTCAATACATATATACACTACAGTTCAAAAGTTTAGAGTCACTTAGATATTCCCTTATTTTTTTAAAGGAAAGTACATTTTTTTAAATGAAGCAAACATTAAATTGAACAGAAATACATTCTATACATTGCTAATGTGGTAAATGACTATTCTAGCTTCAAACGTCTGGTTTTTAATGCAACATCTACATAGGTATATAGAGGCCCATTTCCAACAACCACCACTCCAGTGTTCTAATGGTACATTGTGTTTGCTAACTGTGGTAGAAGGCTAATGGATGTTTAGAAATCCCTTGAAGACCCTTGTGCAAGTATGTTAGTGATGCGCCCACGTGGTCTTGTGGTTTACCCGTCACCGGCCCGCGGTTCTTCTCTTGGGTCACCGCGGTGGCCTTGCCCGGTTCCGTGACCCCGGTGGTGTCAATAAAGATGGGGATGGGAATGATGGGGGTAGTTGTTTGTGACGCCACCTGTGGTGTGCGGACAATAATTAGCCGCCGCTGTAGGACTTCTCTCTTCTAGGGTGGATGGTAACGCAGCTCGGAAATCACAGCTCTCCACAGGCAGAGCTCGGCCCCAGGGAGGATGAACTATATGGCAAGAGGTCCCATACCTCATAATGGCCACCCCAGCACCTACCTTAGACCCGTCCCAGTGGAAGAGCTCCCATGTTATGTGTTGGTTGAGTGTGTTGTTGTTGGTTTACCGGTGACGAGCTCCTCCATATCCGAGATGAATACTGCCCCTCTGGTGAGGTGCAGTACCCTGTGGCACCTGAAGCCGCAGGGGCACCACATTAGCACAGCTGAAAACAGTTTTGCTGATTACAGAAGCTATAAAACGGACCTTCCTTTGAGCTTGTTGAGAATCTGGAGCATTACATTTGTTGGTTCCATTATACTCCCAAAATGGCCAGAAAAAGAGATCTTTCATGTGAAACTCGACAGTCTATTCTTCTTCTTAGAAATGAAGGATATTCCATGAGAGAAATTGCCAAGAAACTGAAGATTTCCTACAACGGTGTGTACTACTCCCTTTAGAGGAGAGCACAAACAGGCTCTAACCAGAGAATAAAGAAAAGTGGGAGGCCCAGCTGCACAACTGAGCAACAAGACAAGTCCTTTAGAGTCTCTAGTTTGAGAAATCAATGTCTCACAGGTCATCAACTGGCAGCTTCATTAAATAGTACCCGCAAAATGCCAGTGATAACTTCTACAGTGAAGAGGCAACTCCGGGATGCTGGCCTTCAGGGCCGAGTGGCAAAGAAAAAGCCATATATGAGACTTGCTAATAAATGGAAAAGATTAATATGGGCAAAAGAACACAGACATTGGACAGAGGAAGATTGGAAAAAGTGTTATGGAAAGAGGAATTGAAGTTTGAGGTGTTTGGATCACACAGAAGAACATTTGTGAGATGCAGACCTGCTGAAAAGATGCTAAAAGAGTGCCTGGTGCCATCTGTCAAGGATGGTGTAAGTAATGTGATGATCTGGGGTTGCTTTGGTGCTGGTAAAGTGGAAGATTTGTACAAGGTAAAAGGGATTTTGAATAAGGAAGGTTATCACTCCATTTTGCAACGCCATGCCATACCCTGTGGATGGCGCTTGATTGGAGCCAATTTCGTCCTACAGCAGGACAATGACCCAAAGCACACCTCCAAATTATGCATAAACTATTTAGGGGAGAAGCAGGAAGCTGGTATTCTACCTGTAATGGAGTGGCCAGCCTAGTCATCAGATCTTAACCCTATTAAGTTGTTGTGAGTGCAGCTTGACCGCATGGTATGCAAAAAGTGCCCATCAGCCAATCCAACTTGTGTAAGGGGCTTCTGGAAGCATGGGGTGAAATATCTCCAGATTACCTCATCAAATTAACAGCTAGAATACCAAAGATCTGTAAAGCTGTAATTGCTGCAAAAGGAGCATTCTTTGACAAAAGTAAAGTTGGAAGGAGAAAATAATGATTTCAAGTAAAAATCATTATTTCTAACCTAGTCAATGTCTGGACTATATTTTCTATTCATTATACAACTCATTTGATAAATAAAAGTATGATTTTTCATGGAAAAGACAAAATTGTCTGGGAGACCCCAAACGTTTGAACGGTAGTGTATAAGGGGTTAATGACAGATGCCATTTGTTAAAAATCACAGCTGCCACAAAGCCCTGGATTAGGCATCTACAATACACCTCCATTACTAATCTTGTAAGTAAAAAGAAATAAACACAAAACACAGAGAAACATATTTAATTTATAAAAAAACCCACACATACTCTTTCTCCAATTTAATAACTCCCAAAACACCCAGGTCCAATGTAATTTACACCACAACGTCCCACAATGATCCCGACTCTGATACATACTGAAGTTGCAACGCTCGGGCACATTAGAGAACATGACACTGTCTAAGCCGCAGATGTGAGCAGTGACATCACTGAGTTTACCTGTGGTTACAGCTGTATGTTTCCATGGTACCCCACCTATAACTGCAGGTAAACTCACTTCAGATGAACTCCCTAAACTCAGTGACCTCACCTCAAGTTAACTCATTGAGACCTACATCTCCTGACAGAAAACCGCATTTTTTTGCTAAGAAATGCAGATTTGTTTCTTAAATTTATACACCAAATTCTTGTATCAATACTGCATCTCGTGGCAAAAAAAAAAACCGCATCAAAATGTGGTTTTGACTTCGTTTCTGTGTGATTTCCTGCCAGGAAATCCAAATTTGGTGCAGAAATCTGGTGTAGATATTTCTGCACAAATCTGCATCTCCTGGCAAAGAAATGCAGTTTTTATCATGTGAGTAAGGAATAGTGCTGAGTATATTTGCTCATCACTAGTAATTAGTGTATGTCATTCATCCTGGCTCCTTCCTGTAATAATGTCCTAAATCCTGGGCCTCTTCCTGTAATAATGTCCTCCATCCTGTGCCCCTTCTTGTAATTTTCGCTATTTTGACCTTTTATGTAGTGAATAATCTTGGCCCCATATGTCTGTCCTTCATCCTGGCCCCTATATAATCCCCCATTCTGGGGGATTATGTCATCCAACCTTGTCCCCATATAAGCCTCCATCCTCGTCTTCATATGTCATTAATCCTGGTCTCCATATGTTGTCCAATCCAGGTCCCATCCTTGTCTCTCTGTCATTCCTCATCCTGGTCACCATATTATCCCCATCTTGGTCCCCATATGTCATTCATACTGGTCCTCATAAAATCCTCCAATATGGTCCTCATATGAATAAAATAATGATTGGCTGAGCTGATTATCAAGAACTTGTCTACTTTTCATTGTCAGTATTTTGTACATGTTTAAGAAAAAACAATAAAGTTTATGTTTAAAAAGTTTAAAAAAAATGAAATAAAATGTAAAAATGAAAAAAAAAATCTTATCTGTCCGTGGTCCAGCAGCGTCCTCTTCTTGCATCATTGGTGGCGTGTACAGTCCGGTGCATGCCAGTGATGTCATATGCCGATAACGTGCAGGCCTTTGATAGGCCAGCGGCTGATGACGGCAACGGCAACATGTTCGCTGATGTCACCTGCATGGTTCTGGGCTCTGATAGGTCGGCGGCTGATGCCAGCATGGGAGCATTAATATCAGCTGCCGGCCTCTGATAGGCTGAAGACTATTTTATCTATTGCAGTGCAGAAAAGGTTTCCTGCACTGCGATATACAGTATTTCAAGTGAATATACACCCAATGACGCACATTCAGTTGAAACTAGTGGGTCCCAAGAACCAGGTCAGGGCGCTGCTTCTTGCTGGTTCAGGGAACCAGCTGCAATTTTAATAATCGGTTTCCTCAAACTAGAAAGAATTGGCTGTATCCTACCCCTGTGTACAAGCCCCACAGAACATATGTATGATAAAAGTGGAGTTTGATCTAGTAACTCTATGACCCATAAGTAAATAAAATAAAATTATCTGATAATCGAACCCTGTATCTTCAATATGAGGGAAATACAACATTGTTCTTGATTTTGGTATAGAGGTTAGAAGTCCTCCACAAAGTTGAATTTAAAGAGGTATTCCTATCTCCAAAATCCCCATATGTAGTAGGTGTAATAATAATATTAGCAAATACTTCCAATTAGAAACGTTTTATAGCTTTTCTGATTCACTATGTCGCTTACCTCAAGTTGAGAGCATTGCAGGACCTTAGGTATCCATGGTTACAACCATGAGCAACTAACTGTGACTATATGCGTGGTCATAACCATGGATACCTCAGGTCCTGCAATGTCCTGCACATGAGGTAAGAGATATTGTTATACCAGGAGAACTATACTACATTTCTAAGTGGATGAATTTGCTATTATTATCATTATTATTATTATTATTATTATTGCAGCTACTATATACTGTATTAAGATAGTATCTTGGAAATGAGAATACCCCTTTAAAGGTGATCTGTCACTAGGTTTTTGCTACCTCATCAGAGAGGAGCATAATGTAGGATAAGAGTCCCAGTTTCCAACAATGTATTACTTAGTTTACTGGATGCAGCAGTTGTGATAAAATAAGAACTTTTAGATGCAACATGTAGCTCAGAGAGCTGACCTCAACCATATCACAGCTTTCTATGTACAGTGTATAGGCAGTAAACTGCTAATCTCAGTGCTGGGGATGTTGTTGGACAGCTCTCATGAGGTGCCTAGTCCAGGCAGTGATAATCTCCTGGTGATAAAACACTCATTGTATAGAAACTACAGCAAACAGCCTAGTAAGTGACATATGATATCATGAAAATCAGTGTCTCAGCTCCAACTTCATGCTGTCCTCAGATTACATAGCAGAAATATTCTGACAGGTTCCCTTTCACATTGAAACCTTCTGGACATAGTAAAATTGTGAAAAATAGAATAAAGACCATATGCGATTGTTTTCCAAAATTATTTCACAACCTTAACTAGTTGTGTAAAAGTAATATGTAATAAATAATGTTTTTTTATTGTACGCAGTAGGCAGAATGCCTGCTAGAATAACTGTGCCTTACCATATTATCACTGAATGCATCATGCACAAATCCTTTGCCAGTAAATGAAGCATATATTTTGCCTTTGCTAAGGGAAAGAAAACATTGTAATGCAAAGGCAGAACTGTCGCAGGATGTTAGCATACACAAAAAGATGCAGCCCGTATAAGAAGAGTAAGGTTCATGTAGGTCGCTCTTACAAGGCATTTTACGTTGCATTTTGCTATGGAGTCAAACAAGTAAAGCGTTGATAATGTTATGTAAAAGTCTTTTAACCAACAGAAGGTATTGGTATGAATCTGTACACACAAAAACAAGACATTTCAAGTGGCGGATAGTGTTGACCTCCAGGCACCAATATATTGCTACCAGCTTGCTAAAATGTGAATAATTCCACACTACTTTACTACAATAGGCTTTTATGATTTGCTGTGATATGCTATAAAAGTGTGTGAGGTCCAGCTAACACCCCTACTAATCCTGACATGAGACACTTGTCAATGAAGGCTGTGAGCAGTTTGTTCTTAGAATTAAAGGCACTTTAACATTGATGGACTATCCTCAGGACAGGTCATCAATGTCTGATTAGTGGAAGTGCGACACCCAGCACTTCGCCGATCATCTGTTCCAATGCCGCCACCGGCTGGAATTACTAAGCTCCGTCAACAGATAAGTGGTGGTAAGCCTCCCTCTGAACAGCAGAAATGCTGATGATCTGTGAATGTCGGTGCTCTGCCGGTATTCACAGGAACTTCACCATGAAATCAACAGAGGTCATCAGCTGACCCCCGGCTGTCATGACAACCCATGAGACCCCCCCTTCCCATGTGATCGTGTCAATGGGTCACCAATGAGTGTCAGGGAATGGCGGAAACACTTCCGGCACGTGTTAAATGTCGCTGTCAGAGTTTGACAGCGCAATATATCTAGTTAACAGCCATTAGTGGATCCCATTAGCTGCAGATGTCGGCTGATCAGATCAGCTTACATGTACAGGAAATAATGTGGGCTTGCCGCGTGAGCCCGCATTAAAGGGACTTACATGACTAATGACATATAGGTATATCATTGGTTGTGAAAGGGTGAAAGATATATTACTAGAAATCTTTTGCAGAGGGGCGTGGCAGCTATAAGTCCCCTTACTAGCATCCAGTCAGTCTGGCTTGCAAAGTCTCCATAAGGAGAATAGTGTTCCCCCGTGGTCCCACAAAGCTTCTCATAGCCAGATCAGACACCCCATACTTTGCACTGAAGAGGGGCAAGCACCCCGAAACAAACGTGTCTGCAAATTGGGATTCTGATCTGGCATATATATCCTAAGTTATATGTAAAGGATTGTTAGAAATCCACATTTAACTTTTAGGATCGCTACTTCCAATAGGTGGCGCTGCGCTAGAGTTTGTCTCCTGTCCTGGAGAGAAAATTAGAAATCTCCAGAAATTTGATACTCTCTGGTAATACAATGTCTAGGAATTAAAAACCCACTATGGTAAATAAAACAGTACAAAGCATAATAAGTAACAACAAAGGGAATTCAAAAGCTGGAAGGCTGTGAATACAGAAACAGCATTTCAGGAGTATAGAGATTGCAATTTAAAATGTAAAAATAAAATCAAACTAGCAGAGTTAGCTACTGAAACAAAAATAAATCCCAACAATTCTTATAAATATATCAATGACAAAAAAGACAACAAATGGTTGTATTAGCCCCTTAAAAGATGATAATAACAAGATAACTAATACAGGACAAAAAAAGACTGAGATATTAAACAGGCATTTTTCATCCATGTTCACCAATGAACTGAATGTTTCAGGGATCATTCAACAAGGCATAAATTAAAGTTCACCATCTGATATAACTAGTTTAACACAAGAGAGAGTAAGCTTGGATCTGAGAAAATAAAACATCGGCAAATCCCCCTAGATGGCATTCATCCACGGATATTGAGGTAAGTGAGCTTACTAATTGACAGACCGCTTTATCTTAACATCTTAGACTCTCTTGTAACAGAGTTGGTGCCTCAAGATTAGAGGATGACTTACGTGGTATGTTAAGAAGGTGGATCCAGGCAACTACCATCTGATAAGTCTAACATCAGTGGTATGCAAAGTTTTGAGGACATCAGTACACATAACATTGTGGCTTACAGACAATTTAGTGACATAAAATGCATAATTGGTGAAGAAAGGTTGAACTTTGTAGACCTAAGTCTTTTTTCAACCTATGTAACTATGTTTAAAGTTCAAGACAACCCCTTTAACAGAAATCCTAAAAACCCTAAATATTTAAGATTCAGTATGTTGAATATGCAAGCCATGGATCCAAACTGTGGGCTTCAGCCTCTGATGTCATCATAGCAATAATTGAACAGATTTCTAAGAATTTTATAGAAATTACTTATTACGGGGATCTTACAGCATCTTCTACTTTTTACTGATTACTTTGTCAATTCTTTAAAAAAAATATACCTCATCAAATTTTGAGGGTATTAACATGTCTAATATTTGGAACATCTTTCATGACTGTTATTACATCTTTTGTAAAGTCTCCTGCACTGGAACATATCTCTTTATTTACTTATCCATAATAAGTACTGGGGCTCACAAACAAAGGATGGAATATAATAGAAGAAATAATTTTTTATATTGTGAGCAAACTTTCAACTTCTTGCCAGCTAGAGGGCAATGGCACATGCTACTATGATTTAAGAAGAGCATGTGCTCAGATCCTTTTTCTGAAAGGGTTTGTTTCCACTGTTACTTTGGTTATTGAAAGAACAAACTAAATTATGGTTATTGTTTGATAAGGAGATTATAGCAAGTGATTTGTATTAATTGTGACATTTTCACATTTTCAATATAATGTTTATCTAAGCTCAACATTGGCAAAAAAATCTTAAATGAATTCTTTGATTTTATCTAACAGTCTCTTTTTCTGACTTGCAGATTAGGTGCAGAAAATAAAGTGAAGCATGGCAACTATTTTAGCATTTTTGCAGCCTATTTCCACCACAAATGTGAGAAAACGCATGGAAAACATGCATACAAAAAAACACACTGAAAACGAGGCAAAAACGCATGGCAAAAATATGCAACGAAATACTCAGCATGTGCACATAGCCTAAAGGGGGCTTTACACACAGCGACATCGCTAGCGATGTCGCTCATGAAAGCACCCGTCCCGTCGTTTGTGCGTCATTGAAAAAACGCTGCCCGTGGCGTACAAAATTGCTACTACCCGTCACACGTACTTACCTTCCTAGCGACGTCCTTGTGGCCGGCGAACTGCCGCTTTTCTAAGGGGGCGGTTCGTGCGGCGTCACAACAACGTCACACGGCAGGTGTCCAATTGAAGCGGAGGGGCGGAGAGCAGCTGCATGAAAGTCACGCCCACCTCATTGCCGGAGGATGCAGGTACGGTGTTGTTCGTCGTTCCTGGGGTGTCACACATAGCGATGTGTGCTGCCTCAGGAACGATGAACAACCTGCGTCCTGCACAAGCAACGACATTTGGGAAATGGACGACGTGTCAACAATCAACTCGTACCTGTCACACGCAACGACGTTGCTAACGAGGCTGGATGTGCGTCATGAATTCCGTGACCCCAATGACATCTCGTTAGTGATGTCGTTGCGTGTAACGGGGCCTTTAGACTTTAGCATGGAGTGTCCATTGAAACACTGTTTTTGCCAAGGTTAAGTTGGAGTGATCATTTATGATAGGTTTAGACACTGAGCCGGAGTCATCATTTATGTTTTTTTTAGTCACTTTTCTTTTTTATCTTGTGCTATTTGCCAATTATTTCATCAAAATGGCGCATATGATTCATGAATTTTGCTCAAAATAAAATGTGTGTTTTTCTGTCTTTAAAGAAAACCTGACAACAGGATTTTCCTAAGTACAAGGAAGACTGCTGTAATACTGCTTAAAATGATACCTGTGATGAATAAATCCATTTTTATCTTTTTGTGCAGTGTTTGACGTTTTCCTGAAATCACAGTTCCGCTCATCGGGCAAAGTATGGGTAGTGTCTTTTCTTAAGCAGGCTTTACACGCAACGAGATTGCTACAGCGATCTCGTTGGGGTCATTTTGTGACGCACATCCGGCTGCTGTAGCGATCTCGTTGTGTGTGACTCCTGTCGCGTGGGCGAAGTTGATCCTCGTCCCTGCGGCAGCACACATCGCTACGTGTGACGCTGCAGGAACGAGGAACCTCTCCTTACCTGCCACACGCCAGCAATGAGGAAGGAAGGAGGTGGGCGGGATGTTCGTCCCTCTCATCTCCACCCCTCCGTTTTGATTGGTCGGCCGCTTAGTGACGTCACGGTGACATAGCTGTGATGCCGAACGTCCCTCCCCCTTGAGGGAGGGATTGTTCGGCAGTCACAGCGATGCCGCCGACCAGGTAAGTGCGTGTGACGCTGCCGTAGCGATAATGCTCGCTGCGGCAGCGATCACCAAATATCGGCATAACGATAGGGGCGGGTGCTATCACGCTCGCCATCGCTAGCATTAGCTAGCGATGTCGCAGCGTGTAAAGCCCGCTTTACTGTTTTGGCACCTCTGTCTGTCATCTGTGTTTGAATGACAGGGCACTGATCCGTCCGTGACCTACCTCCTGTTTTAAATATTGAGAGGGCAAAGTATTTTTGTGGTCTCCCCAAAAAATAGGTCTTCAGTAAAATAGTGCCGACAATGGCGCAAGCGCAGTCGCATCTACATGGACAGATGGCACAGTGGAGTTGAACTGGTCCTTTTATAGTATTAATACTACTGTTGCAATGTTACCTTAACTAACAAGTTATCCTGAGCAGCGACAATATATGTCTCATCTTCTGCATGCTAGTTGTTTGGACACAGTAGGCGGTGCGTGACAAATCAGAACGATAACTTGTAGATGCAACCGCACATGCACCACCAAGCCGCCACTTTACTGGAGACCTAATTTTTTTTGAAGGCCATAAAAATTATTGCTCCAGGGCGACATTTAAAATAGGAGGAAGGTCACTAACAAATCAGTCGTCTGTCATTCAAACAAAGAAGTGAGACATAGGGGCCAAAGCACCAAGAAAAAACGCTACCCACAGGCCCACCCTGATGAAAAGACAGAACCATTCTTACAGAAAAATTTTAAACACTGATTGCACAAAAATCACAAAATGGATTTCTTCACCACAGGTATAATTTTACTCAGTATTACAATGCCAATAAGGCCATGTCTGTACTTTGAAAAACCCTGCGACAGATTCTCTTTAGCGCATTTTGCAGCTTTTTAGAGGAAAAAATATCATATTTTGAAAAATGTTGCAAAACTTCCTAAAACATTTTTAATGTGTATAAAATAACTTTAGGAGGGAACTGGAGTTTATTTACAACATATTTTGTGACTTTTTGAAATGTCACTAATGAATCAGACAAAAACACTTGGAAACTTAACCCTGCCCACAGTAGCACAGTAAAAAAAACAAATAGGTGAACCCATGGAAAATTGACTTCAATAGGTTATGCCTATAACGGTGGTTATTTTTTCGTATGGGGCTCAGAACTAGTAAGCAGATAGTTGCTAACTAACTGCTTGTTCTGCCAGGAGACAATCTGTTCTGGCTCAGTGACTCTCATATTTCCTTTGAGCTCACTTCAACAAAGCAGCTCTTATGGTCTGCTCTGTCAATGGGGTGTCAGTGATGACGTCATGTTGATTGAAAGCTGGAAAGCTGTCAATCCGTATGACATTGGCAGTGATAGAGTAAACCAAAGGAGAAGAAGCTACTCTGTTAAGCATGACAACACTGGAGGCAGGAGAGTTGCCAGTGTGGCACCCCTGCGGCTTCAGGGTACTGCACCTCACCAGAGGTGCAGTATTCATCTCTGATACAGAGGAGGTTGTCACCGGTAAACCACCAACAACACACTCAACCAACACATAACACGGAGTTCTTCCACTGGGACTGGGCTAGGGTTGGTGCTGGGGTGGCCATCATGAGGAAGGGGACGTCTTGCCGACTAGTTGGGAGGTGGGACACCAACAGAGGAGTTAGGAGCCATCACACTCAATAGTGAGTCAGGTGCAGCAAGCGCCAGGTCGCATGCAGGTGGAGATAGGCAGAGACACGGACAGTTCGGGACCCATGGTCTGGAGCTGGAGGCTCAACCCGGATTCTTAGGAAAGAAGGGGGATCTCAGGGTTAGTGGGGAGTGCAGAAGGCACCCGTGAGCCATTCCACGGCCCAGGAGCTGGGCATGGAGGGAAACCGAAGAAAGAAGATGCACAGAGAGAAACACAGGCCTCGACCTCCAAAGTATCGGCTGAGGCCCATCACAGCGAAGCTCAGTGCACCTAAGGAGGGGTGCTTCCAGTGAGTAAAGACCTTAAACTGTAGCCTCTGTGTCATCCCGTTACTGCCGGTGCTTCCAATATTGCGCCCCATCGCCATCGGCGACTACTACCACTCCCATCCTCCCTGGGGCCTAGCTCTACCTGTGGAGAGCTGCAACACCCAAGCTGCGCCACCATCTGCCCCAGAAGAGTGAAGTTCCGCAGCGGCGGCTCATAATTGGCCGCACACCACAGGTGGCATCACAAACAACTACCTCATCGTCCTCATCCCCAGCTTTATTGACACCGCCGGGGTCACAGAACTTGGCGTGGCCACAGTGGCAACCCAGAAATAGAAACGCGGCCCGGTGACGGGCAATCCACAGACCCCGTGGGCGCGTCACCAGTAGGAGCGGTCAATGACTGCACTGGGCCAGCGGAAATCGTCGCTGGACTGAACAGGCAGGTAGCTGGTAAGTTCTTAGCCCCACATGAAAAAATAAGCAAAGTACTCTGTTACCCCTTCAAACAGAGTGAAAATGGAAAGACGAACTCGGTGCAAACAAAAACAAAGCTTAAAACAATACATACTTGACAAAAACAACTGTTCCAAGCGCAATAATGAATCAGTGTGCCTCTTTTGTAATATTTGGACACTGCATGGCACTAACATCTATGTTAGTTATGGTACTGCTATCTGTAGACTGTGTGGCAGTAATATTTAAGTACAATATTAAATTGCAATTATTTCCCTCTGTTATGCTCTTTTTCAAAGAAAAGAAAAGAAAAGGAGACCTCTGCATTATGTTTTTCTTCTACTAAACCTTTGCAAACCTTTACCTAACACTAGCAGTTTGAAATGGGAATCTGTTAATTCTTTAATGGCTGGCATTTTGCACTGTATCTTGTAATTCACCAGTAAAACCCAGTTTTTCATTTTCAACTTCTGTTGAGATAATTCGATTGCTAGTTTTAAAAATCCATTATTATTTCAAGTCAAAATAGCTCTTAAAACATTTAATGTAGAATTATACAGTACATTTCCAAATTCAATTTAAAAAGATTTAAGTCATTTTAAATGATAATGTCATAAACACATATAAACATCCATTCATTTTTCTACCTTTTTGCTATTCCATCTGTGTACAAAAAATCCCCAAAGGCATAAGACCATAAAAATAATAAAATGAAAGTGTCTTTCACAGGAGAAAGAATAACAACATGGTTTTTAGATTTCAATTTTGCAAAAGTGAATTTGACTTACCACATCTATTATTTGTAGAAGAGAAAGCTGCAGCTCTACAAGTAAGGGTTGGGAGTCATTCACTACCGGTCTTTCTAGGCGATTGTAATTTTTTAGCAGTTCCCTGTAAAGTTTCCTTTGGTGTTCACCTTGATGGGAGCCTTAAAAAAAATAACACTTTGTTTAAATGTTATTTAGGAATACAGAGCAGTTAATGCAAATGCACATATAAGTTAATCTTGACAAAAACAGAGCACCAGATGTGATCAAATCGATAAGCTGTTAATAAGACTCACCTCCAATGCTGGCGCAGTTCCATTGATGCTGGTGCTCGCGGAGGCAGAGGTAATGTGATGTGATGTCACGCAAGTCCCACTTCGAATCAGCGCCGTCTTCTGTCTCTAATCTGTCAGATGCAGGAGCAATCAACAGGAAGTGAGCCTCAGCCACAGCGCTCACATGCTGTTGATTATCTTTTTTGTCCAAAGGCGGAGAGACAGAAGCCACCGGTGATTGAAAAGGGGGATCACGTGATGTTGTGACATCTGGCACCATGAGCCCTGGAACCGCTGGAACTGCACGGCCATCGAGATGAGTATAGGCTTTTTTACTTTACCTGGGGGAACCATGTGGAATCAGAAGGGGTTGTCCTATTAGTGGACAACCCCTTTAAATCAAATTTCCTGTAATTCACAGCTCCTGACGAATCCCACCAGTTTGCAGTTTGAGTTGCACAGATCGGAAAAAATAAAAATGCTCTGCTTCATTTCCATTTTACATACTCCTGAAGGGAGCACGGGCTACCATAATGTCAGGCACGGCCACAAGGGCTTCCCTATAATAACTTTCAGCTTTTACATCACATAAACAAGCACAGCAAATGAATCAGGACTATGACTCGAACTATAAAAGATATGGCAGGGAAAGCAGCAGCCATTTTACAATTTTACAGCCTAGGGATAGGAAGTCAATGGTGCAAAACTCATAATTACAGATAGGGATAGAAAGGCCTACATCAGAGTGTAATATAGTACTGAAGAACTGATAGAATCAAGTGATAAAGTTGTTCTGGACCTGCAGAGTCTGTGTGATTGTTCAGGAGGTGGACTCGCCCCCCCCCCCACCTGTGTCTGTAAGTAACCTGCATCTCCTGGCAGAAAACTGCACTTTTTTGCCAAGAGATGCAGATTTGGTGCTGAAATTTTTATATATCATATTCCTGCACCCAATTTGCACCTCCTGGCAAAAAAATGCATCAAAACAACATGCAGTTTTGTTGCAATTTTGATGCAATTTTTTTGCCAGGAGGTGTAGATTTGGTGCAGGAATATGGTGTAAAAATTTCAAGACAAAATCTGCATCTCTTGGCAAAAAATTACACAACAGTGATTTTCACGTCGTTTTGCTGCAGTTTTCTGCCAGGAGGTGCAAATTTTATGCTGAGCCCTGGTGCAGACATTTCAGTCCCAAATTTGCACCTCTTGGAAGAAAACTGCATGAGAAATACGTCAAAACCGCTTTTGTGCATTATTTGCCAAGAGATGCAGATATGGCACGGACGCAGCCTGCACTTCCCAAGGAATTGATGGGGAATCTGTGGCTCTGAAGAAACGGGCAGAGGTTGGTCAGCATCATTTCTGTGAACAGCGCAGAGTGAAATGGACCGAGATGGGAGGATGGAACCATTTTTGGCTGAGCATGGGCGCTGGTATGGGCTATGCACCCGTAGTGGCCATGGCTGCCATAACTGCATTGCGCAAATGACCACAGAGGCAAAAGAGGCATGGCCAGGAAGCTTGGAGCTATGGAAAGAGGCCTCAGGAGAATGAATATTGCCATACCAGCCAGCAACCACTAAAGACTAGACCCTCCCACTTAAGGAGACGGTCACGGCAATGATCTACAAACAGCCTTGCAGCTGAGGGGAGTGGATTTGAGAGCTTCAGGCATTATGGGTGGTGAAAGAGCCAGGAGCCATGGGAGAAATGCCAGACCAGGAGGTGCCTCAGAGTGACTGAGCCCTGTGTTAAAAGTCCCTTACTCTGACATACTGTGGTCAAGAAGCTCCCAGCTCTGTATCCCGTGGAGGTTAAATGGGTGGCCCAGGTTATTGAGAGGAAGAAGAAATGAGAGGCGTGACTCCAGACTCAACTGGCGCTCTGAGGCAGCGGGGCAATCAGCAGCCACATTACCCATGTGGTGATCCATCACCTTTATCAGCAGTGGTACTACAGCATCATTCAGGAAAAGGGAATCAGTACCAAGGTGTACATCAATGCCGGATCGGTATGTGAGGATCCACGCTAAGCTGGGAATACCGAGTCCTCTTCTTCAAGGAAGACAGGCCTCTGGGGTGGTATACGGTCATTCACTTGATGCTTAGTGAGCCACCCAGGAGACACTGCAACTCAAAGGTTCCTTGCAGAAGAACAGTCCCCCGATGTCGCTGATCCTGCGCACTTGCTATCCTAGTGGGGAGATGGATGCCAACTTCCCCAGCATCAGGTTGGAGTGCTAGGGTGGGACTCCTTAGGTGGTGGGTTCCCTTGCAGTAGTGAACATTGCCCGGGGAGCCCACTCAACCATACATGTCATGGTGACCAAGTTCAAAGCCACCTGGGTGTGAGATCAGCCATGAACATTGGTTGGTTGAAGGATTACACAAAATCATCTCCAAATCGCCCAATAGTTGTGCTTTTTCAATCTACACATACGGGACTGTTCCTCATTTCATGGTGCGTTGGTCAGGAGACTAAGCTCCCTGAAGTTTGTCCATAGCGGCCAAAGTTTTGTGTTTGTTTTCCTCTCCCATAGATGTTTTGCGCACATTACGCTCTCCTCTGCTGGATAGCAGGACTGCAGGTGATTATGGGATTGCTCTCCCTCTGCCATGGATTGTGTTCCTGCCCAATAACTTTGCATACTACATTGTCACCCCATGGACCTTGCCTTACCGATGCTCCAGGCAATGCATTAAAATAGTGGACTGGCAATCGCAGGGATGGGAAGTAGGGGAAGGAGACATCAGACCCTGGAGAGCGGGTCCAGGACTGTCGTACGTCCTGCCTGGGGCGGGTAAGCACATGGAAATGCTTCCTATGGCAGGAAATGTTGCCTGCTGGTGATGAAAAATTCTGGCCTGTGGCCATAACTTACAGTTGAAACCAGAAGTTTACATACACTAGATAAAAAGAAACATATGCATGATCTTCTCACTATATGACATGAAATCAGAATAAACCTTTCTCGTTTTAGTTCAATTAGGATTACCAAAATTATTTATATTTGCTAAATGCCAGAATAATGAGAGAATGTTTTAAAGCATTTTTATTACTTTCTGCAAAATCAAAAGTAACATACATTTCATTAGTATTTGGTACCATTGGCTTTAAACTGTATGATTTGGGTCAAACATTTTGGATATCCTTCCACAAACGTCTCACAATAGTTTTTAGGAATTTGATCCCATTCCTCCTGCCAGAACTGGTGTAACTGAGCCATGTTTGTACATTGCCTTGCTTGCACCTGCCTTTTCAGCTTTGCCCATAAATTTTCAATAGGATTGAGATCAAGGCTTTGTGATAGCCACTCCAAAACATTGCCTTTGTTATCCTTAAGCCACTTTTTGGCCAGTTTGGCAGTATGCTTCGGGTCATTGTCCATTTGGAAGACCCATTTCCACCCAAGCTTTAAGTTCCTGGCTGATCTCTTGAGATGTTGCTTCAGTATTGCCGCATAATCTTCTTTCTTCATGATGCCATCTATTTTGTGAAGTGCACCAGTCCTTCCTGCAGCAAAACAACCCCACAACATGATGTTCACACTTCCCAGTTTCACAGTTGAGATGGTGTTCTTAGGCTTCAAAGATTCTCCCTTTTTCTTCCAAACGTAACAATAGTTATTGTGGCAATACAGTTCAATTTTAGTTTCGTCAGACCACAGGACATGTCTGCAGAAATTAAGGTCTTTGTTCCTGTGTGTATTTGCAAACATTAATTTGGCTTTTTTATATTTCTTTTGGAGTAATGGCTTCTTTCTAGCAGAGTGGCCTTTCAGCCCATGTTGATACAGTACTCATTTCACCGTGGATAATGACACAATCTTACCAGCTTCCACCAGCATCTTCACAAATTCTTTTGCTTTTGTTCTTGGGCTTATATACACATGTCTGACCAAAGCACATTCGTCTCTGGCACACAGAACCCTTCTCCTTCCTGAGTGATTAATGGCTGGACATTCCTACCTTTTTTGTCCTTGTGTATAATTGTTTGTACAGATGAACGGGGCACCTTAAGGTATCTGGAAATTACACCCAAGGATTAACCAGATTTCTGCAAGCCCACAATTCTCTTCCTGAGATCTTAGCTGATTTCTTTTCACTTTCCCATGATGCTACACAAAGAAGCAGTGTGTTTCAGGTGTTCATTAAAATACATCCACAGGTATGTCTCTAATTAACTCATATGTTGCCAATAAACCTATCAGAAGGTTCCAAAGACATGACAACATCATATGGGCTGTCCCATATTGTTTAAAGGCATAGTAAACTTAGTGTATGTAAAATGTTGACTTTGCAGAAAGTAATAAAAATGCCTTTAATCATTTGCACTCTCTCATTATTCTAACATTTGGTACAAATAAATAATTTTGGCAATCCTAATGTACCTAAAACGGGAAAGGCTTATTCTGATTTCATGTCAGACAGTGAGAAAAACATGCATATGTGTCTTTTTATCTAGTGTATGTAAACTTCTGGTTTCAACTATATGTGGACTCCAAAGTAACACTTGTTTTTATTTGTCAGAATTATATATATATGAAAATAAAAGTGGTATGGTTGAGGGACCAAATTTAAGTGGGGAGGTTTGTAAAAGGTGGACTTGCCCCTGTACAGTTTATGCTATGTATTCTATGTGTTATACCAATTGTATTGTATATGTTAATATGTAAGGCTACTAGTTAGGTGCACTATCCAGATGCAGTAGAGAGGGACAGTTGCCAACAGGTGCCACCTACTGGTTGGGCCGGGTTAGCATTGGTGTGGAGAAGACAGAGGTGACAGTTCAATATAGGGTTCAAGTGAGAGAAGATGTGGCCTCAGTGCTAGAACTGGTCAGCGAACTGAGGTAACCTAAAGTGGTCTGGAGCTTAGGCTCACCCCAGCAGGCTTATAGACTAATTCAGCCAAAGAGGCATCTGGGCCCAGCAGCATACGTAGGTGTGAGAAAGAGGGAGAAAGGAGACACAAACCCCAGAGCTTGAGGATGAGAGCCAAGATAATGGGGGGACAGGTTGAGGAGCAGTATCCCACACTGAGCAAAAGAAAGGGAAAAAAAGGTCATTGCAAGGTGAAAAATAAAAGTGAATGATTCTGTGTGGCTAAGTGAACTCCAGCATTGGATATATTACTAACTGTCTATGATGATGACTGCCAGCAGCATGATGGACACCAGCCTGAAAAAACAGTAAGGGGTACTTTGCACACTACGACATCGCAGGTGCGATGTCGGTGGGGTAAAATCGAAAGTGACGCACATCCGGCGTCGCTGTCGACATCGGAGTATGTGAATCCTTTTTACTATGATTAACGAGCGCAAAAGCATCGAAATCATATGATCGGTGTAGCGTCAGTCATTTCCATAATTTCGGAAGGACCGATGTTACGATGTTGTTCCTCGTTCCTGCGGCAGCACACATCGCTGTGTGTGAAGCCGCAGGAGCGAGAAACATCTCCTTACCTGCGTCCCGGCTGCAATGAGGAAGGAAACAGGTGGGCGGGATGTTTACGTCCCGCTCATCTCTGCCCCCTGCTTCTATTGGCCGCCTGCCGTGTGACGTCGCTGTGATGCCGCACGACCCGCCCCCTTAGGAAGAAAGCAGGTTGCCGGCCAGAGTGACGTTGCAGGGCAGGTAAGTGCATGTGAAGCTGCTGTAGCGATAATGTTCGCTACGGCAGCTATCACAAGATATCGCAGCTGTGACAGGGGCGGGGACTATCGCGCTCGGCATTGCTACCATCGGCTTGCGATGACGCAGTGTGCAAAGTACCCCTAAGTGTCATGCACCCCACCAGAAGTCCCATCCTCTCACGGGGTCTCCTTGGCAAAGGAATGTGGGGCGCGAGCAGCCCTGAGCCACACTCCTTCAATTGTTAATTGCTTGATCTCTGATAAACTGAAATATAGCACCTTCATAATCCCACCATTTTTTTTGTCATTCTCGATGCACTGAAAAAAATAGGACAGATAATTCCCCTCATTTTTAATTTTACTACTGAAGAAAAATACTTGTCTGTCATAGTCCCGCAACACACATCCTTGCCTCTGGTACGTGGTTGGTACGTTTTTGCACGTACCGGAGACACAGAGACACGTTGACCAATGTTACCCTATGGTAGATGGCACACACACGTAAAATCACACGGAACCTACGTGTGTGCGTTTTCGCACACGGCCGACATGTCCGTTTTTGGCGGTCAGCACGCAGGCACGGACCTGCTAAAGTCAATGGGTCCGTGCATGCACGAACGGCACACGTAGCATGTCCGTGTTCAGCACGTACCGTCCGTGTGCGTTTTTAAACGAACGAAATTGGGTTTTTTTTGTTAAATGTCAGTCTACTTAACTTTTTTTCTGCTGTTCTCAGTCATCATCCCTTTGGCGCTCGGTCTGTATCTTCCCCTGTAGCATACTCACCGATCCCTGATCATCAGCACGGTGAAGAACAGCTGTGCCAAAGATACGCGGCTTCAATTAATTTGAAAAAGCCGGCCGCTCATTAATCAAGCTACTATTCCCTGCTTCCCCCGCCCACAAGCGCCTATGATTAGTTGCAGTTAGACACGCCCACACGCTGAGTGACAGCTGTCTCACTGCAACCAATCACAGCCGCTGGTGGGTGGGTATATACTGTGCAGTAAAATAAATAATTAATTAATTAAAAAAAAACGACGTGCAGTCCCCCCCAATTTTGATAACAGCCAGGGTAAAGCCATACAGCTGAAGGCTGGTATGCTCAAGATGGGGAGCTCCACGTTATGGGGAGCCCCACAGCCTAAAAATATCAGCCAGCAGCCGCCCATAATTGCCGCATCCATTAGATGCGATAGTTCTGGAACTCTACCTGGCTCTTCCCGATTTGCCCTGGTGTGTTGGCAATCGGGGTAATAAGGAGTTAATGGCAGCAACCCATAGCTGCCACTAAGTCTTAGATTAATCATTGCAGGCATCTATGAGACACCCCCAATGATTAACCTGTAATTTAAAGTTAATAAACACACACAACGAAAAATCCTTTATTTGCAATAAAATACACTAACAAATACCCTCGTTCACCACTTTATTAAGCCCCAAAAACCCATCCATGTCCGGCGTAATCCACACAGGTCCCGCGTCACTTCCAGCTCTGCTACATGAAGGTGACAGGAGCTGCAGAAGAACACCGCCGCACCTGTCAGCTTTACACAGCAACTGAGGTGAGAAGTGTGATCAGCCAACTGTGACAGCAAGTCGCCCGAGTGACAGCGATGAAGTCACAGGTGAGTTGCGGTCACGGGGAGAGGACTCCAGATGGCCGTGGGTAGCCTGAGTGACGGCAGCGCAAATCGCGCTGCTCACTTTAGTCACTCAGGGGATTAGCAGTCACCGGTGAGTCCTTCACGGGTGACCGCTAATCAGTATGCGACACCCAGACAGAGCCGCGGTATGACAATGAAGTCGGGTGAAGTTCACCCGAGTTCATTCTCATCGCGCTACTCTGTCTGCTGTTAGCCGACATGTATCAACGACATTGAGCATCACACACGGATCATTTCACACGGACATTACACATACGCATACACAGCCATTCCACATGCACACACGGCTAGCATACGCCATCACACGGATGTCATACGTACCAGAGAAATGCCCTTAAAAAACGGAACACGGACCCGAAAAATGGAACGTGAGACACGTACGTTTTTTATGCGGAAGTGTGTTTTAGGTCATAGAAAGTAAGCTGCCTTGCTTCTGAGACAGACAATCCATAAGTGCTATCAATTTTTACATTTCTTTTTTGCAAAAGGCTGAGTTTTTTGTTTGCATTTCTAAAAAAGACAAAAGAAATGTCTCAACATTCCAGAAATATAAGAACAAGTGTCCACCTTGCACACTTGTAATAGTCCAATATTACATATGTAAACGCCAGATGGGTGCTTTTGGCATGTGAACTTACCTCGCTTTTTTGTCATGTCCTTTTTGTTAAAGCCCTGAGGGGAGAATTATTTTTTATTTTTTAATCTTTAAAAAAGATAAAAGGACATTCATTTTTGGATACCAGTCCAATTTAGCAATCATACACGCCGTAAAAATACTGCTGTCGCTCGCCACATCTTCCTTTCCATGTTTGTAAATACCTAGCAATGTAGTTTTCTATTACTACCTAATTTTTGTCAAATAAGGAGAGTTTAAAGGAAAACTATACTGTATGTTAAAAATTGCAAAAATAGGTTTACTAATAATTTTGCAAAACTGTTTTTCTAGTCCAAATTAACAACCGTACATGCAACAAACATTCTGTTGTTTTTTGCAGCATTTTGCATTCTCCCCACCATTACATTTCTCAAAGAGGAGAACCCTAGAAATGTCACCTGGACGTGAGTGTTGTATCTGAGATGACATCCCTGCCTGACTCAAACTGCAATGTTTACTCCTCCTTCACACCTTACTTATTCCGATTTGTTACACTGTAGTGAAATGGTGAAAGTCCAACTATTGTAACTAAATTATTAATGTATACATACCGTATACTTTGGACAGAAAGAAGCTTTGAAATGGAAATGGCAAAGACGCGAACAATGTGACCTCTCTATGCTCTCAAATGCAGGACAGCAAAGGCTGCGCTCTCCACTTGTCTTTGTGCTTCAAAGTGCACTGTACCATAAAAACCTTGTAGCACCAACTATGGGAAGTGACTATACATGCGTTTTATGGCATAGAGGGTGCATGTTTTCAGTTACAGCAATGTCTGTTTCCACCATCAGAAAGTAGTTATCTGTCTCCTCCTACACCTCCTCTGCTTCCCACTCCATGACCCCATCACCAACAGCCACAGAACACAGAGTGCTCTCATTCTTTTCGTTCATGCAAGGTAAAGCGTTGCTAAGTAATTTTACAGCTTGAAAGTATGGGAGACAAAAGTCATACACTTGACAAGTTGATTTTCTCCATCAGGTGGCACATCTCACTCTAGATGGCTTCCCATCAACTGCAGCTTACATAAGCAACAATGCCCAAAAAATTCTAACAGCCTAGCATTTGGGAGAACTAACTCATGTTCCCTGCATGACATGCGCTCGAATTTAATTGTCAAACATTTCTTTCAAAGATATTTTCACTTGAGGAAGGTAGTTGCTATGGCCAGGAAAGTGTCTGTTCATTTCAATTTCATTACCATCATAGTCAAAAGTGTAAGCACCCTTGTAGTTGTTCCAGAATATGAATTATTTATCCAAGAAAATGATTGCAACTGCACATGTTGTGTCTATTTCCTTTGTGTGTATTGCAAAAAAAAAAAAAAACTAGAAGAAAAAAAAAGGTAAATTGGGCACAATTTAATGCAAATCTCCTAAAAATAGACTGGACAAAACTGTGGGCAACTTTCTAAAATTGCAGATAAACCACCTTGTTTCAAGCATGTGATGCTTGTTTAAAATCACATGTGGCAAGTAACAGGTGTGGGCAATATGAAAATCACACCTGAAACCAGATAAAAAGAGAAGATGACGCAATCTTTGCGTTGTGTGCCACAATAAGCATGGAGAACAGAAAGAGAAGAAGAGAACTGTCTGAAGACTTGAAAACCTAAACTGTTGAAAAATGTCAACAATCTCAAGGTTATGCTCACCTCCTGAAATATTGATGTTCCTTTGATCACGGTGCGCAACATAATCAAGACGTTTACAACCCATGGCAGTGTAGGTAATCTCCCTAGACATGGATGGCAGAGAAAAATTAATGAAAGATTGTAACTCAGGATAGTGAATAAGCAGCTCTAATCAAGTTTAAAAAAAATCAAGCTGTCTGATTCAGGGTGTATCAGTGTCATCGCAAATTATCCGTCAATATTTGAATTAAATGAAACGCTATGGCAGGAGACCCAAGATTACCTCACTGTTGACACAGAAATATAAAAAAGCTGGATTACAGTTTGTCAAAATGTATGTGCGTAAGCCAAATTCCTCCAGGGAAAGCAGCTTGTGGGCAGATGAGACTAAAGTAGATCTTTTTGGTAAAGCACATCATTCTACTGTTTAGTGAAAATGGAATGAGGTCTATAGAGAAAAGAACACAATACCTTCAGTCAAATATGGAGGAGGTTTTAAGATGTTTTGGGGCTGTTGTTCTTCCTCTGGCACTTGGTGAATTGATTATGTTCAAGGTATACTGAAATCTGAAGATTATCACAGAAATTTGAGTTGCAATGTAGTGCCGAGTGTCAGAAAGCTGAGTTTGCATCCTAGGTCATGGGTCTTCCAGCAGGAGAATGACCCTAAAAATACATCAAGAAACACCCAGCAATGGATGGAAGCAAATCACTGAATAGTTCTAAAGTAGTCAGAAATTAGTCTGGATCTAAATGCTATTGCATATTGGCACCCTTCAAATATAAGACCTGGAGCAGTTTGCAAAAGAACAGTTGTCCAAAATTCCAGTTGAGAGGTGTTAGAAGCTTGTTGATGGTTATAGGAAGTGATTGATTGCAGTTATTTATTCCAAAGGGTGTGCAACCAAATATTAAGTGGAGGGTGCCAACAATTTTGTCTGGCCCATTTTTGCTTTATTGTTTTTTTTGGAAATTATGTCCAATTTGCATTTTTTCTTTTTTTGTTGTTGTGTTATTAAAATGTACTCAAAGGAAATAAACATGTGTATTACAAAATGTGTAATTGCAATAACTTTCTTGGAGAAATACTTCATTTTTTGGAACAATTTCAAGGGTGCAAACACTTTTGGCTATGATAGACGTGGAAATGAAAGTGGGGACACTAAATTGGCACAAGAAGTGGACAAGGCTAACACTCAGAGTGAAAATGAAGATGATGATGCTGGCTACGACAACTATTTAACCAGTCCTTGGTCATGCTGGCAAGCATGGCAAGGTGTTTGTTGTAATGCATGTGGGATGATAGGCATATATTGTTAGAATCAAGAAAAGGGATGGTTATTGGATAACCATGCTTATAGACCTTTGCTATAAAAGCAAAATGGGAAAATGTTTTCCAGTTTCCAAACATAAGTCCAAATTGATGTATTACCAAGATAAGCTGTATTACATGCTGCTCTCCCTATGGAGACAGTGCTTAACCACCTGTGCCAGCAATATGGCTACAATAATTAGCCGAGGCAGTAACAACAACTACAATATATGTGACATGAGGGCTAGATATTTTATTTGCCATTGCACCAACTTGTTCCACTTTAGTAAAGAAAGATATACCTGCTAAACATCCAAATTCAACCATACCTGTAAACTGTATTCTTTCTCCAGCAGATAACCAGACCACTGATCCTATGGCCATCTGCATCAACAAATTGTACAAGTGGGGAGAACTGGCCCAGTTTTCCATGAGCATACTGTCATGTCACACACTGTAGAGGGTATTTATCATGGAGTGGCCTTCTCACACCCAAGTAGACCAAGTTATCCTCTACAAGCATGGAAAACCTTACATTTGTCGAAATACATCATTCATGGATTAGTACTGACATCATCATTCACCTATGATACCAATGATACCAATGATTGGATTGAACGTTCTGCTGCTGCCAGTAACAATGGCTCATGCCCAGCCATGCATTTTCCCATCCTGCATGTATTCTATACTGTACTGTTGCTGTGGCTGCTGTTGCTGGCTCTACACTGCAAGACATATATTGATATCCATGATAAAGAACGTTTTTTGCTTGAAATGCATAGTCCAACATGGGTCTATGTACTTCACGCTGGTTTTTAATGAATTAATAAACATTATGGTTTAATTTATCTCCTGAGGATGCTAAATTTCATTGCACAATTTTGGATTATACCAGTCAGTAGCTGGCCTGCTGTTCCGTGCACGCCACCTATTCAAGTATTCATCCCGCACTCCCTGGACATGGTGAGCTGTTGCTTTTAGGGTTCTTTTTTGTACAAATTAAGGCATCTATTTTGCCTGCCTCATCTTATTTTTCCATTTTGCAGTTTTTGCCAGTGACACTAGATGCCCTCAAAAATCACCAGCATTTTTTTAGTGTGTTGCATAATTATACTGTGCTGTTGCAAAGTGTACCATCTTCAGAGTATACAAACATGAAAAAGCTCCCAAAAAAGGGATAATTTTTTATCAACTTTTTGACAAGCCATTGCTTCTTCACTTTGAAAACAGGTAAACTATTCCTGTTCTCTAAATACATTGCACTAATTTTTAGATGGCCTAATAAAAAGTCATTGTAACTGTTTTGTCATTTGGAGAATAACAAACCTTTGGCAGATCCTAAACAAATGTATATTTTTTTCAGTTAGTTGAGAAGCCATTGCTTTTAAATAGAACACCTGCTTCTGCTCCCCAATTAAAGGGATACATTTGTGGGAACAGCTTGTGAAAAAGCCATTTCTACTTCTCTCTCTTTCGAAAGACGAAAAAAAATTGTACCATTCCTTGTGAAAATGCTACAGCTTGCTACAATTGTATTCTCTGTCTATAAACAGCAAGAAGACAGGCATCCCCTCCCAAAAAGGAATACTTTGTGGACAGGTTTTACAATTTAAGTAGTCTAAAAGTCTGTTAGTGCAGTGTGTTGTTAAATGAGCTCTTGGTTACCACCGCTAACCATCGGTTTTCCCCAGCTAGATATGTTGAGGTCAATTGTCCGTGTTTTCATTAAAGAGCTCAAAAGGGGTTGAAAATAGTCATTATTTAATGGACCTGGTTTGTTATATGACCCAAGTGTATGTATTCTACTGACTGTAAACATTTTCCTTGTTGTCTTATTTATGTATGTATGAATGCATTGTATTCGTCTTTTTTACTCTGATTAGTGGTAAGTAAGCGTGCTCAGAAATGCTCAATACTCGATTGAGCATCAGAGTGCTTGGGCACACTCGGTGCTTGATCGAGTATCATGAGTGCTCATGCTAAATGCTTTTGTCCCTGTTCAGGTACCGACCCTGACACAGCCCTTGGCCACCACAGTCCCTATCATCTGCATGCAGCAGGCAGCAGATATCACCTGGAAACCTCTGTTCCATCTTCTCGGCCAACACAGTCCCCATCATCCACATGCAGCTGAATCGCCTAGCACCTTCCATTCCTTGTGCACCATCCAAATGTTCCCCTCCTCAGCTTAGTACTTGAGTCAAGCATGTCCAAGCATCCAACATGCTCGATTCGAGTACTGGAACCTGAGCACTTTTGTGCTCACTCATCACTAACTCTGCCAAATTCCCTCCGTTAACTAGAGTTGAGCGATGTTTGAGGTTCGCCAATTTCATGTTCGAGTGATTTTGGGGGGTGCACGAGATCGAACTCGAGCTTTTTGCTAAAAGCTTGACAGTTCGAGTTAGGATCGAGAACGGTTCGATCACCATAAACGTGGCTTTTCACAGTAAGGCTATGTGGACATGTTGCTATCTGCATGCATCCTGCGTCCCCAGCACAATCCCTCTCCCTTTCCTGGAGTATGCTGAGCCTTGTAGTTCTGCAGCTGCTGTCTGTCTGTATGTAGGAGAGTGGACAGCAGCTGCAGAACAACAAGGCTCAGCATGCTCCATTCACTAGTGTATGCAGGAGAGCAGACAGCAGCTGCAGAACTACAAGGCTCAGCATACTCCATCCAGGACTATATGCAGGAGTTTTTTGCCCACCCAAAAAATGACGTGGACTTTGCCATATTTTTGTATGCTAGCCAGGTACAGCAGGCACCTACGGGCTGCCCCCAACCCCCAGATGCCTATTTGTACCCGGCTGGGAACCAAAAATATAGGGAAGCCCGTTTTTTAAAATTATTTCACGAATTTCATGAAATAATTAAAAAACAAATGACATGGGCTTCGCCATATTTTTGTATGCTAGCCAGGTACAGCAGGCAGGTACGGCTGCCCCCAACCCCCAGCTGCCTATTTGTACCCGGCTGGGAACAAAAAAAATAGGGAAACCCTTTTTTTAATTATTTCAGAAATTTCATGAAATAATTAAAAAAAAAATCGACATGAGCTTCGCCCCATTTTTGTGTCCAGCCAGGTACAACTAGGCAGCTGGGGATTGGTATCCGCAGCACAGGATGGCCTGAGCTTTCTGGGCCCCTCTGCTGCGAATTGCAGTCCACAGCCACCCCAGAAAATGGCGCTTTCATAGAAGCACCATCATCTGGCGCTGTATCCAACTCTTCCAGCTGCCCTGGTGATGGTGGCTCGCTGGGTAATAATGGGTTAATACTAGCTTTATTTTACTAGCTAGTATTAAGCCAGAGATTCTTAATGTCAGGCAAGTTTGACCCAGCCATTAAGAATCTCCAATAAAGGGTTAAAAAAAAGACACCACACAGAGAAAAAATATTTTAATAGAAATAAATACACAGACACACTTAGAGACTCCATGTTTATTACTCCCTCTTATCCCTCCACGATTCATGGTCTTCTGTCTTCTTTCTCCTTCAACCCATGCAGCTCTGCTACATCAGCAGCGCTGCATGGGAGGAAGACGCTGTTGCTCCCCGTGCAGTCTTTTCACTCTGTGAGTGAGCTGAGGCTGCTGGCTGTAAGCGGTGACGTCACCGCTGACAGGCGTGTTGCTATAGCAATGGTGATCTCCGTTATTGACCAGCTGTGGCGGCCGGTGAATAATGGAACAGGGAAGCAGAACGGGGAAGCCAACCATGTGCCAAAGCATCTCGCCGGTACACGGAGATACACAAACGATCACCGCGCACTGGAGAGATGCAATGACAGGACCTAGTATGACGTCTAGCCATGTGACCAGTCTGAAGCCAATGAGATAATAGACACGTGACTGGTCACATGCTATTTTGACGTCATGATAGGTCCTATCATCAGTGCTGGTTACCGGGAGGACGCAGCGATTATCGGAAGGAAAAGCGGCGGGAGACAGAGTGCAGGACGCATCGAGGGGACCTGTAAGTGTTATGGCAATGTTTATTAACTGTATGTGTACATTTATAATGTGTTTTATGTGTTTATGATTGCCTCCCATTGTTTTCAATGGGGTTCGAGAGGTTTGTCGAACGGCTCGACGAACCGAACTCGAACACGGCCTCCGTTCGACGAACCGAACTCGAGCCTCTAGAGGCTCGCTCATCTCTACTGTTAACACTTATTTAGCTATTCCCATGTCTTGATAAGTGTACCTTCTGTTTTCATTATTCATTTTATGAAATGTATTGGTAACTGATCTAAGAGTAGGTCCTGGATATACTTACTGTTTTATAAAAAAAAGAGCAAAAAACATTTAGGTATCTAGATAATTATAGTTCACTAATAGTATCCTCATATGTCATTTGTCCCTCTGTAACAAAAATCTAACAATGTTCTGTAGCACAAATTTTGGAAAAAAATAACTTAAAAAAATAGTAAACTATAACAAGATTCCATAGATTATTAGTTCCACCGGGGGCATAATAACTAAAAGGCATATCCACCTGTCAAATGAAAATGCTGACAGGCTGACTGTGCTTAAAATGAATATTCCTGGATTGGTCCCAACTTCTCAACCCCAGCAAATGACATTTTTTTTTCACACACAAAAAAGGGTATACGGAATGGCAGACAGTGTGTATGCTGCTGAACCCTATCCTGGTATATGTCCCCATCATAGCCCCATCCTGGTATATATCCCCATCATGGCCCTATCCTGGTATATATGATGCCTCATTATGCCGTACACAGTAAAAAGAAAATAAATGATTATAAACACCTTTCCTTCACTCCGCCGGTGTCCTCCTCTGCTGCTGTCATGCGGCAACTGACCTCAACGTGTAATCGGTGCAATGCATGAAGTCATTGTCATGAATTCCCACTTACAACTTCATCAGTTGCCGAAATATTCGCTACTCCACACACCCAGGTTTATGGGAGTGGGGAGCAGTGAATATCCATATTCTTTAATAGTGGCACACGTGATCGCTAAACCGCTGCAGGACGCTGAATCCTGTGCGGTTATGTCTGCTTCAATTAAAGAACATGAATATTCACTGCTCCTCACGCCCATAAACCTATGCACCTCTCAACACCGGCTTTAGTTATTTTTTTTAAACAGAGTTGAGGCAAATCTGAGGCTCGCAGGCCACTGCCACTTCTTTCTCCCTGGTTAAATTGATTCCATGGGATTTTAGTACCAACGAGGGTATAATAACTAAAAGGCATATTCGCCTGTCAAATAACAATGCTTACAGGCTGACTGTTCTCAAAAGGAATAAGGCCTGGATTGGCCCTTACTTCTCAACCCCAGGGGATGATATAAAGGAACATAAACCCAATTTTTATTTTTTTTCTCACATCAAATGGGGTATATGGTTCATAATTTTTTATTTTTCTTGTCCTCATCCATGATATCCACATGTCATCATGCAGCACTCACTCCTAATTTTTAGGGGGCCAACATGCAGGCCTCAATACATTTTTAAAGAGCCAGCAGCCGGGGCTCACTCATAGTGTTTAGAAGTCCAGCAGTAAGCCCTCACTAATTTTATAGAGGGCCAGCAGCCAGCGTTCACTCATGATTTTAGAGGGCCAGCAGCTGGACTTCACTCATAATTTTTAGAGGGTCGGCAGATGACTCTCACTCAATTTTTAGAGGGCCAGCAGCCGGCCTTCACTGAATTTTCAGAGGGCCATCAGAGGCTGTGGGATGGCCAGAGGACGAAGGTAGTCAACTGTTCTCAAGAGCACCCATACACGACAATTTTTGATGCCAAGGATTAGGTGTTCCCTAATATGGCGCTTTTTTAAAGAAAGTATGGCCAATAAAAGAATGGTCATTAGCAATCTGTGCAGAAGTAAGATCAGCAGGAGCCTGACCTATATCAGCATGACCACCACCAGCACAGGTCATCAAAGCACTTGACTAAGTGAGCTAAATTCATGGGTCCACAATCCATGTCTAAGGGTGACAGGGTCACACGCCTGCCTCTTCCCCTGTACTATGTGCTTGCCAATGTGTTCAGGATGCAGGTGCAGATGCCTCCTGCCCTGCACATATTGTTGCACATTCAGAAGCACCATCAGCAACGTTCTCTGATCCTTTATCCCAGGGCAGCGTTCAGCTGTCCTTACCCCAGACCTTTGAACGAAAACATTGTTATCCAGCCACCTACCCATCCACAGGCCCAAACACTAAATGGCACATTTCCAGACTGCTTGACCTGGAAATGTTGTTGTTTAGGCTTGAGGGCACTGAGGCCTACTGCAATCTCATAGCAGCAGCCATCCCTTGAAATGTGTTCCCCAGCCACCACTATTTTTCCAGGTGTGCCATCCCTGTCTGACACCAGCACGTGTTCCATACGATCACCAGTGACCTCACCAATGCAGTTACCCCACACGTGGACAAGTGCTTCTGGCCAGGATGCTACATTTCCCTGATGGCACACTGGGTGAACCTTTTGGAGGCTGGGACAGAGTCAGACCCTGGAAAGGCACACGTGCTACCGTTACCCAACATTGCAGGCTTTAGCTCTATCAGGCTTTCCCCCACCTCCTATACCAGTTGCTGCACCCTTTCCTCCTACATCTCCAAATTGTCATCTCTGAGCATGTCATCTATATCTGCAGCACTGCTTCAGTGAATCAGCAACAGGCTATGGTGAAACTAATATCTTTAGGTGACACTAAGGCGGGCTTTGCACACTACGACATCGCAGGTGCGATGTCGGTGGGGTCAAATTGAAAATTACGCACTTCCGGCATCGCATGCGACATCGTAGTGTGTAAAGGCTCGATGATACGATTAACGAGCGCAAAAGTGTCGTAATCGTATCATCGGTGCAGCGTCGGCGTAATCCATGATTACGCTGACGCGACAGTCCGATGTTGTTCCTCGCTCCTGCGGCAGCACACATCGCTATGTGTGAAGCCGCAGGAGCGAGGAACATCTCCTACCGGCATCACTGCGGCTTCCGTAGGATATGCGGAAGGAAGGAGATGGGCGGGATGTTTACATCCCACTCATCTCCGCCCCTCCGCTCCAATTGGCCGCCTTCTATTAGAAGGGGAAACGCGTCGGGTCGATTAGGGATAGAAGGTTGACAGCCTCCTCACTAATATAGGAAGTGGCAGTATATACAGAATTATATCTCAGTGCAGAACCAACTAATTTAGGGTAAAAAGTGCTGCCTTTAGGGATCTTGACTGTAGGACCCTTGACTATTGGACTGTTTAGGGATATATTTTTGTATTGTGCCTTACTGACATTTGTTCTTGCTCCTAAATTGGGGAAACACATAGGACTATAAAAATACGGGGGGTTTATGTTTGAAATTGTTGTATGGCACCAATGAATATTTTCTATATAATGTGGAAGTGTGTTTTAATTGCTTCTGTTGAAGTTGGGGGAGTACCTAGCCAAACGTCCCACGTGCCTCATTATTCCTCTGTGTCATACAACTGAGTATCCAAGTTGAATATGTGGCATAAAGTATCCTTCTATGTCCTGGAGGTATTGGTCTGCTCTATTGCTAGTGTTCTGTCAGAGTGGATTTTTAGGGCCGCCAACTTCTAATCCCCAGCAGATGACAGCAGTGGAACATAAAGCCAAATCAAATGTTAATTTTTTTTTTTGCATTCCCGTGAACTCTTTCCCCCCCCATAAAGGCTGAACGGTTCATATTTTGTTTTTCTTTCTGGTCCTCCTCTCCTACACCATATAAACATATCAACAGGGCCAGCAGCCGGCCCTCACTCATAATTTTTAGAGGACTAGCAAAGAGCCCTCTCTCAGACCTTTTGGAGGGCCAGCAGCAAGCCCTCACTCAACTGACAAAACTTTGATGAATCAACCAAGATGATGAGCAGCTAAGACGCCATAATCAGCATAACCATCCCACTTCTGTGTATACTCAAATGCTTGCTGCTCACAATTAAAGAGGAAGCTTTGCATGCGGACTTTGTGGAGATGGAGAAACTACACAGGGTGCTACGTGCTTGCATATCCTGACGGCTTGCCCTAGAAATGTTGCTGTTTAGGCTTGTGGACTCTGCAACCTGTTTCTGGCAGCCGTCCTTCGTTACTCGGTCCACAGCCGCCAATATATTTCCCAGTGTGCATCCCACCTTACACCTTCACGTGTCCAATAACATCACATATGCCCTGACTAAAGCCGTTAGATTGCAGCAGCAATATACCTATAGAAGTACTCTTAAGCAATGTACCCTGACTATATGCCTCTAATCCAAAACAATCCCTCCTTCAGCAGCTATCGGTACACTGAATGCACATAATAGCGGTATTAATGGGAAATCAAATAGATGTAGGATTGAAAAGGACTGTTCGTTTAATATTGCACCAACAGGCACTGTCACTCTATAAACACACTGTCCCTTCTTCAGCAGAATCTCTCTCTAGTCCCTACACTATTTCCAGGTACAGTGCTCTGAGCACGTTGGCGCAGGATCTTATATAGACCCAATGACGCAATGCTGCTGGCCAATCACAATAATGCCAGTAGCCAACATGACTACAGCATTACTGTGATTGGCAGGCAATCCCCGCATATTTAGTGAAAAAAAGCCATGAAACATGAGTGGCGATGACTTCAGCATGGCACTGGAGTACAGGGATACTCGATCGAGCATCGAGCGTCTCGAGCACCCAATGCTTGATCAACTACCAAGCAGTGCCGAGCACGCTCGCCCATCACCAGTTACTAAGTATTATCACATGTGTTTCTACTAATCTGTGAAGCAGCTCTAATCTAAATTTGATTTTTCAGTCTGCTATCTCTGGGCTAGGCATTACTTGGCAAGCAGCCAACTTTATTTGATCAATTGAAAAAACCTCATGAGAGCATAACATAAACGCTGTGAAGCAGTTAACATGATAACAATTGGAACCCGTGTTTTGATCGAACATTTTGCACATACTCCCCCTATCCAGGTTACCTCATGCTTTATTAATATTTATAAATGATACTGACCTATATAATAACAGTATATATATATTTATATATGTATATATACATATATATATATATATATAGATATATATATATATATATATATAAAAAAATATGTATATATATATATTTTTTTTTTTTTATTATAGCGCCATTTATTCCATGGCACTTTACAAGACTAAATATATATATGTGTGTGGAGCCCCGCATTACCTTCTGGTGCAGGTCGCCGCAGGGTCTCCACGGGCTTGGAAATCTTCTGGTCACAGGTAGGTTAACTTCAATGGGGGATTCGTGACGCCACTCTCGGTATTTGCGGTCAGGGGGTGACCGCCACTGCAGTTTAGGGGACGCCTGGGGCTGATGTTAGTTGCAGTCAGATGTTGTAGCCTCCCGAGAGTGAGGCTGGCTCCAGGGCCCAGTGTAAGTGTGTAGTACCACAGGTCGCAGAAAAACTCACACACAAGCAACAATGTCTTTCAGGGTTTTTACTCACTTTCAGGTGGCAGGGGTGAGTTAACCCGGGCGATGATACGGTGGACAAGGTGGAACCAGATATCCCTTTGGCTGATGTAGGGGTGACTGCTGACTCGCCTTCCTAGCCCTTCATGTTTTGAGGTGACCCCGACCTGAAGTCTTGCTGGGATCACCCAGGGAAGTCGCATACGCCGTTCTCCCCTTTCTGGCCCGTTTGCGGGCAGTGTGGACCAAGTCATTCTGCCTGCTTGCCGTCAGTCACTTATGGGCCCCCTCGTTGCTGCTGTAGCTGCGGACTCTGTGTAAGTTTGGTGAGGCGCATAAAGTGCCTCACGGCAGGTTGAGCAGGCCAACTGAATGGACCCCTGCTCTGGGGACCTGTACCCCGTGCGGGCAGGGTCTACTGGCAGTCCCCGTACTCAGCCACCTCTCTGCACCAGGTGGTTTTCGGGCGGCACTACCAAGTAGCCGTTTCTCCCCCGCCAGCAGCCACGAACGGTGCAGTGTCTGGAAGGGCCCTGCTCCACTGCTCTGCCCTCCAGACGCGACTCCTCCATTTCCTTCTCCTTTGGCTGCCTGTACACAACTCTCTTGTTTCCAGTGACAACACCCACCACTAGCTGGCAGGCGAGGGCCACGCCCCCTACCTGGATCTACCCAGGGGTCCCCTCTAGCTATGTGTGTGATCTGGTTACTAGTGTTCCGTGTGTCCACACCCTAGTCAGCCTCTGGGATTACCTGTGTTGTACTGACCCAGCATGGGTGCAGTACTCAGTGGTGCCTGACCAGGTCAGGGGTGCCACACACACATACTGTATATATATTATATATATTTATATATATATAAAATATCATAGGGGTTTCATTTGTTTTTAGGCAGCTGGTTAAGGTTCCCACAGGTACAAGTTTCTTGAATCAAAACTGTGAATGGTTTATTAACCACTTAAGGATCGGGCAACTTTTTTTTCCACTTTCATTTTTTTCCTCTCCTTATTCCATGCCATTGGAATGGCCAGTCCCACCCAGCTTGTTAGTCGTTCCTAAATCCCGAACCCAAAATCTGTGCCCATTAAAAACACCTCTCAGTACTATATGGGCTGGAGCTTGCTTTCCCAGGTCCTACATCATCTAGACTTGCCATCTCTGTGACATCCATGACCTGTTCATTTTGGTGCATTAGCAACCAGTCTAGCAAACGTATAAAGAGCAGGTCTTTAAATTATTTTTGTGAGTAACCCCACACAGAACAGAAGATATGGATGCAGATATACTGGCCTTTGGGAGTTTAGAGATAAATTAAAAGGGTACTGTGGGGGTGAAAAAAATTCTTCTATTCTCCCTGCCCTCATAAACTATAAAGATGACATGCACAGTGTAGTTCTATTATCTTTACAATACCTGTAATTCAGTGTGACACAGGAGCTGTTCCCCTCTGGGAAGTTACATCACACATCACGGTGTGTGCTCCCTGCTGTAAGTAACAGCCAGTTCTAATAGTTGCTTCTTTCCAAGGACAAGGGGCATGGCCACACCCTCTGTTTTTTGACTGCAGAGACACAGCTATTATCAGGAGACTGGCTGTTAATAACAGCAGGCAGCAATCCTCCTGATGTGTGATGTAACCTCCTAGAGGAGAAGAAGAACAGAAAGAGCAGCTCCTGTGTCACACTGAATAACAGGTATTGGCATCTCATCATTATAGTTTATGAGGGCAGGGACCAAGGAAGATTTTTTTTATCTCTTCAGAGTACCCCTTTATAGTAATCTGCAGATAATATGATACTGCCAGTCAGAGAAGTTGCTTGAATTTACTTTGAGGAGAATGAGGGGTCTGACTATGGCTCACAATGCTCTCATAGCTGAATGTAGCTCTTAAGGTAAATATTGTTGGGGACCACTGCACTTGAACTGTATCAATGTACTGCATGTACAGATACACTGACAAGCAAAAGGGTAAAAATGTATTGAATTTTTGAATTTTAGGTTCCATATCTCACCATCCATTACAGTTTCGAACATGAGACTACCTTCATTTTATAGATAATCATCTTGGCTATCTCATACATAAGTCTGGCTTGTAACTATTTAGCATATGATTAGTTATGCAGATTCTTGTCATGTTACTGCATTGTTACTGTTGTGCCCCTGGTGGTGGGAAAATCTTATTCCTGTGTACTACAAATTACAACCTGTTCTCACATTCCCTAATAGCTCAGTGTGTCATTTGGTTGATTCCCAAACAAAAGATCATTGTTTTGAATTGAAGAGCAGCCATGAATACGATTTCCCAAGAAAAGAGAAACCGCATAATCCAGCTCATTGATAGCCGTCTCTCGGCCAATAAAATTGCCAAACTACATCATGTGAGTGCCATGACAGTTGGAAGAATGTGTAATGAAGTCTGTCCATCCATTCAAAAGTCAAGAGGTGGGATGTCCAAGCCAAATATCGGAGTCAACAAGTCAACTCATCACAAGGTCTATCAGTTCTGGTATGACAAACATGGCGGTGAAGGTGGCTCATATGCTTTGTAATAGCGAGAATGCAGACACCAATGCAAGTAGTGTGCAATGCACATTACAGAAATCTGTAAAAAGCTGGCCAGAAAAAAGGTGAAGAAACCTCAACTTCAATATTATCGTAAGAAGAAACATTGCCTCCAGTTTGCAATAAAAGTCCAAATAGTCGACAGTAGAACATTGGAAACAGTTAATTTGGTGCTATGAGATAGAAGTCAATAGACTAGGATGTGATCGGTGCAAATGAGGCTGGAAGAAACAAGGGGAAAATGGGCTAACGGATCGCAAAATTTAAAGAATTGTCAAATTCCATGGTGGAAGCCTGATGATGTTTCACAGCCAAAGGGGTTGGATACTTGACAAGGATTGCTGCTGGTCTCATTACTGAGCTATATGTGAGTATCTTACAAGACGAGTTTCTTCATATACTGAAGTACTATGGGTATGAAAAGGACAACATAGTGTTCCAGCAGGACAATGACTCATATGCTAATGTACATGTCGAGATTGGCAAAGAAATGGTTAAATGACAAAGTAGGGGTGCTGGATTGGCCCCCACAGTCCCCAGACCTCAACCCAATTGAACACTTGTGGGAAGAGTTGAAGAAAAAGCTGTATAAATACCCAAGTGAGTCATCCAGTATGCAGCAACATTAGGACCACATAGAAGAGACTTTAGATCAGATTTTGGTCGAGACATGCTTGAATTGGATCTAGAGCAAGCCCAGAAGGATTCAGGCAGTGTTCAGAGCCAAAAGAAATTTACAAAATACTAGCAAAACAATAAAAATTTAAATTTAGATTTTAAGGAGCAAAACAGTAACAATGCAGTGACATGACAATAATCTGTTTAACTAATTAAATGCTAAATATTTGCAAGTCAAGTTTATGTATAAAGCTAGCCAAGATGATTGTTCAAAAAAATAATGGTAATTTCATATTGGAAGTTGTAGTGGATTGTGAGATATGGGGCCTGAAAGTCAAAAGTTCAAAACATTGTTCCCCATTGGCTCATCAGTATACAAAATGATACTGAAGGTATGAAGTGGGAAGAAATAGATGATAGATAAGACCAGATTCAGAAAAATATGTAGAAATGGGGAAACTGAGTAAAAAAGTAAAAATAGTGAATATGATAGGGCTGTCTAAAATTAAAATTTCCAAGATGAGATTATGGTTACTTTTAGACACTGCTTGGAGTTCCATGAAAGTAGATGTGATTTCTAAAAATCTCGTGCCCGCTGTGTTGTTTTTATGCTGTATAAACTGACCTGCGGTGCATTTTTGAAATCCATAACCTGCTAATAACTCTTATGAGTACGCTGAGTTTTATGATTTGATTTTCCCTATAGAATTGTATTAGATGCGGAAAATCGCATTTGCATTTTTAGTTAGTTTACACTGCAAAGCTGTTAGCAATTTAAAGGGGTTTTCCATGAACAAAGTTAATTTTAATGTTGATTTTAATCAATTCATCTTGGAATAATAATAAGTTCCACAATTAGATGTGTTTAAATAACTTTTCCTATGCTGAGATAATGTTATATATGTGCCCCTGCTATGTACTGTGTAATGGCAGTGCCTGCCCGTACAGGGACATGGTCTGATCATACCACTGATCCTGGTAGGGAAGGAAGCAAAAGAGTAAACAGACATTACAGCAAGAGATCAAAGATGATTCTTTTTGTGAGGTAAAGCCTTTTCCTGACTATTTTTGAAAAATGTTTTACCTCAATGAAATAATAATTTGAGATCCCATACCTTAAAATCTGTATACATTTTTACCACCATCCCTAACCAGGAGATGTGGTATATTCAGCCCATGTTCCATGCACGTTCAGAAACAACCCTTACACAATATAGGACACATATATAAGATTTTCTCAGAACAGGAATATGGTTTTAAACACATCCAATTGTGGAAATTATTATTATTCCAAGATCTATTGGTTAAAATGAACTTTGTTTGTGGAACAACCTCTTTAAGCTTGATGTCAATCTCTGACAATGGTATTGAAATGGAAACAGACACCGATGTTTGAATATGTGACGCCCTAGCAAAACCAGGTAGTCACAGAGGACTGTGCCCCCCACCAAGGGTACAGGAATCGCCTCCTCCTTGGGATTCAACACCACATCTCACACACAGGAACACCAGCCACAAAGCCTAGTCACCCCCCCATGACAACAGGGACACACCAGTGGGCGGGACCAGGCGGATGGGAACGCCCACCTAGGGGTCTTGAAGTGTCAGGGGAGGGAACACAACAGTACAGTAGAGTACAGTGGATTAGAGAGAGTGGAGTAGAGGAGTTGAGCTCAGAGAGTTGAGAAGTGAGGAGCTGAAGTGGCAGAGTGGTCAAGGGTCGGAGCCCTTGGACCACGGGAGAACCGACTAGGTGGCAGATGGCAGTGTAGGGCCACAGGCAATGGAGATCCAGTCGCGGGAGACCTGAAGTGAACCAGGGCAGAATTGTAGCCCGCCGGTACCGACAGCAGGAATCCGGTCCGGAGGCCGTGCACAGGCAGGGGTACCTGAACCCTAGGACGAGGAAGGTTGCAAGCCCCTTGTTAATTCACCAGTCAGGAACAAGGTTTCAGGCCTTGTTCTAGAGAAGCCCAGAGAGCAAAACGGAAGCCCAACATGGGGGATAGGGTGTCTGCCAGAACTCACTGAAATCCCAAGGGTCAGATTTTGCGGGCAACGGCTCCCTCAGTATACAAAGCCACAGGGGAGCGGATTTCTCTCGTTCCAAGTGGGTTAATTCAACACACAGCAAGACACAAGCGCAGGAGGAAGGGTCCCTACCTTGCTAACCCTTGTGAGGGACCAGCACACCTCTCCAACGGCAACCGACATCCGGCCTTGGCTTACAGTACAGACTCTGTGTGGATTATTCTTAATCGTGAGTACACCGGTATCATCCGGTCCAACCTGCCGACGGTGCCCCAGCACTGCTCCCCACCTACACCTGGGCCCCGGGACTACACCTCCCCTACCCGTGGAGGGGATACCATCTTGCTGCCCAACACCATCGGTCCCGGGCACTTGCACAAGAGGCAGCGGAAGTGCCACCATCCTATCACCACAACCCACGGGTGGCGTCACAAACAAAAACTATCTCCCCTGTAAATACCCTCTTTCACTGTTGCGAGGACGGGCGGTTGCACGAGCCCCGGGTCCGGTCACCACACGAGCCCCAGACACGATCCCGGATCCGAGCAGCCCCTTTGCCGCGTCGCAGCACTCGTCCGCGTCAAATACATCGGGTCGCATCAGCCTCTTTGACACAGTTGTAGGACATTGATACGTTTTTATGGCAGCCGAAGTCTGCTGAAGGCCACTTCCATCTCTGTACTCTTATGAAGTTCAGATACAGGCTGAGCTTCATAGCAGAACTAGATTTACATGATAAACTGCAACACTACTGTTGTATAGCAGAATATAGTATAAGTGATCAAAAAATACCAGATTCAAGCCCTAGAGAACTATACAATAAACAGCTTTTCCCTCATTAGAAATAAATTGAAAAAAAAAATATTTGTTATTGCCACATCTATAAAAGTCTGATAATCACGAGAAAGAAAATTGCAGTTTATTGGGCACCTCACCTCCCTTAGGCCTTGTGCGCATGCTGCATTTTTTGGGTGTAGTTTTGCAACCAAAACTGTATGCATTTTCTTCCCCAGCAAAGTCTATGAGATTTCAGTTTTCCTGTCTGCACGTTGCAGCTATTTTTTGGCAGCGTCTTTCTGGTGACCACAAAGATGCAGCATGTCAATTCTTTCTGCATTTTTGAGCTCTTCCAGTCAATAGATTTGATTTAAAAAAATGCACTGGGCAAAAACGCTATAAAAAAACGCAGTATAACGTAGCACAAAATGCATGACGAGGGTGCGTTTTTTAAGGAACAAAAATGTGCATTTTTGTGGTCACCACAAAGATACAGCTTGTGCACATAGCCTAAAAATGCAATAAAAACAGATTAAAATGTCATATCTGCCTCAAATTGGAACCAATAAACCAATAAACCAACAACCTGCTTTTCATGTAAAAAAACAAACCGTCTCACAGCTCGATCAATAGAAAAATAAAAATGTTATGGGTGTCAAACTACTTTTTTTTTTGTTTACAAACTTACCCACCCCCCCCCCCCCCCACACACACACACACACACACACACACTATAAATAAAAAAAAAACAATGCTAGCTTGCTATAGAAAAAAAATTATATTAACTTGTGGAATCATGATTAAGTGTAATTTTTACCGCAAGGTAACTGCTGTAAAAACATAAATGCAAAAAACAATGATAGGACTTCATTATTTTTTTTGTAATTTCAATACATTTGGATTTTTTTTCTTCAGTTTCCAGTGCACTGAATGTTAAAACCAGTGGTGTAACGATCATAGTCACAGGGATCGGCCAGACCTGAGAGTACAGGGTGTCTGTTTCAGCTGGATGTGTGTCAGAGAGTGTGCACCCAGCTGAACTGCATTGAAGCACAGAGACCCGTCGAGTTTCTGCACTGCCAAGTGCCAGCTGCCGATTAAGGATATGAATATTCACTGCTTCACTGAATTATGGGTGAAGGGAGCAGTGAATATTTATGTTCCTGCAGCAGCTGGGCTGTCACGTGTACCGCATTAAAAAATATGGATATTCACTGTTCCTCACACCCATAATCCCAGGTATGTGGAGCAGCGAACATGCCGGCAACCGATGGTGGTGCAGTGGTCATGCATGTGTAGTGCCCCTGAACCCATCAGGGCCCTACAAGGTACTGCATCCTGCCAAAGATGCAGGGCCTACCCCCAGGGACCTGGAAGACCAGTGCCGGTAACAGCAAAACACATTACAATCCCAATTTTCCCCCATCCCTACAGACTGGTGACAGACTAGAATTGGACCTAATGGATGGCCACCCAGGGGTGGAGCCGATCCAGTCCACTTGACAATGACCAGGTGGGAGGGGACAACAGTTAGTTAGACAGTTAGAGTTAGTAAGTGGAAGTGAGAGAAGACCGACGTAACTGGACTGACACGGGAGTGTAACGGAGACCTGAGGGCCCAGGCGTGTGGTTGCCGGAGAAGTACGGAACCATAGCACCACCGGGGCTCAGAGCCCTAGGTCAGGCAAACTCTCCGGGCAGACCTGATAAAATCTGCACAGTGAGGGGACCATCCTGGACCTTACTGACCTTAGAGGTCCAGGGGCACCAACAGTAACGGGAGAACCCGGAACCGGAACAGAACACCGACTCTATAGGGTTCACACTGCCCGCCGTACGGACCAGAGACTGAGAGACAAACAGGAAGAGACCCCAAGATGCTCCAAGCCATGGGGAAGCCACCAACTCAAGAAAGGTGCAGGGGAAAGAAGCCACCAGGTCACCAACTGGCACTGGGACTAAGGGAACCAGAGGTGAATACCAGCCTTCCTCCGGGTACCAGTTACCATCTATAGTAAAGAGAACCAGTTACACAGCAACCCCTCGTGTGGCCTTACTTTTTGCGCCTTACTCCATCACCTAACCCCCTGGGGCCACGGCCCTACTGGCAGAGGGCTCAACATCAAGGCTGCCATCACAGACTGTGTAGTGGCGGTTCCATCACTATAACCGCAACCTGCAAGTGGCGTCACAACATAAACTTTATTAACTATTCCCCTGTATATAAACACCTTTTTAAAGCAACCCCCAGGGTCATGGAACCGGGCAACAGCCACCCAGTGACACATCCCAGTAGTACACTAACAGTGACACATGCCAAGTAACCCATAGCCCTGGCGGCACACATGATAGTGACGTCATGCGCTGTGCCGCTTACATGCTGTGGTCAGTTGCCAACAACATCAGAGAAGGACACCAGGGGAGCAGAGAAAATGGGAGTATAATCGATTATTTTTTGTTACTATGTGCAGCGTGATGGTGGATCATATGTACCAGGATGCAGCCAGGATGGTGACATATGCTTTGAGGGGAACATGATGTGGATATTTACCAGGATGGAGACATATACCAGGATGGGGCTATGTTAGGGACATAAATATCAGAATGGATCTATGATGGTATATACAAAATGGGGCCATATATACCAGGATATAGCCATGATGGGGTCATACACAAGGATGAATGACAAAGGAATTCAGCTCACCCACTCCAAGTCTCCAGGCCCTCTCTCTGCAGCACGGACAATCGGCCGGGCAGCTGCAAGCATGTGAGATAAAGTCCAGCGGATGAAAGAAGGCACTCTTCAATATAAATTTCCATATGGTTTATTCCATGTGCACACATATAGAGGTAGGTATAGACAGCCCCTGGGCAGGGGAAGAATGACTAGCGACGCGTTTCGACCGTATTACACGGTCTTAGTCATGTAACTGACTAATCTAAGTGCAGAGTTTAAAAAGACATTCATTCACATTATAATGAACACACATGTGGAGTGACCGATGATGCAGCTCCTGTTGTTAACTCTTTCTTGCCTTCATTAAACTTCACAATCTAATTCATTACAGGCTTGAGTTGATAGAGATCTATAAGAGCTAGAAACACTGTGTTAGAAAAGCAATATCTACAAACTGTACTTGTAACAAATATATATGGTTATAAATATATTGCACAGATTTGTATTTTATATGTTTTTTATATATAGAGGGAAAAAAAAAATTCACTATCAATGTGTACATTTTTGTGGACACCAAAATGCCTACTTAAATATTTCTTGTATGTCACATCTCTAATTAAATAGATGCTAGTGAGACTTCATGTTAGCTGTAAGCTTTGGGAAAAAAAAAAAACAAAATTCCACTATCAATGTATACATTTTTGTGGACACCAAAGTGCCTACTTAAATATTTCTTGTATGTCACATCTCTAATTAAATAGATGCTAGTGAGACTTCATGTTAGCTGTAAGTTTTGGGAAAAAAAAAAAACAAAAAAAAAACCAAAATTCCACTATCAATGTGTACATTTTTGTTTTTAGAGATGTGACATACAAGAAATATTTAAGTAGGCATTTTGGTGTCCACAAAAATGTACACATTGATAGTGGAATTTTTTTTTTTTTTTTTTCCCAACAAGAGTTTAAATCGACATTCAGAGAACTACAAAATAAGAAAATCAAAGAAACCAGATTGTGGCTAGATGCAGAATTTTTGAAACACTATGTGGCAGAAGAGAAAATCGCTAGAGGGTTAAGAATCAACAAAGTATGTACATACCCATATCCCAATGAATTTCAGAGGGAATGGAATAGTATTTTGTCGAAATGTTCTTTAAATCTTATGGAATGCATAATTAAATATGAATGTATAGAAATTACAGAGACTGAAAAAGACATTAAAACGCTATATGAGAAAATTGATAATATGAATAAACCGGATAACTTTGAAGCAATGCTTTCTAAAATGAAAGAACAAATAGAAAGTCTCGAGAACAAAATTGTTGATATCAAAAAGAAAAAGTGGGACAGAGACTCCATGGATTTTAAACAAGACAAGGTATATTCCTGGAAGCCAAACAGAATTAACATGAAAAAATCTTTTCAAAAAAATAAAAAAAACTACCAAGGTGACTCCAGGAAAGTGAGTTTTTCATACCCTGATACTTCTAGGGGTTCCATCTCCTCAACAGGAACTGGTGATTCTACAGAGGGTACATCTGCTGCCCATAGTGATATGGGAAACAAACAATCAAAAAACGGACCAGGAGAGCTGGGCGAAAACATCACTCTAAGAAGAAATCCAGCAAGGGGAAAGAAAGGGACTTAGATCTCAAACCAGTATGGAACCTCACTGCAAGGATTTTTGAGGACAAACATCTGAATGTATTGGCCAAAGGCATGGGTTTTTCTCCCTCCACCAGATTTAACCTTTGCTCCACTCTGATGGATATCAATAAATTCACTAGAAATATCACCTTAAAGTGCCATTTTTTACACGATCAGGAAAAAAGATGTGGGAGTTTCTATTCCATTAAGATGTGGTGATAATATTTGTGATGTGCCCACTTTCAAAGAATTGTGTGGTATTCATACACTGAGACAATGTGAGGCGGAAGGTGGTTTTCATAATGTCAGTCTAGATGAGGGCTTTAAAACATCTAATGTAGATTTTTACCCACTACAATCCCGACCACACATCCTAGACAGGTTTCAGGATGTGGTGGAGGGGGAACTGGTGGGTTTAAAGTCACGGAACAAAAATAAACGAAGAAATTTAACCATGACGGAATATAAAGCCTTAGATGAATTGAGAAATGACAGAAGTATAGTAATCAGGAAAGCGGATAAGGGAGGAGCCATTATAATTTTGGATACTGAATTATACCTTAAATGCAATTTGGAACTACTCGATCACTCAAAAACTTATGGTACTTTGGAGGGAGACCCTACTTCGAAATTTCAAAGAGATCTCTTTCAATTATTGAGGGACGGTCTTAGTATGGGGGTAATTACACAAAAAATTTTCGATTATCTATACATAGAAAATCCGGTAGTCCCCATTTTTCATTCCCTACCAAAGATCCACAAGGGGGGTTTTCCCCCTAAATTCAGGCCCATAGTGGCCAGTATTGGGTCTTTAAATTAAAGAATTGGATCATGGGTAGATTTCAAATTGCAACCATTGGTCAAATCCCGTCCTGGCTACATTAAAGATACAAAATCTGTGCTCAGAGCTTTCAATGGGTTTAGATGGAGTAAAAAAATTTTGTGGCTTACAGTGGATGTAATTGTGTTATACCCCTCTATTTCTTATGATGTTGCCATGGTCTCTTTAAAGCATTTTCTAAGTAAATATAGTGGATATTCACGAGAAGAACAGGAATTTCTCCTAGATGCAACTAGATACTTACTCATTAAAAATTATTTTTTATTTAACAACAAATTTTACATTCAATGCAAAGGCGTAAGCATGGGGGGGGGAATTTTCCCCTTCTCTGGCAAATCTGGCCATGGGCCTATGGGAGGAATTGTTTATCTTCAGTGATATTAATCCATTTGCAAATAACATCATCTGGTATGGGCGTTACATAGATGACTTGCTGCTGGTGTGGGAGGGCCCAATAGATACTGTAGAAAAATTCCAACATTATTTGAATAGCAATGATCTTGGCTTAAAATTTACATGCAATTACAGTTTTACATCGATTAATTTTTTGGACCTTACACTCAATGCCAGCAGTGAGTTGTCTGATGTTACAATCATCCCGTTTAATAAAGAAACAGATCGCAATACCATACTGAGATATGATTCATGCCATCCTAAGCATGTAACACACAATATACCCAAAGGTGAATACATCAGGATTAAAAGAAACTGCTCGGACGAAAAGGTGTTAGATGTAGAACTGGCCAAAAAGAAAGACAGTTTGGCCAGCAGAGGATACCCATTGGAGCTATTAAGAACGGGAATGGAGGAGGTGAAAAAATTAGAAAGGAATTCTCTAATTTTAGATAAAAATCCAAGAGGAACTAATGTAAATGATTTGGGAGGAATTAATTTTGTAACAAATTTTAGCCAAGACTATTATGAAGTTGTTACCGTGATCAAAAGATTTTTGCCAATGTTATATACGGACACAGTGGTCAAAACTGTTTTGGAAAATAATAAAATTAATTTTATCCCCCAAAAAAGCTCCAACAATAAGTAGTATGGTTTCCCCTAGTCTATTTCAAATTTCAGCAGACATGCCATCAGAGACCTGGCTCAGCATCAATGGATTCTACAAATGTGGACACAACATATGCTTGTGCTGCGCATTTGTGAATAAATGCAGGAATTTTGTTTCTACAGTAGATGGCAAAACATATCGAATCAAGCAGTTCCTTAATTGTAACTCCTCTGGTGTGGTCTACCTAATCACTTGCACGGATTGCTCTAAACAGTATGTGGGTTGCACTGTAGGTGCATTAAAAAAAAGGATTAGAAGGCACCTCTCAGATGCCACAGGTGCACCCAAGGTGGGCATTTCTGCAGCTTCGCGTCACTTTATGGAGGTACACGGGGGTGATAATAACTCCTTTAAGTTCAATGCCATTGAGAAAGTCAGAAGACCCACCAGAGGAGGAGACTACAGAAGTTTGCTTTTGGGAAGAGAGTCTTATTGGATGTTTATACTAGGCTCCAGACAGCCTGGAGGTTTAAATATCCGCAGGGATTTAATTTTGCAGTATAGGTGATTTTTGATATGTTCTCTTCTACACCTTTCCAGAGATATCGTTTACAATTCAAAATGATAATCACGCCAAAAATTCTATCAAAATTCACTTAATGGGACAGTTTGTGTATGTATATAGGAAATTCCATATGAAAGCATTGTGATTTTCATGCGGCATTATCCTTGACACCACCAATGAGATAGGACCCTGATTGTGTGGTCCGTAGTGACGCTATTAGTCACGATACTATCCGGATCTCCACTGTGTGACCGGCACGAGGATTTAACATTTGAACATCTCCTGAATATTTGAACATCTCCTGATGAACCCCCAGACACTCTGAGGGAGAAACGCGTTGAGATGAGATGGGACCTATTTGTGATGGGATAAGTACAATTTATATTTTATAACGGAATGTACAGTCATTTTGGTGCTGCAATTTTGAATATATGTGCATCGGCACAAGTATGAGATATTTTTCTCTTACATTTCTGTAGTTGGTACATTTAAAGAATTTTTACTGACTTTAGGGAGAAGCTACCAGACAAATATATGACCTGCACAATATACATATACACGGTGTATGGTGATGGTGGTAGTATATGTGGAGTGGAGGGTCAGTAAGGGACAGCCGCCGAGGAGCGGGGGCACCGAGTAAGTTAGGGTGTTTAACACTCCGCTGGTAGGTAGGGGAAAATCATAGGGTCAGCACTATGTTACCCCTACCCCTGCCTAACTATTATCTTTAAAACATCATTTGATATTGATACGATTGGCGCACTGGTCCCTCACACCTTTCATCCACCTGTGTTTTGTGGCTATTATATGTGACTGCATTGACAGTTTTTTAGTAAGTTGACTAAATAAAGACTTGGTATTTTAAATAGGGATTTTTTTTTTTTTCTTGGTTTGGTAGGTTTAAATATCCGCAGGGATTTAATTTTGCAGTATAGGTGATTTTTGATATGTTCTCTTCTACACCTTTCCAGAGATATCGTTTACAATTCAAAATGATAATCACACCAAAAATTCTATCAAAATTCACTTAATGGGACAGTTTGTGTATGTATATAGGAAATTCCATATGAAAGCATTGTGATTTTCATGCATTATTTAAATCGGCAACACAATATATGGAGTTCTCCTATATATAAAATAATAGTTCTTTGAATATACACATGATATAATCATATTAGGCTCAAACTTATGTCATATGGATATTTGGATATTTGGATATATGGAGACTTTATAGTCTCTTTTTTTTTTTTTTTTTCTTTTCCAAAGCTTGCAGCTAACATGAAGTCTCACTAGCATCTATTTAATTAGAGATGTGACATACAAGAAATATTTAAGTAGGCATTTTGGTGTCCACAAAAATGTACACATTGATAGTGAAATTTTTTTTTCCCTCTATATATAAAAAACATATAAAATACAAATCTGTGCAATATATTTATAACCATATATATTTGTTACAAGTACAGTTTGTAGATATTGCTTTTCTAACACAGTGTTTCTAGCTCTTATAGATCTCTATCAACTCAAGCCTGTAAAAAATTAGATTGTGAAGTTTAATGAAGGCAAGAAAGAGTTAACAACAGGAGCTGCATCATCGGTCACTCCACATGTGTGTTCATTATAATGTGAATGAATGTCTTTTTAAACTTTGCACTTAGATTAGTCAGTTACATGACTAAGACCGTGTAATACGGTCAAAACGCGTCGCTAGTCATTCTTCCCCTGCCCAGGGGCTGTCTATACCTACCTCTATATGTGTGCACATGGAATAAACCATATGGAAATTTATATTGAAGAGTGCCTTCTTTCCTGTGCTGGACTTTATCTCACATGCATACACAAGGATGGGGTCATAATGGGGACATATATACCAGGATGTGGCCATAATAAGGACATATATACCAGGATGGGACCATGATGTGGACATATATACAAGGATGGGGCCATATATAGAGGGGCATAACAACTGCGGTCGTAGAAGTCACAACTACGACTGGGCTCGGCAAGTTAAGGGCCCCGCACCTGCCCTGCAGGGAAGCAGCCGGCTCCACTCAGTGAGAGAGGAGCTGTTCTGTTCCTGTACTAGTTTTAATACAAGCGGCTGGGCAGTGCCTGTCTCTGCCCCCTCCAATCTCTTCCTGCCTGTGATCTCGAGCTTGCTGTCCTTGCCATGTCGCTGTGTTCTACAGTGTGTGGAATGTGGTACTGCTGCAATTGTGAGCTGCAGAGAACCTAATGGTCAGTGCAGCCCTTTCCTCTCCCTCCCTCTTGTCACTAGAAAAAGTTGGGACTGAGAGCAGAGGATGAGGGAGGAGGACATGGCAGCTGTAGCAGCAGAACCTGTAACAAGGGCAGCTCAACTCCCAGTCCTGCTCTGGGCTGTGTTCTCCTTTTCTTGCAGAGCAGAGACTTCATTGGTCATGGCTGCTGCCCCATAATGGAGCACTGATGTGAAGGCCCTGCTGCTCCTAAAGACTGACTTCAGCATAGGTAAGTACATGTAATAGTGCGTATGCAATACATAGTGTATATCAGTGTGTATGTGGGTAGTATGTAGTGTATATCAGTGTGCATGTGGGTAATATATTGTGTATATGAGTGTGTGTGTTGGTAGTATATATGAGTGTATATAGGTAGTATATAGTGTATATCAGTGTTTATGTAGGTAGTATATGTTATATATCAGTGTATATGTGGGTAGCATATAGTGTATATCAGTGTGTATGTGGGCAGCATATAGTATGTATGAGTGTGTATGTAGGTAATACATAGTGTGTATGTGTGTATGTAGGTACTACACTACAGTTCAAAAGTTTAGGGTCACTCAGATATTTCCTTATTTTTGAAAGGAAAGCACATTTTTTTCAATGACGCTAACATTAAATTAAACAGAAATACACTCTATACATTATTAATGTGGTAAATGACTATTCAAATGTCTGGTTTTTAATGCAATAGCTGCATAGGTGTATAGAGGCCCATTTCCAACAACCACCACTCCAGTGTCCTAATGGTACATTGTATTTGCTAACTGTATTAGAAGGCTAATGGATGTTTAGAAATCCCTTGAAAACCCTTGTGCAAGTATATTAGCACAGCTTAAAACAGTTTTGCTGATTAGAGAAGCTATAAAACTGACCTTCCTTTGAGCTAGTTGACAATCTGGAGCATTACATTTGTTGGTTCCATTAAACTGTCAAAAGGGCCAGTAAAAGAGAACTTTCATGTGAAACTCGACAGTCTATTCTTGTTCTTAGAAATGAAGGATATTCCATGTGATAAATTGCCAAAAAAGTGAAGATTTCCTACAACAGTGTGTACTACTCACTTCAGAGGAGAGCACAAACAGGCTCTATCCGGAGTAGAAAGAAAAGGGAGGCCCCGCTGCACAACTGAGCAACAAGACAAGTACATTAGAGTCTCTAGAGTTTGAGAAATCGACACCTCACAGGTCCTCAACTGGCAGCTTCATTAAATACTACCCGCAAAACACCAGTGTCAATGTCTACAGTAAAGAGGCAACTCCGGGATGCTTGAAGAAGGAAGCGCCGAAACGCGAACATCATGAGAAGGAGAATCACGACCCATAACTTAAAGCGCCAGTACCTGGATGGCGTTAGTACTGATTATTGGTGCGCGATTAGGTGTTTTTGTGTGCATTTATACATGACTGGACATCTTTTCACTTTTTTTTATTTAACCCTCTGTTGCACATGACATTTTATATATGAAAAAAAAACCCTCTCTTTCCTTTATGGCTACATAATGGTTTTCCTTTGATTACATATACCATATATTGCGTAATATATATCTCTTACATTGATAAGCACTTTGTTTTCTATTTATATGTATAGCCTCTGGATAACCATATATGTGCAATAAGTATCCTTTCATGCAGCACAGTTTTGTGAGAATTATACTCATGATTCCATATATTTCTCCCTGTTCATAAATTTAGTCTATGGTGTGACGCCTTATTTCATTCCAGTAAATGGCTGGTATCTTATGAGATTTTTATTGTATTTTTATACTCAATAAAAGTTGTTATTATTATTTGATCTTTGTTCGTTTTTTTAATTCCCCTTCCCCCTCCTCCCTTCCTTTGATGAACTATTTAGGGAAGAAGCAGGCAGCTGGTATTCTATCTGTAATGGAGTGGCCAGCCCAGTCACCAGATCTCAACCCTATTGAGCTGTTGTGGGAGCAGCTTGACCGTATGGTGCAAAAAGTGCCCATCAAGCCAATCCAACTTGTGGGAGGGGTGAAGCATGGGGTGAAATATCTCCAGATTACCTCCGCAAATTAACAGCTAGAATACTAAAGGTCTGCAAAGCTGGAATTGCTGCAAAGGAGCATTCTGTGACGAAAGCTAAGTGTGAAGAGAAAATTATTATTTCAAGTAAAAATCATTATTTCTAACCTCGTCAATGTCTGGACTATATTTTCTATTCATTACGCAACTCATTTGATAAATAAAAGTGTGATTTTTCATGGAAAAGACAAAATTGCCTGAGTGACCGCAAACGTTTGAACTGTAGTGTGTATGTTGGTAGTATATAGTGTATAGAAGTTGGCATATAATGTATATAATAGTTTATATTGTATATGTATGTATATGCTATACAGTAAATGTAATATTTTGCACCGTATACTATGCCTGTAATAGTGTTAGAAGGATATCCAGGAATCACATTCCGGTTGTGATAAAACTCAATTTATTTTATTTAATCCATATAAAAAAATATATTCATCCAAGAATTAAATCCTTTTTAAAAATATCCAGTATATGAAATGAAGCTGGAACATGTTTCTGACGCTGTGCTTTTATTCACTTTGGAGGGGTTATTTTTGTGATTTCACAGCACTTTTTTTTACCTGTTTTTCAGCCCATTTTAAAGCTAAATTAATGGTGTAATTCACAACTATGACTGATCAAGCAAAAAAAAAAACACTCCCTCACAGAGCTATGTCAATGGAAAAATAAAAAGTAAAAAAGTTAGAGCTTTTGGAATAATGCAAACAAAATTAAACATTAACTCTGACAGAAAAGGGTTATAGGGCATTTGTAACCAGGGTTTTGTTACGTAATATGTGAGTTGACTGATGTAAGGTCTGAAACCTTGATTCTAATGGTGGGGTCTGTATGCCATGAGTTTGATACAATCACTGTGTTTTCTGTGCTGCAGATCTAGCAGTGCTAAAATTACTTAGTTCTCTATAACCCCACCCACACCACAGATTGTCACATTCTGTGTACACTGTACATTGACAGAAAAATGCAAATCAGTGGTGAGGTTACATAGAGCAGTTAACTGAGGCACAAGGCAGCTAGTCCTCTAGTGATAATCTCCTGCTAATGTGGCACCCCTGAATATATCAGGGTGCCACAGGGTACTGCAATCCTTACCCATGGTGCAGCGCCTACCCCCATGGTTCCAGGTTCATAAGAAATTGGTGTCACTACCATCAGCACAAATCCCAATCACACCTCACATCATGACCTGTCAGACACACCAGTGGGTTGATTAAGCAGAATAAGGCCACCCACCTAGGGGTCAGGCAGACTGGTGGGAGGGAAGAAGTAGGAGTTGAGTGAGAGCCGTCAAAGAGTGAGGAGCTGGAGTAGTAGCTCCCGGGGAACTAGACTGAGGTTGAGTCGCAGACGGTGGTCCGGGACCAGAGGAGTCGGGGACCGGTGGCAGTGACATTGGAAAGGGCGTGACGGACATAGTCTAGGAGGACTGTCAGCATCAGAAACCCAAAAGAACTGACCGGTACCGAGCAAGACGGGGTACAGGACCCTAAGTCAGGAGCCAATTCAACATCCTGATAATTAACCTGGGAGGGAGAGTCTCTTTATGAACTTCCCTAAGAGCTCACAGATTGAAGGCAACAGCACACCGTGGGGGATAGGGCTTTACAGTAAAGCGGCCCACTAAAATCCCAAGTGCCAGCCATCATGAGCACAGCTACAATAAAAATATAGTGAGCGGGGCCTCAACAGCTTCAAGCCGAGGGGCCACAACAGAGAACTAAATTGTGCAAGGAGGCGGCTCCAGATTACCAAGTGACACCGATGGGAGCGGAGACCTGGACAGGCTTCCCCGTAGTAACTGTGATGCACAGAGTCTTTGGTTTATCTTCAGTGTGAGTGTCTGCTTTAGAATCCTTATCCAGCACCACGACTACCCACAGTGAGTAACCTGTTCCCCTGCACCCTGCACTCCCAAGTATCCACCAAATACCCCAGAGGCCGGGGCCTTCCCTACCTGCGGAGGGACTGACACCTTGCTGCTCCACACCATCTGCCCCGGTACTCCTTCCAGCAATGGTGGTACTCCCATTACCGCAACCCGCAGGTGGTGTCACGAATTTCTCCCCTGTAAATAATCCCCTTTCAAGGATCGGAGCGAGCCACGACCACCCTGGATCCAAGCACCCCGGTCTGCACCGGGGCGGCACGCTGATAAGACACTGATTTCATTGAAACAACACACAGCATAATAATGACACATCACTGAAATCAGAGTCTTTAACCCTTACATCATGGTGCTCTCAGATTACATAGCAAAAGCCTACTGACAGATCCCCTATAAATGCATTGCCAATATGTATTTTCTACAAATAGTGTTTGAGGTCTTCAAGCATGAAGGACAGAGTTGGAATGTTGAGTCAGACATGTTGAGCTAATGTGTAGTTAAGAAAAAAATCTTCAACTCACACATTATCAGTCACATCTTTCATGATGCTTCGAAAGGTCCCAAGACGAGTCAGAACTGAAAAGTGTAGCACCATGTATCAGGCAGTAATACTGTATACACAAGAAATAGAACTAAGTTGTTACTATATTTATTTGTATTCAGCACAGAAGTGTTTGACTTTAGAATCCCTTAGTGTACGACTTGTCATTTTATGAAGCTGAAAGAAATTCCAAATCTCTAGCATAATGCAATCATGTCGGAAATTCCAGAGCTAATCTTAGAAGAAAGAGGCTTAATGAAAGCTCTAATTAAGTAAATTAGTTGCTTGCAAGCTTACCACGCTATCGCATGAACAAGAACAAAAACAGGTATCTGACATTTCAGCCTCCTTGTCATATAATTACTTTTACTACTGTGACTGCTGAGACCCCAAATTTTTCCTTCACTGTGATACTGACGATATTGATTTTAAAATGCCTTTGGGGTCAAAATACTTGCAACAACTGTTAACTCATGCCTTGAGAGGTTTAGTTTACAATATAAGGGTCACTCCTCAGGGGTCTCATTAATTTTTTCACCTCAGAGCCTCTGCAAGATCTTTGGGGTCAAAATCCTCACTACTTCCCAAGATGAATACCTATATAGTTACATAGTTACATAGGTTGGAAAAAGACCTAGTTCCATCTAGTTCAACCTTCCTCCACCAGTTCTACATTTTGTCCCTAAGGGTGGCTTACCTAAGGGTAAGCCGATGCTAGCGATGGTGAGCGTGATAGCACCCGCCCCTATTGTTATGCCGATATGTGAAGATTGCTGCCGTAGCGAACATTATCACTACGGCAGCGTCACACGTACTTACCTGCTCGGCGACGTCGCTGTGACCGGCGAACCGCCTGCTTTCTAAGGGGGCGGTTCGCTCGGCGTCACAGCGACGTCTCTAAGCGGCCGCCCAATCAAAGCGGAGGGGCGGAGATGAGCAGGACGAACATCCCGCCCTTCTTCCTTCCTCATTGCTGGCGTGTGGCAGGTAAGGAGAGGTTCCTCATTCCTGCGGTGTCACACGTAGCGATGTGTGCTGCCGCAGGGACGAGGATCAACTTTGCCCAAGCGACAGCAGCGATAATTGGGAATGGACCCCCATGTCAACGAGGAGCGATTTTGGACGTTTTTGTTTTTAGGCTTCATCTTTGATGTTTACTTTCAAGTGCTAGCTTAAATTTTCCTTATTGGCACAATAGATAGGTAAATGCACGTAATTTGTTATTCAATTTGTACTGATTATTGCTATTTTGCTTTTGAATTCTAGATTTTGGTAAATTTGAATGACGCTGGGGTCACACAAACAAATAGTAAAATAAGTATTATTCTACATGTGATATGTGTGCTGTTCGTATGCAATCCGTTTTTATATTCAACAGCTATTAATCTTTTATAGGACCATTTACAGTTTCCCATCTTATAGAATTGTAATGTTTCTGTAAAAATCAAATTCTATACTGATGGTCTATATGGCATCTGATTTTTTTCCACACACTAATCCTATTTCAGAGTCAAATCGCAACATGCAATTTTTTTTTTTCTTTCATACAGAGTACAGCTGTGAAAACCCCCACAGACCTTGAATTAAGGTGAGCTCACACTAGCCTATGACTCGCACGAGTCTCGCATTGCATCACCCGGCACGGCCCCATGCTCTCCTGACAGGAGTGGGTCAGCTGTATGCATTTGTATGCAGCTGAGTCTCTCGTGTCCGGAGAGTGTCAGGCTGTGCCGGGTGATGCAATGCGAGACTCGTGCGAGTGATACAGCTAGTGTGATCGCAGCCAAACAATGAGTGAAATACCTTTTTTTATTGGATTGCACTCGTTTAACTGATACGCTGGTGTATGCAAGCCCTTAAAGTGCCATGACACATTTGCAGATGAAGGAAGAGACACCCTGTTTTAAAGACTACATGCCTCAAATAATTTATTTCTTGGACTTGAAGGCATATTAACCCCACAATTTTTTATTCAGTGAAAACAATTGTAGCTGTATATTTGTTTTTTTTCATTTTATTTTCACAAGTGGATAAAGCACCTTGCAATTTGAAACACAATTTTTCTAAAGTATGTAATTTTTAGGCAATTTATAGCAATAATAATAATAGTAGTATGGTAATAAAAATAGTAATTTAGGTTTTAGGGTACAGATTTTTCTGACATGATTTTCAGTTGGCCATGATGCTGGAACTGATAACAAGGCCTCAATTGGCATCTTCATATTGCAGGGTCTTGCATGGATCATGGTCCTGAGGGTTCTGGGTGCAGTAGTGCACACTGCACTGGTCCAACTGCCACAGAGAACCAGACTGGACATTGGACCAGAAGAGGGTGCATCTTTTAGCTCAATGAGTAAAAAAGTTATGCCAAAATAAAGTAGACATATGGAAAATGTTAAGAAGTTTGTCCACTACTTGAATGTTGATGGCCTTCTTTAGGATAGCTCATCAATGTCTGATCAGCTTGGTTCCGACACCCGTCACCCCTGCCTATCAGCTGTTTTTGGTGCGGCACCTATTCAAATCAATAGGAGGCGGATGTGCAGTACCCGGCCGCAGCCTCTATCAAAAGACGGAGCAGCTCAGGTACTGAGTATTGTCTCCTGCTGTTGCCGCTGAGAATAGCTAGTTGGCAGTGGTGCAGGGGTGTCAGACCCTGGCCAATCAGACATTATCGACCTATCCTAAGGATAGGCCATCAAAGTTTAATTAAATTTTAACAGATTTCCTTTAAAGAAATATACACATTAGTTCAGACAGAGTCGTGTGTTAAATAAGTTATGTGGTTAAGAGGCAATACTTTTTTTTCTGCTTTATACTTTGGGCAAAGGTAGTTGGAGCTACCATCCCTTCTAATGACTAGCAAATAAATCAATTGATTTCTTGTATTCTTGGCATATTCTGAACAATTACTCTGTTTTCCCCAAACACTAGCGTAACAGCAGGCATCCTAAAATCAATGGCCAGAAATACTAAAACCTAAGCTTAACTAAAAGTTTAGCCCTAATTTATAGCTGTTTTACGTGGCAGCCATTCACAGCTTGGTGACATATCACTGCAAACAAATAGTTCAGCAATTGTAACGTTAGAAAATGGACCGATTAGTCTGACAAGAAGCATTCTGGAGCACCTCTATTGGCAGGAAAGGTTAATTAATAGTAAACAAAAGGAAAAGAAAAATAACAGGACACAGTTGTGGGTGAAGCTAAATAAAAAGGATTTTAGAAAAAAAGACATAGATTGCACATTAACATATTATAAATTGAGCTACTGAGGCTAAACTAGATTTTTCAAAAATTACGATGTAGTTCTTAGCATACATTGTGATCAAAGTGTATAAGCTCATGCGATATCAGGGAAAGCTCTTTTTCAGTGGTCCACTACTTACTATGTGTAGTTCTGCATTGTTCCACTGCATAAGCCAGGATAGCCATCAAGGTATCCAACAGCATCACTCCCTCCTGCCAGGAGAAGATCTTCTTGGGCCTCAAACACACTGGCCCACATACACAGCACACATCAATAATGGCTGCTGCACATCAATAACACCAAGACAAATTTTCTCAAAAAACACCCTTTTCATGTTGTTTCAAGGGAAAACAAATTGAGCATGTACGTGGGACCCTACTTGAAGTCTCCTGCTAAATTGACACTTGGGTCAAATGGGAGGTGTGCTGGTAGCCCCCCAAAAAAGAGGGGACAGATTAGAAAATTACATCGTAAATGTAGAACTAAGGCATAGACCTCAACTTCAAAGACTATGCATTAATCTACTGTGTTTAGGCAACATTTTTAAAAAATTAGCATGAGGTTCACATTTTGATCAAAGTGCATGAGACCAATGCCACATCATGACGACCTCTGTAATGAATATAGCTATCTCCTTACTTTGACCCTCTTATGGTTTATTGAAACTATAGAGGTGGAAATTTATCATTTTAGATGAGAAGTACCTTTAACTGAGATGCAAAAGACAAGCATTAAAATTAAATACAGTGCCTTGAAAAAGTATTCATGCCCCATGATCTTTTCAACATTATTTGATATTACAGTCACATACTTAAATGTATTTTATTGAGATTTTATGTGGTATACTAATACTAAGTATCAAGCATTTGTGAAGTGTAATTGTAAAAATACATGCTTTTCTAAATATTTTAAGAATACATATCTGAAAATTGTAATGTGCATTTGTATTCGGCCCCAATCTCAATTCTCTTGCAGCCTTTAACAGGTTAACCTCCAGGACTGTCCTGTATTTAGTTCCATCCATCATCCATTCAACTCTAACCAGATTCCATGTCCCCGGTGAAAAAAAAGCATCTCCACAACATGATGCTGCCACCACTATGATGGGAGTGGTGTTTTTACAGGTGCTCCTCTAATTAGTGCTTGCCTTGCTTGTGATGTGAGTTTATGTGAATCACCATGTCTTGGTAGGTTTGCAGTTGTGCCATACTCCTACCAGTTAAGGATGATGAATTGAACAACGCTCCTTGAGATGTTCAGAGATTGTTTTTGGGTTGTTTTTTTTTTAATAACCTAACCCTGCTTTACTCTTCTTAACAATTTTATCCCTGACCTTTCTGGTGTGTTCCTTGGTTTTCATGATGCTGTTTGATCCCTAATATTCAAAAACAAGCCTCTGAGGCCTTCACAGAGCAGCTGTAGTTACACTGACAATAAATTTGCACAGGTGGACAAATGGTCATTAAGGATTTTATTTAGGGTTATCAGACTACAGGGGGATGAATACAAATGTACAATTTTCAGATTTACATTTTTAAAATATTTAGAAAACCATGTATAATTCCCTTTACAATTCACAAATACTTGCTACTTAGTGTTTGTATGTAACATAAAATACATTTTAAGTTTGTTGGTATCAACAGAAAATATGTAGAAAAGTTCAAAAGGTATGAATACTTTTTCAAGGCGCCGTATATAGACTTGATGTCTTTCAGTGACAAAAGTTAACATAAAAGTTTTGTAGGCAATTCATAAAAAAGTTCAAGCTTTTATTTTAGTGAAAATTTTGTGGAAAGGGTTGAAAAGCACATTTCACGTGATCAGCAGTCTGCATAAAATTAACCATGATGAATGAAAGTAGTAGAGCATCCCATTATCTTAAGTGAACCATATCTGTTTGTCTTCCTATAAATATTCATTAGTACAATGTATCCATGTAGGTTTAATATATACGTTTAGGGTCCACAAAGAATGGACTGAATACAATTTTATCATTATCTTGGTATTAGTTTATGTCCGTCTTTTTATAGAGCCATTCACTTAAAAAGATGGAGAAAGTGTCTCCATCTGTCTCATTATAGTGAATGGCTCCATTTGGAATTTTGTTTGAATTCCATGTTTCAGATCAAAAATTAAAGCCCCTGATGGAGTCTTAAAGGTAAGGTGAACATAGCGTATGGGTTCTATAGCCTCTGAATGTAGTTAAGAGTTTTTGTCTTCAGTAACAACAAGTAGAAAATTTGAAAATTGCACATAATTTGGAACCACAAAATGTACTGTATTTTTCAGATTATAAGACGCACCTGATTATAAGACGCAGTGTTTGGACAACAGAAAACAGGAAATAAACATTAATATTCAAGCTACCCTGATGATATAAAGATTTGGAGGGAGTAATTTTGGTGGTCTATGGTTGTGCTCATTTCTTGGTGCTCTAGGGTAGAAGAAGGAGTCATGAATTATTCTAAAGTGGTAGAAGAATTAGGAGAGTTGTACCAAAAAAAATAAAGGGCATTATGTATAGTGACCAACAGGGACATAACAAGGTCCCAATACAGTTTACATTGGTTTCTTTGTACAAAGAGCATAAAACACACAAGTCCATTTGTTGATGAACTACCTATCTGCCAGGTGTCTTACGTGTCTATCATTTATGCCACTTAAACTCCTTACACATGATTTACCTGGCTGTACACTTTGGTAGAAGTTATTCTAATATCCATACTATAAAGGATGCCTATTGCAGATTTTATAACAAGCAGTGCTGTGCTACGCTGATTTTCTATGCTTTTCATGACCACAGATAAATGTGGCAAACAAGGACGTCATCACAAATATGGTGCACAGACAGGGCAACATGTGGAAATGTAGGAGATCGGCCTTTATCTGGGAGACTGAGCCTCTTCTGCTAAGTGTAAATCAACTTATCTATATGTGACTTGAAGCTACAATCATCCAATCTTTTGCGCTATACACAGCAATGCATCAGCACTGCTATGTATAGCAAAAATCACGATCTCCTATGAATGCTGGCTCGCAGCTTAAATTCACATGGGGATTGTCATGACAGACACAGCACAGGGGTTATCAGCTGATCCCTGACTGTCATGACAACCTATCAGCAGTTCTTAATCACGTCACGGGAGCACTAATGGGATTAAATGTATGTACAGTTAGGTCCAGAAATATTTGGACAGTGACACAAGTTTTGTTATTTTAGCTGTTTACAAAAACATGTTCATAAATACAATTATATATATAATATGGGCTGAAAGTCCACACTCCCTGCTGCAATATGAGAGTTTTCACATCCAAATCGGAGAAAGGGTTTAGGAATCATAGCTCTGTAATGCATAGCCTCCTCTTTTTAAAGGGACCAAAAGTAATTGGACAAGGGACTCTAAGGGCTGCAATTAACTCTGAAGGCGTCTCCCTCGTTAACCTGTAATCAATGAAGTAGTTAAAAGGTCTGGGGTTGATTACAGGTGTGTGGTTTTGCATTTGGAAGCTGTTGCTGTGACCAGACAACATGCGGTCTAAGGAACTCTCAATTGAGGTGAAGCAGAACATCCTGAGGCTGAAAAAAAGAAAAAATCCATCAGAGAGATAGCAGACATGCTTGGAGTAGCAAAATCAACAGTCGGGTACATTCTGAGAAAAAAGGAATTGACTGGTGAGCTTGGGAACTCAAAAAGGCCTGGGCGTCCACGGATGACAACAGTGGTGGATGATCGCCGCATACTTTCTTTGGTGAAGAAGAACCCATTCACAACATCAACTGAAGTCCAGAACACTCTCAGTGAAGTAGGTGTATCTGTCTCTAAGTCAACAGTAAAGAGAAGACTCCATGAAATTAAATACAAAGGGTTCACATCTAGATGCAAACCATTCATCAATTCCAAAAATAGACAGGCCAGAGTTAAATTTGCTGAAAAACACCTCATGAAGCCAGCTCAGTTCTGGAAAAGTATTCTATGGACAGATGAGACAAAGATCAACCTGTACCAGAATGATGGGAAGAAAAAAGTTTGGAGAAGAAAGGGAATGGCACATGATCCAAGGCACACCACATCCTCTGTAAAACATGGTGGAGGCAACGTGATGGCATGGGCATGCATGGCTTTCAATGGCACTGGGTCACTTGTGTTTATTGATGACATAACAGCAGACAAGAGTAGCCGGATGAATTCTGAAGTGTACCGGGATATACTTTCAGCCCAGATTCAGCCAAATGCCGCAAAGTTGATCGGACGGCGCTTCATAGTACAGATGGACAATGACCCCAAGCATACAGCCAAAGCTACCCAGGAGTTCATGAGTGCAAAAAAGTGGAACATTCTGCAATGGCCAAGTCAATCACCAGATCTTAACCCAATTGAGCATGCATTTCACTTGCTCAAATCCAAACTTAAGACGGAAAGACCCACAAACAAGCAAGACCTGAAGGCTGTGGCTGTAAAGGCCTGGCAAAGCATTAAGAAGGAGGAAACCCAGCGTTTGATGATGTCCATGGGTTCCAGACTTAAGGCAGTGATTGCCTCCAAAGGATTCGCAACAAAATATTGAAAATAAAAATATTTTGTTTGGGTTTGGTTTATTTGTCCAATTACTTTTGACCTCCTAAAATGTGGAGTGTTTGTAAAGAAATGTGTACAATTCCTACAATTTCTATCAGATATTTTTGTTCAAACCTTCAAATTAAACGTTACAATCTGCACTTGAATTCTGTTGTAGAGGTTTCATTTCAAATCCAATGTGGTGGCATGCAGAGCCCAACTCGCGAAAATTGTGTCACTGTCCAAATATTTCTGGACCTAACTGTATTAAATCAGTCAATATGAGCAAAAAAAGATGAGGGCTTGGCACATCGTGGGTCATTAAGGGTTGAAGGGATTTTTTCTTTTCCCTTTATAAAAACACACAAACTTTAAATAAGTGTAAGTGCAAAAAGTTAAAACGTACTAATATGCTGAATTAAGAATAAAGTTCTGATCTGAAGATTAGAGATGAGTCGTTCCGTGGAGGTTCAGTTCACCGGCAGCCAAGGAGCTGGTCCTCCACTGGCTCAAGCTTGACCCAAACCCCGGAGCAAGTAACTGATTGGCAGTTTGAGTCTCTGCCCACCAACAGCCAGCCAAAAGCAGAGCCCCTCCAGGGGAGGGTGGGCTTTTTCAAACGATTTTTTTGGGTTGCACACTACATATAATGATGCTGATGTTACTCCCAGTATGTGCCGTTCAAACACTGCAAGAGGCTCGCACAGGGCTGAGCACCGAGCTGAGCACAGCGATGCTCGCACAAATGAAGTTTGAACATAAAGCATCCAATCACCGAACCTCAATTTTTTAAGTTGTTGTTCAGTACGAAAATTGAACCTCAGGTTTGCTCATCTCTACTCAAGATAATATAGCTGAATCATGGCACTGGACATCATCTAACAGCTTTATTTTGACATAACAGTTTCCTGTACCAAATGACCAGTCATCATGGATGGCCTTCAGCTGAATGGTGCCGTTTGCAAATTTGCCCTTTGGTGCATCCATCCCACTGTTTGTTTATTTAGAACAAGTGCATGTTTGTACATGATCTTGTGTGCTTCACTTTCTGGTGCAGCAGAACCTGGAAATAGCTGTACAGGGGGGTGTCAGGTGTAATTTCCATGATTATGCTGTAGAATTAGGGAGTTATTTTTTAATTATGCTTTAGGGTCGGGAGCATTATTCCTTGACTGTACTCCAGGGATGGGGATATTATTCTATGATTCTAATTCTGCAATGCTGGAGAGGAGAGACGGGGTTAATGCCGCCCTGCTGCCGAAGTAATAACCTGTTGATTTTAATCAATTGTTCTTTATTTAATAGGTCTACGCGTTTCAGAGGTCAAAAGCCTCCTTCATCAGGACAAGGAAAAATCAACAATGAGCTTTTTCCTCAGCTATTTTTTATGATTCTAATTCTGGAAAGAGGGCTTACGGTATGATTATGTGAAAGGGGTAAATTGAATAATTTAATCAAGGGGGATGTCATGTTACATCTATGGATGAATATAATTATACTGTCATGTGGTACCTATGTATGTGATTCATTCATTCACATAACACCCCTTGCAATAAAATAATGACCCCCAACCCCAGGAACAAAATCATACAAACTATAGGCAGACACTGAAAGCAAAGAGTTCCTGTGCAAGAATTGCATCAGGGCCTATCCTTCTTTCTTAAAGGGATCTTCCATTTTAAGTGTTTTCGTGTTCATTGTCTGGCACCAGGGAAAAATAGTACAGAGTTACTCCTATTTACCTGGCCTAGTGATGTCTCTCTTCTACTGCTCCATCTCTGTTTTCAGGCTGCAGAGATAATGTCACACGGGACCACTTTAGCTTCTCAAAGGGCTCAACAACTTGTGCCATCTACCTTGACATGACTGTTAAGTAGAGATGAGAGAACCAAACAGAGACTACAAAAAAACAGAGTTTGGGATGGGAGCTCAGGTGTTTTACATTTGCAAACCACTCGCGTGAGCATTGCTATGTTCAGGCTGCTTGCATTGTTGGAACGGCTCCCACTGGGGGTAACAACAGCATGATCGGATGTAATGTGCATAAAAAAAAGGAGAAACTCTGCCCACCCTCTCCTGGAAGTGATCTGTTTATGGCTGGCTACGTGTGGGTGGAGACCTAAACTGCCCAATAAGTGACTTCCATTGGAGTTCAGGTCAAGTCCGGGACCCAAACCGTACTTTATCTAAAGTATGGCTGAACCCGCAGAACCAAACTTCAATGGGTTCACTCATCTCTACTCAGTGATTGACTCCAGCAGTCTTGTGTTTCAGTCATGACATCATAGCTGCAGCCTGAAAGCAAAGACCAGGGCAGAAGTAAAGAGAAATAACTGACCCAAGAATGATAAGTAACCCTGATTTTATTGTTTTTCCCTACAACAAGCCTAAGGGCATTAAAATAATTAAAACAGAAAATCCCTTTAAGTAACATTATTTAATACAATAACATGAAGACAATGCATGTGTCATGCAAGTACACAGCACACTGCACACACGTGACATCAGTACAATGCACACATCAGATTCATCACACAGGTACAGGGCACACTTTCTACATGTCACACATGTCATAGCCCAAACATGAGAGATGTCACAAGCACAAAACACACATCACACATTTAAAATGCACGTAATAAAATAAAATATTACACGAGTACACTGCACACATTCCATGAGTATACCACACTCATCACAGAAGTACAAGATACACAATGAACACATACATCAGACAAGCCCAAAAAAACACGGCACGTGAATAATTATTACTTTACAAACTACATCATAAACAAATCAGTCACAAAGCTAAGAATATTTATCACATTCAGATTCACACATACCAAATATACAAGGACATACACACATAACATATACACACATATTCAGGCACATACAAATATACTATATATACAGGCACATACACATATATTATACATGCACATATACTTTTATACAGGCACATACACATATACACTATATACAGTCAGGGCCAGAAATATTTGGACAGTGACACAAGTTTTGTTATTTTAGCTGTTTACAAAAACATGTTCAGAAATACAATTATATATATAATATGGGCTGAAAGTGCACACTCCCAGCTGCAATATGAGAGTTTTCACAACCAAATCGGAGAAAGGGTTTAGGAATCATAGCTCTGTAATGCATAGCCTCCTCTTTTTCAAGGGACCAAAAGTAATTGGACAAGGGACTCTAAGGGCTGCAATTAACTCTGAAGGCGTCTCCCTCGTTAACCTGTAATCAATGAAGTAGTTAAAAGGTCTGGGGTTGATTACAGGTGTGTGGTTTTGCATTTGGAAGTTGTTGCTGTGACCAGACAACATGCGGTCTAAGGAACTCTCAATTGAGGTGAAGCAGAACATCCTCAGGCTGAAAAAAAAGAAAAAATCCATCAGAGAGATAGCAGACATGCTTGGAGTAGCAAAATCAACAGTCGGGTACATTCTGAGAAAAAAGGAATTGACTGGTGAGCTTGGGAACTCAAAAAGGCCTGGGCGTCCACGGATAACTACAGTGGTGGATGATCGCCGCATACTTTCTTTGGTGAAGAAGAACCCGTTCACAACATCAACTGAAGTCCAGAACACTCTCAGTGAAGTAGGTGTATCTGTCTCTAAGTCAACAGTAAAGAGAAGACTCCATGAAAGTAAATACAAAGGGTTCACATCTAGATGCAAACCATTCATCAATTCCAAAAATAGACAGGCCAGAGTTAAATTTGCTGAAAAACACCTCATGAAGCCAGCTCAGTTCTGGAAAAGTATTCTATGGACAGATGAGACAAAGATCAACCTGTACCAGAATGATGGGAAGAAAAAAGTTTGGAGAAGAAAGGGAACGGCACATGATCCAAGGCACACCACATCCTCTGTAAAACATGGTGGAGGCAACGTGATGGCATGGGCATGCATGGCTTTCAATGGCACTGGGTCACTTGTGTTTATTGATGACATAACAGCAGACAAGAGTAGCCGGATGAATTCTGAAGTGTACCGGAATATACTTTCAGCCCAGATTCAGCCAAATGCCGCAAAGTTGATCGGAAGGCGCTTCATAGTACAGATGGACAATGACCCCAAGCATACAGCCAAAGCTACCCAGGAGTTCATGAGTGCAAAAAAGTGGAACATTCTGCAATGGCCAAGTCAATCACCAGATCTTAACCCAATTGAGCATGCATTTCACTTGCTCAAATCCAGACTTAAGACGGAAAGACCCACAAACAAGCAAGACCTGAAGGCTGCGGCTGTAAAGGCCTGGCAAAGCATTAAGAAGGAGGAAACCCAGCGTTTGGTGATGTCCATGGGTTCCAGACTTAAGGCAGTGATTGCCTCCAAAGGATTCGCAACAAAATATTGAAAATAAAAATATTTTGTTTGGGTTTGGTTTATTTGTCCAATTACTTTTGACCTCCTAAAATGTGGAGTGTTTGTAAAGAAATGTGTACAATTCCTACAATTTCTATCAGATATTTTTGTTCAAACCTTCAAATTAAATGTTACAATCTGCACTTGAATTCTGTTGTAGAGATTTCATTTCAAATCCAATGTGGTGGCATGCAGAGCCCAACTCGCGAAAATTGTGTCACTGTCCAAATATTTCTGGACCTAACTGTATATGTGATGCCCTAGCCGGACCAGGTAGTCACAGATGGGGCCCCGCATTACACCAGTCCCCTAACAAGATGACAGCAGCCAACCATTTAAACCCTAGTCACCCCCCTCAGTGCTTGATGGACACACCAGGGGGCGGAGCCAGGCAGTTGGACACACCCACCGAGGAGTCAGGATGGCCTGAGGTGGGAAAAGAAGAGAGTAGATCGGTTTGAGAGTTCAGTTGAGGAGGTCAGGCCTGTGTGACAGGTCTGTAGCAGACTGACAGGTGCCAGGGTAGGAGCCCGGGTACCTTTGGCTAGGAGGCAGACAGATGCCTCTGTCTGCAGGAGCCGGGAAGACGGCTCGGTGGAACCGTGGTGGACCGGCACAGGGTAGTGGCCCGCCAGTACCAACCCGGGGAACCGACTCGGAAACCGGAGCACAAAGGGGGGTACTCAGACCCTGAAGCTAGGTCCAGAAGCTACTGGGGGCTAGCTAATTAACTGATTGCAGCCAGGACTATAGGTCCTGTCCCACCCAAAGTCCTGACTGAAGGCAACAGCCCAACGAGGGGGATAGAAAGCCACCGCCACGGCAGAGAGATCCCACGGACCAGCGTCTGCGGGCAAAGGGCTCCTCAGGCAACCACAAGTCGGGGAGCGGACTCCTGAAGTTGCAAGCGCAGGTACTCTACCATCACAAAACGGGTGCAGGAGAAAGGCAGAGCCCACCAACCGGGTGAGGGACCAGACTGCAGCCAGCTGCGGGCACCGACCACCATCACCTTGGTTTACCAGAGACTTGTGTGTTTACTAATAGTGAGTACCTCAGTGCCCTCCGGCCGCCCATCTCCCTGCACCGTCCAAGCCGCCCCCCCCAACGGGTCCCGGGGCCATCATCCCTACCCATGGAGGGGTTAACAACTTGCTGCGCAACATCTCCCCCGGGTGCCCCGTAAATGCAGCGGTGGTGTCCACCTTCACCACATCCCGTGGGTGGCGTCACGAACTTAAACACGGCTCCGGCCGTACACCTACGTCCCCACACCGCCAACCCCTTTTTGATCAGAGTGACCGCAGGACCCCCAGGTCCGGAGACCCTCGAGCCACCCACTAAAGGTCCGGACCCGAGTGGCTCAGCTGTCGAGCACGGGGCGGCACACCCCGATTTCTGGCGTCACGAACAGGATACCTACCCATCCACTTACCACAAGAAGTGCGCCTAGAAGTGAAGTCAGCGGTGATCCGTTGTGAAATTTTCAAAATCCGCCATCTTGTCGCCATCTTTTGGCGTGAAGATTCCCGCTAGAGTCTTCTTCACCGCGAAAAGAGCGCGAACGCTGAAGCCCCGCCCCCTGGGAATACGGCTGTAAAGCAATACTGGAAGTCGAAAAACGAAACTTACCAGCCGGAAAAGGGAGTGCCACGAAAAGACCAAGGGGGAGATGTGGAAAAATGTGGATGCCAAATGAAGTCGGCGGAGCAGCGCCCGCCACCGGAGTGGCAGGGCTTAGCAGTGGCAGTGGCGGAGTGGCTTTTGATACGGAGGACCGCAGCCCGAACCAGCTACCTGCGGGAACCGCTTCCTGGCTGGAGCGGGAGCTGGCACGATTCTGTATCCGGGTAAGAGCACAAACGCTGCAGCAGGTGCTCGACTGGAAAGCGGAGGTCCGGAGGATGGTTGCGGTGGGGTGGGCCCGTGAACAGAGGGCCGCCGCAGCCGTGCCACGCCAGAATAGAGCTACACAGACCCCCATGTTGACCCTTATCAGCTGGGAGCTGGAGCCTGCCAGCACCGTGACAAGTAAAACCTGCGTAGCGCAGCTCCTGGAGGAAGCGGTGCCATCCACACTACCACCGCCACCGTTCCCGTTGGAGGTTCAAAGCCCGGGGATGTATTGCACCTGGAAGGGGAGCCTGGTGTCCCGGCCGACGATGGTGCAGTACGGTCCTCTGCAGTGGTAGCCGCACCCGTAAGTTAATCCCCAAAGTTAAAAGTTAAAGTTGAAAAGTTTTAAAGAACCTGCTTCTAAAATTATGACTCCTACCTTTGTTGAACGTCTCCAAGTTCCCCGGGAGACGCCATTCAGCACACGGGGTGGAAGGAGGAGGACCTTGTCCGACTTGTTGAACGCCACTGCGGTCGGAGCCCCAGAGGGCGCCATCAGGGGTCGGAGCTCCCAGTGGAGGACGACAAGGAGTTAAGTGGAGTGAGGACAGTCCCGTTTGTAAAGCCCGGTCTGGAGGAGTAACCATACCTGTGCTGCAGGCAGTGGAGATGGGGTCTTTTTGGACAGTGTCGCCCGTGAGTGAAGGTGGCATTGGGGACCCATGCTACCCTGTGGTGGACTGTGGGAAAGTTGCCCGAGGACCTGTGCCGGAGTTGAGTGTTTTGAAATGGTCCCTGATCACCCTTTTCATGTCCTGCGGTCTCCGGGGAGGCTGGCTGTAGGAAGGGCCTGCGGGATATTGTAGGCCGAGGTCCCGTCACCATGCAGACCGGTGACTACCCTCCGGGTCAGGGGTCCCCTAGATGTGGGGCCTCTGAGAGACTGCCGGGTAAGGAATTTATTACCCGGCCCATGTGTGCAACACCCGGACCCGAACCCGTTTCCTGGACTGGGAAAAAGGGGTGCTGACCTGGTTTTTAGAGGCAGCATCAGGGCTAGGTTTGCTTGGGTAGGCAAAATGAAAAGAACCCGGTCCTGTCCCATTCCCGGTTAATAAAAATGTTATTGCAACGTTTAAGTAACCTGCCTCCCGCAACGGAAGAAAACATGTTTGAAAATTGCACAAATGTTATTATACTTGTAAATATGTTATTTTTATCTTTTCCAGTTTAAAGAAAAATAAATGGTGGTGGTCGGACAGCCTGCGGACGGTCTGTGGTTAACCAAGGGGGATTGTGACGCCCTGGCCGGGCCAGGTAGTCACAGATAGGGCCCCACATTACACCAGTCCCCTAACAAGGTGACAGCAGCCAACCATTTAAACCCTAGTCACCTCTCCTCAGTGCTTGATGGACACACCAAGGGGCGGAGCCAGGCAGTTGGACACGCCCACCGAGGAGTCAGGATGACCTGAGGCGGGAAAAGAAGAGAGTAGATCAGTTTGAGAGTTCAGTGGAGGAGGTCAGGCCTGTGTGACAGGTCTGTAGCAGACTGACAGGTGCCAGGGTAGGAGCCCGGGTACCTTTGGCTAGGAGGCAGACGGAGGCCTCTGTCTGCAGAAGTCAGAAAGACGGCTCGGTGGAACCGTGGTGGACCGGGACAGGGTAGTGGCCCGCCGTTACCGACCCGGGGAACCGACTCGGAAACCGGAGCACAAAGGGGGGTACTCAGACCCTGAAGCTAGGTCCAGAAGCTACTGGGGGGCTAGCTAATTAACTGATTGCACACTCCTACCCACGGAGGGGTTAACAACTTGCTGCGCAACATCTCCCCCGGGTGCCCCATAACTGCAGCGGTGGTGTCCACCTTCACCACATCCCGTGGGTGGTGTCACGAACTTAAACACAGCTCCGGCCGTACACCTATGTCCAAACACCGCCAACCCCTTTTTGATCGGAGTGACCGCAGGATCTCCGGGTCCAGAGACCCTCGAGCCACCCACTGAAGATCTGGACCCGAGCGTCTCGGCTTCCGAGCACGGGGCGGCACATATACACAAAGGTACATATACTCATGCACATATACACATACCATATATGGAGGTGCATACCATATATATATTTATATTATGTATAAACTATACAGTATATCACAAAATGAGTAAGCCCCTCATATTTTTGTAAATATTTTATTATATCTTTTCAAGGGACAGCACTGAGGATCTGACACTTTGATACAGGCCCAAACTGGCCATTTGGCAATTCTGGCAAATGCCAGATGGGTCGGTCCCTGTAGTGGGCCGGTGCCTGTAGTGGGCCGCCCTATCTGTAGTCACAGCCGCTCTGCTCAGAAGTGTGCAAGATGGGCAGCATTATCTGTCTTGCGCACACTAGCTGCAGCAGGACTAGGAGGCAGCGTGCTGCGCTGTGCCGGCCCTGCTGTGTGACAGTGTGCCCAGCATGCACACACTGCATTTTCATTTGAGGATGTCCCACAGATGCTCTATAGGGTTTATGTCTGGAGACATGCTTGACCAGCCCAGCATCAGTTTCTTAAGTAAGGCAATAGTCATCTTGGAGGTGTATTTGGGGTCGTTATCATGTCAGCGCACTGCCCTGGTGCTCAGGTTTTGAAGGGAGAGGTCTAAGCACTGACAGGCTGAGCTCCCACCCCTTTAACCTCTACAGGAATGCTGGCAGCACTCATACATCTATTTTGAAAAGAACAATCTCTGGATATGATGCTGTGCATGTGCACTCAACTTCTTTGGTCAACCATGGCAAAGCCTGTTCTGAGTTGAACCTGTCTTGATAAACCACTGTATGGTCTTAGCCACCGTGCTACAGCTCAGTCTCAGGGTGTTGGCAATCTTCTTATAGCTGAGGCCATCTTTATGTACACAAACAATTCTTTTTTTCAGATCCTCAGAGAATTCTTTGCCATGCCATTGTCCAGTATGAGTATGTGAGTGATAACACCAAATTTAACACACTTGCTTCCCATTCACAACTGAGTCCTTATAACATTAATGAATGACATAACAACTTGGAGGGGGAAAAAGGCTAATTGGGCCCAATTTGTCCATTTTCACTTAGGGGTGTACTCACTTTTCTTGCAATTGGTTTTGTCATTAATAGCTGTGTACTGAGTTATTTAGAGGGCGCACCAAATATACACTGTTAAACAAGCTGTACAATAAAAAAGCTAAGGATGATGAAATTAGAAGTGCGAAATGCAAAAAAAAAAGCAACTCCTAAAATGACGTTTAATAATATGTGAATTAAAATGAGAAAAGCTCCCAATAAACACCAATATTTTCAAAATTGCAACAAAAAACAAACATACATTCCAAAAACATATACAAACAATAAGTAAGAGGAGCTATCCATAGTCAACCCTACTCTCACTCCCTACCTTGCCGCAGAGGTTGGCACCCTAATCCTGCACTGATGGTGCCCCATGCTCACCGTCGACTGTCCCTGTAGGCCCCAAAGGCCCTAACAAGATGGAGTATAGAACAGCAGACCAAACCAAAATAAAGGTAACACGGATGCACAGTCGATTATCACTGAGGTAATACCAAAAAAATAATACAAAATGTACCTATCCTTCAGCAAAATGTTTTTTACCTGTTGGTGCTTCCCCTTTCTTGATCTGCTCACGATTCCTTGTCCGTTTACTTATATATTCCTATTATTTTCCTGGTTGGTTTTAATTATAAATACACATCGATAATTCCTATTATTACCCCTCTATGCGAGTGTCATACTTCTGTCCTCGTCACACTAACTTATCACTACCTGGATTCCACTACTAGACTAGTTCTATCTTGGATGATGCTACACGGTGTTTGCCCGCAGTCAACGCATGCGCACATCTGTTTTCCCAGGGGTCTGAACTCTGTTCACCTTTTTCCCCTTCTGACACTTGCTTCCTTTGCGCAGCCGCTCTGCAGTTTTTTCCCACGGTGTTAAACCTTATTGAACTTGCTTTCTATATGCAAGTCAGGAGCGGTTTCTAGCTCCTCTGAAATTACTGCAACACTTTAATGTGGACCTGTGTTTATATGTTTATAATTTTTTCTTTTCATATAATTTTCATGAATATCCTATCTGTCTCTATATAGGGTGATGACATTGTTAAAAAATCACATACACGGTGTGTCCCCCTCTTTCTTTCTTTCTCTTGCTGTCCTGGTGGAAACCTATATATTATGGGTTTATTCTTTTCTCCTTTAGTCTCAAAGAGTTTTTCCTCACTATTGTGTCCTCTCTGGGTCCCTCCTATCTTTTGTTCCCCTCCGATGTCTCTATAAACCACACTTCCTACTGGTGTGGTGGTCTCGTGCTTTCACTAATCCTATCCAGACCCACCCGGATTTTCTGCCTACAATTCTGTTAGAGTTCTAGGTAAACTCTGTACCTGACCGAACAAATAGGTTTTGATACGTACATAAAATTATGGTTGCCATGAAATACACATGTTTATTTTATTTTTCTGTACAATTTCCTTGGTATAATATATATATAATTTTTTTTTTTTTTCATTTCTCACACTAATCATTATATCCAGATTTCACCGCGAATGTCCGAAGTAGATGTGAATGTATGTTTTGGGTGTCTTTTTTTTTTTTTTTTCTTGCAATTCTCTTGATTACGTCACACATGGGTCATCTTGCACCCTTTCCCGCCCGTTTTTTTCTTTTTTGGGGCGGTGCTTTAACAACACATGGTCTATTTAAATGTACACTTGTATCTGTCACAGTAGATTTGATGTATGCTTGTATCTGATGGTCCTGAGGAAGGGAGCAGGGCTCCTGAAACGCGTAGACCGATGCAACAATAAAGCTTCATTGATCTGATCCTTTGGCTGATGATCATTGGCGCGGCTTTGAAGAACCCAGTTTCTACCTCTCTCTGTTATCTGCCGCTTTGGGTTGCTGCTGCCGTGGTCAAATTTTACGTGCCATTACAGTGGTTGTGACTCTCACAACCACATTTGGTGAGTAGTATTGCTCCCCCATCCTATATCCCTACATACAAGGGTAAGACCCTATTGCGCTTTATTTTTCCACAGCTTCTTCTATTACTAAAAAAATAATACAGAATGAGCTCAACCAGTATGATTAACTTTGGAAATATGAAGGGCAAAGGTCCCAAATGTACCACTATGTATGAAAGTGGTCAAAGACCACCCGACGCGTTTGCCGTCAAAATAAGAGGTTACTCAGGAGTGGAATAGAGAAAGAAATACCAATACTGGTAAAACCCAGATTATCCAAAGTGCTTAATTGCACTACAATAATTAATGTGCTCAATGCTTAAGGTGCTAGAGCCTGCTCAAGCTGGGGCTTACAGTGCAAACCTAAGACAAAGTCAATATATATATATGGGAATATCACAATAAAAAGATCCATAGGGCCAAAAGATCCCTTAAGAAAAGGCCCATCTCAATGTAACAACAATAAAAACAGAGAAAAGCCAAATTCTGATACAGTAGAAAACCTGCAAACATGTAATAATGGCAACAACAGGTTAAAAAACAAAGAAGTTTAGCACTTATCTCAATGTTGAACAGCAGACACGAGGTTTGGGAGCTCCCTGTGAGGCAGCCAAATCCCTGAGCGGTCAGAGCAGCAGCCTAAGATATCCCCAGATTTGTGAGACATGTATTACTCCATGGCCCAGATGCGGCTGTTTGATAAATGGAGGCAGGCCAATGGAGCTCCCAAAACTGGTGCCTGCTGTTGGGATTCGTATTCTTCTTATTAGGCAAGTTGTATTTTAGAGGATTTTTTTTATTATTGATCAACAACTATGTTCTCAATCAACCCAAAAGACTCATAAATATCAAAGCTTAATATTTTTGGAAGTTGGAGTGGGGTTTTTTAGACTTGGCTATCTTAGGAGAATATCTGTTTGTGCAGGTAACTATTACTGTGCAGAATTATTAGGCAATGTAATAAAAACCAAATCTATTTCCATCTCACTTGTTTATTTTCACCAGGTAAACCAATATAACTGCACAAAATTTAGAAATAAGCATTTCTGACATGCAAAAACAAAACCCCAAAAAATTAGTGACCAATATAGCCACCTTTCTTTATGATGACACTCAACAGCCTACCATCCATAGATTCTGTCAGTTGCCTGATCTGTTTACGATCAACATTGCGTGCAGCAGCCCCCACAGCCTCCCAGACACTGTTCCGAGAGGTGTACTGTTTTCCCTCCCTGTAGATCTCACATTTTATGAGCGACCACAGGTTCTCTATGGGGTTCAGATCAGATGAACAAGGGGGCCATGTCATTATATTTTCATTTTTTAGACCTTTACTGGCCAGCCACGCTGTGGAGTAGTTGGATGCATTTGATGGAGCATTGTCCTGCATGAAAATCATGTTTTTCTTGAGCGATACCGACTTCTTCCTGTACCACTGCTTGAAGAAGTTGCCTTCCAGAAACTGGCAGTAGGTCTGGGAGTTGAGCTTCACTCCGTCCTCAACCCAAAAAGGTCCCACAAGTTCATCTTTGATGATACCAGCCCATACCATTACCCTACCTCCACCTTGCTGGTGTCTGAGTCGGAGTGGAGCTCTCTGCCCTTTACTGATCCAGCCTCTGGCCCATCCATCTGGCCCATCAAGAGTCACTCTCATTTCATCAGTCCATAAAACCTTTGAAAAATCAGTCTTAAGATATTTCTTGGCCCAGTCTTGACTTTTTATCTTATGTTTCTTGTTCAAAGGTGGTGTTTTTTCAGCCTTCCTTACCTTGGCCATGTCCCTGAGTATGGCACACCTTGTGCTTTTTGATACTCCAGTAACATTGCAGCTCTGAAATATGGCCAAACTGGTGGCAAATGGCATCTTGGCAGCTTCACGCTTGATTTTCCTCAATTCATGGGCCGTTATTTTGCGCTTTTTTGCCCAACACGCTTCTTGTGAACCTGTTGGCTATTTGCCATGAAACACTTGATTGTTCGGTGATCACGCTTCAAAAGTTTGGCAATTTCAAGACTGCTGCATCCCTCTGCAATTTTGGACTTTTCAGAGCCTGTCAAATCTCTCTTTTGACCTATTTTGCCAAAGGAAAGGAAGTTGCCTAATAATTAAGCACACCTTATATAGGGTGTTGATGTCATTACAGCACACCCCTCCTCATTACAGAGATGCACATCAGCTGATTTACTTAATTGGTAGTTGGCTCTCAAGGCTATACATTTTGGAGTAGGACAACATGTATAAAAAGCATCATGTGATCAAAATACTTATTTGCCTAATAATTCTGCACATGGTGTATTATTTAACATTGAGCTAAGTGCTAAACCACTTTGCTTTCTACTGTATCAGAATTTGGCTCTGAACCTCAGCAACAAGGTAGGAGCGAGAGTAGGGTTGACTAGGGATACCTCCCCTTGCATATTGTTTGTATATGTTTTTGGAATTTATGTTTATTTGTTGAAATTTTGAAAATATTGATGTTTATTGGGAGGTTTTCTCATTTTAATTGATATATTATTAAATGTAATTTTAGGCGTTGTTTCTTGTTTTATACAAGCTATACACTGACTAATATACATTGTATCAAAGTGTCATACAGTGACAAGCAAAAGGGTAACAATGCTCTGAACTTTTGACTTTCAGGCTACATGTCTCACCATCCACTACAATTTTGAGTGTGAGACTACTTTGAATCTTCTCTAGAGCAGTGTTGAAAGTCAAAGGTGGATTTAAAAAAAACTCACAAAATAATAAAAATAATTGAAATAATTAAGAACAAAACCGTAACAATGCAGTGACATGACAATAATCTGCATAACTAATCATAACTAATTATATGCCAAATAGTTTCAAGTCAAATTTATGTATCAGATAGCCAAGATGATTTTTTTATATAATGAAGGTAGTCTCATGCTACCTGTAGTGGATGGTGAGATATGGAGTCTAAAAGTCAAACTTTCAAAACATTGTTACCAATTTGCTCATCACTGTATCTTTACTGTTGTTCCATGAAAAGATAATAAAATATTTACAAAAAAAGGAATGTACTCACTTTTGTGATATACTGTATTTACACACAGGAACATACACAAGCACATACACACATATACTGTGTAGCCCACCTGTAGTGGTCGCCTCAGAGACGTCACTCCACCTTCTGGGACGCCACAGGGGCTCCACTTGATTACCGCTGGCAACAGGTATGTCAGGTTTATTTACATGGGAGTCGTGACGCCACTCACGGTTTGCGGTCAGGTTTATGGCTGACCGCCACTGCAGGCTTAACGAGCGTCTGGGGCTGATGGGGTCTGCAGTCGGGTGGTATGGCCTCCCGTGAGTGAGGCTGGCCCCAGGGGCTCGGGTGTGTAGAGCAACAGGTCGCAGAATAACTCAGTCGCAGTCCAGAAAGTCTTTCAACTTGTTTACTCACGTTCAGCTGGTTTTGTGAGGTAACCCAGGCGATGCTGAGATAGACCAGATGGAACCAGCTATCCTTCAGGCTGGTTTAGGGGTAACCGCTAACTCGCCTTCCTAGCACTTCTTGTTTCGGACAACCCCTGACTTAAAGTACCGTGGGATTCATCCAGGGAAGTCGCAACTGCCTTTTCTCCCATTTCTGGCCCGTTTGCTGGCAGCGTGGACCAAGGAAGATGGCTCCAGGCTTGATCCTCCTTATGGGCACCCTCGTTGCTGCTGATGCTCGGACTCTGTTTTGGTTGGTGAGGAACCTCTAGTCCCTCCACCTGCAGGTTTAGCAGACCACTAAATGGATGTCTGGCTCTAGGGACCTGTTCCCCGTGCATGCCTAGCCACCAGAAGTCTCCGTACACGACCAGCTGACTTCCTCAGCGTCTTACTCGACCAGCTGGCTTCCTCAGCGTCTTTCTGTCCAACTACTGGTGACCGTTCTCCCCCGCTAACAGCTACCACACGTGCAGGGTCTGACTAGTGTGGCTGCACATCTGCTTCTTTCAGCAACTTCTATACACTGCTCTCAGACTGGCTTGCTCCTCCCCTTTTCTCACAGCCTCTGCAACCTAGCTTCCAGCCCCTCCCTAACACCCTTAGCTGAGATGTGGAGGAACGCCCCTCTCTTGGGTCTGCCCAAGGGTCCCCTCTAGAGTGTGGGAGAGCTGGTTGCTATGTGTGTGCGTACACACCCTATTTCAGAATTCAGGATTTACCTGCCAGCACTGACCCGACATGGGTGCAGTACCTAGTGGCACCTGACCAGGTCAGGGGCACCACAATACCATATATACACACAGGCAAATATACACAGGTAGACAAACATATACTATATACAGTATATATATATTTATATGCGCAATACCTCTTGCAGTAAAATAATTACTCCCAACTCCAGAAGCATAATCATATACACCCCTTAGGCCTCCTTCACACGTCAGTGATTCTGGTACGTATGTGCTTTTTTTATACGTACCAGAATCACTGACATACGCAGACGCATTATAATCAATGGGTCTGCTCACACATCAGTGATTTTTTACTGAATGTGTCTCCGTGCAGCGTACACCCGTGACCGTGATTCTGCATGCAGACAAGTCAGTTTTTTTCTGGCATCACTGATGACCCACGGACCACACTATGGTGTGATCTGTGTGTGATCCGTGAAACACGCACCAGAAAATCATGGACATATTAAATATTAAATATTTTCAACTTACCTTCCCTGCGATTCGCTCTGCAGCTTCCGCTCTCGACAGCTCCTGCCTGACTCATGAATATTCATGAGAGCAGGAACAGCCGACCAAGAAGTAGCTGCTGAGAGCGGTGGGCGGACGCTGCAGAGCCAGAGACTTCAGCACCATGGACAGCAGGAGCGAAGGCAGGTGAGTAATGTCCATATGCAATCACGGATCACGGATTGCACATGGACAACCCACGTGTGCCGTGAATCACGGAACACGGAGGGACATGTGCGTGTTTTACACGTCAGTGAAGAACGTCAGTGTTTTTCACTGACGTGTGAAACGGGCCTTAAAATAAGCCTCTCTCTCTATTTCAAGTATAAGTAAGTAAATATCACAAAAGTGTGTACACCTCGCACATTTTTGTACATATTTATTATATCTTTTCATGGGACAATACTGAAGATATGACACTTTGATACAATATAAAGTAGTCAGTGTACAGATTAACAGTGTAAATTTGGTGTGCTCTCTAAGTAACTCAACACACAGCCATTAATGTCAAAACCACTGGCAACAAAAGTGAATACACCCCCTAAGCGAAAATGGACAAATTGTGTCCTATTAGCCATTTTCCCTTTCCAATGTCATGTGACTCATTAGTGTTTGAAAGCCTTACGTGTGAATGGGTAAATGGGGAGCAGGTGTGGTATATTTGGTGTTATCCCTCACACACTCTCTCATATTGGTCACTGGAAGTTCAACATGGTACCTCACGGCAAAGAATTCTCTAAGGATATGAAAAAAAAAGAATTGTGGATGGCCTATGCTAAAAGAAGATTGCCAAAACCCTGAAACTGAGCTGCAGCATTGTGGTCAAGACCATACAGCAGTTTAACAGTTTAACATGACAGGTTCCTTTCAAAACAGGCCTTGCCATCGTAGATCAAAGAAAGGTTAAATGCACATGCTCACCGTCATATCCAGGTTGTCTTTTCAAAATGGATGCATGTGTTGCCAGTATTGCTGCAAAGTTAAAGGGTTGGGGGTCAGCCTGTCAAGAAAATATGGCTAAGAAAATATGCTGCACACTGCAGCAAACTGTTCTGCATGGCCGTTGTCCCAGAAGGTAGACTTTGCTAAAGATGATGCACAAGAAAGCCTGCAAACAGTTTGCTGAAAACAAGCAGATTGAGGACATGGATTACTGGAATCATGTCCTATGGTCTGATGAAACCAAAATAAACATATTTGATTCAGATGGTGTCAATCGTGTGTGGAGAAAACCAGGTTAGAGGTACAAAGACAAGGTTGACTTGCTTACAGGGAGTGTTATGGTTTGGGGCAGCATGAGTTCTACTGCCTGTGGGTAGCTAAAGGTCATTGAGGGAGCCATGAATACAAACAAGTACTGTGACATACTGAAGCAGAGCATGATCCCCTATCCAGAGCCAAAGGGCAATATTCCAACATGATAATGACCTTACACACACCTCCAAGAAGACTACTGCCTTGATAAAGAAACTGAGGGTAAAGGTACTGGACTGGCCAAGCATGTGCCCAGACCTAAACCCTATTGAGCATATTTGGGGCATCCTCAAACGGGAGGTGGAGGAGCGCAAGGTCTCTAACATCCACCAGCTCCATGATGTAGTCATTGAGGAGTGAAAGAAGATTCTAGTGGCTTCTGATAAGCTCTAGTAAACTCTTTGCTCAAGAGAGTTAAGACATTCCATGAAAATAATGGTGGTCACACAAAATATTGACACTTTGGCCATTTTCACTTAAGGTTGTACTCACTTTGCTGCAAGCAGTTTAGACACTAATTGCTGTGTGTTGAGTTATTTAGAGACCACACCAAAATATAGTTATGCAAGCTGTACCAATAAGTGAAAAAGAATAATAAGGGAAAGCCGGCTCACCTGAAGTGGTATTGTACACGTCGAGCATAGATAAACGTCCTGATAGGTGTGCAGAATCCAAGGTAAATTAATAAATACATTTTTTATTTACCTTGTACTCTGACTACTTTATATTGTCTCAAAGTGTCACATCTTCAGTGTTGTCCCATGAAAAAATATCCTAAAATATTCACAAAATTATGAGGGTTGTACTCACTTTTGTAATATACGGTGGATTCAAAGGTATATACTGTATCTAAGCAGTGTGTGTGTGTGTGTGTGTGTGTGTGTGTGTATTATTTGACGGCAGTGATAGAAGCCCCAGGATAATGTCTTTTTTTTAAGTAAAGAGGCAGCACTTTCAGAAACAGAGCCTGTGGAAATGGTGATGTAGTAGTTGACTGAAGAGCCGCACCATTATGATGTTTCAAAGGGAGTGATAGAAGTTGTGGAGAAGTGACTGCAGGACCATCATCCTATGATGCACAGTTAACATAGTTACATAAGTTTAAAAAAGACCTAGATCCATTAAGTTTAACCTTCCTCCACTAATTATGCATTTTTGTCACTAAATTATCTATAACAGACAATATTATGTGTACTGAGGAAATCCTCCAGCCCTATTTTTAAAGTTTTTATAGTATCTGCCATTACTACCTCTTGTGGTAGGGCATTCCACAGTCTGACTGCTCTAACTGTAAAGAACCCTTTCCTATTTAGCTGTCGGAATCGCTTTTCTTCCACTCGCAGTGTATGCCCCCTGGTCCTTAGTATTGTCTTTGGAAGGAATAAGTCATTTAGTCCTTTATATTGACCAAACATGTATTTATACATATAAATGAGATCTCTGAGATGTCTTTTCTCTAAGCTAAACAAATCCAACTTTTTCAAACTCTCATCACAGGCGAGGCCTTCCATTCCTTGCAATAATCTAGTTGCCTGCCTTTGAGCTGACTATATCTTCTGAATATCCTTAATAAAATGTGGAGCCCAAAACTGGAGATTCCTCAAACTAAACAACACAGGGAGTAAAGCAAAAAAAATAGTCATGGGGATTAGCGGTATAGGGAGAATAGTTTGGAATTTTATACTAAAACAAATTCTAAAAGTGGTAAGGAATTAAAGATACATTGTAATAAACCTCTTTAAGTATATTTCCAAGTTTAATTTTGTTTGCACTGAACACACTTTAATTTTTTTTTCCATCTGAATAATCCCATTAAGCTTTACTTATATAAAACTATGACGCTACCCTAATTAAATGATTGTATTCATGGATCTGATGATAAGACGATGGGACAGCAAAGCAGCACCACATGGGCTTGATATCACATTATTTTTATACAACTATCAACATAAGCAGTCAACATCCATATCATGTAGATGCGTTCAAGCAAATAGATGACTAAAGCTGAAATCTGGAACATGAGTTGTGTCACATCTTATAATGGATAGAGAAATGTGATAGACTAGGCTTATTATGCACACAATATGCTTGATGCAGAGAATTTGGATTATGATGTGGTATAACTGTGCAGTAATCTGTAAAACTTTCTGAGCGGTTTATGCTTTTGAGGGAATTTAATGAAAAGGTATAATGTTACCGTTCAATATACCGAATTCTGATTTTCACTACTGCTTTTTTCCATTTAAAAGATTAAATATTAATATAAATTAAAGTAATCATGGGGATCGGGTAAATTATAATTTTTCATCAATTTACATTTACAGAAATTATTAAAGGGGTGGTCTGAAGTCCACAATAGTTTTCCTTCTAAATCACTATTTAGTACCATATTCTAAATTATTTTCTAATGTACTTGACTTTTAAAAAAATCCCTACTGTTCCCTAACTACACTATCTATTTATTTTTTTTTAATTTTACTTCCTTTTTGATGACACTTTGTTTGAGAATCCCAGTGCATGCTGGGATACTCAAATGAAGCGCCATCAGGGGGCAGAGACTCAAGGAATTTATGTAGGAGTTTTCACGCTGCACTACTGAACTACTCAGCCACAGGTAATATAGCTTCAGAGTGCAGTTTAGTAAGCAACCACTAGGGATCAGCAGAGAGACAAATCATGGTCAGGAGCTAGCAAAGAGTAAGGAGCCGAAGAGTAACGTATAAACCAAAGGGGAGAGACGAATGCCTGAGTCAGGAGCAAAGATACAGGTCAGCGGCCGGGAAGTCCAAATACAGATAAGGGAGGACAAACAGGTTAGGACAGGGGAACACAATATACAGGAACGGGCAGTCAGGGACCAGGACAGGCAGACGAACGGGGGAGGGTACAAGTGAGGACATAGTACCAGGGAGGCATGACAGATCAGGAACACTCACCAGAGCCAGTATACACGCTGTGAGGCAGAAATATCACTGGCACTGAACAATAGGTAGAGAGGCAAGATATAGTGTCCTGGGATCCAGAACGAGGCAAGGGAAGTTAACCCCTGACATGACCAGGCCAGAGCTGGGTGTAACCACAGCAGGGAAAAGCCAGCCTGGATCATGACAGGAGTGTTGAGTCACAGGTGCTTCTCAAACGTTCATAAGATTGTTACTTATAAATGAAAGATTATATTTTTACCATAGAAATATTCTTTCAACCCTCAAATGTTTCCATTTTACAAGGATAGCAAGGAGAAATTATTTGTTTTGCAATTTCTCCTGAGTATGCCAATACCCTATTTGTGGTCAGAAACTACTGTTTGTGCACATAATATAGCACAGAAGAAAAGGTGTTTTATTTGATTTTTGCAATGCAATTTTGGTGATAATAAATTTTGAATGCCAAGTCGCGTTTGGAGTGCCTCCCAAGTGTCAAAATAGTAGAAATCCCCTCCACAAGTGACACCCTTTTTTTAAACCATGCACCACCACAAATTTATCTATGAGTGAAGTGACCTTTTTGAACCCTCAGGGGCTAAACAAAATTTATATCATTGAAATGTGAAAATGAACAATTACATTTTTTTCTATGAAATTGTTGATTTAGCCACAAAGTTTTCTTTTTTTACAAGGCTACTGGATAATGAGGACTGCAAATCTTGTAGTGCAATTTCAACAGATTCTCGATATGTGGTTTGTAACTACAAGTTGAGTACACGATATGGCACAAAAGGAAAGGTGTGCTGTTTGGCTTTATTGTATGAATAAATTGTGGATTCCACATTACATTTTCAGTAAGCTAATGGTGATAAAACAGCAGAAATAACCAACAAGTGACACAATTTTAGAAACGACATCCCTAAAGGAAATAATCTAGAGGTATAGTGATCTTTGTTAAGGGTGTAATGTTAACAATTAATCTGGCTGGGACAGTAATGTGGATCCACTGGATCACAGATTAAGGGCGTGACCAAGTGCCTACCGGATATTTACAAGAGACTATGATGGTGAGGTTGGACTTGGCTGCCTGTAGACACCAGGTACCACCCAAGGCAGTCTCCGGATCCACGGAAGCTGACACTGATGGAAACCGCCTACATGGAGTAGAGCGTTTGCCAGGCAAAATCCGGATAACCATCAGGGTAGAAGCTGGTACAGGTACCGATGGGATTGGATTAGATACGGTTTCATGGACAAGCAGGAACACAGATTCAGGAAAATAGACAGATACTGGTATATTGGAATAGATACAGCAACATAGGCTGGTACCAGAGCACAGGAACATAGGCTGGTACAGGGACATAGGAATGGATACAGAAACACAGGTTGGTACCTTGACACTGGAATGGATACTGGAACACAGACTGGTACGGGAATTCAGAAATGGATACAGGAACACAGGCTTGTACCTGCACACAGGAACTCAGTCTGGAACCAGGAATGAAATCAGGAACTCAGGCTGGAATCGGGCATCTGGATCAGATCAAGAATGGAATCAGGAACTCAGGCTGGAACTGGGAACCAGGAATGGGATCAGGAACTAATGCTGGAACCAAGAACCAGAAACAGATCAAGAATCAAATCAGTAGCTCAGGCTGGAACTGGGAACCAGGAAGGGATCAGGAATGATATCAGGAACTCAGGCTGGAATCGGGAACCAGGAATGGGATCACAAATAAATCAGGACACTGGAGCAGGTACAGGCACTCGAAACATGTTTGATTATGGAGTTAGGAATGAAATCAGGCATAAGGGCGAGAACTGAATCTGGAGCAGGATCCAAGGACCAGACAGCGACTTAGTAGCCACAAGGCATACAGGCTGCTGAAGACCAATGTTGCACAGGCACCTACCAATAGGGGAGAGTGCCTTTCATACCTGATACTCCCCAGCGATAGGCTGAGGACACATCAGGGACTTACCTGGGAATATCAGGCGTGCGTGTACTACTCCTTTAAGAAGCGAGGAGCACATGCGTGGCCAGGGAACCCACGTGGAGAGCACAGCGCCTGGAAGCCAGGAGCTGCAGTGGTCACAGGAGCAGAGAAACAGCTGGGTGGAGGAGCAGAGCAGTGAGTACATCAGCATCTCTGGCGGTTAGTGCAGGGAATTCTGGCATTACAGTTGGGTACGTTGGCATCCCTGCCTTTAAGTACAGAGAAAACTGGCATAACAGTATCCCCTCCTTACCCTCCCTCAAACTAGACCCCGAAAAACTGTCAGAAACCAAAAGAGCAGAAAACTACATCAGGCAAGGTACTATCAACAGTAACTGAAAAATCCTGCCAGACTCAGACATATGGCTCAAATTTGGGCAAAATGGGCAAAAACAATAACCCCCCCAAGACTAACGAGTATGTCTGAGGGGTCCGGAGTTCGACCTCACTAACTCGGCCATGGTGAAATAACTGACATGTAGCAGCCCGAGTTGGTTGTAAATGCAGCGATATCCACCGCTATGCAGCATAGCGGTGGATACCGCTGCATTTACAACCAAATTGGGCTGTCTAGTGATACAAATTATCCGTTGAAGGCCGCTACATGGCCGAAGCGTCATGTTTAGACTGTATTGGAAAAAAAATTGCATGAACAATTAACTTCTGAGAGTGCCTTGTATCTTATCTTTGGGAGACACAGTGGGCACAGGAGAAGAGGAACAGCTGAGTGGAGAAGCAACGTGGTGAGTACGTCAGCATCCCTGAAGGTTAGTGCAGGGGATTCCAGCATTACAGTTAAGTTTGTCAACGTCCCTGTTGGTTACTACTAGACAAACTAATGCTGCTTCCGACACTGGAGTTCGACGAAGAGAGGAATTGCTATTTGACTGTAGCACAAATTTGTTAGTAATAGTTTGCTGGTGCCACTTGCAAAGCTCCCAAGGGGCCAAAACAGCAGAAAATCCACATAGTGAACCCATTTTGGAAACTACACCCCTCAAATGATTCATTTAGGTGTATAATGATCATTTTTATCCAGCAGATGTTTCCATATTGAGATGTGTGAAAATGAAAACTTACATTTGTTACAATAATAAACAGATATAGACAAAAAAATGTTTAATCTTTACCATGGCAAGTAACGAAAAACTCCATAATTTATTACACTATTTCTCTCAAGTGTGTAAATACCCTATATTTGGTCATAAACTTCATAGCAGGGCTCAGAAGAGGAGCACCATTTGGGTTTTGGGGCTCAGAGTTTTCAGGTATAATATCTGGGTGACATTTTACTGAAGACCATCGTGAGATCAATCTGCGCAAGCGCCATTAGCAGTTGGATCTGCACCAGTGCGAAATATAACACAGGAAGAGGATAAAGGATTTCTTCACTAGCGGTATCTATTGAATCTGTTTAACAGCACCATTATTTCCATACCTTTACTTTAACATGCATAATCCTGATGACAGGTTCTCTTTAATCTTTAAATATTATGTTAAATGCAAAATGTATGATTTTTGGAAGAACAGCATGTGGACACAGTTATTGAATCTTTGGATAATAAAGCCTATAAAGCTAGACAAATAACAGTGACCTACCAATATCAATACTGACATGTCACCTTTCTACTATCCATATGATGGATGGTACATGAATAGCTTTTACACACCAATGCATGACGTGTTCTGTTAATGGAAAGTCACTTCTGCTATTTTTAGTTTTTCTGATGTATTTTGTAAGCACAGCATGGCAATTTCTCTGTAATTGAAAAACTAATACTAACAATAATCTTTAGGTATCTTCAGAAAATTGACAACTTGAAGATAAATGAAATAGCAATTCATAGTTACAAAGAAGTACGATAATGATTGTATTTCAATAAAATCTTATAAATTGCATTTCAAACCAATAATGTGAAATGAATTTCTGAAAATGTTTTGTCATTTTAATAAAACATCACCAATAATTTAATGTTACTAAAGTAGTTTAACAAAATGTGACCGTTCATGCAGCCTGGACGTTGACTACTCGACATTATGTAGTCTCTTGACCACAGCTGCAATGATTGAAGTACCACAAATAGTCAAGAATGCTGAGTAAATCACTGCATGATGAAACTAGCAGAGGTGCAACAAGAATAATGTGAGGAGTGCTAAGGGTACTGGGTACATATGGAACAGCGATGTATCAACACAGGATCTGTTTTCACTTGTATTGAGACTGAGGAAAGTAGACAATTCCGATCCTCTGCTAAGATGACAAAAAGTGGTACAATAATTCTGAAATGCATGCCCTTATTATCTTCCGCCTGGACTATTGCAATCTCCTGCTCTGTGGCCTCCCTTCTAACAGTCTCTCACTCCTACAATTATTCTACACTATGCTGCCTGACTAATCCACCTGTGCTCCCGCAACTTCCCAACCTCTTCTCTCTGCCAATCCCTACACTAGATTCCCATTGCCCAACAAATCCAGTTCAAAACCCTAACCATGACCTACAAAGCCATCCACAACCTGTCTCCTCCTTACATCTGTGACCTACCCTCCCGGTACTTACCCACACGTAACCTTCGATCCTCACAAGATCTCCTTCTCTACTCCCCTCTTATCTCCTCTTCCCACTATCGCATCCAAGATTTCTCCCGTACATCTTCCATACTCTGGAATGCTCTCCCACAACATATCAGACTCTCGCCTACCTTGACAAGCTTCAAAAGGAACCTGAAGACCCACCTCTTCCGACAAGCCTACAACCTGTAGTAACCTTCAGTCCACTATAGCACCGAACGACCATCTCTACCATCACCTACTATATCCTCACTCATCCCTCGTAGACTGTGAGCCCTCGCGGGCAGGGTCCTCTCTCCTCCTGTACCTGTCTGTGCCTTGTTTTGTTTATGATTGTGGACTTGTCCCTACTATGTATACCCCTTTTCGTATCTAAAGCACCATGAAATAAATGGCACTATAATAATAATAATAATAGTCTACTTTTAATAGACTCTTTTTGTGCTGGTTTGCTTGTTTCCAACCTCCTTTTTTTGTGCAGCTTTTGTATTGAATAAAAAATTTTGATTGGGTGTTTATTGTTGCAGTTCAAATGTTATGATGGCATTGCACTTCCAATAATAAGGTATAATGTTGGTTGTACTTGTCAACTTTCTTGCCAAAGTTAAAAAAAACCCAAATCAATTGCCAGAGAGAGAACTAAACTCTAGTTTGAGCATGTTAAACTAACTACATCATGGAATAGTGGCTGCAGAGTTGAGTTATAGTGTAGATTTTATTTTTTAATTAGTTCTTTCCATTGCCTAGATCAGAGGTTTCCAACCTTTCTGACCTTGAGAGACACATCTAGCTTTGAAAAATGGACGTGAGCCACATTCAGCTCTGAGAGAGGTTCGCGAGCCACTTCCACTTCCTCACTCAGAGTAGTGACATCCAGAGCCACCACTACACTACAGCAAAATCTTTTCCACAGAAATCACACCAAGGTAGCATACCAATATGCTGGAGTTCCTACCATACCTCCATTCATATCTGCTATTTTATGTGGGCCTACTCACAAAAGTCACCAAACTGAGACCTCCTTCATAGCTGTTTGCTAGACCTGGTGCTAATGCACCAAGCTGGACAGCTGGACAGCTGGAAGCCACACATCATGGGCCCGTGAGCAACATGTGACTCACGAGCCACAGGTTGAGGACTCCTGGCCTAGATATTAGCTTATAAAATTTTGGTGGTTATAATTTATTATAAGTCCAACTGTCACTTGAGGTGTGTAATTTGTCCTCAGTATGACCCTAACCAATCATAAGCAGGCAGCAACACACAGGGGAGAAATAAACCCGTCCCCACAATAGCTTAGAACAGACTTTCACCTTTGTGAGACATGTAATGACACAGACAGCAACAGATGCTAGCCCCTTCTGTGTCGTCTGTTTATTCACTTGGGCAAGAGCTGTGGTATGTGCTGACCATGAACTGGAACAGCTCTGCATGGCCGTGTAAGACCTGTTAACATTTATATATATATATATATAGGTTAAAAGACTGTTTGGTGGACTTCCTTGTGTTATGCTGCCACCTGCTGTCAAAACAGAGAACAGCGGGCAAAAAGTCCTACTGCTCGAGTGACTGGTTCAATCTGGAACAGGAGGAGGAGGAGTCTACTTGTAGCTGTGTTTTGCAGAGTGGAGTGTGCTCGAGTGGGCTGTAAGATAGAAGGCCTCAGTCTGCCCTGTTTTCCAAGGTCCAAGTACCTTAGAGTGTTGCGTGGTGTCCCCCCCCAAGACACAGATCCAAAGAGGCTGGATGTGGAGCGAGGGGCCAGACAGCACGTGCAAATTACCGATCCAAAGAGGCTGGATGTGGAGAGCGAGGAGCCAGGCAGCACGTGCGAGTTACAGATCCGGGACAAAGACTGAACTTTAGAGGTGTCTGCCGGCGGAATACGGGCCCCAACGGTGACGAGGTACCCCACGCTGAAATCTGCAGTTAAGTGTGCACACTACTTTTAGTTAGGGACAGATAGGAAAAGACTCTGCACTGTGTTATACAAGTAAGATAACAAGGACTCTGCGTTTTTTTGTTTAATAAGGATTTCTGTGTTTTGCTTTTGGGAGTACAATCTGAGGCTTCCTACCCTTGACAAGCTATTCAAAGTAGTTGTATGTATATTGCATTATCTCCACTGCTGTGCTCCCTTCCCTCACTTTTCCTCCACCTGTGTTGTGAAATACATTATTAAATTTGCATTGATTAACCCCCGTGGTTCCGTGCAGTCCTTGCGTATCCCGTTACCTGCAGGTTATTACATTTGGCGTAGTCGGCAGGATACGCAGGCTGGTACGGAACCATGGACGGACAGGGGGGTGTCGCTGATGGAGGTGTTCTAATACAACCTGATGGGGGAATACCAGCAAGGCAACTGTCCCTGGGGGCTATGCTGACCCATATACCAAAATTTACTGGCAGCAATGTACCTCTCCATGACTGGGCGCAGAGAGTGAGGGGCATGTTGAGAGTAGCAGGAGTGACTGCAGAAAATCAAGGGGAGATATTGTTGATTGCCCTTGAAGGCCATGCTCAAGAGACCATTTTATTGTGCCCTGAGAGTGAACGAAAGACGTTAGAGCAGGTGGTGAAGATTCTTGAGAGAGTGTATGGCGGGAAACCAGAAGCAGGAGATTTACAGGCGCAACTGTTCTACAGGCTGCAGGGTGAAGAAGAAGGTCTGCCACAGTATGCAAATGCACTCCAGAGAATAATGAGACAAATGCTTACAGCAGAGCCAGAGCTAGCACAAACCCCCGGTTATGCTGACCGTACCCTACGAGATCAATTCCTCCGTGGGTTACATAACCCCAAGATCAAAGGTGCCCTCCGTGAACGGCTCAGGGTAGAAAAAAAACTAACTTTCCAGGAGATATTGGAAGAAGCAGTCTCCCGCACACAAACTGAAAATTGCGACCCGCAGAACGCCTGGGGTGAAGTTTGTATGCATAAGGTAGTCCCGGGTGAGAAAAACCGAGAACCGAGCCAGCTTGAGGCTAAAGTGGATCAGTTACAAGAGACTGTTACTGCTCTACAAGAGTTGCTGAAGAATATGCAAGCCCCGGCGTCAGAAGTAGGAACTACAGCACCGCGGCCAAATACCCGCACGCATACCTATCAAGAAGAGAGGGGACAGATCGAGCAGAGACGACCGAGACCCGCTGGAGACTACCAGTGTTGGAACTGTGGAAATCGGAACCATTTATTCCGACACTGTCCGGAGAGGAAGACGTCTCAAGAAAGACCGCCGTTAAACTAGTGCCTCCCTCCATGGATGGGCACATGGCGGGGAGACCAACTGAGCTTAGAGAAAACCAACGCCCTGAAGATATAGCAGCCAGCACGCCGACGATCATGGCCGAATTTGAAGGGAAAGAAGTAAGATGCCTGATGGATACTGGGTCCCAAGTGACCACCATGCCAGAACAGTTCTTCTACCAACATTTTGGACAAACTGTATCCATTGACAGAGGGGCACATATCAAACTGAGGGCTGCAAACAATCTTCCCATTCCGGTTGTAGGGGTCGTGTGGATGAACATACGTGCCTGTGGCCAGAACTTAGGCAAAAAAGGGATTGTGTTAACGGAGGGCCGGTACGACAGAGAGGTGCCAGCTATCGTGGGCATGAACATCTTGAAAGAATTAGACCAGTTGCTCTTCGACACGGGGGGCTGTGATTACTGGAAGACGACAGTTGCTAACCGGCCTGCCCAAAAGGTCTTCCAACACCTTATCCGTGCCCGAGGACTGTGGAAGAATGGTGGGAGCCGCTACCCGGTGGGGAGGGTTCGAGTCCCAAGACAGACAACAATTACTCTACCTCCAAATCGTGAGACAGTCCTCACCTTGCCAGTCGGGGCCCACCATACACTCGAGGGGATGGAGGTGTTGGTGGAGCCTTATCGTGGTGAAGAGAACGGAGACGAACCGTTGGTGGCTCGCACTTTAGCAACAGTAAGAAATGGAAGGGTCCCTTTCCGTTGCGTGAACACCGGTGAACAGGCCTACACCTTGACCTTGGGAGTTGTTCTGGCCCATGTCTACCTGGCGCCTGAAGAGGTGGCGGCCGCAGAATCGATTGAATTGCAGCCCATGGCAGGGGAAGCCTGGACTTGGGCTCTTTCTATGGAAAGAAAAGAGAAACCCACTGATCAATGGAACAGTCGCGTCATCTTAGGGCAGATGGGAGTGGACCTGAGCCCCTTCGCTTCGGAGCAAGCCCAAGCCATAGAGGACTTTATTTGGGAGAATCAAGCCACGTTCTCCCATCACGCAGAAGATTTCGGCTGTACTGACAAGATTCAGCACGAAATACCCACGGGAGATGCCCCACCGATCAGGGAAAGGTACAGGCAAATACCCCCAAAGTACTACCAAGACGTAAAAGAGCTTTTGGCGCAGATGCTGAAGAGCGGGGTGGTAAGAGAAAGTCAGAGTCCATGGGCTGCCCCAATCGTGCTGGTCAAGAAAAAGGATGGGTCTACCCGCTTCTGTGTTGACTACCGCAAGCTTAATGGATGCACGGTTCGTGATTCCTACCCTCTGCCCCGGATAGAGGAGTCCCTGTCGGCGTTGGGAAAGGCACGTTACTTCTCCTCCCTCGATCTGGCCAGCGGATATTGGCAGGTCCCTGTGGCAGAGAAAGACAAGGCCAAGACCGCATTTATTGTACCCATGGGACTCTTCGAGTTCAATCGCATGCCGTTTGGACTAAATAATGCCCCAGGAACTTTTCAGCGCCTCATGGAAAGTTGCCTTGGAGACATGAACTTCGAGGCCACATTGATTTACCTGGACGACATAGTAGTGTATTCTGCAACCTTTGAGAAACATCTAGAAAACCTGGGCCAAGTGTTTCAGCGGTTACGGGCCCATGGGCTTAAACTAAAACCAAAAAAATGCCGGATCTTTCAGGAAGAGATTGAATATCTCGGACACAAGGTGTCGGAAGCCGGCGTACAGCCCTCCGATGGGAAAGTGAGAGCAGTGCTACAATGGCCCACACCCAGCACAGTGCGGGAGGTTCGAGCTTTCCTGGGGCTAGCCGGATATTACCGTCGCTTTATCAAAGATTTCGCGAAGGAGGCAGAACCTTTGCACGAATTGCTCCGAGGTACTGCGAAAGGACCAAAAGCACAGAAAATTTGCTGGGGACCAAGACAAGCAAAAGCCTTACACCGATTGAAAGAGGCCTTGGTTAGCGCCCCTGTGCTTGCCTATGCAGACTATAACCTCCCCTTTCGGTTGTATACAGACGCGAGCCTCTACGGCCTGGGTGCAGTACTGGCCCAGGTACAGAATGGTACTGAACGGGTGATTGCATATGGAAGTCGGACGTTGCGAGAAGCCGAGCGCAATCCCGAGAAATACAGTTCCTTTCGACTGGAGTTACTGGCACTAGTATGGGCGATAACCGAAAGGTTCTTGGAATATCTCACGGGAGCTAAAATTGAAGTCTATACGGATAATAACCCCCTGGCTCACATCTCCACCGCCAAACTGGGAGCAATGGAACAGAGGTGGCTGGCACGACTCTCCAGATACAATTATCATGTGCAATACCGCTCTAAGCATGAAAATCAGAATGCGGATGCCCTTTCTCGTGTTACCACCGAAGCCCCAGTGGGGGAGAGAGATGAACAGTTGGAGGAAGACGAAATTCCGGACTTCAGTAAATTCACCGCTCAAGTGGTAGAGGTATGCTTGAAATTACGTCGGGCACGACATCACGCCTGCTTGGCCAAACCAGAGAGGAATGGGTGAAAATTCAGTCATCTGACCCAGAACTGCTTCAAGTGAAAGAGTGGGTGATCCAGCAGCGCAAGCCTAGAAAGGAAATACGGGCCATGCTGTCGCACGTGGCCCTCCAGATTCTCAGCCAGTGGGATAAGCTGTCGGTGCAAGAAGGGATGCTGTATCGGAAAGTGCACCTAGCTACAGAGTTGGAAGTACGGTGGCAAGTAGTGATACCCCAGAAGATGGCAGTACCACTGGCCCAAGAGGCGCATGAGAAGGGAGCCCATTTCGGACCGGACAAGACTTACCAGTGGTTGCAAAGAATAGTATACTGTCCTCAGATGCTTCGGGCGGTAGAGAAGGCCTGTAAACTGTGCCGTTCCTGCGAGTTAAGTAAGGCTCCCCCACAGCAAGCACCAGTACAGACTATTGTAACCAAAGAGCCGTTGGAAGTACTCATGATCGATTATCTGAAGATTGGCCACTCCCACCGGGGCTATCAGTTCTGCCTTGTGATGACAGATCACTTCTCCAAATTTGCGGTGGTGACGCCCACCAGAGATCAGACAGCTGAATCAGCTGCTCGAGCCATCAGTGATGACTTTATCCGGGTGTACGGCTGCCCCAAAAGAATACATTCCGACCAAGGGGCTTGCTTTCAAGGCGGTGTCATGAGAGAGCTGCAAAGGATTTACGGAATGCAGAAGTCAAGGACTACGCCTTATCATCCACAGGGCAACGGAGCCTGCGAGAGATTTAACCGGACCCTCCTACAAATGCTACGCACGTTGGAGGATGATCGTAAGAATCACTGGCCCGGCTATCTCGCAGAACTCGTGTGGGCGTACAATAATCGTGTCCACTCCACCACTGGGTACACCCCATACGTACTACTGTTTGGAAGAGCCGGAAGAGGCATAGAAGAGCTCAACCTGGCTCCCCCCGAGATCAGTGAAGGTCAGAGCGTAGGTTCCTGGGTTGACTGTCACCGTCGGCGGCTGGAGACTATCCATAGAATCGTCACCAAGCGGTTGCAAGAAAAGACACACCCGCAGCGGAAACCTGTGTGTGAAGCCCCGTTCTTGCCAGGAGACCGAGTACTAGTTGCAGAGAAACACCCGAGACACAAGTTGAGTGAGCGCTGGAAAACAGAGCCGTACATTGTGATTAGAAGAATCTCTCCCCACGGATCAGTATACGAAGTGAGAGGTGAGCGAAGAGGCGACACCCTCATCCTGCATCGTAATATTCTGAGGCCCTGCTATTCAGAAGACAGGACCAGACAAAGTACCTCGGAGACGGTGCCCGTGCCTGTTCCTGTTACCTTCGAAGAGGGCTCTGACGATGAAGAATGGTGGCGGGCCCCGACCAACCCAGCAGACTGGGAGAGATCCACACCCCCATCCTTTCAAGACACAGGTGCCACCCCTGCAGAGCAGGAGTCACTAATCTCCAGAGATGGGGACGGGAATACTGTACTCCCTGATACGGCGCCGACGTCTGGTGAGTTAGCTGTGGTGCCACGCCGGACTGAGCGGGCTAATGCTGGTATTCCCCCTGATCGGTACTTGGCAGATGAATTTGTGTGTTCTGTCACTGAATCCTGTTTTACGACATTGGCTCCCAAGCAACAGGTTGTGAAGCAGGGCAGGAGTTGCCACCGTGTGCCCCTTTGCAGAGTGCCTCAAGAGTGTATCGGCCGGGACGGCCGAGGTTAAAGAGGGGGGTAAATGTAAGACCTGTTAACATTTATATATATATATATATAGGTTGAAAGACTGTTTGGTGGACTTCCTTGTGTTATGCTGCCACCTGCTGTCAAAACAGAGAACAGCGGGCAAAAAGTCCTACTGCTCGAGTGACTGGTTCAATCTGGAACAGGAGGAGGAGGAGTCTACTTGTAGCTGTGTTTTGCAGAGTGGAGTGTGCTCGAGTGGGCTGTAAGATAGAAGGCCTCAGTCTGCCCTGTTTTCCAAGGTCCAAGTACCTTAGAGTGTTGCGTGGTGTCCCCCCCCAAGACACAGATCCAAAGAGGCTGGATGTGGAGCGAGGGGCCAGACAGCACGTGCAAATTACCGATCCAAAGAGGCTGGATGTGGAGAGCGAGGAGCCAGGCAGCACGTGCGAGTTACAGATCCGGGACAAAGACTGAACTTTAGAGGTGTCTGCCGGCGGAATACGGGCCCCAACGGTGACGAGGTACCCCACGCTGAAATCTGCAGTTAAGTGTGCACACTACTTTTAGTTAGGGACAGATAGGAAAAGACTCTGCACTGTGTTATACAAGTAAGATAACAAGGACTCTGCGTTTTTTTGTTTAATAAGGATTTCTGTGTTTTGCTTTTGGGAGTACAATCTGAGGCTTCCTACCCTTGACAAGCTATTCAAAGTAGTTGTATGTATATTGCATTATCTCCACTGCTGTGCTCCCTTCCCTCACTTTTCCTCCACCTGTGTTGTGAAATACATTATTAAATTTGCATTGATTAACCCCCGTGGTTCCGTGCAGTCCTTGCGTATCCCGTTACCTGCAGGTTATTACAGCCGGACACAGTACATAAGACAGTACATAGCAAGGACACATATATGAGATTATCTAAACACAAGAACTTTTTTTTACACATTCACTTGTGGAACTTATTATTATTTCAAGATCTATTAAATAAAATGTACTTTTTGGGGGTCAAAATGTATGATATGACATATAAGGTTGCATATAAATAGGGATGAGCAAACCCTTGGAAGTTCGCCTTTGGAAGTTTGGTTTGTAACCCTGACTTGAACCGAACCTCAATGGAAGTCAGTAATTGGGCATTTTGTGTTTCCACCCACAAGCTGACAGCCATAAGCAGAACACTTCCAGGGGGAGGGTGGGCTGTGCTTATAAAAAAATATAAATATATTTATTTTTTTTGTTTGTGTGACACTGCATCTGATCATGCTGATTTTACCCCCAGTGCAAGCCGTCCACACACTGCACTCGGCTTGCTCAGGGCTAATCATCACTCATACTCAAGCACAACGATGCTCGCTTAAGTGGTTTGCACTTGTAACTCACTCGAACTTTGAACCTGAAGATTTTTGGAAGTTGGTTTCCTAACCTGAACCTCAAACATCAGATTCGCTCATCTCTACCGATAAACTCTCTCTCTTTCCTTCTTTTTACAACTTTCGGTTTATTCCTATAACTGTACTTAAAAGGAACCTGCCAGGTCCCCTATGCCCTCTGTGGCGCCCTGGACAAGCCAGGGGCCACAGAGAACAACACCAACACACCCCACACTCCCGGTCAGGCACACCAAAGTCAGACACAAAACCCTTGTTGCCTTCCTCCAGGGGCTGATGTCCACACCAGGGGGTTGGCCAGGTGGTTGGCCCCGCCCACCGAGCAGTTCACAGTCCTGGAGGCGGGAAGAGCAGAGAGATAGAGTTTGGGAGTTGAAAGAGAGAGGGAGTGAAGTGGCAGTTAAGCAGCCTGAAGTTGGTCCGGGTGTTTGGCCCGGACGGATCAGCAAGGTTGGCAGACAGTGGGGACCGTCTGCAGGAGTGGCCTATCGGAGTTTACCGTAAGGACCGTGGACGGGCGGTGGCCCGGCGGTACCGGACCGGTACACAAAGAGAAGTCAGCACCATCTGGCAGGGGCTTACGGACCCCGGCAAGGCTAGGAGTCGCCGTGAATTTGCCGAATTCGTTAGTGAAGAGAACCTCCTGTGTTTCCCAGCAGCCAAGTCTCGACAGAAGGCAACCGTCCAACCGAGAGAGGGAAACACAGTCACCGCCAAGGCTAAAGTTCCCAGGGCCAGAGCCTGCGGGCAAAAGGGGCTCCTCCGGCACCCATCCAAGCTGGGGAGCGGGTTACCGGTGGGAACCCATTGGAACCGTTACACTACATAGGTGCAGGGAAAGGCAGTCACCATCAACCTGCCGGGAGAAACAACACCGCAGCCGTCTGTGGGACCCGTCCATCCAGCCGTGTGTTTTACCGAGAACTGTGTCCTGATCATTGGCTGAGTGAGTACCACCGTGCCTTGCGGCACAGCGCTACCCCCGCGACCCTGCACCTCACCAGGCCTCGTAACCCGCCTGCCATCCATCCCTACCCCATCACCGGGCCCCGGGACAACCAACCCCCCTATCCACGGAGGGGAGAACTAACATCCAGGCTGCTCCCTGTCATAGCTCCCGGGATCCCCCGTCCAGAGCAGCGGAAATATTTATGAATGATTGCAGCATTATGTGGCACAGTATGAAACAGTGAACAGCATCTTTTTTGTAGAGAAAAAAACTATGAAAGGAGAACGCCTTTAAATTAAATAAGCTTGAGGTGAGGACTCGCTAGCCTAATGAGGTTATCAAGGGGCTGCTCACTTTATACCTCATATACTGGAAAGCGAAGGGTTTACCTCTGCTGTCCAGTGTCCGAGTGCAAGATCCATAGTGAGAGACTTGAAGGGATGCAGATTCACCAGTAAAGGCAGTAATACAATGGTATGGAGTTAAAAACACTTTGAGGGTGCTGCTGTATATTAGGATAAAGCACTAAAATAAATTCCTTAACTTGGAGTTTCAGTGATTTATTCCAGGGAGTAGTAAATCATACCTCCCAACCATCCTGATTTAAGGGCTCCCTCCCACAAACCCTCTGTTCACTGCTCTTGTCCCGACTCCTCCCCTCAGTGCAGTCAATAAATTAACTCAACTTGGAGGAGTACAGTCTAGGAGGTGAAAGTGAGAGGTCACGTACTGCGAGTGTCTGGGTTGGAGCCCAGGCACTGAGAGCAAGGTTGGCAGACGGATGGTGGCCGTCTGCAGGAGTTGGTGGAACTCCGCAGAGCCGTAAGGACTGGGGCTGGGCGGTGGCCCACCGGTACCGGACCGGGGAACGGAGTGAAGCTAAGCACACCCAGGCAGGGCCATCGGACCCCGACCAGGCTTGGAGCCGCCGTCAATAGTCAAATCCGAATGTGACAGGAACCCCCGGGGTTCCCTAACAACCAAGTCCCGATTGAAGGCAACCGCTCACACCGTGAGGACATACAGCCACCGCCACCGGCTAGAAGTCCAAGGGCCAGCGCCTGCGGGCAAAACGGGCTCCTCCGGTATCTATACACCGGGGAGCGGACTACCGTTGGGAAGCCATTGGAGTCAACACAGTACACAAAGGTGCAGGGAGAGACAGCCACCATCACCTGTCCGGGGAGAGAGACACTGCAGCCGGCTGTGGGACCCGTCCATCCAGCCGTTTGGTTTACCAGAGATTTTGTGCCTCTTTTGCTGAGTACACCCGTGCCATCCGGCACCGCGTCGCGCTGTCCCTGCAACCCTACACCTCACCGAGCCTGCCTCCCCGTCACACCACCGGGCCCCGGGACCACCAACCCCTACCCACGGAGGGGGAAAACAACATCCCAGCTGCTCCCTACCATCGCTCCCGGGATCCCCGTCACCAGCAGCGGTGGTGCCATTCTTCACCATAACCCGTGGGTGGCGTCACGGACTAAATCCCCAAACAAACCACCCCCTTTTCACTCACGGGCGAGGAGCGCCGCTCGAGTCCCCGGATCCGGCCCACCGCTGGAGCCACCGAGCAGCCGCAGCAGCGCCGGACCCGAGCGTTAGCCAGTGCAGCGCCCCGCCGCCCGCGACAACTTGGCGTCACGAACAGGATAGAACCGATCTACTTACCAGTAGAAGTGCGCCTTGTGGTCTCCGGCGGCGGCGTCCGGCCAAAAAATTTTAAGCGCCACCATCTTTGGCGCGAAGATTTCCCGCTCGAGCGTCTTCCCCGAGCAGGGAAGGCGCGAAAGCGAAGCCCCGCCCCCAACAAGCGGAAGTGCTAAAGAGAACCAGGGGGGGACGGGAGAAAGATGTCTGCGCCTGATGGAGCCGACGAAGGAGCGCTGGCCGCAGGAGCGGCGTTACTTAGCGACCGCATGTAATTAGCGCTACAGAGTGCAGGGACGCCAGGACTCTGCCGAAACACGTTCCTGGAGCCAGCCGTAAGATGTGCCAGGAGCTCCAGGCCCAAGTCCACTTCATGCTGGTGAAGTGGACGTCGGAGATGAAGGGCCTGGCCGCAACCGATTGGGCATCTGAAGTGGAGGTGGTCTCAGAGGAGCGGGTAAGCGACCCATGCCCCTATGTCCCCGAGGGATCGGTCGATACGGCTGAGGGGCCCGGCCTGCTGCCATCCACCACGCTACCTCCCTCACTGCCCATGCCCGCGGCCAACGCCCTGACCGACCCGTTACCCCTGTCACCGGTAGCGGAGCCCGCAGCGTCTGAGGGAGAGGGCCCAGACCTGCGACCCCTGGGCCTTACCTTTGTCACCGCCCTGGCACCCATCCCGGCTTCCATCCCGACTGCGACTGAGATGACGACGGCCCCGGCAGTCCGCCCGGCCGCAGCGGAGGCGATCCTCGACCAGAGGCCAGCACCGCAAGTCCTGTCAACCGCTCCCAGACCCCGGGCCTCGGCTGAGGCACAGCAGGGATGCAGCTGCCAGGAGGCAGAGCAGGCCACGTTACAGCGGGGTCCCTCATTATCGAAGGTATCGGTCGTAGCCGGCACGGAGGGACTCTGTCTGGGCCCATCCCCCACACCGCCTGAACTGGAGCAAGCAGAAGGTGCTCCACACCGGGAGCGGCAGCAACGGCAGCTGTGCCACGGGATTGCCGTTTACCAGCAGCGGTGGTGCCCATCTTCACCACAACCCGTGGGTGGCATCACGGACTAAATCCCCAAACAAACCACCCCCTTTACACTCACGGGTGAGGAGCGCCGCTCGAGTCCCCGGATCCGGCCCACCGCTCGAGCCACCGAGCAGCAGCAGCAGCGCCGGACCCGAGTGTTAGCGAGTGCAGCGCCCCGCCGCCCGCGACATAAGGAAAGCAGTAGGAGTTAGTCAGTTTGGTAGCAGAAGGCGCAGAAAAGAGAAGGAGAGACGCACGCTGACACGCTAGTCAGACCCTGCACGTGTAGTAGCCGTTGGCGGGGGAGAACGGTCACCAGCAAGTTGAACAGAAAGATGCTGAGGAAGTCAGTTGGTCATGTACGAAAACTCCTGGTGACTAGGCACGCACGGGGAACAGGTCCCTAGAGTAGACGTCCATTTACTGATCTGCTAAACCTGCCGGTGGGGGGACCACAAGTCCCACACCAACCAACTAGAGTCCGAGCATCAGCAGCAACGATGGGGCGCACAAGGAGGATCAAGCCTGGAGCCATCTACTTTTGTCCACACTGCCAGCAAACATGCCAAAAAGGGGAGAAAAGGCAGTAGCAACTTCCCTGGATGAATCCCACGGTACTTCAAGTGAGGGGTTATCCGAAACAAGAAGTGCTAGGAAGGCGAGTTAACGGTTACACTTAGACTGGCCTAAAGGATACCTGGTTCCTCCTGGTTTATCTAAGCATCACCCACGTTACCTCACAAAAACATCTGAAAGTGAGTAAACAAGTTGAAACACTTTCTGGACTGCGACTGAGTTATTCTGCGACCTGTTGCTCTACACACCCGAGCCCCTGGGGCCAGCCTCACTCATGGGAGGCCACACCACCAGACTGCAGACTCCATCAGCCCCAGACGCTCGTTAAACCTGCAGTGGTGGTCACCCATAACCCTCACCGCAAACCGTGAGTGGCGTCACGACTCCCATGTAAATAAACTTGACATACCTGTTGCCAGCGGTAATCAAGTGGAGCCCCTGTGGCGTCCCAAAAGGTGGAGTGATGTCCCTGAGGCGACCGCTACAGGCAGGAGACACATTTTTCTGGCGTCACGAACAGGATCAAGGACTAGACCTGTTTAGACAGGTGACAGTGCGCCTTAGAGGTCCGATCAGAAAATTTGAACCGCCGCCATTTTGTTGCTGTTAAAAGCGCTCGAATTAAGAAGCTGCAGCCCACGCAAAAGAAGAGGTAACCGCCCACAAAGAGGAGTGACTGCTCCAGCTTGGAGGGGACGCTCTGGCGGAGTGAACAGAGAAGATGGGGGGGATCTGTCCCCGGACTGTGGGGATGTCCCAGTCCAAAGGGAGGTGAACAACCAGAAACGAAACTAAGACTGCAGCGTGACCAGAACCTGATGAGCAGCAACAGAGATAGGATGGTGTCTGCAACAGGTGACCAGGAAGAGCAGGGTTGGACCCAGCCCATGACCGCAGAGGAGCTGGAGGTAGAAGTGGGAAGAATTGCCGATGGTATGGCAGAGCGGAACAGGCAAGAGATAGCCGCTTGGAAGAAGGAGATGATAATGGCAATTAGAAACCTGCGGTTGTCGGTACAGCGAGGCCCGCCTGGAGGTGCCACCCAAGCTCAACTGGAGTCGTCATCGGCAATGGCGACCCTGCTGCAGGATATCTACGGCCCAAAGCTGGGTGAGTCCTGCACTGCCCCTGCCCAACCTGGTATGCTGACCCCATCGGCATTGTCATCGGACACTGGTGCGATGCCTGATATGATGCCTGATGTGATGCCTGATGCGACGCCTGATGCGACGTCCAGTGCGACATCCGGTGCAACGCCCAGTGTGACACCCGGTGCGACGTCCGGTGCGACGCCCACGGCCAGACCAGGCCGCAACGCTTCCTGTCCTGGCCAGACCAGACCAGGCCGCAATGCCTCCTGTCACAGCCAGACCAGACCAGGCCGCAACGCCTCCTGTCACGGCCAGACCAGACCAGGCCGCAACGCCTCCTGTCACGGTTGCCCGACCAGAGGTGGTCACAGCACCCCAGTCGCTGACTGGGGAATCAGCACCTGCGCTCCGACCTGAAGTGGACAAAGAAATGGCTCAGTTAAAGAAGGAACTGGAAGCTCGGTTCCCAGCACATATGGTGGAGAAGTATCTGATCCCCAAGCTGCCATCCCGACCTGAAGCGGTCACAGCACCCTCTCCGCTGGAGAGGGACTCCTCATCCTACCTGGCTGATGAAAGCTCGTCCCCAGAGCTGCTCCTTGCCCGACCGAGCATCAGCAGCAACGATGGGGCCCATAAGGAGGATCGAGCCTGGAGCCATCTACTTTGGTCCACGCTGCCAGGAAACGGGCCAAAAAGGGGAGAAAAGGCAGTAGCGACTTTCCTGGATGAATCCCACGGTGCTTCATGTCAGGCGTTATCCGAAACAAGAAGTGCTAGGAAGGCGAGTTAACGGTTACCCTTAGACCAGCCTAAAGGATACTTGGTTCCTCCTGGTCTATCTCAGCATCGCCCTTGTTTCCTCACAAAAACATCTGAAAGTGAGTAAACAAGTTGAATGACTTTCTGGACTGCGACTGAGTTATTCTACGACCTTTTGTTCTACACACCCGAGCCCCTGGGGCCAGCCTCACTCATGGGAGGCCACACCACCAGACTGCAGTCTCCATCAGCCCCAGACGCTCGTTAAACCTGCAGTGGTGGTCACCCATAACCCTGACCGCAAACCGTGAGTGGCGTCATGACTCCCATGTAAATAAACCTGACATACCTGTTGCCAGCGGTAATCAAGTGGAGCCCCTGTGGCGTCCCAGAAGGTGGAGTGACGTCCCTAAGGCGACCGCTACAGGCGGGCGACACACATCCAGTGTATCACTCCATATATTAAAAATTATATTATATTATATTATAGACCATGATGAAGATGTCCAGCACGTCAAAATGCGTAGTCTGATGCAAACATCTAAGAATATGCTCTACAGTAGTCTCTCAATAACAAGAAAGATGTTTTTTTTACCTTTGTAAAAATAAAAGTTAATTTTTAATATATGAGACCGCTTCATGGAGTGATACGCTGCATGAAATTCTCCTTTTACTATGGTTACGAATGTTACATCACATGAAAGCCTTATGTGTCTAATATGCTTTCAAAATTTTGTGTTTGTTGCTAATGTGACGCTCCTGCAGTAACCAAGTGTCACAAAAATAAAGTAACAATTAAGGACTATGGGGTCTGCATTATATTATATATGGACGACTTTGGGAGCTACTTTATGCATGGACTATGGGATGCATTATAAAAGATGGAGGACTATGGGGGTGCATTATAATATATAGAGGACTATGTGGTTCAGTATAACATATGGAGGACTATGAGGTGCAGCATAATATATGGAGGACAATGGGGTGTATTATAATATATGGAGGACTATGGGGTGCATTACAATATATGGAGAACTATGGGGTGAATTATAATACATGGAGGACTATGGGAGTTGCTATATAATTGGAGGGCAATGAGGTCTACTTTATACATGAGGACTATGGGAAATGCATTAAAATACATTGATGACTATGGGAGTGCATTCTAATATATGAACAGTTATGTGGGATTGTTTATACTATATGGAAGGCTATGTCAGGGCCATTATTGTATTTGGAGAACTATATACGAAGGGGGGACAAAGATACAAGCATGAGATAGGAAAGTTTTGTGCTGAGGGAAAAAAGCTCTTTCCCTCGGCACCCAGCTTTCCCATGCTCTGATATACATCTTCCTTCAGCACCCACCATTCCCATGCTGTTATATGGGAAAGCTGGGTGCTCTGGGAAAGATGTGTAACAGAGCATGGGGAAACTGGGTGCTGAGGCAAAAGATGGAT